>NC_054054.1:51800202-52425202 GCF_017639655.2 Falco naumanni
TGGGTGTAGATCTTCTGGCTCAGGCAATCCAGCAGTCTGCATACAGGGGAAGGAGCAGAAAGCCAGTCTGGGAGTTCTTTCTTCTTCACAGCCCGCTATCAAAGGAGTCTAAAGTCTGGCCATCTAACAGTCTTCCAAGCAAGATGAGAAGGGGGCAGGTTTCCAACAAAATTTTATCTTGACACATGTCTTCAGAACATTTGATTCACTTTAATTGAGGCTTTCCCTCATTTTCCTTGAAAAATTCCAGCCAGCTCCAATAACAGCAAATTTATCTTACTGCACACTAAGAGAAAAATCATTATAAGCTGTCCCCTCAAGTTGTATTTGTCTTAATTTGAAGTAATAATTGCAGGACCTGACTCTTGGTGCTAAGGCTGGCAGCTGCAGCTAAATTGGACAGGACAATGGAAAGAATATATTCCTTTAATAACCTACTCTAGGACTGAAAAACATTTTGTGTTGGGACTGGGGCCAACGAAGAAACACCACTTTGTTGTACACATTAACTAAAGCTTCTAACAGAGGCTGATGGCAATTTACACACTATAGCAAATGAGAGCAGAAAGATACTTTTAGCATACAAGTATGTAGACTCAAGCTGTAAATTTATCCTCTGACAGAAGGAGGCAAATAAATGCAGAAATCATCCTTTGTGAACACATGTGTTAACTACGGTCTTGACTACAGATTCAGAAACACAATGGAAGCAGTCAAGAAAGCTGAAATTCTGAGAATGAAGCTGGGTAACAGCCTGAATACAAGACTGGCAAGGACAAAATCTTCGTTTCTTTCTTAGTCTCTTCTGTAATTCTTCTGTAATTCTTAGGCCACATCTTTAATTAGTTATCTAAACTATCACAAAATTGTTTATATCTATAGGTTCAGCCACCGGTGTAAATACGGAATTGTAGATATACAGCCCTGAGCCTTAGATCAGTGAGCTAAATCTCTCTGTCATGTCTCCTCTCTTGCGTAATGACGACAATGTTCAGCTGCCTCACAGACTTGTAGCCAGGAGGAAACAATGAGTGCAGAGCATCCTGAGCATCCTATTGAGACTGTCAGCCTACTGGTTTCTGGTTCTGCCTCCAGAAAGTAAATTTTAATGCAAGCTGTAGGTGTGGCTGCTCTGCAAAAGAGAAATTAAAAGGAAGAAATGAAGAGGTGGCTTTGTAACCATGGGCAAGGCAAACACTGGCCTTCTGTTGCTTCTCTGCTTTTTGTCAACAGCATCCGGTTTTAACATGAGCATAGCTCTTCTGCTATGCCCAGGTGGATCCCTGGCCAGAGGTGTTTACAGTCTGGCTTCTCAGTGGAGGAGCAATCAGTTAGCACTGGTTTGAGATGGAACAGTCTGTTTCAAATGGATATTTATGAGGAAACCAATCTGAAATTTCTTTGGCTTTACCCACCAGCTTATTACATTGAAGGAGAGAACAAATGGCACACCCACCACCATAATTAAAAAGGACCAGATGATCCCTGGTTCACTTCCGAAAAAAAAGACTCCATTTGCCAATATGCAGGAGAGCAGTTTGGGCTGTGACACCACCCGGCTGGTCTTATACACCCAGCCTGCAGAGTCCAAATCATCTCCTCTCTCCCTTTCCCTGCTGGCATTATCAAGGGTCCCGAGATCCCCAACCCAGGGTTCTGCCTGCAGAGATATCTATCGTGCTACTCAGTGCTGAAGCATCTCCCTTCCATTTTGGCTCTGTGCCAAATCACATCCACCCAGATTACTTTCCTGTGAACTAGTTCTGACTTAATCATGAGCAGTGACTTGACGGTTTACATTAGTTCATGCAGAAAAGGAGATCCGAACTGGAATCTTTAAAGCAAGTTTTCTCACATGCTGGGAGGCAGGTCTTTCAAAAAGCAGCTCACTATTTTTTGAGTATAACTAACATTTTCTTACTTACAAAACAAGTAAAGAAAATCACTATTTAATCAGAAAAGCTCAAAAGTGATCACATCTTTAACGTGACATTTATAATGACGCATATGTGACGATGGTCTGTGCTATGAAAGATAAGAGCAGAGCATGAGATAAAATTCACCTCAAATGAATCATCAAGGGAGTAATATTAAGAATAAAAGTGGGCTAATGCAATTATTTTCCCAAATGCCAGACTGTAATGCCTTATCTCACAGCTTCAAGGCTTCTGTAAACAATATAGAAGGAAAAGAATTTATAGTAAAAATATGCATTGTGTTCACACCCCCTGCAGAAAACTCCACAGAACTTGATAAAAACAATCAAAGCAATTACTACAGAAAAAAAACCCAGTACTTTTTAAAGATCTATTTAAAGACCTATAAGGAATTATGAACCATTTGTTTCTTTCTTTGCCGCTATTATAACCAGCTTGCTTTGTTATTGGCACTGCTGATGCACCAGTTCTCAAAAGGATGATCCACTGGGAACGGGAAAGGAAACAGAAGAGCATCAGCAATTAGAGAAATGTTAAAAGTATAAAAACTGCACGATCAGCTGATGGCAGCATGAGGCCATCAAGGTACTGAAGTTTGCTCTACATGCCATGGCATAAATTGTGTATGAAATTAATATTTACAAGGTAGGAAAGAAGCTTTTGAAGCATCAGGGTTTCATCAGAGAGTACACAAAAAAGCCAGTAGACGCCTCTGCCTAAATATTTCCAGATCAACAGTTTGACAGCTGGAAAAGTTACATTTTCAGTACTTTCTACAAGTCCCCAGCCATTTTGCATATCAGTGGCATAAGTCAATTCTCTGTAGCAAATTCTTTGCATCAATAGTCTGCCCATACATTTGTCAGATTTGCTGTCATGTGTACATTTGAACGTTTCAAATATTCTGAGATATGCACTTTCTCCTCAGCTATAGAAAGTCTTATTTTTCTCATTTTTCCAGTTATCCAGACTTAGGATTTGGGGGGTAAAAAAGTGGTTTAGACTGTTGGAAATGTCACCTCTAACAAGTGGATTACTATTCTCTTTTGGCATTTTGTTGTACTGTGTAACCAGAAAGTTACCAAAATACTTTTAGAGAAGTGGTAAGTATCCAATTCTGCTTTTTATTACTTTGCTTATATATAATTACACCATACTGGGTATTTATTTGTTTGATTCCCAGCACAAATCTTTTTTTTTATTTATAGGTATTTGACCAGTAATTCTCAGTTAGCCATTGATTGGTTTTGGTCTATTTTTGCCCTCTTGTCTCTTGTATTTCAACACAGTGGGTCAAAATCTGAATTTTGTAACTTCAGGGAATTCTGAATGATAAAACTTTCTAGCAACTGCCATTTCTTCCCTTTTTTGTGGTCATGTCAATGGCTATTCCTAGAAATGCCAAAATGAAGCATAATAAGAAGCAGAAAAGAGTTAATATTAAGTGAATGTTTATTTCCTGACATCAAATTAGTTAGAAATGCCATTTTTTAAATGCCATATTAAGTTCATAATAAACTAATTTTGCTAAATCAGCTTACTGGTCCCTTTTATGTCAGTTCCAAAGTTTAAAATACATTAATTCAAGCAATTTCAAATCAACCTCATTTCCAACCAACTCCTCCAGTTGAGAACACCCAGCATCAGGGACAGTCCCAACTCATGAATCAATCCCTTTGTTGAAATAAACCCAAAGTGCGCATAATTCATCAGTACTAATCTTGTCTACTAAAATCATCATTGTTGTCCCTTCTCCTGGAACAGATCCATTTCTTGCCAAGGGAGTTATTCCCTCACCAGCTCTTCCCCACAGTTATCTGCACTGCTCAGAAACATGTTCCAGGAAGAAATTTTTCAACTTAAGCCGTATCTTTCTTTTTTCTTGCTGTTCAGGTCCAGCTGTTCAAGGTCAGATTGCCAACAGCATGTCCTCAAGAAGAGGCACACGGGCAACCTGCTCCATCCCCTCCTTCTGCCTGTCCACATCACACTATGTCCACAGAGGCAACCTGTGACAGCATGTGAGCAGTTTATTCATACAATATCATCAGGGGTGTTAGGGGTGTTAGCTTTTGTATGACCAGACTTGTTGGCATCAGAAGAAAAGCTGCCTGTATAAATCCACCACTTGCTTTGTCCCTCTAGTTCTGTGTACAGTGGTTCCCTCCTGTACCTCAGCAGTCACATGATACAGCACAAATATACTGAACTTTTAAAAATAAAAGATACAAGCTCCCTGCAGAAACAAGTCTTCTTCAGTCATCTTTATGCAAGAAAAGGAGAAATGCCATTAAGGAGAAGAAATATCACATTGACACGAAGTAAAGAATCAATAGGTCTCAAGTGCAATACTGACTAGCGACTTCTAATTGCATTCATAGCATTCCTGTGAATTATGTGGGCAACACTAAGTTTCCATTCTACCAATACATATTTGAAAAAATAAGATAACCTAAAGTTGCTGAGAACTATTCATCCCCTCAGTAGTGGAACCCGACATGAAAAGATCAGGATTTCCCAATTCAAATCAGTAGGTACAGTGCCATAGGAGTTCAGCTCAATTCTGACACTGAATGAAATAAAATGCAGTTCAGTGACTTAGTGTGTATCATTTGATTATGTAAAATACTCACTTACTGGATGTAATTGCCTTTCTCTCTAATGGCTGGTTTTGATTAGGGACCAGCTTGTTAGTATGTCATAGGTGCAGTTCTTCCTTAAATACTCTGGTAGAAAATTGAGATAGTGATATTTCACGTAATTCAAAAGAGGGGGGGGTGGGGGGGGTGGGGGTGGAATTTCATGATCAAATCTTCAGATTTTAACACTGTGGGAAGATATCTGAACCTGTGCTGTAATGCAGTGGTCTTTGAATTTGCGTATTATGGCAAATTTCTAAAAGACTGATGAGATTAAGTCAGGCCATTTGGAATTCACCGATGAAAGAAGTGATATGGGAGACAAATGAGTTTGAAAGTCTAATGGAGATTTGTTAGACTTAATAATGAAAACAATGTGCTCCTTCTTTAGCTGAATTACCAGACATTTTAATCAGTAGAATCGGTAATTGTCAGCTACTGCTCATAGGAATGTGAGTGCTGTTCTCACAGAATGGTTTCTGGGCTATTGTATCTGCAAATATAATTCTCTACTGGTGTTGGGATGTTCATGTTGAATCATGAATGGTAAACTAAGACTGGCACATGTGCTTAGTTAAACAAATACTTTGCGCTATTTCTTACCACTCAACTCATGTGTGATTTCATAGCACAGAAAACACAGTGAGTGTTGTCAAAAAAGAGGAGTTTTCTCAGGAAAATTGCCTCAAACCGGTACAAATAAGCAATTAAGATGAGTACTTGACACGATGACAGCATATATATCATGTTTCAAATAATTTACAGAGACTATCTGAAATTTTACAAAATGTAAAACTTTTGGGTAAGATGCATGAGTGTCTGTCTGTCGAAGAAACAAACTGTTGGTTCACTGTAGACCATTAAATAAAAGAACAAGTATTTCAAGTGATCTAACCCACCCATTTAATACACCAATTAATCTTTTCAACCCACCAAAGGCAAAAGTAAGTATTTTGCATACTTCTGGAGGGGAGAAGGGGGAGATTGAGAGCAATCAGCTGAACTTTCCTGTGGTAGCAATGACTGCAGGATCCCATTTTCACGTTTAGGAAGGGATAGTTGATGGTGCCAAATTCACTCCTTACTCTTTCTTTCTCTCTCTCAGAACTAAGCTGTTTGAAACTGCTCAGGAATTTAACTGTTAGAATAAAATTTATTAAAAAGATTTCAAGTTTCATTTTATTCATTAAGCAACAGTATTTTTGTCCTTTAAGTCCAGAGAGGATACAGTAGGATTTGGGCAGTAGAGAATACTGACTATATTGATAAACCATGTTTTATCAATGTGCTCCTGATACAAAATATTTGAATAAAAATATAATTTAAAAAAAAAAGCCACATTTTTAGACTTTTCTTTCTCTCCTATTTTTTTAAATATTCAATTAATATTTTTGAGCTCTTTGAAGCTATATGATAGTCACGCATAAGAGATGTGCTTCAGATATGAGTCAATTTTCAACAGTTCCTCGCTCTAGGAACTTCAAAATAAAAGAAATTTAAAAAAAAAAAAACATGAAAAAAATAAACACCGTCTTTCAGATTTTCTCAAATATTTCAGCAAGGTTCAGTCTTCCTTATTCCACAGTATTTAATTTCCTCTCTCCTATGAATGCCTTCATCATTTGAAATTCTTTCTGAAAGACTCATGCCACTAAACTATTTATTCCCTTTAGTGAAAAAAATGTTTTGTCCAAAACACAGTTTAGCCAACAAATGTCTCTGAGCACTATTGTTTTACTTAAAGACCATCAGAAACGTTCCTGAACTATACTTGATCGAGGTGATTGCTGATTTTATGGTTGCAGTTTTTGCAGTCAAGATGCCAAATTTGCTAGCCACTGATTCCTGAAACTCAGCTTCCACTTGACAGGGAGAATGCATGGTGAAGTACTGCATATTCTGACTTTGACCTGAACATCTAAGCTCTTAATTTGGAGGACATATACACATGAATCAAATAAAGGATATACACCAGAGTTTCATACTTAATTTCAGAGTAGCAGAGTTACAGTTGCACTATTATTTCCGAACTTTTCTACTTGACTATGTACTTAATGGAATGAAAGAGAATTATAGCAGGAGGTGGAATGTGATTCAAGCTCAACTCCGGGTTTTGAATTATGGATGGCTGCATTATCTTTGCACGAAGAGAAATGCAAAGTAGCAGCTAATAATCTGCAGCAGAATCGAGTACACGAGAAAAGAGAAGTTAATTTACAAGCTTTACAATTTTTGTGGAAGATTGGAAAACAAAACCTAGCAAGAAAGATTAGTTTAATTTATATGTTAGAAGAGTACTTTGGAGAGAAAGCAGCACATGAAAATACAGAAAGGGAGAGTAATGAAAGAGAACAACATCTCAGCAGGGAATTCTGCATTTATTTGTCAAAAGTAGTCAGTGCCACACAAAAAGCCAGCTATTTCTAACAGTTGGAAGATGTTCCCAAACAAAGAATGAAGCACAAGGAGAATGTTTTCAGGAGAACAATACCACAAGCTTGTTGAACCGGCCATTTTCTACCTGTTTAAATTAACTTAAAATATCTCAGTTTATAAATAAGACACAAAACACCTTGAGAAGCCACTGGTAGACACAAGAGCACATTTGAGCTGATCTTCAGCAAAGAGCTCTTACATCCCACATCTCAGCAGTGAGGCTGTGTGTACACTGCAAATACACACTAGTATTTCCCCCTCCACTCAGAAAAATCGCTTCTGTTCTCTTTTTCACTGCTTTCAGACATGCTTAATATACCAAAACTCTTATAGATTCTCTTGAACAGGAGAGATGAAGAAAATTCTCTTCTTGAAAAATATTATCCTCTTAGTAGGCTACTCAGTGTTTAAAAGAGGAAGATGACACTTATGAAACTTTTGAGGTTTATACAAAGCCTGCTCTGAACCTTCTGGTGTTTCAAGCAGGTCCAGGACAATCTGGCCAACATGGAGCCACAGGTGGAAATATTAAACAGGATTTTTTTTTCTGAAAATGGGACTAAAAGATAAGAGCTCAACATCCCTCTCAAAAAAAAAAAAAAAAAATCAAAACCAAACCAAGCAAAATGAAATCCCCCAAAAGCCCCACTACACCCTGTCTGCTCATGGTGTTACTCTGATATTTGACCTTACTATGAGAGCTGACACGCAAACAAAAGGCAAAATATAATGTTCTGATCCATTGAGTACAAGGAGCATTTCAAAATGCACCACCTGTGTACAGCTGGTAGACAGCAGCTGTTTTACATTAATGGTTAGGAAAGCAGGTGCTGACTCTTCCTGCAGAAGAGAAGTAAGCCCACACTACACTACCACACCAAAAGGCCTTTTCTGTATTGGTGCCTTATACAGTCATAAGGTTCATCTATATTCTACCGATGTACAAATTACTTTCCATCAATCCCCCTGACATGCAGGATCATCCTGGCTGACCCTCCATGCCCTGCCATTCTTCTGAATTTAATCAATACACAGTGACACCCTTTTAAACATGACCCTGGGGCTGCAACATTACTGATAACCCATGCTTGAAGCACAATTCAAGCCATATTCATCTAGACTTGAGCTAATATGTAGTAGAAATAACAAGCCTTTTCTTATAAATTCATCAGACTAATAAGAAAACCATTAAACTCTGTGATGAGTTATCTCCACACACAGAGAGATGCAAAAGAGCCCAGAGAAGCAATGAGACAAGGGAGAACCAAAGTGTTCCTTTACCTGGCTGCTCCCAGGTCTATATCACAGTAGATATCACATCATCCTCACGTGATTCTGATCCCCATGAGTCAATGGGAGATGCTTTCCAGATGACCTGTCAGACTGAACCAGGGAGTTAATGCCCAGGGGTATGGGGTGCAGGGAAAGGGAGCAGGATAAGCAACCTAGGAGCTGGTGTTTGAACAAGCAAGACTCCACTGGACATGCACATCTCACTGAGTGAGAGAGAAGGAGGAGCTGGCTACTGGAGGAACCAGGAGTTGCCAGAAAGATGCCAGGGAGACTGTGAGATCTGTGGGACAACCAAAAGCACTGTTTGCATATGGGTGTGCATCTGTGCTCAAGGCAGCTGGAGACAAGAGGATCCAGGACCCAGTAGCTGGGTCAACTAAGAAGTACATTAGGCTGCCCAGCTACTAGGTTGTCTAAGGGCATTTGCTAGAGGTATCCATAGTGAGTGTGTGCAAGTATGTGCATTGCTGTGTGCAAGGGTGGGTGTCAGTATCAGTCAGCAGAGTGGAGCTCTGAGCCTTCGTACATCCAGGTGCCAGCAGAGGTGAAACTAGGACACAGGGGCAAGTACTTGATAGAGCACTCAGGTCTAAGTCCAGCTTCCAGAGATACACACTGTGTATATACATAGATATGTATTTACTAGTAACAGACCTTCATCCTGGTTAAGGCCACTGGTGGTGTTTGTGAGTGCTGTGTGTGGCTGGCCACATGCGTGTGTGTGTTGTAGTGTGTTTCTGTGTGTGCCTGTCGCAGCACTCTCCAAACTAGCTGGCTGCAACAAGGTCTTTTACCATCTCATACCAACATACTCTTCATGCCAGTCCCTCTGCTGACTTCTCCTAGTCTCACCTCATCCAGGCTGCTCTCTCTCTCTCTCTTTCTCTCTCTCTCTTTTCATTGCTCTACAATTCCACACACACGCCTTTTTTTTTTATTATTTCATACCTCATGTTATTACTGATCATCACAAACTTTTTACAAATAAACTTTTCATACAGTCCTCTATAATTCCTCTACATGTGCCTGTTGGGAATACATGTTCAGCTTTACTACTGCTGAGACCTGGAGGCATGGAGCTCTACTGGATTACCAGACTTGGAAACTCATCATGGAAACAGTGATATTACGCCTTCACAGCAGAGAAATTACACCAGCAACAGTAAGATTTTGTGACAGCCTTCTTTTAAAATTATGTAGTGAAACATGGACATTTGAAAACCCTAGTTGTCTGCATTTTACAGATCTGTTTCTAACAAAGTCATTTATTGATGTTGTTTCAGTGGCAAAATCTGGATATCTTATCATTTAACTGCTACTTTCCAGACTTTAATATGCACAGTGTTCTGCTAACGGGGACAGTATCATGCTAGTAGCCCATATTATTAATTTTGACCTTTTGCTTTCAATATATAATTTTCAAATACATTTTGCCCTGGTTCATTTCATTTTCTCACTGTTGATTGGATGAAGTGTTGTGTTTTCAACATAATTGTGGAATATTGCTAGTGATCGCTGAGCAGTTTCTTCCTTAGCACATCGGTAGATGCTGGAACAAAAGATCCAAGTCCGAGACCAGGTTATAGAAGGCACACCTTCTAAGTTTAGGTGCACCTGCCCTCCACAGGAAGGAGCAGAATTCATGCCAAAACACTCCTCGCAGGAGGAAGAGTTCTTCCTTGGGGCTAAGGCTGCTCCTTTCTCTTCCTCTCCCTGCTGCTAGCAAATATACTTACAACAGTATTTAGCTGGCAATTATGGGGTTTTGTGGGAGTCTTCCCTTAAATCAAAGGCATTCCAAACAAAAACTATAAAAACTTGTGCGAAGTTGAGTTAGAGGATTAGACCCCACAACACTCATTTGCTCAGACACAGAAAAAAAATGAACCTGTCCAGCAGGTATGCAAAACATCTTACACCTGGAAGAAAATAAGATACTCATTTCTTTTACTTTTAATTCTGCAGAGGACACATATATTATTCTTTTCATAAAGTTCTAGGGAGATAAACAACAATCCCTTTTTTCCATGAGACACACCATGAGCTCTAACTTACCCTACCATCTGTTGAGCTGTACAAAGATTAACCAGGATACCCCTGAACTAACAGAGATTCCTAATTATGAAAGACCTCAATTAGGCTGCATGTCAGGAAAGCCTGTAACAGACCTCATCGCTTAGCCAATGAACTGAACATGAAGAAATGGAACTGCATTAGTCAATAGATGGCTGCAATGATTTTCCCTCCCCCTGTTTTGTTTTGTTTTGTTTTGTTTCTTCCAAATAGCTTCTGTATCTTCTTTGCTCTTCAGTTACTCTCATGGGAAGTCCCTGAGGCTAAATTGACTACTAAGGTGAACCAATGGAGAAACTATAAACAGGGCAGCCATGGATGGATACTGAGACAGAAGTTTGTACAATGCCAGTACATTGTACTGTTGTTGTATTGAAGAGATGTTTTGTGAAAACAGAAGAAACATTATTATCACCACCAGCTGAAACACTGGCAGCATGTGGAGTTGGAACTGATGTAAGCGGTCTTCACATTGCACTCATAGAAAAGCAAAGTATTGGATGGTGATCTTACTGATTTATTGATAGCATTCTGGATGAGGAAAATGAGGGATGGAAACAGAGATGTCAACTTGAGATTTAAAGTACTCGATGAGGAATTTGAAATTTTGGTTTTATTTCTGCATCAGATCATGTGATACAACTGGCAAAACATGTCACTTCGCCTCTAGTTGAAGAGACTCTTGTCTTACCTGTTTGGTACATAGACCATGCTTTATAATATATGTGAGCTGTACAGAAGGTCGCAGCTTGGTTTGCAGCTAGGTGGGATTGCACTTTTTTTTTTTCATTCTAGTCATGCAATCCCATACATATTCTCAACTCCTGTCAAGTCAAAAGTTGTGCTGAAACCAGCCATTCTGATTTCACTGAACAGATGGCCAAGCCCCCAGCTCCACCAGCACTTTCCCAAGCCAGGGACACCAGGACTGCTGCATACCTGAGCTGCTTTTCATTAGCTGTTGTGTGCTCAGGAGGGCTCAGACAGCCCTTCGGACATCAGTCCCAGGCAATTTGCTTGGCCAAAGCAAGAGTCAGTCTGTCCCAGGACCTCCAGGAAGACTCAGCCCTGAGTTTCCAACAGGAGAATAGACAACACTGGTACAACCAGGAGCCTCATCAACAATAGATTCACTGGTCCTTACCCCAAAGGCCCCCATTTCTCTGTGAAGACCCAAAGATACAGACTGAGAGACAACCAGAGCTCCTAGCAATTTACCAGAAATTGCTAAGTTCTAAATAAAGTAAAGGTAAGAAAAATCCAAGGCTTCCTGACTGAAAGCTTGGATGAGCTAAACCTTCATTGTCAGTAGAAGATATGTACTGCAGCTATAGCCAGCACTGGCTGTATCTGTTGTGGTTTAACCCCAGCCACCAACTAAGCCCCACGCAGCTGCTAGCTCACTACCCCCACAGTGGGATGGGGGAGAGAATCAGGATAAAAGTGAGAAAACTCGTGGGTTGAGATAAAGACAGCTTAATAGGTAAAGCAAAAGCCATGCTCACAAACAAAACAAAACAAGGGATTCATTCCCCCCTTCCCACTGGCAGGCAGGTTCAGCCACCCCCAGGAGAACAGGGCTCCAGCATGCGTATCGATGACTTGGGAAGAAAACACCATCATTCTGAACGTCCCCCTCTTCCTCCTTCCCCCAGCTTTATCTGCTGAGCGTGGTATCCCATGTTATGGAATATCCCTTGGGTCAGGTATGGCCAGCTGTCCTGGCTGTGTCCCCTCCCAACTCCTTGTGCCCTCCAAGCCCACTCGCTGGTGGGGTGGGGTGAGGAGCAGAAAAAGCTTCAGCTCAATGTCAGCACTGCTCAGCAGTAACAAAAACACCTCTGTACTATCAACGCTGTTTCCAGCACAAACCCCAAACAGCCCCATACTAGCTACTGTGAAGAAAATTAACTCCACTGCAGCCAAAACAGCACAGTAGCTTATATCCACAACCTCGCAGACAAATTTGCTATTTTGCTCTTGCTGTTCCCTTCTGTAACGTAAGTGTGTATCAAACAAGGCAGTCAGCAGTGATTGTTTTCTGTTGCTGTGCTGTGATCTGCATTTAAATCAGGATTGAAATTCTACTTTTTCTCATTTGCAGGCCAGATTCAATCAGGAAAACAAAACACAATAACTCTTTGCAGTACTCCTGCTTGCCACATAATATTTCTGAGAGTGTTTTCTAATTTTGTGGGCAAGACATTAAAGCATTTCAGTTTGTCTCCAAGGCAGAGTGTCTCCCTACATCCTAAAGCCCCCAGTCAATAAAAATGGTCAGGCTTCCTATACAAATGCATTCTCACAATGTCTTGGGGATTAAATCTCAGAATTCAATTAATCGTGATTATGAGCAACCAATTCCCAGATTCACTGCAATATAAAGAGCTGTGCAAGAGGAAAACAGAGCATCCTAGATGCCCAGCTTCTTACTTTCCCCAATACTGTTGGCATAATTAATTATGTAAGTCCTATTTTCTTTTTGGACTATGCAGGTATCTTAGATTTAGAAATAACCAGTGGGTCATCTCCCCTAGCCTACTGCACAACACAAGTCAGAAGAATTTTACTCAAACTTTCATATATTGAGCCTAATAATCTGTATTTGACTATATAAACTAGCTTCCAGGCATTTAAACAAATTGGGCTCACTCATTAGATGGTATTCATGAAAGAATGCAGAAAGTTCTCCAGTGTGTACAAGCAAGCTTAAAATAATTAAAATGGAAGTTTTTCCAAGAACTTTATGATATTTGCTTAATCATTAGAAGCATCTTGGTTTGTTTTGCTTTCTTACAACATCATTGATACTGGATCTCTGCTACAGGATGTGAAAACTGAACACAGTGGAGTTCATCCTGCCATGAAAATGTTCATTCACTTTTCTACAAAAACACAGACCTATTACAAATAAACAAAAACCTAATCAAGGTAACCTAAAGCAAAAAGGAGCAAAACAATGTTTATTCTTGCATTCTGGCTGCCATAAAGAAACCAGAATAGATAATTTTTAACACATTATTCTGTAACCACCTGGGATTTGTAGATTTGAAGATCTCAGAAAAACCTCATGCTCAATATGGAATTAAACCAAAGTTTATATTATGAGATAATTTATGATCAATATGTATCTTATAAAGAGAAAATAAAAAGCAAAGATTGTTTCAGCCAAATTGGTCTTCCCTGAAGTTAGGCATGCACAAGCAGCATCAATAGAGTAATTCTGGCTGAAGTTAAATTTTCTTTCCAAATCCATTACTGAAACTGCTTTTCAGGAGGAAATTTGGACCAATCTGACCAATGCTGGGTTCTGAAATCAGCTAACTTAAATCTATAACTGAGAAACGAACAAGCAATGTACAGAAAACCACTAACTTTCACTGCAATAAAAAGTGCATGCTTCAGACTGCATTGCATCAGACAATGTAACTATATAGTTTTCATATGCTAAAGGTCCAAGCTGAGACTGTATGATCAGCCCTTCAACTTTTGAAGCCTAAACAGAGATGGAGTTATCTGTAAGGTTTCACTTTACCACCCTCTTCCTGCTGCTGCTCCAAAGGACACAAACCTTGAGAAAACAGAATTAAGGTGAAAAATTTGAAATGACAGTAACAATAGCAGTTAGTAACACTGTCCAACTAGTTTTTTAATCCAGCTTCAGAGTAAAATCTCTCAACATTTACCAAAGTAATTGCTAAACAAAGGAAATATCAGCAGTAGACAGTGACATCTTTCAAACCACTACAGGCTCCTAAGGGAGAGTGCTGGCTTGTGGGGCACATACCTGCCCAGTGAAAATAGTACATTTTCAGCCTTCCTTAAAAAAACTGCGACACCCTCACACCCTGCAGAGTAATAGTACAGTTCAAGGCAAACATTGCCTGAGAAGAGATGTGACAAAATACTAATTACGGGGCTGCTTAGTTACAACTCCTTCTACTGAGAGCCAAATACACACACGTTTTATGCAGAAGCTTTGACAGCAAATATTCTATTTGGGAGACTGATAAACATCTACTTCAACAAGACATTCCATGATTAAACAAGGTTCTCCATTTCTGATCCGTTTTGTAAGGAAACATGTACAAAGTGAATAAAACCATTTAATTTATTAATTACATCAGTCATTAACTTTTCATTTCTAAAAAAGCAAACCTGTCAAGTATTGAGCTAGATTTATAACTAAAATACCTATAAAGGAACTTTTGCTCCCATGCCCTTTATGCTTGTATTTGAATGACTAGCAAGCAAACAACAAGCTCCTAGCAGAGGCTGTGATTACATTACCCTTTTAGTTTGCTTCAGGACCACATCTTGCCTCAGAATGCTCTTGGATACAAGCTGGGGGTTTTTTGGATGAAAGTAAACTTTAAAATCAATGGTGTCAGGATACAATTTTAAACATAGAAGAAATAAACATGGTCTAAAGAAGAACTGAGCAGTATCACTTCTGAAAAATGGGCTTTCCATTGAATTCTTAACAATTTGAAGAAAAAGTTGACTTCTCTGAATTCTGTGAAATGCTTTGAGAAGCAATTAACATGAATCACTTTGATGGGTAATAGAACATTTTAAAATTATTGAAATTCTTTACAACCTTTGTATATTATAAACTAGCAAAATTCTGATGAGACATCTGTATTTCAGTCTCACTATTTCTCACTGATAGTATTTTTTTTAAACAAAGACAACAAATTATATGTAACTTCAAGGAATATACTTAAGTTTTCCAGTAAAATATTTAAGAAGATGATAAAATTCTGACCCTTTCCCATAAAAATAAATTGTATTTTTACATGAAATGGCAACCAGAAGCATTGCTAATTAACTACTTCCAACACATTTTGTCATTTACATGGTACCCTATACTTTTCTTTCTCAGTAGTGTGTGTGGGGGGGTGGTGTTTGAGAATATTTTTAACTGTGTTGTTGGGTTGTGGGTTTAATTGGAAGAAGGTTTAACAAACAGTTTGTAATGATAGTTTATCCCTTTTTCAAGATCCAACATTGCAGGCAAAATAAAATAAGTAGGTTCATATCAGTAATTTGTTTCATGGAGAGACATAAATACTGTTCTTTTACCATTACTGTAAAAAGATCTGTTGCACTAGAAAAAGGGCATTTAAACTATGGTTTCTTAAAGTTAAAACGCTTATACAGAATAGTGACCCTTTCCTGAGAGGAAACAGAAAATGAGCTAACTTGAAGACTGACTCCTTCTCTAAGATCTCTAAGATTCTCTAAGATCTAAGATGCACCACGTGGCCAGTACTTGATGACTGAATACCAAAGAAATCCCAGCTCACAGACAGATCATGTAACTATAATACCATGAATGCAACCAACTTGATCCCAAAAAATCTTTTGAGCAGTTACTCCAGGACAGTCATTTGGAAAGGATTAACACATTTGACTGTTGTGACTTTGCCAATGCTATGGATATCCACCTGCAGCACAAAACCTTATAGGGCAGACTTTACAAGAACAGCAAAAGCTTTCCTGTGGGATTCCTGAAACAATCACCCTCAGGCAGTGTAATGAAAGCAGTATAGCCCCATCCCCCTTATTATTGTCCTTATATATTTACAGGGTCATTAAGAAATTAACCTGACCCATGCAGTTCTACCCAGATATTTATACTTACATTATACGTTAAACAAATTTTCAATAAAGAAATATTTTCTTGACTGAATATACAATATTTCAGAATACTATATATGCTATTATGTAGAATTGTATGATATACAATTGTATGATCTAGAATACTATATATTGTATTATTATATATTGCATTATATAGTAATATTAACAAGTTCTTTAAAAGTGATACTGTTTTCCCACTTCTAATGGAGTTCAAGGGACACTTACAAAAATAATTACTAAATAAACATTCAATTTATGGAAAAGTACAAAAAAAAAAAAAAAAAAAAACCACCACCAAACCAGCAGCATAACAAAGAAGTCTTCAAAATCAGGGATTTGAGTGTATGAGAAGAAATCAGTGTCCCTAAACCAGTAGGGTCTTACTAGAGGAAAATGAAAAGTATCATTGCAGTAGTCCTCAGAAATCAGAAATGTAATAAATCACAGGAGAGCACCACTGACACTTTGAACACGATTTGGTATTATTAGGCTGCTTTAATGCAGCGCTGTGTTCCCTGTGAAGCATTAATACAAGGAAAGAATAACATCTCATTGTGCAACATTCAAATTAACTTTGACCTAACACACTGTTATTGGAAGGTTTGTCAATGAATTCTTCTCATAAAAATATTAACTAAAGCTTCACTGCCAGCTAGTCACCATTTGAAGATTTTAGAGGACATACCATCATAGAATGAAATATACATACTGACAATGAAGTAACTGTTTTAAAATCCAAGTCCCCGTAGAGTCTGCTAGAGGCAAACCATTTAGATATCTGGATAATTGGCATGCATTTATCATAACCTGTGTTGCAAACAGCATAACCCAAAGGACCAAATTTTATTCCCAGAAACACTTGCACAGCCTTAAACACTACATGAATACACTGGAATATCAGTAAATCTCAAATCCAAGAAAGCTAATTTGGTCAGTTTATTGGTTGTTTTACTCAACCAGGTCTTTCAGATGTTTTCTACTTAAATAGCAAAGAATCCTTACATTTTCCTCTTACAGGCTACAATTCCTCTTACATTCATGACAGAATAAAGTTTTCCCTCTTGTTTATATCTGTACAGTCACTTCAGTATTCCTGAGACAGCCACAGCACTGGCTTACATGAAAAAAAAAGTCTTCAGAAAGTTTTAGTAGTAATAAAACCTGTCCACATTTAAGAAATTAATTCCTGTGAAGTTTTGCTTATAGTATTGACCTTTGATTTAGTACTGAATACTTCTATGTATAAGGGCTCTGAGGCTGTAATTCAGCTGCAAATGGACAAAAAGCCCAGAAATATGTAGCTATTGGAGCTTATGTGTTGACTACAAGGCAAGGACAGTCAGAATCCGTGCTCCATGCACGTGCACAGTACCATGGAGTCCACAACAATAACAACCAGTAGGACAGAGGAACAGTGATGGATCCTTAAAAATAGATATAAAGCTCTCTCATTTAAAGGTCTTTCCTGTATCTACCTTTAGTAGATTCTTTGCTAGCAATAGAACTCACTATTACCATATGCAATAATTCAATGACCCATATTTAGGAAATATGCAAAACAGGCTGATTTGTGGCTGGCAAGACATTTGCAGCATTGGAAAAGGAACGGCAAATAATTACAAATAGATGCAAGAATGGGTGATATTATTGGTGCCGCTTACAATTACCTCAAAAGGCCAGTTAACTAGTTGATGACAATAAGGAGAAAAAGATGTTTTACCAAAAAGGAAGAGTAATATGAGAAACCAGATGAAAGAGAGAAAAATAAAGATCAGGAAAGAAATGAGGAGGTAGGAGCAGGCAGGGAGAGAACAGAAAAGAGATGACATGAAGGAAGGCAGAAAGCTGTCAGTTCCAGAGCACGAACCAGTTACTTTTGGATGACCTGAGGCTCCTCTGCAGACTGCTCCAGGTAATGACACACAAAAAAGAGGTTTGTACATTTCACACCTTTCAGCTTTATAAATTCCTAGCCAAAAGTATCAGGACCTATTGAAAATATGAAAGGCTGGGTGGTGACAGCTACCAATGTGATTCCAAATCAAACTTTTGCTTCCACATCAAGAAGTTTTATAACTTTGTAATCAACACCTAGGAGACCAAAAGGAAAAGGAGGAAGAAAACAAGTATAAGGAATGAGCAGGTGTGGGAAAAACACCTTGAGGGGGTGGAATTCGAGAAAATTGGGTCCTAACAGAAGCATTGTATTACAGAAAGCTTTTTTAGGGTAAAATACAGCTATCACCTTCAGGATGGTTAGCATGCACAGAATCTACATCACCACAGTTCCCTAAGCAACACATCCTGCCAGCTCAGCACATGCTGATAGGAGTGATGGAGGATGGAGCGGAGTGGAGACACCATGGCCGTGCTCTGTTGTGCTCCCTGCAGGAATGGGAACTCGATGGCACCACACAGCTGATAAGCTGCATACCAGTTGTCACATGAAGAATCCACAAGATGTCTGTGGCTGAGCCAACCATTGTGGTGAAATTACTTTCCTCAGATGAAATAATCTCATTGTAATACTAACACACATCTCCATCTCAAAAGTTACCTGCCTCCAAGGTACTAGTGCACCTCACTGGGCACACAATACCAGTTAGTAACAACAATATGCATGACTAGAGTCACTCAAGCTCCACCCAAATGTGCTGGAAATGGACTAGTCCTGGACTGAAATAAGTCCAAAGGGGAGGACCTGTTGTCTAAACTCCTGGATTACCTAGCTCTGGTTCAGTGTTCACAAAGCTAAGTCAAGCTGACTCCCTCTCTAAAGTTGTTATGAGAGGACTTCTAATCAAGGTAGTCAGCCTTGGGGAGGATGAGAAACAAAGAACGGATAGTGAAAACAACACCGTTATCTAAGTTATGCAGAAAGAAGCCTTCAAGTGAGGAAAGTTCTGGCTATGAGAGGAAACAGGATGATAAGGTGTTGCAATCCACTGACATCAACAGAAAATTAGTTGAAAATAAGGTAAAGATAATTGTCGTAGTGGGAAATGATGACTTCTAACTCAAATAGCACCACCACCACCACCCCCAAAAGAGGGCAAAACCCTACTTGAGGAGCATGTGTAGTTAGTAGAGAACTTCAGTAGTGCTATCTGAGGATTTGTACTAATTTGTATTAGAAGCGATAAACTTGTAACCAAACCTGTGTATGATGAATGAATATGCAACGTACTATGAAGTATAAAAAGTGGACAGATGAGAGGAGAAGTTAGGGAAGACTCCACAGTAACTTCTGTGATCAGTTGACAGGCTGAACCTGTCTTCTCCCCCATAGGGACACCTATTGGATAAGAACTTTGTTTTATACATGCTAAATAAAGTAACTCACACTAGCTATTAGTGATTATAATTTAGTTGTATGTAGTTTGGTTGTATATCATTTCAATCTTGGTTTTTGCACAGTGCCAATCACTGGTGATCACGAACCTTAATTTATCTTAAAATCATATTAAAAAAGAGTTATTCCGTAAATTGTTAGTGTTAGTCCTTTGCGGGTGCTAGCAGTTGCCAGCAGTGGGTAACACATTCAAATAAAGCGGGAAGAACTGCTGAGGGGTCCCCTTGATGCTGTTGGCATGTTTGCCTGAAAAAGGCAGTGGAATCACCCTCCAATTCAGTGGGACTGTTCAGTGAAGGGTCCCCGTAACGGGATGCTGACAAACCAGTTAGGCAGAAGGGTCTCGGCTTTCCTGGGCCACTAACAGATCAAACACCTGGGGTTGAGAGGATTACACCCCTCCACACACCCCTCCTTTTCATGTGACAGCAGGCTTTAGAACACATAGGAAACTGTCTCCGTGAGAACCTATACTTTCAGATTTTGATCTCGAGGAAAGAGGTTAGAAAGAGTATTCTGAGCAAAGAGCAAAATCAGAGTAGCCTTATTAACTCCAAAAATTACACTGATATAAATCTGGTGATACAATTTATATTTAATGCAAATCTTCTCATCCATACAACTAGAACACAAAACAAACCCCAAAATTTATAGTAGCTATGTCTGGTACTTTCTTCTAACCTGCTGTAGTCCCTTCCTTCAGTGCAAAGGAGGCATGAATGTTGCTAATTGCTGTAAAAGCACTGTCACAACTGAATGAAAGCATTTCACACCCATTCTCTATGGAAATTTATAAAGAACTTGAAACAGCAGAGACTTCAGCCAAAAAAAAACCCTGTCATATTTAAATTAATTCTGTGCTGTTCACAACTTTAAGCGTGAGACAAAAACTACAGCTTTTAAACTGCTAGTACTAAATTCACTGTATTCACTGAAAGCTGCAGAGGGACTTTTTACAAGGGCATGTAGTGATAAGACAAGGCATAATGGCTTTACGCTGAAAAAGGGTAGATTTAGATTAGGTATTAGAAAGAAATTCTTTACTGTGAGGGTGGCAAGACACTGGAACAGGTTGCCCAGAGAAGCTGTGGATGCCCCATCCCTGGAAGTGTTTAAGGTCATGTTGAATGGTTGGAACTAGATGATCTTCAAGGTCCCTTCCAATGCAAACCATTTTATGATTCTAAGATTCAAGAATCTCTTTCTGAAGTAGCAGAAACTTTCATCTTTGTTGCATATATATGTGCCTTTTAGTGTTGTGGAAACTGAGGCTAAATAACCCTTGAAGTGTGTTTTCCTTGCAATACTCTTCAGAAGGTTGGGGAAAAGTGTGATTTTCCCAGCAAAGACCATACACCTAGAGGAAAGGCAGATGCCACTAATGCACTGACAGTGCATGTGACAGCACTCACCTATGGACTTCTGAAACTCTATTCAAGGGTAGGGGAAAGTTTAGGTAAAGGGCAAGTAATAATTCTCTCCACATCCAGCTCCTGATCTTCTATCTGCACCAGGGAGAAATAATTTTGGCATTACAGATATATCCTACTCTTTTCTCATACGGATAAGAACCTCAGCTGAAAGGAGAGCATAGTCAGCTTCATCAGATAGACATATTCTTTGCTGGAGGAAGGACAGGTACCACCAGTTCCTTCTACAGTTGGCTATTTATTTCTCTGAAACATAAACATTGTTCTGATAACCTGGCTGCTTCCTGTTTAAGCAGAAACAGATCTGGCTGCTGAAAGTGTCACACAGATGCATCTTTCATTTCCTTTCAGCTGCTGTTTATGACTCACCATTAGCAATTTTAATTATAAAAGCTTCCAGTTACCTTTTTTCCCCTACCATTATTACTTATTACTAAGTACCTAACTCTAATTAGGAAGAGGTAATTACTGTTGTTGAAAGATGACAGTCCTCTGTCTTTCATTTAAACTATTAGAATCAATGATTCTGCCTCTAAAGAAGCCACCACCATAAAATATTGATCAAATAATTTTATACACAGCGGTCGGAAGCAGTATAATGCAGATATTTAAGACTAGCAATTAGCAGGAGGCTTTTCTGAACACAATGACATTTAAATCAGTAGTGGATGTCTGAAAGGACAAAGATACAGTTATCTATGGTATGAACTGTAGGGTGCTTACCACTTAATGAGGGTTAAAGCTTTTCACTGCTTTGACTCTTGTCCTTGGATACCAATTCCAAAATAGTATTTGTTGCATGGTGCCTTAGGTGCTTTAACTACTGTAATACTGAGGAAGGGCCTTTCATTTCCAATTATGTTGTCCACCATTCACTTGTAACTTTTCACTTGCATGCTCCAAAGACACTGTGGCAGTGCCTTCACCCCAAGGAAAGCATCCCAAGTGCCTTTGCCTTCATGGAGCTGTGTTTGCCAGATTACTCAACATTGTGTTTGCGGATTGGCCTAACCCAATACTCTTCCCATTCCCCTTGCAGCTTCTAGTTTGCAACTTTAGAGACCCATAGATAACATAGTAAATAATAATTTACGTTCCCCAAAATATTAACTAACAATATGGATGTACAGACCTTAGCAGCCAGTCAGCATACAATACATATACCTGAAAAAGTGTGCTGCAATGTATGCTCATACCATCATAAGCAATAACAACTGATAGGGAATTTGAGGATGTCCTGATGAAAGCTATAAAACTCCCACAGAGCAGTGTTGGGAAACACCTTTGCACTGGTAAAGGTGCTCATTTTGGGACCCTACCACTTCTGCCAGCTTGCCACTGCTGACTTTTTCCCCCTCTCTCTGTTTTTTCCTTTTCTTTTCCTTCCCATGCTCCCACCCCCCATGCCCCATCTCTCTCCAGTAACTTTGAAATCAGCTTATGGCATCAATTATGGACCCTGCAAATAAAGTTTTGTACATACGAGTCTGTATTTTTGTGCAACATATTGGTGGTCCTTTGAACATCAGAGCGTCCTCTGGAAGAGCTTTGCTATTTTCATTTTTTATGATAGGCTCTTGATTTCAGTGTCTAAGCAAGGTGTTACAGCAGTGCTTTTGAATGCCTCTTAGGTGGCATAAGCCTGAAGCTCAATACTTATATTGAGAACTTCTGGCCTCTGGATGATGGCACAAAATGTCTCTAAATTAACACTTTAATTTATATGAGGAGCATACTTCCGAAGTTGTTTTCCCCACAGCCCCTGTTACTGTGGATCAATACAGTTTCCAGAGCAGTCTCAAAGCTTATTCATTTTGGAAGGAACTGAAAGATGCTTTTTAAAGATGTATCTCATGCACACTACCATGGACTCAGTCCACAGACCCAAACTAGATTTAGTCTAAAGCAAAGCACCCTGAAATAAAAGTAACATGGATCTTAGAACCTCAGCAACAATTGCTGTACTCTAGAAATCCATTTCTAGAGAGCAAGCAGCATGGTTCTTGTTAATACATATATAGCCTTAAATAACTTAATAAAATGCAGTCAGATGTTTTAGCTCCCTCTCTGCTGTTGACTGTTCGTTGCAAAAATTTTTCCTTTTTCTCTAAAAAGGACTGGCATCTACTCTTGTGTTATGGATAAATTTATTTACCTCTTCCATTTAAATTTCTATAATAAGGACCAACACATTCCAGTTTGTGTCTTCTCAGTTCATTCTCCATCAAAACTGACCTGAACTAATGAGCCTGGGGATTCTGGAAGACTAACTAAGCTATAAGAAAGCAAAACCTTGAATTTTTGTCCTCTGTTCTAAAAATATGCTATTCCAGCTGTTTAAAATACTGTACATTTTTCCCACACACATTTTCCTAGGAAAAAGATACTAGCCTCAGTTGAATTCTGACTTCAAAAAGAGTTCATCTGCAGAACAACCCACTGCAACTTAGATGAGAGGACAACTTCAAACTCAAAAGACGAGAAAGAACTCTAGATAGTTAAGTTTTCTCAAGGTCATGAAGAAAAGTTTATGATGACTTAACTGCAGAAGGATATTTGCATTGCCAATCTGGATAGAAAGCTTTGTCTTTCACAGTGAAGAATGTAACACATTTATTAGCCTAAAAATTCAGATGAGTAGAAAGCAGATTTACAGCATCTTTTCCCTTGCAACAATACCTGAAAAAAAACCAAACCAAAACAAGGAAACGTCTCCCTCAAATAAAATCCACCTAAAATAGGAGTCCTCCCTATATTTTACCCAAACTGAACCCTAGTCTAGTTGTCTAAGGTGGTTTTACTTGTGAGTTAGCGAGGTGCTTTGATAGATAGGTCTCAAGTGGAAAATACAAGTCGAGATGAACTATATACTTTGGAAATCAAAGGAAAAAAGCTATATAAAAGCCCCTTAAAAAAAAAAAAAAAAAAAAAAGAAGAAAAAAAAAAAAAAAGACTGTTTCAGCCTGTAAACGTCTTTTGGCACAGGATCCTTAGTTATCCCACCAGACTTCAGCTACACCCTGCTCACTCCATCAAACAACCTTTTCTGTCCACCAAGTCAAGAAGCTTCTCTCTTCCTCCAGCAGAGCTCTTCTCTCAGCCACCCCACCTGCCTGCCCCAGCACAGAGGGGGCTGAGGGGGGATGACAGAAGCCCTCCTTGCCAGCAGCCTCTGCAAGGGTTAGGATCTACTGAAGTTAGAGACATGGGTACCTTTCACATAGCATTTTATGCTGTCCTATTTTCTCTGTTCTTTTTGGCAAACAAGAAGGTAGTTGAGATAAAAGTCTTTAAGAGATATTTACACTGGTTTGTGTCAGAGGCCAAAACAGCATTACTGGAGAGGAAGGTACTGCTTACTGGAATTATGATTGCTCCTGTTCTCAAGTTGCCATAAAATTTTGTCCCTTTCAGAGACAAAGGGATTCTTCTGCAGAGTACTTAAGTATCTCCTGTTTCTCAGCTGTTTGGGCAAACTTCTTTCATTCTGTAGCATATTTACACCTCATAGAAAATATGCTCCTGGCCTAAATATGAGTCACTCCTATTTTCCTCAGCCCCTGTAGCACTGGTCTCTGGTATACCCTGTCTGACTTGAAAGTTGCTAGAATTGTATTTATTTCTTTACAAAAGCTTCTACCATCTTCCATGCTTTTTTCTCCCTGCGGAGCTTGTGCTTTCTGTAGTAGTTTCATTGATGTACCACACTACCACATGCTTTAGGGCCTCTATGCATATTCGCTGTCAGATCAGTCTCCTGGATCCAGCAGAACAGGATTCCAGATACTCTTTCTGTACCCCTTTACTGACAAAATGTTCATCTATCCTTCATCTCCAAGATTTATTGTACAGGGTTTGTGTGGCAAAGCTTTGGTGGGGAATGCTACAGGGGTGGCTGCTGTGAGGAGCTGCCAGAAGCTCCCCCCATGCCCGATGGAGCCAACGCCAGCCGGCTCCAGGATGGACCCGCCGCTGGGCAAGGCCGAGCCCATCAGTGACGGTGGTAGCACCAAGGGGACAAAGTATTTAAGGAGGGGAAAGAAACGGTACACAACAGCAACTGCAGCCAGAGAGGAGTGCGCAGGTGTGCGAGCAGCAGCCCCGCAGACACCCGGTGGGTGCAGGCAGGGCCGGAGGGGCTCCAGGCGCCGGAGCAGAGGTTCCCCCCCAGCCCGCGGTGAAGGCCGCAGCGAGGCCGGCTGTGCCCTCAGCTCATGGAGGTGGTTTAAGATTTAGTTTTTATTTTCTCATTATCCTACTCTGATTTTGGTAGGTAATGAATTAAACTAATTTCCCCAGGTCGGGTCGGTTTTGCCCCTGTCGGTACTGGCTGAGTGACCCCCCTGCCCTTATCTCGACCCACGGGCCGTTTGTTACATTTCCTCCCCCCTGCCCAGCTGAGGAGGGCACTGACACAGCCGCTCTGGTGGGCACCTGGTGTCCAGCCACAGTCAACCTGCCACACTTACTTATTTCCAGAAAGACCCATTAGCATTCTCACTGTCATTATTTCTGCTTTCAGTTTGTCTTGTACACAGATTATGTCAGCAGTACATAGATGGAGAGGCAGAATATCTCTAAAATAAACTGAGTCAGAGGGGAGGGTTTTGAGTATCCCCACAAATAAAGAACCAGTCTCTAATGCTCTCCTGTAATTCCTTCTCTTTGAATGCAGGCTGTCACCACTGTAATCAGACTCCTATTCAACCCAGACATTTTTGTAATGACTTAGTTCTCCGATACATCCTTTACCAGGAGGTTCAGTTTGGGCTTTCATTTGTGATTCTTTTTACTCTCATCACATCTTTACACATTAAACCTACTTCCATAGTTTTCTTGTTTTCTTTTTCACATAGTTACCTCATCCATACACCCGTACTCAGGCTTTAAAAGGGCCTTTTTTTCTTCAGCAGCCAATCCTTTGCTTTCCTAAAATGTTAACAGAAGTAACATGTTTGCCAAAGCAAACCTTTCTTGTAAAAGGTGGACCTTTTACTTGTCAAAGGCAGAATATAAATAAATCAAATTTTGCTTGGTATTTTTCTTTAAAAGCAAGTAGTAACGGCAACCATTTACTCCAGTCTTCTGTTATCTATTCCACGGAAGCTTTTAACTTGCATCCCAGTTAAACCTTTCAGTGTGACCATTTGTCTCAAAAGTCCTGGTCATGAGCTTGTCGTCTTTTCCACTGCAACTGTTTCCAGCATTTGGTTTCCTTAAAAAACCCAAAGAGAAAAAGCAAGTCCTCCTTCCGCTACTCAAGCCCCCTTCTGAGTATACATCCTGGTCCTGTTTAGAGGTTTGGGGTTTTAAGTTGTGCAGAGTTTTCTGCCATTTGTGATGTGCTGTCTCCTATATGTAGGAAGGGGTATAAGGTACAAAATTGCATTTCTTATGCATAGCACATTACCAGTTTGGAGGAGCAGGGTGGGTATGTATCTAGGCTCGCCCTCTGTAAAATATACTACAGTCACTTGCTTGACCCTTCACAGAAGCCCATAAGACTACCTCTGAAAGTACTGAGGGTGAGTCTGAGGGTATTTGGACTGGGGATGAAGCCCACAACTTTCATTATGTGATCATCTTCTGCATACCACCAAGAATGGGGCCTTATGAAGTCAGAGACTGTTCAGCCCAGCTTTCCCCAGCTGCTGCTAAGTATTTTTCAACTGAAAATGCTGAATAGTTGAATTGGGCATGTCTGCCCTGCTTGTCATAAAAACATGACAACTGTCCCACAGATGTCTGACCCAGACTTTTGTATTTTGAAAGTTCTATTACTTCAGATTTCTTTTAGAAAAAACAGTAACTTCTCTGCCTTGTGCCAATGAGATGCAGGTGCAATACCTCATATTTAATTACTTTTGCAGATGTTTTAGGAGATATACTCACAAATACCCTGATGCTCCAGAAAGACAGCTGAAGGAGATGTTCTGTGTGTGAGTGTTTCAACAAAAATGTCAGTGCTTTCCATCACACAAAAGAAATACAAACTTAGAGTGGGAGACACTGTTCATACAAAGTCAGCTGACCCATTTTGAGAAGGTTGCCATATTTCGTAGACCTAAATCAGATCCATTTGGCAGCAAGAAAGTATTAAAACTAAATTTCTCCTCTGCCAGCATTTAGGAAAAATTAAAATTACTTTATATTTCCCCTCATTACAGTTCTATATGGGGAAGCCTACAACTAACACACCTGTGCTACAGGCTAGCATTAATGATTACGAACAGTAATATAAATCATGTATTTAAAGAAGTTTTTTTTCTAAACATGAGAAGGTTGCCATATTTCGTAGACCTAAATCAGATCCATTTGGCAGCAAGAAAGTATTAAAACTAAATTTCTCCTCTGCCAGCATTTAGGAAAAATTAAAATTACTTTATATTTCCCCTCATTACAGTTCTATATGGGGAAGCCTACAACTAACACACCTGTGCTACAGGCTAGCATTAATGATTACGAACAGTAATATAAATCATGTATTTAAAGAAGTTTTTTTTCTAAACACTTCTTACAGTAAGAAACAAGCATTCTCTAAAAATATGTATGTAAATGTATGTAAACTAGATTGTTGGGTGTTCCTGAACTCCTCTCATCTTTGCCTCTTGAATGAAACAGTAAGCAAGTGCATCAGACTACAACTTTCAGGAGAATCAAGGCCAACTTTAGAGAATTAAGGTGTTTCTGCATATTCAGATTTTTTTTTCTAGTAGAAGAGATTTAGAAGAAAGAGAAAAATTAGATTTTAGTCAATATGCCATTTTCTGTTAAATTTTCTGTTGAAACTACTTTCAGCCATCTCTGTATACAACTTTGACATAAAAATGTAGTTAGGGTACAGCATAACAGCTCTTAACCTGCTGTTATTGCTAATATTACTGCATTAGTTAGGATAAAAACCCATATTGGATTTGAACAGACTACTCTGTAAATAGCAGAGTCCGAATTGCAGATCAGCATCCCATAATAGTTTACATTTTACAGAAGACTGCTGCAAATGAAGAGACAGTGGTATAATGTAATCAAACACTCAGGCAACCTAATTACTTAAATGTACATCACATTTTTAAGGATTTGTGACCAGAATGCAAATTGTCAGTTTTAACTGTTGGCTTTGACTGATTTGTCTCTCTTTGCTGTCATGGAAACCTACATTAAATTAAAGGCAAAGAAACAATGGAACAATTAATGTCCCATGCATGTTCTGTACAGCAGAAGTATTGGGCAGTTACTTGTTATGTTACATTATGGCAGCACCTTCAATTTGCTTTTCAAATGCATAGTTAAAAGATTGCTACTAAAAAAAATAAATATATTCCTATAAAAATATAAATATTTATAAAGAAAAATATGTCAGAAGTACAAGATGGATAGAAGGCCCCCGCCCCCAGATAACAATTTTTGAGGGGTAAATTTAAAAGAGAAAAAGACCATTTTGAACTGCTCTTTCATCTAGTACCTGCAACCTGGCAGTTTCTGCATAAAAGCGGGAACAAACCTGGGTTAGAAGCCTGCCAAATTGCCTTGAGAGGAGATGTCAGGGTGTGGGCACTGGTATAGGGAGGAAGCATCAAAACGGTAGTGAGAGAAAGTTAAATAAATAGTTGAGAAGGAAGAATCTGTCCTCATTAAACACAACTTTGTCACCTGCCTTCTTTCATTCACCTGTGTACTGTGATATCTCTGTACTTTACTTCCAGACCTGAATTTTTCTCCAAAGACTCTGTGTTTAAAGAGGTAGGAACCACCACAGATCACTTTTCTAGACTTGTCCTTAGAAGAAGTCTCTGTAAGTGCAATGGTACGCATGATGCTTTTATGCTCTTGCTGCAGTTCATGTTAAAAATTCAGTATTCACAAAGAAAGTAGAAGAGGGTAAAGGATAGCATGGGTGAAAGTCCTGTAAGATTAAATGGAACTTTTCTTTTATTATTTAATCAAGTTCTCCAAATAAGAAAGAGATTAAGAATAATACTTTTTTTTCCCAGGTTAATCACTAGATAGTTACAGAATTTTGTCTTTACCGCTGATTCTAGGCTACAACAAAAAAACACCATGTCTCAGGGAAGGAGATACTTGTTAGACACCATTACATAATTTCACTATAACTATACATCCTCCACTTCTGAGTTATGAGTGTATAAAACAAGGCATTTTCCCAAGGTTAATCACTTCATACATGACTGATTAAACGGGGAAAAAAGTGTTTAAGTAGGGAGAAAATCGATTTCTGCTGATGTACCACCAAACTGTCTGACTGTGCAAGTGACAGGAGCCCGGTGCCAGCTGCCCCATGCTGTCAGCCTGGCTGGGAGCCTCAGCCGTGACTCCTGCCCTTTTCTGTGCACAGAGCTGGAAAACCCTTTGCACAGTGCTGCTCCCCAACCCAACTGCGTGTGACAGCTCCATTACTCTGAAGCTACTGACAGCACCCTTTTTTTCTTGTGTCCTATAGCTTATAAACAACTCGTGCCTGCAAGGGACGCAGAAGGTGTTCAGCCAAGGTTTCCTGCTTGAACAGAGGCTGGACAACATTTTGGAGGGTCCCATTTTTCTGTTGTCACCGGGAAAGAGCGGAGACAACTTAGGAGAGTGCAAGAGCCTTTGTGACATGCTAAGTTTTCAGATGCCTCTGAATAAGCGATAAAAGCAAACAAAAAAAGACTTTCTGGAGTGTTCATTAGAACAGTTACAGAATTCTGAATATAGGATGCCATTAAAGCAGGCTATACTTGTCAAAGGTTGCAATAACACTAATTAAAGATACAATTTCATCTGAATTGGAGTATCAACCATTGCCACTAGTTATGCAGTTAATGTGCATGTGGCATCAATTGTACCAAATAGACAGCAAATGAAGGAACCACAGGCAATTCAATATTTATTGATGGGGCATCCTGAAGCTGGCGTATCAAAACACTATTAAAAAGGTCATAAGATAGTCTTGAATTATTTACAGAAAGGAAGAAACAAAGGGGGCGGGGGGAGAGAGAGACATTAAAAAATACTTAGTTTATCCATCCACACTTCAGGAAATAAAATAAATCATTTTAAAGAATTCACCAGACATCAACAGCCTTCATACAACAAAATGGACTGCCAGTCAGATGACTCTGGAGACAAGTAGGACAGAGAGGAACAGGAGAGGAAATCCAGGAGACTGCATGTGAGCAAGCATTTCTCTGTATGTCACAAGTGAGTGATAGACCTTGCTGAGCAGAAAAAGGCCTAACAGGATTGATTAGGAACAGAAACAGATGCAGTATGAAGCTGTTTATGGGCTCAAAGGAAAATTAAAGACAAGCTCACTGGCAGAGCGGTGCCAACAGAAAAGTTCAATTTCTTTTTTAGCATTGAACTGGGTCAAAGAGTCATAAAAGTAGTGATTTTTCCCCCATTACTCTGATTCCTGTTGTGCTGTTCAGCTGCCCCAGGCTGCAGAGGTGGCTGTCGGTCACAGGGTTTCTCTCACAAAATGCTCATCTTAGGGCTTTTTACTTGGGATATGAAGGAAAATCTGTTCATTTCTTGATAGCACACGTGTGTAGTGGCCACATCAGAGCTAGTCCCAAGGACATGCTGCTCTATGTGATTCTAGATGTTCTAATGTCATCTTTCTATATCTTTATGTCCTAACGACTTGTGCCAGTTTTTCAGTACAGCTAAAATTCTTGTTTCCACTTGGAAAAATGCTAGAAAATCCTATGCTTCATTGGTATCATTCTGTAATTTATTGATCCCAAATAGGGATCAGAGTCAGACTTCTGCCCTTATTATTTTGTAGGAGCCTTGTTAACCATCATATGTCACCAGGCTTTTAGAGTAGTGATAGTACAACTGCAGGTAGCTTGGCTAAGCCCATACTTTGCTAGACCCTACTTAAACGCAGACAGCTAGACCATGGCTAAAGACAAATGGAAGATGTTGCTATACCAGACTTGCCAGATCTATAAAAATATGCAGGTATTCATATATGAACCCTGGATCATCCAGTAAAGCTCATTCAAGAAGTGAAAATTACCTGTAATTTATGTAGAGCTGGTTGTACTGACTGGAAAGAAGCAATCCTTACCCTTCCCTAAGGAATGAAGTACTGGACTGTCAAAAGTACAGATGTCACCATTTACTAAGTGACAAACAATAATAATAGTAAGGATAATACCTGAGACCACCATAACATATTTGACGTCTCTCTGATGTTAGTATCTTAATTTGTAAATTATATCTCAATATTTTTCTAGTGCCTTATGAAGCTTAACTCTCGTTTTAAATGCATATAGCTTAGAATATGCCATTCCATTTTTACCCTATCATTTGATTATTTATCATTTACCAAATTATTTTCTCTATGAAGGAACATTTTGGGTTTTATTATTATTCTCAAGTAAAGGATATTTTTCTCAAGGGAGTATTTCAAGTGTTCTAGGTCAAGAGGAACGAAATATTTTGGTTGTTTTTAAAAAATGGCTGCCGAGTTTTCAGCGTCCACAGAAAGAACAGCATACACAGAGGTCTATAGCTTGTCTCTACTCTTCTTTGGAGAGATCTCAGAAACAAAACCTCACTTCCTTTTCTGCTTACTTTATTTTCTTGTATCAGTAAAGGAAGTTCAGACTTCGAAGAATCTGTTTTATTCACCAATATTGGTTACATTTTCTGGTTACATTAGATTTTGTACACACCGAAGGTAAAAAAATGTCTTCTCCTTTCATCCTACGGTTCACATCCTTCACCAGGCTCATTATCATTTCTGTTTGCATCCTTATTTTTCCCTCATCCTTCTCCCAGCCGTTCTGTTGGTGAGCCTGTGAAAGTTATGGTCAAAAAGAAGAGTTACTTCTGTTAGCTTTATTTTGCTTATTTGTTTGCCAACAAGCCTCAATCAGACCACCTTGGCTTTTCGCCAAGAATAATTTGCACTCTGCACCTTAGATAAATTCTAGTTTAGGAAGCTAGAGAGAATTTTACAGGCAGAAGTCATCTTCCTCATGGCCACAACTGTTTTGTAGAGGAATTTAAATAGTCATCTTCATAGTGCATGACCTTTCCTTGGTCAGGATGCAGTTTGTAGTAAGTACAACATCAGTAGAAAAGCAACGTTAAATTCTCCTTTATGTGGTGTGTACTCATGAAACATGAGAGTTAGTCTTTCCTAATTAGAACTTTACACTGCAAAACTGTCATTAATTTAGAAACAGGATACCATTAATAATTTTCTGAAATGTTAGTATCAGCTTCTCACTGCACTTTCATTGTATAATAAATATAATTTTAATTCAATAAAATGGAAAAGCACGCTATGCTGTAAAAATCTGTTGCTGACTTTTAAAATAACAACAGCTTTGATAAATTTTAACGAACCAAAGCAAAGGTTCCCCTAAGCAGGCAATGATAAAATGATAATGCATTACAGAACTTCCTGCTTTGCTTCAATCCCACTATTTGCCATTTTAAATCTACTCTATTTGATATAGTTCTTACAATATAAAATTTAAATTGCCTTACACTCAGGCTATCTATTTTTATTTATTTATTTACACCTTTTCTACCTACATATACAGACTTTCAGCTTCTGTTCTGTCCTTTAGGACATTTGGTAAAAAAAGTCCTCTACTTTTAATATTTGACAAAATGAAAAATAGACTTGGCATTCTAGCAGAAGTAAAAGGGAAAGATCTGACTCAGAGAGCTAACATATTACCTGAAGCACATAGATATTCCTTCAATTAACAGTATTTTGATATTTCTTGCTAGTACCATAGTGGGGTTTGTTTTGTTTTTAGTATCAGGGACCTGACTTTTACTTCAACATCTTATAAATAAAAAGGAAGTCACCTATGTGTTTTATCCGATTTGTACTAAAAGTATCATCACTAAAACTTCATATATATTCCAAAAAAAAGCCTATGAATAATTTCCAAGGCCTATTACATCACCAATAATTTCCAAGAATAACATTTTTGGACTAAGTGTAGATTTGTAGGACCTGTTCAGTATCAAAGTTTTGCAGTGAAAGTGTTAAGTGCTTATTTTCATTCTGTAATGATCACCTACTTTGCATTCACACTCTGGATGTCTATGGACAATTTTGCAAGTGCATCCAAGACAATTTTACATCCCGATGGTTGACCCACAGTTGTTGGGCTTTGTTAATGCAGGGCTGAGCTGCATGTTGCATGGTCTACTTTTAGCACAGGCTAATTGCAGTCCCAGTCTCTATAGTATAGGTAAGAATCAATCCTGCCTGCATGAAGACAGTAGATTTGCATGAGGAACTCATTACTCTGTCACTGATTATAAGAACCACTTTACCTACAGGACCTTGGTTATCAGTCTAATTACACACTCTAGCTATCATGTTTGGCATTCATAACCTTTAAAGCAGAGAATGAAAAAAAAAAAATTGAGGAGTCTGAAGCCATGTCTAAGGGCTTTTCTTCTTTCTTTTCCATCTCATTAGGCTGAGAGCACTGAAACCCTGCTCCCCTGCAGCTCTCCCGAAAATATCCCTGCCACAGTGCTGGAGCTCTGCTTCTGCCCCAAAAAGGAACAGTACTCATCCTTGTCACAGATGTGCTGAGGATTACTGTGACTATCTACTCCACAGACCTGAGACATGGCCAAGGCTAACCTCAAGCTCATGAGGGTCTGTTTTGGATAGCAGATTCCCTTCACATTCCCTTGTGAAGGCAGAACAAGGCAATAATTCACAATTGATAAGAGGAACTTGCCTGAAACTGAACGTTCTTAAACCAAAAGGGAGTATTTTTCACAGCAGTTTTATATTTATCAGTGTTTCTAATAAAACCTCTTGCAGTGAAAGCTTTGTGTGAGAAAAAGTTTAATACGGGTCAGCAAATAAAGTCTCTGTCTCAGTAAGAATGAAGCAGAAGACAAGCTACCAAGATAGGTCCCAGGTTGCAACGAGACATGCGTGAGATGAAATATCTATTGCAGCAGTTTTTAATGCAAAAAAAGATCAAAACTTAAACTATGCCAAAGGCCAGATCCTGCTCTTATGAGGAGCATATTAAAACTAAATCGAAAGATATATATTTCAAGCTGACAGCAATTTCTCACAGGAAACAATTAGTCACCAGAACAAAATTCAATACAGGCAGACTTGAGACAGTGTTCCAATACTGCAAATTACTATCTTAGGGTACTAAAATCAGCACAAAAATAAGTAACTGTTGGATCACGCATTCATCAGTCAGTGAAGATGTTACAGCTAACATTCATTTAGCACAAGCATTCAGAGGTTACCAACTGTCAGTGTTAAGTCCAATGTAATTTCCACAGCCAGAAATAATATCCTGAACATTTACAACTCAAGACAAATCTTTCCTATATTCTCTTCTTCCAATTATCCTACCCTTCCTGCTGCCTTATCACCTTTTCCTGTCCTTTTTCCTCCATCATTGTCTCTTCTAAGGCTCTGGAGAACACTTTTCAATCTTAGATATAAAAATCCTATATCTTTATCTATTCCAGATTTACATTAATGAAGCGATGAACTGATCTAGCTATTTGAGGAAAGTACTCACCCTTTGATCCCTCTATAGCAAAAGGAGTTCACCCATCTAAGCTCTGTGCAAGACACTAAATATACCTTTCTCCCTTGACTTACAATCTCTTCTTGCCTAGAAAGGAATCTTGTAGCCTATTGAATATCTAGAATGGCCCAGGACTACATGGCCTGGGGTTCGTGACCTCAGCTAAATTCATAAAAGTAAGAAACATGTGTGGTATCAATAAACATGTCAGTAGCCGTTCTCCAGCACCAGGACCAAATGGCACAGAAAAGTCTGTGCCTGAACTATTAAACTGTCAGCTTCAAAACCAGGGTGGTGGCATGCAAGCTGCCTACTGGGAGCAATCTGTTAGCACCTGGGGCTTCTGTGGGATGGTGCTCATGCCCCAGCCTACAGCTAGGCTAGGGGTGGGTCTGAAACTATTTAGCAGTATGGAAGATTGGGTTCAAGAGTCCAGGAAGAACACCCATTTTAAAATTACTAGCATAGACATATCCAAAGTGGGCAACATCATAGTCTTTCTTCCATAAACCAAGCTTAGAGCAGCTGGGTATGACCAGAGAGCTAAGTGCATTGAGCACTTTTGTTACTCTCCAGGAAAACCGAATGTTTGTCAGGATCTGTTGTTTCATGACCTCTGGGGATCCACCACATGCTATTAAGATACACGTCATCACAGCTTGACTTTTCAGCAGAACCCCTTACTGCTGAAGAGGCAGTCAGGCTGGTTGCACACAGCTGACCTGTCACCTAACAGGAAACACCACAAACTCCCTGCTTCCTTCACAGACTTGTAGAATCATTTAGGTTGGAAAAGACCCTTAAGGTAATCCAAAAATATCATGTAATTTTTTTCTGTGAAATCATGAGCTTTACTCACAGACTTTAGTATGGAGTCTCATGAAGCTCAGAAAGCTGGTCATATCAGGTATCAGAATAGACATTTCCCATCCCCTATAACATAATTTCACCCCAGATTAGATCTGCTACATCAAGGCAAGTTACACAGACACACCACAGCCACTAAGCAAACTCACCTAAGACTGACCTAAACCACCTCCTCTTGGTGTTTGGGGTCTCTGAGAGGTACAGAAAGTAACTTGGTTATCTTCAGCTCCACTCAGCAATAAAACACAGGCAGATCTTCTTGCTTCTCTAATTTTGTAGGTGTATGCACATATCTGATGCCAGTCTGAGGGGCAGAGCTGTGCTATGGGACAGTCTAAGGTGACATTTCTCCCAGCCTATTCTAGAAAGGGCACCTTCACAGGGAAGTGACCATTTCCAGTTATGTGTGTGTACATGTGTGTACTTTAAACAACACACCCAGCACTTGAGACTGAACAAATAATTTCTTCTCTCCAGAATTCTTTTTTCTTTCTTACCTCCTCTTTCTTTTGAAGATAGACTGCGGTATTAGGTGAATTCAGAAACACATGAACATTTTTGCTACAATATGTGTTCTACACTTGTTCCAGTTTTCACTGGATTTGAAACTTAGTCTTGCTCTAGCTGGTACCAGTAATGTAATTTTGTAGATCTGTCTAAAGAAATACATACAGCTTCCATAGACTGATGAGTAGAAAGAAAAAATACATCAAAATATAGCTGCATTCTCAGAGTGGATCTAACACTTCTTTATGGGTTGTTAAGTACATAAAACATACTGCTTTGTCTACACTAGGAAAATTACCTATAAGCTGACAAAATGTAAATCACCTTTTCCGGTCTGCTGCCTTTGAAATTGTTCCAACAATTTAAAAAAGATGTAACAGCTTTAACCAAGACTATTAAGAATAAGATTACTTCAATGTTCTAAAAGTTTTGAGGAATGGTCCAAATTCTTTTTCAGATTTCTCTGTTCCACATCAGCAGAGAAGCCATTCTGATACATGATTTTTTTGCAATAAAAACCATCTGTCCTTTGTGGTAAACTGTATTTTTTTCAGAGCAGCCGGTGAATCTATTCATGTTTGAAGACAAGTCATGTAATGACAAGTCTAGCCACATTGATACATAGGGAGTAACCTGACTCTTTACTCAGTCCTAATACATGTTGTGAGAAAGATATTTAAAATATGGATCCTTTCAGGAACACTACTCATCTTGCCCAGGGGACACCCAGATATTTGGGGGAAGATAAACATGGATAAAATGCTGGATCTTAGAGGGGCACATTGTAGTCTCAAGGCAGGACTTAATTAGCAGCTGACATTTCTACAGCTCATTCATCTATGCTTGAAATCCACATGACATACAAAAGGTCTGATAAAAAACAGGACTGCTTTTCATTTAAGAAAGGATCTCTATTATCAGAAATGCCTCTAACAGTGATAAAACTGGCTACAAGGCTCACGTGTCTTTAAGCATTTATTCAATTCCATTTCTAAAATGAAGGTTATAAATCAACCCCAAGTCTTTCCCGAAAAATGCTATCCTCTAAGCTATTATGAGCATTTACAGAAGAATGACTCTTTTCTGTGTCAGATGTTATGAAAGACAGTTCATACTTCAAACAATATGATTTATAAGTTGAGACTGTGAAGTTCAATTTAATAAAGCTCAGAGAAGATGCACGAACCTCAAAAACCTCTTTAATATAGATCTTTTGGAGTTGAAACATTACCTTTGTTTTATATTAGCTGTTCTATATTCTTGTGGATGGTGGGGCTACTGGTGGATGCCAGCAGAATTACCCTCTACAGAAGGTTTACCTTCTTTCCTCTTCTCTTTCTCTTCATGAGAATTTAACTGATGACAGATTGTTTACGTGTATCTCATTACTTCTTTGTGCAGTTACCATGCATAACTAAAGGGCTTTCCAGTCTTCATGTTTGTTTCCAGAGTTGCCAACTTTTCTTTTTGATGATGTAATTCCTCAAAGAAAGATTAATGTGCTTGTTTAGTATTCAGTTTGGTTCAAGGAACCGTTGGGAGAATTACCACTAAATTAATTTCATTTTGAAGGTCTGGATGATTAACTTTTGAAATCAGCTCTTCTGGACAGGGACAGTCCCACAAACTCTGCTCTGTCATGAGCAGAATTTCCTCCAAATATACTTTTCAATACAGATTTTGGATTTGATGTTTTGAATTAAAAGAAGTAAGATTTCATTTCAATTCATCCAAAAGAAAAAAAAAAATTTGATGACACTGAAGTTCTTACAGAAAATACTTTGAAAAAAAATGCCAGTATTTTGGTAATAAGATTCCCTAATTTTTTCATTATGAATATCCCTTCCAGATAAAAGAACAGTAGATTAGATCTAGGCTACCTGCCTAATCTTAAATCTTGCTTCGCATAATTGGGGATTAGGGGAGGGAGGAATCAAGGGGAAGGGACAGTGCAACCAGAATAAGTAATTTCCCTTTCAAATCAAGAAAGAAATTATGATTTTTCTGAAGACTTTTGAAGTGTCATCCAGACTGGTCCAGCCAGCTAATTACTTTTCACTGAGATTAAAAGGGGCAAATAGAATATTTATATCAACAAATCTCTTGGCACCATCACCATGCTTTCTGTAGGAGACAAGTAATCAGATAGTCTGGACAGCAGGAGACATGAGCTCTGGGCTTCCTTTACCGTGGGCGGCGAGGTCCCCATTTCCTCACAGACTACACAACACTTCAACCACAAGCTGACAAAGTGTTTTGTGCAAACACACTTTACTATGGTTCCTCATACAAAGCCTGTTTTCAGTTTTTATCCAGTGACAATCTAATGTAAAAGGCATAATTAAATAATTTTGGAAAAGCTGTTCACCACTACTCATCTTAGTCTGTGTCCTGCCTATAACTAAATTACTGACTTTCGTTAGGAGGATTAGTGTTTAGTTAAGTGAACAGTGTCAGTGCCTGTCTGCTAATGTGGGAGCTGCAGCAGAGCTCTCAGCAGATTGATACTTACCTTCTCAGAATGATTACTTGTGAATATCCTTGAGAAATCAAAGTTGGATACCCCAGCTAAGTAGGAAGATACCAATTAAAATTAGTAGGCTGATGGGATTTCTGAGTTTGTCACAACAATCTTACCTTAAGCAGGGTTTTTGAAAACTGATGTACACCCTTAGAGAGTCTGTTAGCCCCTAGAAAGACAGACTAGTCCAAAACAGCCTGGTCAAGAGGAACTCAACATTTACACAAGCTGCAGCTGTGTTATTGCCCATACACCATGACGTAACTATTCCTTGCTAATATTCCAGTTTGTGAAACAAGATAGACTTAGTAGATCCTGTTACAGCCCATTTGTACATTTACAATGCAATTAATAAAATAACAGGAAAAAAAATCTTAACTCTGAATAATGAAACACAAACCTAGCTGCAATTACTATTGAAGAAATGCAGTTTCAACTGTTTCCTTCTATCCATTAGTATACTGAGAATTGACTCAGAAGAGGAAATCTCATGGATTCCTGCTAATCATCTACTGTAAGTTACAGATACAACGTAAATGTATTCAATGTAAAATATTATTGCATCTAAACTGCAAGTAAAAATAATCAAACAAGCTGCTAATTCACCAACAATCAATGAAAATGCTGTTATTTGAAGAGATTTTTGATGAGAACACAAAATATGTTTAAGGAATATTTCATTTGTACTTGCAGTGCTCCTTTTTCATGGTAATAAATAAATAAAATATCAGTAATATGTTTAAGAGCTTCATGTGTCTTGCTGTTAATAGATGTGACCATTATTCATCAGTCATTTGTGATATTTGTGTTGTGCTCTTGTAGTTCAATAACAGCAGTCATTATTTGACAACAATGTGTAGCACATCTTGAAATTCAGGCAAAAGTTGAGAAAGAGCATTCAGAGGTCTGGAACACACTACTGCAGCGTAGACTCTCCAGAAATACATCAGAAGTTATTTTAAATTAATTTAGGATTGTGCAAGGCTAATTAGAGAAAAATATTATGGGCCTGGTACAAAGAATGAGTGATTTAGGGTAGTAGAGACTAAGGCTGGGGAGGCTTGGGTTCAAAACTTTCCATTGCTGTGCTAGCCCAGGGTGGAATATAGGTTCTGCAGTAGTTCAGTAGCTCACTGTGGAGTCAGGGCTTTGAATCAGTAGACATTTGAATGCGTAATGTTTCAGATGAGCAAATCAGGTGAAAATACTGTGTCAATGAAATGATCTTTTGAAAATTTTCTACAGTTCTAATTGCATATGTCCGACTCCCTGAATCTCAGTAGAGTCTCACATATCCAGGGTTTGACTACACTGTTGCCCCCCTTTGACAGGAAGGATGGAGGTCCCTAGAGTAGGATCTCCTGCTCTCATTTACCCACTCTGGTTATGGTAGTAGCTGAGACATGCTGGGGAACATTTCCAACCACTTAGGCCAGCTGTCGGGGGCAGTTTGTGCCTCTGCTAGAAAGTCTTTGCTGCTGAAGGGCACTGGCCACACCACACTGGTCTGTGGGACACTGTGAGTCTGGAACTATCCAAGAGCTGTTTGGGAAGGGGCGGCTCACATGGGACAGCCACATGCCAAGGGCCAGTCCAGCTGCATCAGGCAACACCTGGGAATGTTCCTGGATGCTGTTTCACCTACTAGCTTAGCTGTACCTACACACATTCATGTTTTGGCCTTAAGAAGAACCAAAGTATGTCTGCGTGGGGATTTCAGGCTGTGAAACACTGAGATGCTAAGGCAGCAGGGGCTGGGTGGTTGCACAAACAAACTGAAAACCTTCACAGGACTATTCCTGAATGTGGGCACTGATTTTAGATCTGACTGTAAGTCTTCAGACTATTCCATGTTCTTCTGTCTCATACCATAGACCTGAAAATTAACCTTGGTGACAGGGAGACAGGACTGTTGGCTGCTGAGCTGTGCCACAAGCTTTAATGCAAGTGCTAAATTTCAGGCCCCATCCATGCATGGTGGTGTGCCGTTTATTATGTGATTTGATGGGTCAGCAGGCTGCCTCAGTGGCTTCCCTTCAGTGAAAATTCTACTTAATAAGCTAATAAGCATCCTAGATAGACCGGTCAACTATTAGCATTGCTAGAGAACACACTTACTGCACTGGAGCATCTTGAATAGGTTCCTTTTTGCCTGAAATGTTTTGTTAATTCTAGAGTACTAAATTTCTCTTTCATTTTCTACATTTCTCATATACCCATATAACACTTGAGTGTTGAGATCTCCTGACAGTATCTCAGAAGCACAAAAAGAACAAATTAATTATTTACAAAAAAAAATCATCATCACACCCAACAGATTTTAAGGTATTGCTTATTTTGGATTTAATCTTTCGCATAAAAAAAGAAAACAAGAAAGAATTTTGATTAGCTGATTATAATTCAGTAATTGGAATCTAGCATACTTTTTGTTTCACAATAAATATTTGATCTTTAGTCCTTCAATACTGTTATGTTTACTGAAGTATCTTGTAGAACATGTTAACTTATGACTGTTTCTTCACAGTGCCTAGTTACACAGTGGAAACTTTCCCATCTCTTGATAAAGAAGAAAAGTTTGTGTGAGTTTAAAAGATATTAATCAAATGCATGAAAGAAAAATCCACAGGCTGTTAAGCACAGAGATACCACATCTTTGGTGAAGAAATCCCCAGAGTACAGGTTGCTGGAACCTTGGAAATTATACTGGGAAGATTTTGTATTACAGTCACAATGTTTATTTTTCTTTAAACCTCCAACAGAATATTAGGTAAGCTCAAATATGATTATTCATGTCAAGTGGAGAGCACTTCAGAGAGATATACAGAGATAGCTAGATAGATTACATATATATGATTAGGTCCTTTTTGAATGAATTTTGGGATCAAATGCTTTGCTGGTTAAAGTGAATGTAATTATACTAAAGCTGTGTTGACTCAAGCCAGAAAATAATTTGGCTTACAATTCATGAAAGATGCCAAGTTCACCTGTACAGGTCAAGAGTGAGCTAAAGGACAGGCAAAAGACTGTAGCCTAGGTACGGACCTTTACTAAGACAGCTAAAACTCACAAAACAGGTCTGTGTGCACTGTCACCATATGCAGGTAATGAAGCTATTCATGAAATGAGCAATTTTCATACCGTAATGGTTTATGTCTCCTTTTTCTTAAATTATATAGGCCATTTTTAGATAAGGGAGGAAAAGTCTCCATCACATTACTACTATCACTACATAAAAGCCAGCAAATATTTTAAATTGGTGGTGTAGTTGAAGCTAGTCATTACTTGACCAACATTTTCTCACACTCATGAGGCATGACCAAGGCATTCAGTGGCTAGCACGGGGAAGAAAAGAGAAACTCCAGGTGACAAAAGATCCTTTTCTGTTGTTCCATGACAGCCATTTATAAAAGTAATTGATTTTTTTTTTATTTTTTCAAATCAACTAAAATAAAATTTAATTGAATGGTTGGATTTGATATTCCACAGCTTTATAACAGGTGTTTAGTCCAAGTATTGTCAAAAAGAAAAGATGAAGCTGGACAGACCAATACATTTCCACACACTGCTATAACAATCTAGAGAGAAATCAAACCAGAAGTGTAAAGGTGAATGTGATATTTAAATATTCTAATGCAAAAGGGCACCTTTAAAATATTCTTGAAAAATAAAGCCTGCTGCAAAACCTAAATACCTTAAAAGAGGTCATGAAAATTTTTTCACACTTTGCAGCTTTCCAGCCTTCCACAGCCTGAATTGATTCAGCAATAGGAGAAAACAAAAGATCCTTGATAGAATGTTAAAGATTTGCTTACCATAGATTGACTAGGAAGGGATGCTCCAGGCCTTGCATTATCTGAAGCTCCCGGAAAACATTTCGAACTTCATCTCTCTCAATGCACTTCTGTTTATTCATATATTTCATGGCATACATTTTCTTGGTGTCTCTCTTCTGTACAATGCACACCTAATTGACAGTAAAATAAAGAAAAAGTTTGACACCTACAGAAATGAAACTCAACAGTGATTCTGAAAAAAAGGAACCTTTTATGATATTTCGATAACACAAATCTGGATCCTACAACCTAGTAACACCCTCAGAAAGTCCACATCACAGCTATGTAGGATTCTTTGTAATAGACCATAATTAATAAAGAACACCCCACACCTACATAAGAGGAAGTAAAGACCCAGAAAAGTGACATAACTTTCAGAAGTTACACAGTAAATCTGGGAGGAATACACTCCAATCATTGGAATTACAGACTATTTCATTAGTCACAGAAATCACTGCTTCCTGCCTAGGAAAATGCAAAATCATTGTCCTTATTCCTGCAAGTCAATACACGTCTTGATTATCGCATCATAAACAAAGCCTATGTTAACAAGGCTCAATATTTCATCTAAATATCAGAATTCTGTTCCATTAATTATTGTAGAAAAGAATAATAATTTTCATACAGAGATTCATCATAATATTTTTGAAGTCACAAGAGACCATTACAATGATTTAGTCTCTGGCAGTAAATTTCGTTGCTTTAACTTTGTTTTCTTTTTTTGACAAAAATCCAATAACACTGTAAATGCAAGAAGAAAATCTTAGTCAAGAGAACTCCCATGTAAGGCCTGAATTGTTTTTCAACATGGTAGTTTACCTCGTGAATGAAACTGGAGAGTGTCACCAGCACCACATCCAAGAACCATCATTTTAAATGTGATTTCTAGCAACACAGTATAAGGTTGTTCCGTGTCTTATCCCCAAAGCTGGTGTAAATGTTATCTTCATAACAGCCCCACATACACATATAGATCAAAACTATATCCTTAACAATCTTTTACTCTGAAGGGGTTTTCCTGTTAACCGATCAGGGCTTTTTGAAGTGATACTCCTAGTGTGACTTCACAGCCAAGAGAATATTAATTTAAAATATTATTTTGGTGCTATATTTATAATACTGATACAGACATAGGTGCCAGTCAGAACTTTCCCTCATCAGGATGTACGCAGACTTGTACTGGAAGTCTCTGGTTTAGATATCACAGCTCTGTAGTGTCTAAATTCAAGGATATTCTGGATTTGCTTGGTGTGGACAATATTGTTCTGTGTACCTACACATATACATACATACACACTCCCATATTATACACATATAAAGTTAGAGTATACACCCATAATATACACACATAAAATTACTTGCTCAGAGATCAGATTACAACATGATGTCAACCAAAAATTAATCCTTTGGTTTTGAGTCGTATTTTAAGAAACTTGTGTGCTCAACATTCAGAAATGGTCTGGAGAAACTAAGACAACTTCCCACAGCTGAAACCTCTGATTTTAACAAGGTGTCATCTGGATTCTGGACTTGGTGATGAACCACCAGTGCCAGGGTGAGGACCCTAGAGAGACCTACCATGTGGTCACTGATGTCTTATATGCAGACGAAAGGCTCCAGGAGTGTACCATCAGCATATTTTACTTCCCCAACCTTTTTCCAATTCCTCCAAGAGGAACTGGACCAGTGAAACCAAACTACATTTATTTTCATGCAACTCTATTTCCATGAAATATGTCCTTGAGCTCAAATCTACTTCAAAGAGAGGAGTTAATAGAGTACGTTTAACCTATAATGATAATGTGTAATTAAGCAGAGTTTCTAATTACCTTTCCTAACACTGGGAGACGTTCTGCTAATTAAGTAAAACATGGATGGTAATGTTTTGTCTTGAGCCCATCAATGTTGCACAATGGCACGTACCCATACTTTGTTTAATTTTCCTCTGTGGGCTGTTATGGAAAGTCTGAATTTTGGTGATGCCCTTCAGATAACTAATATGGAAAGACCCCTAAGAACACTTCTATGGAAAGAACACAGGCTGCGGAACAATGGGGAATTGAGGTTGGATTTTGGGAGGAAGAAGAGGCAGCAGGTGAGGTTGAACTGAAATAGAGGGATAGAAATTAATTGTTCAAGGTTCCACAGATTCTTCAAAAGTATAAGCCAAATTTGCAGTGGGAATTCCTGACATCCTGTCTGAGATTTCAAGTTTAGTGAATCATATTATAAAGTACAATATTTGTGGATTTGGGATCAGAACCTAAGTCCAGAAGTTCATTCACTTCCATGAATTTGCAGAATGATTTTCATATGAAACTTGGCCAAGGCTGAGATGTTTGCAAAGTCTCCCTATTGACCTGATGACTAGTGAGACTGCTGAGACAATGATGTTTTACTCAGCTGAGAGTTACAGGTTTGACCAACGCAGCAAACTAGGACCATATATAGCACCTAAATATGCAATGTAAACAGGTTTTGAAACACCGCTGTGACTCCAGAAGGCAGTTCTCTTACCTGCCAGTAAAGACAGGGTATCCAACACAGCTGAAACAAACCTTCTGTTAGCAGAAGCTTGCCTAGCATACAGCTTTAAAGCAGAATGATAGTAAACATTTTCTAGCAACATGCGTACCAATGCACATCTTTTAACATGGTTTTAAAATCAATAGGATTTTAATGAATACACTAAAGCTACTTCCTAGTAAAAATCAGGAAATACAAGGTGCAGCCACATTGATGTCATTGTGAAAAAGCCTGACGTTGTTATGACAGTACTGAACCATAGCAGAGAGCCTCCCTGGCATTTCTACCTGCTGGCTGTTAGCTCTTCTTCTGAGCAGGATGCCAATGAGCTGAAGCTTTTCCTCTGCTGCAGGAAAGGAAGGAAAAGCCCTCGAGCTCACCTCACATGTACAGTCTTAATGGGAAATGTTTACATTTGGGGGGGGGGGGGGAAGAGGGAGGGATGTTTATGATTTGAATTCGTTCAAAAGGAGTCATTTCAAAATAGAGACAAACAGGTACTGTGGCACCTTAACAAATAAATCCTCATTATTGTGGAAGTCTGTGCAGAACTGCCTTTATTTACACATGTCAGTACGGAAGCCTGCCATGCTCACGCTACTAAAACATTCTCTTTCAATCTTTCTGTAAATATCATTTACCAAAGCCCAGACAGTGCCCTGCTCAAATTGATATCACTACTTCAGCAGTCTCTATAGGTGATGCTTTAAACCACATATCAGGGTCGTGAACTCAACAACTATCCAGCTTCATAGTCAGCAGAGAGGGACAGGCACATCCATCTCCACCTAAGGTATGGGTCTAAATAGGTCCAGGGGAACACGTCTAGAAGGATGGCTTCTCTTCTAAAGTCCCCTTAAAGAAACTGTAGATGCCTACATCCTAGCTAGTCATCTGTGTTGTATGTATTTAAACATAGGCAATATGGATCCTCACTAATATTCTTTGGAGTTATATGGTGCTTACTTTTACATCTCCTGTGAAAACATCCAGTTTCTAAAGAAGGGTTTTCTACATGTGTCAGCTATTATCACTATTATTATTTTTACATCTAGGAGAAGGTAACAATGAATTTCCTTCAAAACTATCAGGTTAAAAGAAGTTTGACCAGAATGTGTCTTGGATCCACTTTCCCTCAGAGCCAGGGGAAGAAAACCGACAGATTATGACTTGCAGGACTAAACTTCACTTTTCAGGAGCCACATACACTATGGTCCGCTTCTAAGCTACCTTCTTGGATTTACTCTGATTTCACATGCAAAAAATAGAGCACTTACAGATCAAGTTTGACCTGCAGATTAAGAGGTCCCACAGCCCTTGAGACTGCAATGGGCGACAAAGTGCCCTATGGGCTACAGCAGAGCCTGTAGTAAGTGAAGGAAGATAGTTGAGTAAAACTGGGACAGAATTTGCTAATGGCTTGCTGCAGAAAGCTGCATAATGCTGTGTCAGCTGAGCAGCCGTAGGTAGCTTCAGACAACCTCTTTGCAGACCAAAAGAAGGGGAAGGCTGAAAAATTTGACTTGCTGAGAAACACAGATTTCTCCTGTTTTCCCACAAAGTTCAAAAGACTTGCAGTTGCTGTGTGCTTGGTCCAGAAATAACAGCAGTGATCAGGTGCACTTAGTCTCAATAAAGCCATTTTGTTCTGAGTTTGGCACATGAGTACTTAGACCTCTCAAACGACCACACGATATGGTTTCATGACAGGTCATAAAAAAGGAGAGATGCAAAAATACAGTCAGAGAAAGCTCTTCTGTGCAAGGTCACTGTCCGGTGGAGAGCTGACTAGCTGGAGCGCACAATTCACCCACACTCCTGTGTCATATTATTGTGTATCTTATGTCAGGTCAGTAGATCAGATGGGGCAACTACAGCTGCCATAAGAAATCACAGCTCAGCAGAGGGGCTGTGGCACTGCACAAGCAGAAGACACTCACCTAGACAAAGGGGACTACAAAACAGAAATCAGCTGTACATTTCATACTGAGTATGGGAATTGACAAATCTGCCATGAAGCATGTGCCTGGAATACTGCTACCTTGTCTGTTCTTACCCACATACTCTGAAAAATTAATGCTCATAGTCCTAGCTTACAAGCAGAATTGGAAAGATTTACACAGAGAGGTTGGAGAATAAATGTTGTAAGTTTGGCTTTACACTGCCAGGGAATTTCCTTGATATAGGAGGATTCATTTTCAGGTTCCCTTGAGCAAACCATGACATCTGGAGCAGGGACCAAGCATCTGCCTAGTATCCTTTCATGTTAGCTCAAGCTAAAAAAATAGGTGGTTATACTGTCAAAAAAATTAATATTCTGCAGTTGTGTATTATATTGCTTTTAGGATAGAAGCATATTTTTTCTGAAATACTTTGCATATTATTTAGTAAAGTACCTTCAATCAGTGCAGATGTGATTCTGGGCTCCCATCTGTTTTACACAAGTGCAATCTCAATTACTACAGCAGAGGAAGTCACTGTTTTATATAACCAAATTAATCAGAACTAAGTCCTGTGTCTCAGCATCTTAGACAAATAGGAGAAAGAGTTTGTACATTGAAATCATAATTTGAATTTAATTTAAGGAGGTCACATTGTTCAATATACCAGCTCCCATGAACAGAGAACTTGAAGAAAATTGGTACTATAATATCCCTGAAAACTAGTTGTTGCACCAGAATACAAATTGTTTTGTGGCAGTAAGCCTGCATTTATATGGCTCCTATTGCAGTAAACAAAAATTCTTGTATTTCACTCCTAGTCAGTTTTGTACTTACTGGATCATCTTCAAATGTGTAATTTTTTGCAATATTTTGTCTTATAAGAATGATGGTTCTACACATAATAACGTGGGAAAAAATAGCCAGATTAAACATGAGAGAGTACTTGTAAGGTACACATCATAAAGAAATAGCTACTTAGACCAATGTTAGGTATTTTTGGTTTGAGTATTTTAAATTGTCTACTCCTGAATTGACTTAGAAGGCAAATATTTAATATATGAATGAAACCTGTTTCCACAAAATTTCTGACCTGGCCCACTTCACATTTATTTGGAAATACTAGTAGCTGTAACATGCCAAGCATAACTAGCTTAAAGGTCTTCCAAAAAGAGAAAAAATATTCAATGTTTCCCGTTACATATGAGGACACCAAAGAATCTACCCATCAAAGCAAGGTCACTGAAGCCAGCAAGACTACTTTTAGAGTAGTGCCACATAGAATTACAAAATCATTAATGCTGGAAAAGACTTTTAAGGTAACTGTTAATCCAGAATTGCCAACTCCACCACTAAACCATGTCCCTAAGTGCCACATCTACATGTCTTTCAGATACCTCCAGGGATGGTGACTCAACCACTGCCTTGGGCAGCCTGTTCCAATGCTTGACAACCCTTTCAGGGAATAAATGTTTCCTAATATCCAATATAAACCTCTCCTGCCGCAACTTGAGGTAATTTTCTCTTATCTTATTGCTTGTTACTTGGGAGAAGAGACCAACACCCATGTACCTCACTGGTGACAGTGGTACCCTTGCAGCAGCTCACAGGTCTGTACTAGTATCTGTATGTATAGATATATAAACCAGGGATGTATACACGTGCCCAAAAGTGGAAGCAAGTATTCAGTGAGCATTCTGCTATAGCTTGCACTTGGTTTGAACCCCTGACTTACACAGAAGCTGTGGGTACAATGGTCCTACATAGGCTCAGAGCTCACCTTCATCTGTCCCTGATCAAGGTTCAACCTGAGCTCTCAAGTGAGCCTAGTTGTTTCTGGAAACAAAGGCGTGCTCCTTGTTTCTCTTCTCTTCATACCCATTTGCTACCCTTCCCACAACTGCTGTGATGTATCTTCACTTTTTCTGGGGAAGACACTACAGTGCTTACAAGACTGCACCTGCTCTTAACATGTCCCTAAGAAACAGCGTGTACTGAGGCAGCAGCTTAAAACAGGTGGCCACTTCTCAGAAAAGGCAAGCTCTTGAGATACAAAGCACTTGATACCAAAAGGCCTAGGAATGCCCGTAACAGCAAATGTTGCTACTGTGGCTTGAAAATGCCAGAGGAAAAGGCAGGGGGTTGCTTTCTGAAGCTAGCTGGGAGGGACAGAGCATAGATGCTGAAACAGTTTTCCTTCCACAGGGTTGGCCTGATGGAGCAGGCGAGGTGCTGAGGATCACCCTGAGTGCCGTGCACAAGAGCAAGCTGAGCTGCAGAGAGTCTCCGCCATATCAGATACCTCCTGCAGCAATATCCTGCAGAGGCCTAAGGTTGCTGTAGCAACCAGAGTAATTTGAGAGAGAAAGAAAGAGAGATTGTACCAACAGCAATAAAATAAAAAAGTAGAGCATGTCTTAAAACGTCCTACTGCTCTCAGAAAATAGAAAAGGCCACAGAGCAGCCATAAAGGAAGAGCGCAGTTTAAGGAAGGCACGATACTGAACATGGTGTTCTATGTTGCAGGATGCTAGAGCACAATAGACCCCAAACAGTAAACAGAGAGTCAATAGAGATTACAGGTCTTGCATCATTTGTTGATGCTTTTTGCTGCCAGATACTTTCAGAAGGACAGTAACAGGAAAAGTTGCCAGCAACGAGGCTTCTAAATGAATGATAAAGGCAAGCCTGACTCACAAAGACACTTGAAACAGTGACTGATTTACCATGTTGTACTTTTGGCTATGGTATAATAGGTTATTTTAAAATGGGTTTCTTTCTTTCCCTGTCTGTGGAAGGAAAACAAGGTGATTCGTCAGACGCTTGCATTCATTTGGGAAAAATACGCCTGTTATGCCAAAGACTGTTCTGTTGCATTTGACAGCTGCAAAGTAAGGATTTAGGTTTAGAGACGACTCACGCATGAGTCCTTTCTTGCATTACACATGTTCTCTCAGGATTCTTACCCATACATCTCCCCAAAGCAGGTTCACAAGAACACTGCAGCCATGTGAACCTGTAAGAAAATTAGATGTTTCTAGAAATATCATAGAAACACTCACTAGTTTCCCGAATGCCATGGAGAAGAGTGGATCAAACATTTCCTGCATAGTGTGGAAAGGTGAGGACCCCTTTGAAAGGACAGAGACAGTAGAGGTGTGATTGGGCAAGCTTTGAAGAGGGGTGCAAGTGATCTTTGTGATGGCCAGCATGATTTGAATATATCTTTAACTGCTTATCCTGTATCTAACTTGCACTCCTGGACCTCTATTTACTTTTATATGATATTACATCACTGTATTATGTTAATAAACAATCACAGATCTCCAGCTGCCCTGATTTTTAAGGGATTATTGAATACCATTTTGCACTAACAGCTTATCTCTTATCAACCTCGAAGAGAATTTCTCTTGGAAACTACTGAACCTAATAAGGACCATGCCGTGAAGGATGATGCTGCCTCTGTGAGAAGTATATCCAGCTTCTGTAAAATGAAAGTCATTTTTCTGCACTGAAGGCCAAGAGCCAGAAAAATCCTGTGTGTGTTCTTAATGCATAACTACAGAAGCAGCTCACCAGCACTCAACTGGCATATCCTCAAGAATCACTGAAATCAAGATCTAGATAGCTATTTCTTGATCAGTTACTGAAATTATATTTCACCTTTAAATGTATTCCTACAAGAAATGGTTTCTAATATTTTTATAATATGATTTTCTTTGATTGTATGGCTTTGTATTTACCCATATAAAAATTTAAAACCTTGTAATAGTCTTTATTATATGAAAGAAAGGTCATCTACTCATGTGTAAACAAACCATTAATCTCTGTTTCAGCAAAAGCCTGTTGAATTGAACAAACATTTACTCAATGATCATAATTACAGCGTATGTCAGTTTATATAGTCCCAAGTGTATTGAATCTATGTAAAGTGCCTTTAAAATACAGCAATTATTTTAAAGACGTGAATAAGTCTGGATATTTAAGAACAAGATCACTCTAGTGGACTGCCTAAAAAAGTAGTCTGCTCTGACTTTGTTTTTCTTTTGGGGACTGGTTTCTAAATTCTGCTAATCCCCGTTGAGGAGTTTTAATTATTATAATAACTTTTACTCAATTAATTTTAGTGAATGTACTGTAACAGAAATAATTCATTGAATAGTAAAATTCAATTCATACTGATGAACAGATGTCTTTAAGGAACAAGAGGCCACAAAACCTATGTTCCTTTACCCCGGTCAGGTCACACCAGAAATACACAAAGGAATTCTCTATTAGATTTTTAGCTGCTAAAAATAAATTGATTCTTACCTTTCCAAAACTCCCTTTCCCAATAGCCCGCAATATTTGAAAGTGGTCAAAGTTAACTGCAAAATAAAGGAGAGAAGAAAAGGGAAATAGTTTGTGGAGTGCTAAGTCAGAATCAGAAATCAGATAAGAAAAGAAATAACAGTGTTTCCAATTAATGTCGTCTTACCATGTGGTGTTTACTTTTTCTCTTGAAACACCAAACATATTTAATAGCTAGCAAAGAGGAGGTTTCAATTAATTTTATTCATCAGCCCATGTTGCCCAATACTTCCAGTGCCCAGTATCTCCAAAAAGAAGCATAGCTCTGTCCTAACCAAGCAACAAGTTAGCGTTACGCAGGTATTAGCAAATTCTGTTCAGCATTGTCCAGAAAGTTTAAGATCTATTAGAAGGGTACTGAATAATTCAGGTAAGGACCACTGTCTGCTTACAGATACATAGTAACATAAGGACAGGTTTGTTACAGTAATCACTCTGCAGGGCAATTCCCATATTCTGTTACAGTGATGGAAGCTTATCCCATGATGAGCTAGCAGTATCAGCCCCTCTGAACTTTGCCACCGTGATATATGCTAATGCTAATATTGTAAGACTGTTTCATGGATGTCGCATGGGTCTGTTTTGGGAGACTTCATTTTACTTTGGGAGTAGGATGGATTTACTCCCACTTCGTGAAAATCTGACAGCACAGTCTGCCCTAGACACCAGAGTGGTTTGCTGTGAAGGTGGGTGAGAGATTTCACTTCTCAAAAATGCTGTTATTGTTGGTGTTGCATGACACTGAACAAAGCATGGCTTTCAAATCTCTGGTTCATTGGTAGGTCTAGTGGTTTAAAAAACAATCCAGCAACATCCTGAACAAAACTGATAGAGCCACTGAAAAACAAACGTGACAACGTGTGATAGGGTTTTTACAGTCACTTGTCAGAAAAGAATCACACTTAAAGCTAAACTCAGTGAACCAGGGTTGACAAAGTTCAGTGCAACTTAACGGGATATTTTAAATTAAAACTTTCTTATGTTCCTGACTTTGGTTATGTACCTCCATCTATGTGCCCATTATTGGCGTAAAAGGAATCTGCAAAATTATGGAGACAGACTGTCACTGGAAAAATATGGTAACGTGCACAAATACAACAAAAACATGAATTGCATCATGATGAAGAAGAAAATCCTATAAAACTAATAATACTTTAAATATTTGTCAAAATAGTAATATCAGCTCAAGCTAAGTATTGAGTAGGAATTTGCAAGGTTGATATGTATCAAGCCACTGAAAATCTTGTTTTCCCTGTTGCAGTAATATCTCATTTATGCTATTAACACCACTTATAATATATTTAAGCATTTGTTTATTTATGCTTGTTTACATTGTCTTCAGGGAAACATGGTTGCTCCTTTCATTAGCGCAGCTATAGCAACTACCTTCCTGGTAATTGCTGGACACCAAATCAAATCCAGAGCTGACAGAGCTGAAAGCAGCGGACTCTAGTCTTTAGCAATCAAAGATGGGATTTGTGAATATAGCAGGTTTAGGATTCGGATACTAAAATGAAAATGCATAACCTTGCAAAGGATTTATATGCTGCTTGGAAATTGGAAAAAAAAAAAAATTCTGCCAAATTATGTAAGAGTTAGGGTTACCCAGATGTTTGAGAAACAAGACAGACACCTTGAAGACAAGATGTCTGTCAGTGACCTACAGCTGGGGTCTCTGCCAACAGTTTTTAGCAGCTGGACACTGTCTTGTAACTCATGCTGGTCTGATAGGCATAATAGCTTAGCAAAACCATCTTCCACAGACATATGTCAACGTAAATCTTGCTCCCACAAGTCATCTCTCCCAAGTGCATGCCCCTGAATGGAAGATTTGAGAGCTTAATGACAGGGATGTTTAAGTTGATCCTTAATTTAGGTAGGAATTCAACACAACATTGAAAAGGTTCAAAATAGTATGTTAATCTCGTTGATTTCTTTGATAGGGAAAATTCAGCAGTTTTTCCCTCCAGCATGCTGGTAGTATCTGTGTCATGCCTCTGCTTTCAAACCTTCTGATGTTTCCTGTTTATTTTACCAATTTTTAACAAACACATTCCTTAAAGCTTGGTTTGATTTTGTTCTCTATCTTTCAGTCATTCAGATGTGGCCAGTTCCCCAAAACAATTGGAAAACTATTGAAACAGTCTGTAATTATCTCATACAAGTCACATTTAATTAAGACTTGGCTAAGTGATTCTACAATTCTATGACTATTGTTCCAAAGCCTGACTGGTTTTCAAATGCATCAGTTTGAGGAATTATTTTGGTTTTGTAATTAAGCATTTATTTTTAGCTATGAGAATGACATTTTTTTATTGCCCATATAATTTTTAATCTATTTCTCTATACTTCCTTCTTTAGTGGTGTTTATTGCTCTGAATGACTAGAACAACCTACTTTTTTAATTGGATTTAACTGTATAACAGACTTCCATAAGAAAGAAATTATTCAATGAGGCATGAGACCACGGAATTTAAGACAGATTATTAGTAAGTCAAATAAGTGGCTAAAAAACATAGCTATGACAATTGATCAAATTTTCTCAATTTTTATGTTTAATATGAATAGAAGTTACACTTTCATATCTTCATTTTCTGGTAAAGGCTAATTCACTAAAGTGAGACAACTTCATCTCCTTTGATCACTCAAACATATTCACAACACTGGAGATTCAAATACTGGGGAAGTTTCTCCCTTGAGATGTTAGGAAAGAATAAAAAAAAAAAGATCACAATTGAGACCAATACCAAATTCAGCTGAGTAAAACTAAGATGTTTCAAGAAACAGTCCCATCAACACAGACCAGCCATGAAGAAGTCACGTTAACATCACAGCCCTAACAAACCATTAGCCGTGAAGATAAATTCACTGCTATCTTATTACTGTGCTAACCATTCTCCCCAGGTGTTTCTAATCTCACACTCTCCAAATTTTTGGCTTATTTTGGTCATCACACTTTTTTTTTTTTAGGTTCTGTGTGTGCATTTTCTCCCCTTTGGTGACTATTCAACACCAAGGGATCACCACTTGATCTGAGAAGAATTACACATCACCGTGACCTCTGGCATTTCCAGAGTTTAAAATATCATAGAAGTCAGACACTACCATTTCCTCTGTGCAATGAGGATATCACAAACATTGTATTCTTTGCCTCTAAAACATGACATGCCTAACTCTTGTGGAGCCTGGTGTTGTAGCTAATGGCATTTTTCTAGCACAAAATCCTGCAGAGATAAAGGTACAGCTGGTGGAAGGACACTTCCTTCAGTAACAGTAATATGATTATTATTCCTTAGAAAATACCTTTCATGGTATCCTTTACTCAAGAGGAAAAAAAATCTTTTCCAACTTTTTGAGCACTTTTTTTCATTTTATTACAACACCACACTTTGGAGGCCTCAGACATCAGCTTTGAATTTGAGTCTTAGAGTACGGACATTTTCCAGAAATCAAAATTAGTTTATATTGTCTTCAGCTAATTTTTCATACAGGCAAATTCACAGAATGAAACTGTGAGAATTAACAACAGTATGAGGGAGTTTCCTTTTGGTTTCATATATTTTTGTCAATTTGGAAAAGTCAGGAAGTATTATAACCTCTCCCCTCCCCCCCATCTCTCACCTTTATCCCTAAAAAAAAAAAAAAAAAAAGAGTCACCATTAATTCAAAACTTTATGGAATAAAACAGATATTTAATTAACCAAGGGAGAAAATAAATCAACATTTATGACATCTGTTGCATGACAAGTATTTTGTTTCTCTCCAACCTTAAATGAATTCCATTGCACAGCTTCAAGTCTCTATTAATAAACTTTAAGTGCAAATATACCTTACTTTGATTATTTTCATGGCTTTGAATTAGCCCCATGTAGAACATTTTCCAGTAGTTTGATCTTAAATTTATGAAAGTTTGGACGATGGTAATGGGATTCACAAGCTGAATGAACAATTGCACCGTTTGCCAGGAGAAGTAAAAAAAATATGGTCCTAGCCATTACAGATACTTGATTAAATAGATCAGTATACTCAAAAACTACCAGAAATATCTAGAAGGACAGTGCAGTGGTTTGTGACCAACTTGCACACAGGAGTCCCTCTATTGCCACAGCCTTCTCATGTGACCTTTGGCAAGTGCTTCACTATCTTCTACCCCTGTCTGTAGAAACATGAATCATTACACTTCTAAGCAACTGTAAAATTAGGCATAGGAAGTAGTTTAGAGCTTAGATATACAAGCAAGCAGGAGAGTAACAACAGCCAATTCAGGTAACAGTGCTTTGTAAAAGCACTATAAAGATTGAAAACCATTTTCCAAGTGTGGAAAGTGTACACTGCTGTGGAAATGGAAGTGCAGAAATCAGTAGGTTATTGACTCAAACCCCACACATCAAGTTACCACAGAGCTGAGAACAAAACCTGGCCCCCACTTCAGACCACACCATTTCTCAAGCACATCTTTCCTACTGCATGAGCACTGATGGAGCAGACCTTTGATATAAAGCTTTCCAGCGAAAGATAAAATAAATAATTCTTGCTCTCTGCTCCCCAGGGGTAAAGTATTCTTTGGGGAAACGTGCACATCACAGACTATTGGACTTTTAAAGTTATACTGCAAAAACTGCATAGTTTTAGTGGAAATGCCTGGATAATTTTAGTGGAAATGCCTATTAGACTTTTTTTTAATCAGTGTTATATACACAATGATGTATGTCAAAACAGTGAAGTCTTTCATATGCATTCACCTCTTCTGTATTATTCATGAGCGGTACAGTGATTTGAACAACAAAAACAGTTATATTGATGCAGATCACTGTGTCTGGTTTATGACACAATACAAGAACACATTTCTACCTTTTCATTTGTAGTTTTGCTCATCTAAAATATTCTCATGTTACTCATCATTTGTTCAAGTGTAAATTAAATCTAGCTCATGGCAATATGTATATTAGGTGGATTCTACATAGAGTTGACATCTGTTGTTCTTATTGCAGCAGAGGAATATTTATAGTATATATATGTGATTAGTCCAAACACACTCAATAACCATTACCTGAAAGAACTTTTTATCTTCAAGAGCCCATACCAAATCCAACATGGTCAAAGTTCAGGCATACATATTTTGCATCATAAAAAAGAAACTGAAATTAGGAGCCCTTCAAGAAAAATTGGAAAAACTTGGTAAGCTATATCCATACCTTCTTCTCTAGCTGAGTCTCACTGATATATTTGGACTGTCTGGAGGTAGCCAAAACCAAAACCTGACTACCAAAGCATCAGGAGGCGTACAGTGAAGCCATATTTGTAACACAATGAGCATTTCAAGACATCTAGCTTCATTCTCACTGATGTCAACACAAAACAGAAACAAGATGTGATGTGGTCATCAGCCGAGAAAACAGATTTTTATTGGAGTCTGAGTGCTGTATTAGATGTTGCAGGTCTTTTCCAGGGTGTTTTAATGCTTCCTGCCTCTATGTGAGTCAGAAAAACAGAGAAAGAACTAAATTTTTTCCTTCTGAATTTGGCCTGTATAGTTTGATCTGAGACTCATTTGACAGCACTGCTATTAGATGTCAAACTAGTTATGTAGTCTTCTTTCTATGTCTGTCTGCTTTCCAGATTCTCTGGCCTTCTCCAGAGAGAGTGCCTTGAACAAGGCTGTGCTGACAGAACCTCGGTAGATCTTAGCAGCCATCAAAGCTTGTTAAAATTGTAACTGTACTTCCACACAAAGACACATAAGATGAGTAACTAAGTAGATACAGTCATATCTATTCATACTCATGATGGAGCTTGAATGGACATAGACAGAACAAACATGAACAGTGCTTAAAAATTAAGATTAAGAAGCATAAAATGGTTTGGGTAGTCACGAGGAGTCACATTCCATCATGCTCTATTCATGGCAAGTACATTAGTGAAGAAAGAATGTTTAAATAAAGTATGAAATGAATTTGTGTTGACAGAATGATAAAACCAGGCACATATTTGAGGTGAGCACAGAATACAAAATCAATACAGTTTCATTAGGTTTCTGAGGGGAATGGGAAATTCCTATACATTAATTGGCTGGGGAATCTACTAATTAGAGTTACATAACTGAAGGACAAGAAAAAAGCTGGTTTAGAGCTGGTTTTATCTCATTAATGATAAAGCATGGTGTTTTCCATCATTGTATTTAAGGGCTTTGCATTGAAATTGCATTACAAAGTCTCAATTCTTCATGCTTAATGAGTGTTTTAGTCTCAGTATAAACTGCTACTAATTATTACGTTAACAATTTTTTGTAATTATCCAGACTATTTGCAATTAGAAAAAATTGAAAATCTTTGTATGTCAAACATTTTATTTAAAATTCAGCTACTTTTGCTTTGAACTTTAAAATGTATTTCAGTCTGATCATGTTTGCAGACTGAATGTATGGGAAATGTAATTGCTGTCTCTTGGGAAGTTCTGATACTTGAACATTAGTTTACACTAAAAGAAAAAAGATATGGCTCTTCATGGAGCAAAATAACTATGACTACTGATTTGAAAAATGTAATTTTCCTACTTTATAAATTTAACTAAGATATTTCATTTTGAACTGATACCATTTTTTCTGTTTTAAATTATCACAAGCAGATGACTACAATAATCAGTTTCCACCCTGCTGCAACTCCAGAAGTTCAGAATAATGCCCATCTTAGAAAAGGAAATAGATACTTTAGTGTCCCAAATCGAAGTGAAACATTTCTGTATTATCAAAATACTTTCATTTCAGACTTCTTTATTAATTCAAAGCAATTTCTTTTACGGTAGTTCAGTACTATACTGTGTTTCCTTGTGATGATGACACTATCCATCTATAAGATGAAGTCGTTGGCTGGACTGTATCTCCCGTTATATAGGTATACCCATAGCGCTTGCATGATGCACACTTCATCTACTCAGAGGTGGTGGTGTTTTTATTATGCACACTTTGTCCACTCAGAGGTGGTTAGATTATGGGAGATGTAAAAAGGTACAAGATTTTGATCTACAGAAAGGAATTGGAGCATCAGATTGCAATACTTTTGAAGAAGTGTCATACCACAGAAGTGTAGTCTAGCTTTGAATTGACCCAAAATAAAATCAGTTTGAAAGGTAAACTTTAATTCCATTCAAACTTTCAAAACCAGCTTTGTTTACCCACTAGAAGGTTTAATTTTTGTAAAGGAAAATACTGGCATTTTGGTTTGGCAAAAAAAATAATTATCCATTAAAAGTTATTCAGAGGAAGTCTGTTAAAAAAAAACCCAAAACTGACTGACAGAGATCCTTGTTGTCTCCTATTTATCTTACCTTCCAAACATGATGAAGTGGAAGCAACCTCTTCCTTCAGTTGCCACAAATGGGGAGAAAACCTCAGTACTAAGGTGCTGGAAAACCAACATTTTATAGCTCTCTTATTTCTATACTCCATCAATAAATAACCAATACCACAGATAAAAGAGTGGGCTAAATAACATCTATTGTGGTGCATTACAGAAATTCTTATTTCCTTATGTTAAGCCTCCTACAAGGTAGTACTTCACATGCAATTTAGCTGCACATCAAATACACAGAGTATTTAGAGGATGCATGGCTTGTTCATCAAAAGCAGTGCCAGCATCATGGAGTTCTACACCACATTCAGTGAAATCCACCTCCCATTATATCATTAAAAGGGATAGAGGGGATAGTTCCTAGAAGGCTAGGGAATTTTCTGAATGCATTATTTAGAATGAATACTGGAAAGAACTGTAACAATCTACCATTTTCCAAAATCCTATAAAAAGAGACTTTTTTAAAATTTGGTGAATCAGCTAATGGTTTACACTGTTGAACAAAGAGACATGTGTTGCCACACCAGAAATAAATTCAAAATCCCAAAGAAAAGTAACATTTGGAAACAACCAAGCTGCTAAAGAGAAAGATGCTAGGACTGATTCTTAAAACCTTGTTTCTCTTTTAATTCTGTAGAAGTACACAATTCCTTTTCTAGCACTGTTCTGTAAAAGCTGTAGAAGAAATGAAGATGAAATTTTGCATTCACAAGGAAGCTGCAACTCTTTGGTAAACAAGAATCGGAACCCACGATTAAATGAAAATTTCTCTGCAGAGGTCTTTACACTTCTAATATGGCAAAATAAAATCATACTGCCATTAAATGCATCAAGTCTGAAAAATACATCAAGCAGCTACCTGAAACCTGTAAAACAAATTTTGCTCCTTAGGCAAGTAGAACAAGATGCAAATCACTACAACTTTTCTTTGAGAGAAGTTTAAACTGAAAGTACTTGGTGCCACCCTACAATCTCAAGACCTCTTCTCAGAAATGTGAGATACATCACCAAAAAAAAAAAACTATAGCAAATTCGCCCTGGTGCTTTGAGGGATGTGGGTTTCATTTTCTGTGAGCCACTGGGAGGGATTTACAGGTAGCAGAGACTTGTCAACAAGCCATTGAAGTTAGCACAGAAAGTCCTATAGCTGTAAACTGCAGCAAGTTTTTGATCTAACGCTGTTACTCGTTTTTGCTGAAAGGTTGCCCTGGGGTAGACTGAGTGAGGGCTTTGCCAGAAGCTCCGGGGACTGCAGGGCTGTTGCGATTGTTATCCTGGGGAAAAACAAAAGTTTATTGCTCTGTGGAAGGTGTGGGAATGTTTGGCTGTTGTTTTGCTCCACAAGAATTTTAATACTGATTTGATGAAATTAGCTATTTGTTTCTGAAGGATCGAGCACAAATAAGCTTTTACTGCCATAGGTTAGTTGTACTGATCAGAAGAGCTCTTCTGACTGCATAACTCCACCACAGTCCTTCTTCGGAGCATTAGATTAAAAAATAAAGTCATTTTTCTTGGCTTTATGTACACCTCTTTAAAATTAGTCCAAACTTTAACCACAAAAAAAACAGAACTGCAGAGTTTAGTGTGCTGCCTTTGTGGTCTTCAGACAGATTACTCTGTTTCAGAGGCATACAGAGATACTCTGAGGGGGCTGGAAAAAAGAAATTTAAAAGCAGGTGTTTGCCTGTCACAGTTTGCTTGAGCAACTGTAGGAAGAGATGAGGGAAAAAAAATCATTCTTTTAGATAATGTTAAACTGAAGGATACAAATTAATATGAAAGTTCTGATGTTTTGATTAAGAATTTGATTTCAACTCCAATGAAAGCAAACATAACATTATCTAGATTTGGGGTCTTTCTCATCTTTTTGCTTTGCTTTTTTACCTTTTCACAGGAGAGTTTTTCTATTTTCAGACAGCCTAGTAATGATAGGAAGTAAAAAAATACTTAGATTTCCCAGCATCAGGAGCACAGTTTGCATGCTTTAGGACTTATACCACACAACGAACTTCTCTCTAAGACCACCTCACTGACACTTTTTTAGCCCTTCTTGATGATCCCTGTCATGTCATGCAATCACAAGAGCACATGGTCAACCAGGTAAAAGACTTGCTCTTTGAAAACCTGAGAAGAAAATGAGGCCATCACAGGGACACCATCTCTGGCACACTGCAGACAGCTGGAACAGGGAGGAGAGCAGAAGCACCCCTTTTGGTGGCAGCTTGGACCTTCACACTGGATTAAGGTAATCATGACACCTTATGGTATACTACAAGGCTAGTTTTGTTAGAAGTTTAGTTTCAAGGGCAGTAGAATGAGATAGTCACCTTCATAGGGGAGTTACAGTACTTTTTAGTACAGAGTTTATGTATTTTACTTTTACATAAATTGTTTTATATCAAAGTAAAGATCAAACTCTGATCTCTGTCCTATTAAAATACGCTTGCTCTAATACTTGCATTTTTTCCTCATGCATAAGTGAGCACAGGCGACAAAGGTAAAGAGAAATTTGAAATGCTAAGCAGGTCTTTTGACTTAGATGGTAAACCCAGTAAGGCAACCAATTAGCCTTCTGAAAATAAGCAGGAATAATAATAAACATGCTATGCCAGAAAGATTTAGGCTAATGCAATCTTAAGTACAACTGCTATTATTTGAAGACAAAGTTACTAACTAATGAATTTTAAATTGTTTCTTATTAATAAACCAAAAAAAGGTCATATAGAGCTGGCAGAGCTAGAGAGAAAATACAAGGAACATGAAATGTGTGCTGCCATTGCAAAAAGTCAGCTAGACAATCTAGTAGGGATCAAGCCACAGCTCATAGCACGTCCTCATGGGCAGTGCAGTGTAAAACAGGAAAGAATGACTATCTGTTTAACATCACCAGTGATGATGTCAGCTGCAAAAATTAGCACAGAGAATGATATGTTTTACTTGTCATTCAGGGGGATAATGTAAGGTCTTCAGAAATCCCAATGATGACTAATGGCACAAGCAATAACCGAGATGAAGCTCCCTTGACGGGTACCTAAGATTTAAAATAGCAGCAACTGAGACAGCTTAAAAGGAAAGGGAGGCAAAATACAATAGCGGCAAGCATGAATGGAGGCAACTCTGGAAAAATGCAATTCAATTTATAATAATTCCTGCCCCAGGATGTCATCTAAACCAAAAGGCATCAAGAAGTTTAAAAGGTGTAGAACTACAGCTGTAGACTCGATCAGACTGTAACTAAGAAGAGAGATCTGTGCAGAGCTGATCACTTGCAAGGCAACCACAGACAAGGACAAGACATTCTTCTAATGCTACTTCCATGCCCATGGAGGGGGAGGGACACTGATCTGATCTGTCTGAAAACAGTAATGTGGTACCATAGTCTAAGAGCAAGAACATTATTTTAAAGCAGCCCTTCTCAACATCTCATTAGTCTTCTATTATGATGACTGGTTAATCATCCATAGATTAAGCTAAAAATATAATTAGACTTCAAATACAGGAGCTTTCACTTTTAGGTTTAACAGAAAAGTGAAAGGAATTTGCACTGCTAGATCTACTACTATTTTTCAACAAGCAGCGCTTGGCCCAGATCGTTGTGAAAAGCCTGTAATGACTGAACAGGGATTTTGCATATTAGTGTATAATTCAGTGCTATGAAAAATGTCATCAGATGTTCCTCTGGAGGGACTGAAATGTTGTAAAAATTGTCACCTTTGCTAAATAGCCATCATTGGTGTCTGTCAATGGCCAGAGCCTGGGTGACCACACAAAACTAAAGGCAAAAATTATTTTGTGGTAATTGGAAATGGTTTCACATCAGAGTTGTAGAGATGTTCACTTCTTGTGCACAGGATTGATTGTGACTGGCTACATGAAAGCAAATGATTCTTTCTTCAGTTAGGCTGGTACTGAAGCTATGTGACATGAAGAACTGAAATGATTACGTTGTTATTAGGTTGGGTACTTTGGAAAATAATACAAATAACTTAAGTCCATAGTCCTGACCTCATTGCCATGTGAAAAGGATTAGGATTTAGTTAGTGTCAAATCTTCAGGATAAGCATAGGTTAGTTTACCATAACAGAGGGGTTTTGCAACTGATTTATCTGCATCTATGTTCTGTTAGTGTATAGCATTTGGGTAACCTATTTTCTAGTAGAAAGGTTTCTTTTGCATTAGTTTTAGTGGAAAGTAATTGGAAGTTCTGATATCATCTTAATCACTCATCCATGTATCCTATTATAAAGCAGTAATTCATAAAATTTTACTATTATAAACTCACAAGTCAGTGAATTTCTTTTTCATATATTTAAATCAGTAAAAGTTTTAATGAAATATCCCTTTTTATTGCTACAAAACCAGTTTTGTTTTGCAACAGGACAGAGCTTTGATTCAAAAAAATTCTATTAACTTAGTAGCAACACTGGAAACATCAAAAGTTGTCAGGGAGCAATTGTTGAATTGCTGTATTAGACCTTATTACAGCCAGTGAGTAGCAAGGAAGCCTTTGTGAGTCTCCATGCTGTTCATAGATCTTTCTAAAGGCAAACTTGACATTGAAACTAAGGAGATAAGTTTCAGGATCTGCTGAAATGTAAAATGTCTCCAAGACCTTTTGTAAGTGATAAAACCTAGCTTCCTTTTGTTGAGAAAGGAGTTTCTGACTGACCATGTTGCTTGCTTACAAATGAGCTGACAAAAAGGATCTCTGAAATCAATTGCAAAGAGAAGCAGGTTGACAGGTATGTCCAACAGAAAAGATACTCCTTGCGAAAATGTATTGCTAAAATGCAGAAAGTCTAAATTCCACTTTAACTGTAATAGACTTCCCTGTGAGATCTGGAAACACATAACATACTATGAAGCATCTTTTTCAGCTAGAAAGTGGGAATATTCACCTCCCTCAGGTGGTGAGGTGAGGTTATACTATGAAAATAACCTCATTAATAACTGAACTGGAAGGCTCTGAGAGAAGTTGCTATGGGAATAAAATGTCAAATTTCAGTGGACCAACCTGGTTTTTTCCTACAATAAAATTCACCAGAGATATGGCCCAGGTGGAGGAAAATTCTTTAAATGAAGTTACCAACAAAATCCTTAGTGAGCCATCAGTAACCTTATCCACATGGAAGCCTCTATAATGCCAAACATGCCAGGGGGAGCTAAAGAAACCTCTTTGCTTTAGGCTCCTTTGGGCAGTGGCTCCGATAGCACTGTTCTTACAGAGCAGGATTTCAGAAAGTGAGTCTTGGTGCTAGGTTAGTGGGAGGTTAGGGAACCATGTGGATAGGATTTTACCCGAACAACTAGACAAAGTATGAGTTGTTCTCCTCTTTTTCTTCTAAATTCAGATCCTAAGAGATGATGAGTCTGTCTCCAAAATCAGACCTGGAAGAACTGTCTCTTCTATTTTTAACCACAACTACAAGTTAAATACTGGGGGCAAATAAGGACACTAAAGGGTCAGAAAGATTCACATTTCAGTTGGGATTGCCTCCCATTTAGTGCTTTTAAACCAATGCCATGGGCTTCAAATGAATGATGCCAGTTCTAACTTGTAGCAGAACGGTGCCTGAAGTGCAGAGCCATAGGCTTGTTTTTCATTTGTCATTGTAAGATTAAAGCTCATCAGTCTGATAGCAGTGATGTTGCTCCAGGAAAACCTTTCAAAAGAAGCAAGCAAACCTGTGGATTGTAAACATGGCTGTCAAGGTCCAGTTTATCTTTTGAGATTTGAAAATAGTATTGAAATTGCAAGGATTTCAAAAATATTTTAAGATTATTTCTGAAGATGTTCAGGCATTTGTGTCTTGTGGCTCTTCCTCATCAAAAAAGCCCCAGCTATCAATGTGGAAAACAACCAGCACCTCTCAGGGCTCTGAGAGCACTAACTGGCCTTGCTGGTAATGACCAACTTCCCTGCCCCACCACCACCAAGATGCCCATGGGCTCAGGAGCCCCATTGCAGCTCAGACCTGGATCAGGCTGCTATGAAATGAGACTGAGCCACGAAGCGCAGATCAGCAAAGCCATGGCAGGTCCCACAAGGCTCCTCATGGCTCTTCTGAGATGCGTATCAGCTCAGTCCTCACCTGAACTAGACTGCAGGTATGACTGCGCCTGGCCATGTGCCTCAACTACCATCCAGACTCTTAGTTGACCCCACTTGTATCAGTGACCTGCTCTGGTAGCCTGGCTTGGGGACAGAGCAGCTGCAGTCTGCCCACCCCTGCTGCATGGTGGCATTCCCAGAGCTAGAACCTGGGCCATGGTTTCACAGCAGTGGGATGCAGCCATGGGTGGTAAGGTCGCACAGCAGTACCTGAGGGTAGAATGGGGACTGGAAACAGGAAAAGATGCCTCTCATCATGGAAAAAGGCAATGTTTAATTAAATTGGTGCAATATTCCATTACTGCCCAGCCACAAAGCACCTCAGAGTCCAGCAGAAGCTAGACACCTCTTATACTAATCAGATTTCCATCAACTCTTCAAATGAAACAGCTAACTTCTAAGAGGGCGGACCTCCTCTATTAACTCCACCCATTAGCCCACCCGTAGTTATCCATCCTCTGCAATTAAGTGACTTTCAGTACGTACTTCAGCACTCAAGTTGCATCTTACCCATAGGTCTCATAAATTTTAAAAATGGTTATATTTCTGAAAAAAAAAAAAAATCTATTTTAGGGATGGAACCTCAAATCCAAAGCTCTGAGGTTCCAGAGGAACTGACCTGAACCTAGCTTTAGAGTTCTGGGGTTTTTAGCTGTCTGGAGCCAAAAAGGTGCTGCTTTTTGATTCTAGCTAGGATTCTTGCCATTTCATTGTGTGAATCATTTAACCTCATAAGAATCACTTCACTCTGTGTGCCATTTTGCAATAAAAGCAGATCTCCCCAAGGTTTTTGTACCTACATGTTCTAGACCACACTTCTGTTTATCCAACATAATCAATTTTTCCCAGCTTCCATTGAAGCAATATCCTGAGTTTTTAGTTAACATTAAAGCACCATACACCACTTCTTGTGACTATTTTCCTTCAGGGTGTGTAGAAAGAGTAGAAAAAAAGCCCTGATAGTAACAACTTGTCCTGGGTTTAGCTGGGATAGTTAATTTTCTTCTTAGTAGCTGGTGCAGTGCTGCCTTTTGGATTTGGTGTGAGAACCACACTGATGGCACACTGATGTTTCTGGCTAATGTTTGTACTAAGTCAAGGACTTTTTAGTTTCTCAGGCCCTTACAGGGAGAGGACTGGAGGGACACAAGAAACTGGGAAGGGACACAGCCATGACAGCTGACCCAAACTGGCCAAAGGGATATTCCATAGCACAGGATGTCGTGCTCAGTATATAAACCGGGGGAGTTGGCCAGGGCCAGCTGATCACTCTTTGGGGACTGGCTGGGCATCCGTCAGCAGGTGGTGAGCAGTTTTATTGTGCATCACTTGGTTTCTTTTCTCCCTTTCCTTTGGATTTCATTCCTCTCCCTTTCTCCCTCCTTTTAATTATAAATGTTATTATTGGGGTTTTATTTTATTTCAATTATTAAATTGTTCTTATCTCAACCCTCAAGTTTTACACTCCTTTCTGATTATCCTCCCCATCCCTCTGGGCGAGGGGGGAGTAAGCGAGTGGCTGCGTGGCACTTAGTTACTGGCTGGGGTTAAACCAAAACACAGCGATATGCAATTCATACAAAAACTTGCAGAATTTCAGTGCAATGCAAATTTCTTCATCTCAATGTTTACAGATAAAAATTTAATGATGGAATTGGTAGTTTTGCTACTGGGACTGAAAGAGATGGGTTGAGTGCTGTACGTACAATGGCCACCTCACTGCAGGAGGTTTTTTACTTGGAACTGATGACTTATTCTCCAATTATTGCACTACTTGCCTCTGGGAAATCCTTCCGGTGATGAAGTAAAGGTAGTTCCAGCCTGATGAAAGTATGCTTATGTACACACCACAAGCAATTACACCAAAGCTGGTAGGACCACATATTTCTGAAAGCAGTAAATATGAGTAAGGAAAACAGGGTCTTTATCTTACCCACAGCTAAGATCAGGAGTGAAACATTAAAGATTTCAAGCAAAGCAAACACTCACAAAACAAACCAAATCCAACTCATCTCCATTCCTAGGCTTTCTTGTCAGCTGGCACAGAGGTGATTGAGGGGAGGGGGAGGACTTCAAACCAGCCACAGTTCCCAGGTTATGGCTGGGGGTGGGCATTAACAGCAGGTAAGAGACTCTCTAAGCCACAACTTAAGTTATGAAGATTTACCTTATACCACCACACACCAGGAATAAATAAAAAGATACGTTAGAGATACAGCATGAGTAGTTGACAAATATTAAAGGAAAGAACATATCTTCCAATTTTAATAACAGAAGTTACTAGGTGCAAAACACAAACAAGTAGTGAACTGCAGAGGGTAAAATTGCTCAACGTAGCAGAAGGTTTGCTAGTCTTAATGTCTGAAACATTCGGTGGTATTAAATGTGTTTATATCCAGTCAGTATAATCACAGAAATATAATATCAAATAAATTTAATTATAGATGTTAAATGAAAATAGTGAATATTGGTGACTCAGTTCTACAGTTCCCTACCACATACACTGGGTTTGTTTCTATGAGAGTAAGGTATGTATAAAATTATCTATCCATATGAAACAGCCTTGGTTTTTTCACAGTGCAGAATGCAAAGCTTTCAAAACAGAAAAAAAAAAAGTTTATTTCCCACCACCAGATCTAGCCTTTTTTTTTTTTTTTTTTTTTTGTTATCTTAATCAACAAATACAGGTGAAAAAAGGACTAAAAATCAGCTTTGTATCTCCAAAGACTAGAAGAAGTAGTCAGCAGTCTTTCCTGCTAGGCTGTATTTTTCTTTTCCAAATTGGAATGTAGCACTGCAGGAGGTTCTTTGCAGTATCCAGGGTATTCTGTCACTTGAAACATCAGGACATCAGTGATCCACATATGTCTGTGGATCATAACATGTGTATGATCTATCTAGCAGAGGAAGGTTAGGAGGTTGAGAGCTGAGCCTCTAATTACTCATTAGCATCTGTAGCCCAGAGAAGCATTCCAATTCTCTGCATTTCACTAGAAACAGTGAGAAAACTGAATGCCATAATCAGAATCTTTTCTCTGTAAGGGACAGCAACTCCACTGAAAGAGTTGCTTTCTATTAACACATTTAAAATCCGTGCCTGTGCTCCCTCCAACACTTGTGAGATAGATGGCTTCTGGCTCAGGAGAATTAAAATCTGAAGTCAGGGCAGCACTCAGCATAAGTGCTTGAAACCACTGAAAACACGGTATCTCTTCACTGCCACATGTCACTTAATCTTTTCTAAACAGCAGACATAACCTCTCCTCACTCTCCAAAAAGCCCTGTGAAAAGCCATTTAGAGAGAAGATGCTATCCTAGCAACAGCCAGAATTTGCCCAGCCACCAGACAAGCTCCACTTGCACGTCCAGCCTCCCACAGACACAGCCAGCAGCTACCCCGGCAGCTATCCTCCAGCTGCTCTCTCCCGCCCTTCATCAGCAGAGATCCCCAACTCCAAAAGAACAAGGATTGCTCTGCTGAAAGTTTGGATCAACAGGAAAAGTTCTCTACTCCCTGACTCTTTTCTAACAAAATCTCCCAGCGTTTAAAGTTTTTGTTTAACAGAAGATCAATGAATCCTGCAAGAAGTCTTTCAACACTGAGATTTTTGGAAAGAACTTCACACTAAAAATTTATTACTTTTTCTAACGTTTTTTCTCTGCTATTATGATTTGCACAGTAAAACAGTCTAGTTGAATAGTTTAGCTTAAAACTCAAGCAAATGACCTCAAAGACATGTCACTGGCCTGGAAAAGAGTGGGAAATTATGGCATAATCAGCACACTTGCTAAGAAATCACATGCCAACACCAGACAGAGAAGAACCTCATGAATCTACAGAAGACTTCTGGCTAGCCTGTTCCTCCCTTTATATCCAAACCAATCTCAGTGAAGGCTAACTCTGTTTTACAGCAATACCCTGCACTTAAGATTGTGTAGGAATCTCTGTAGTTTTCATATGCTAAAACAGTGAAATGTGAAGCTGGACTTCAAATAATGACTTTTCCCTACTTCTCAGGAAGGTTCTTTTGATTAGCTTTTGTTCTTTGACTTCAAGCTTTGGGTAGCAGATCTCAGTGCCTAAGATGTGGTATTGCCCCAAAAAAGTTTGCAAGCTTTACAGCTTGGACAAAGACTTATCTAAACCCCCAAAGGCACAAGAACAATTTTCATAACACACCATGTGAAAACAATGCAGGGGTAAGCAGAGGACAGTTTCAGAAAGGTGTGAAGGACACTCAGGAGGCTAACGGTGATTTTGTGATTATATTGCATCTCTGTTCTAACAGGGTAGCTAAGAACAGTTATCACTCAGCAAGGGAGGCAGAACAATCTCAAAATAAAATAGTAATTACTGGAAGGATTAACTCAGTTTGCATTTTTAGATCTTAAATAAGGAACAGCAGGTGTTTCCTTATCACTGCAAAAGTAGGAAAAAGAAGGAAAAAAAATTTTGTCCATTGCAGTACATTGCCTCGTAGTACATTTATCTTACTTAACACAACAGTCTTTCTTACACATCGTGGTGATAGAATACAATGACAAAGCCAGTGCTCTATTTCATTCACTATCAAACCAAGCTAAAAATGAAAGGACCAAAGAGTACATCAGCTGTAGAATGTATCTAAAAGTTTCCAAACTTCAAAGAATGGAAATTATAATAATGTTAAAAAAAATATAAAGGGAATGTGGAAATAAACTTAAATGCAAGAAAATATTGCCAGATAGGAATAGGAAACTAAAACACACCAATTTAATTCATATTTCAATTTGAGTCAGATAAAAAAACCTGTAGGGTAGATTTGATCAATACAGTCAAAATAAACATCTTCAAAATAGAAAAAGGCAGAAAAGGATTAATGAAATATAAAATACAGACTTTTATATTAAGATACAGTATGTAGAAAATATTTATGGGGACATAAAATTTGAGAAATAAATTTCAGATTCATCAATTATGTTTAGTTATCATTAAAGCCTGTATAACAGGCTGACACCACCTCTAGTAATGCTTTCTAATGAGGGTTCCTTCAATTTAAAAGGAAAATGCCTTTTTCTTAATTATGGAATGAATGAAAGTTAGTTATGTGTCTATATTGCACTTAACCATGTCAGAAAATAGAGTACAACATTTCTAAGAATAAGTGTTACAGAATCTGTTATTTTCATGTCAAGACTGTGACAGAGATCATAGAAAAGGGCTGTAGGAGAAAAACTAGACATAGAAAGAATCTTCCATTAGTTATAGCAGAAACTGATGATGTGCAAAACTGAAAAAAGAACCCTGATGGACTGAATACAAGTGAAATAAACTGAACTCGTAGAATGATAGACTCATAGAACCATTTAAGTTGGAAAAGACCTTTAGGATCATTGAGTGCAACCATAAATCTAACACTGTCAAATGCACCACTAAACCACGTCCCTAAGCATCACATCTCCAGTAAGCTTTCCTTAGTTGCATACTGCCAGGTTTCCTGAGATGAAGAATGCCAGATTGGAAAATACAGAGAATTGACAGCCTCCAGAACTGAGGCAGTGATTTAAGAGGAGACATCAGATTTTTACAAACATTTTTACAGAGTTCAAATTATCCATGGTTAAAAACAGAACTGTCCAATTGCCTCAAAAATCCTATCCTGTCTGTTCAGACTTTCATTTACTTATGAAAAACTACATGTTGATAAGAGTCAATGTGGAAATCAAGGAAGCTAAAGATGAGGTCAAACTGATCAGATGAGAAATTATTACAGCGTAAACAAGTCTTCTGGTTATTGGGGTAGAAAATTACTTTTTTGGGAACAAAAGGAAGAAAGTCCTTACTTCTGTGATACAAAAGTACACCCCTACTCTTAAAGTCTCTTCTTGCTGGACACTTCAGATAAATGCTGACTGCCTAAAAGGAACAATAACTAACACTAAAATTTTCCTGAGGACAACCTGAAAACTGGTCACATCCTGCACTTTCATTATATTTTTCAGATTCTGGTAGGTTAGGAATCTGAAAGGGAAAGCCTGGTAGTACTCACCAGTGAAGCAACAGATGCCTTTGTTCTTTCCTCTTTTCTCCAGAAATTTGTGTTTTATAAAGGTACAGTATTAGTGTCTACCAAAAAAAAAAAAAAAACCCACAACCCTTTGCATAAAGGAAATACAATAAAAGCCCACCTACTACGTTAAACAGAGTAAGAACTTGAAGTGTATAGCATAATGTTTTACTGTATCCACATGATGTATCATTTTTACAGTACAATGTTCATTTCTAAGAGCTTAAAATTAAGTCAAAGGATGTTACATGAAATACTGTATTAAGAGAGTCAGTTCTAGGTCCTGAGTAACATACTAACACTCATCCTCCTCCTGTACTGAGGAGGTGTAGGTATCCTGGGCCCCACCAGTGCTCATCTGCAGATACTGTGTGATATCAACAGGCATTTTTGATAGTTTTCCCAGGAACAAATGCAGACAAATAAAAGACAGTGTTATTCTTCAAAACAGTTAATGTCTTTGAGACTCAACCCCAGAGAATAAGCCAGCTTTGTACCACTTTAACATAAGGAGAAAAAAATCAAGACATTCACCTCTTCTGTTTCTGTGAACACCCTGTAGTTTTTATTCATGCTGAATCGTGACCGAGTCCAAGAAACTTCAGAATATGATTTAGTTAAGAAAACAACTGTTGTTGCTAGAACAAGTTTTTGATCTTTGCAGGACAATAATCTTTTAGTTTTTCCTGTTGCAGGGAAGCTTACATATACAGATGTGTACAGCATTCACAAGTACGACAGCAAATTCAGCACCAGCTCTACATAGGCTTACATTAAGCGGTAATGGTGGTTGCAATGACATGATATTCCTTCTGAATCTCCTTTGGCACAGACCACAAAAACTCTTGACAACAGTTTGGTAGTCGGTACCTCTGTGACTGCCTAGAATTACCATACTGTTCTTCTGTGCCCTCCTTTCTGTCTACATTCTCCTACTGTCTCATATCATGCCAAAACCACAAGCTCGACACTGATCACTATTTTGTTCTGTGTTTGTACATACACTAGCATTAGGGTTTATGAAATGTCTTGCACTACACATGATAACTTCACGTCTAAAGTTCAGTAAATGGAAAATAAAACTATCTAATTCAATATGGTCATAAAAAAAATTAAAATCCATTGGTCTGGATCTTGTTTATCTAAAACCTTGATACCCAGCATAAAATAATGCCTTCAACAGCCATGTTATCCCTTTTTTGATACAGAACTGCCTTGGAGAATTTTTAAGTCACAATGCAGTATTCTTCCCCAATCCAGTTCTAAGAGGAAATTGGAATATTCATCTTTTTGAAGGAAAAAGTAAAATGCTACGTAACACACCATAGAATTTACATGAACAAATCAAAAACCCAGCAGAAATATTAATCCCACCCTATATTTGTTACTTTCACTAACAAATGGCATTTAGATTCCAAACCCTTTATTTAACTGCTCTGTAGGGGCTGTGTTTTGTGAAACAGTTTGAGAAGAGTATGTTATTAGCTTCATGATTTGAGTTCTTTGCAGTTGTTACATCACTGCCTCAGAGGTTATCCATTCCAGCTTTGTGGCAGCAGGCTGATGAGCACCATCATATCACTGACAACAACTGGACACTGCATGCTCTATTTCAAATCTGCCTCATTTTGACATTTAACCATCGCTTTAAGTTGGTTCCAAGTGAAACCCTTTGCGTGTCATTTTTCCCTGTGTCAATTTTATAGTTCTTCAGCTTCCACTGCACTTGATATAAACTCAGCCGTTATGCTCTGAATTTAGCTACCTGAATCCATATTCATTGCAGGCCTTTTTGTTAGGATCTGTATCTATTTTTTATGCTTTTAGTGCAAGATGGTCTTTTCAGCGGCTGGTCATTTAATAACGATGCTTTCTGCAACTTGCCAACAACTTCAAATCCTTCATTTCACTGAAGGATTTCTAAAGAGGAGAGGTAGAAATCAAGTTTAAATTGCAACTTCAAATTTAAATTTGAACACCAGAGGATGGATGCTATATTCTCTAGTATGTAACATTTCCATTGAGCTCTGTAGTTATGACACTAGAGCAGAAGAAAGCCTTATGATTCAGGCAAAGCAGTGGAACTTCAGCATTGCCTTGCACTTAGGTACGTACGTAAGCACTACAGTGACCCAGAGACTGCCCATATAGAAATAAGCCAAGGCATGTTGCTTTGCCTCATTTCCCTAATACAAGACTACAGCACTGAGGCACAGCACGTCACACAGACCTTCATAAAGGAGTGCTCAAGTGCTATAGCTTCAGGATGCTCGGTGAGAAGCTCTTTGGAAAACCACACATGCTTTAAATGTAATCACATACTACAAAAATAAAAACAAGCTCTTTAAAAGTTCCATGCACTTGTTTCTAAAAGTAACTTCAGCAAAACTGACTTTTTAAGCCCCAAATAAGCAAGTCCAACTGCCATATCACTTCACAGGACCAACTTCTAGCCTCAAACACTTCTGTTTCTTAACCTTTCCTCTGTATCTTCCACCACAATACAAGCAAATAAGCGATTACTATTTGGTAGTAGTAATACCTCCTGAGCGAGCTCTTTTCTATATGTCTCTTTTCTGCCATTTCACTTTCACCTGATAAACATCATTGAAGTTTTAACAGAGCACAGTCAAGCAAATCCAACATGACAGATACTCTTTACAATCACCAGGCTATTGCTAACATATTTGTTACTTATGATACTTACTGGGAATTTGCAAATAACATTTACCAGCAGTGAATATTCCCCTCACCCTTCTATTGCCATTCTTATGAACTTACTGTTGTTTCTGAAGAGTTAAATGTGAGGAAAAATATACTGCTTTTCTCTCCTGATCTTAGCACTGGATACACACATTCAGGAGAAGATAGTTGCTGTGAGAAGAGGAAGTATGTGAGGTAAAGAAAGTCAATGTTCCTTTACTTCAGCAATGTTAATCAAAATGAAACTGTTTTGCTTTCACCTGACTGCTGAATTGACTACACAATTAGTGTAGTACCTAGCTTGAAAAGACTTCGTAAGTGCCTGAAGAAATGTTACAGTTCCATGCCACCTACCTAGGTACGATTAGCAGTAATGAAGCTGCTACACCAGACCTAGTTGTCTATCCAACCTATACAGCAATTAAAAAAAAAAAAAATCAAGAAAGAAATCTATTTTTCCATTCAACTTCTTTAGCCAGAGTATAAGCTTGAAGCAAACAAAAGACTCTGTTCACTGGATTTTCCTAGCTGTCATTGTGCTTTAACATAGGCATAAAAAAAAAAAAATAGTATATATTTACTGGGAGTTGTTGTGCAAGGGTAACAAGATAAGTTTTTCATCAAGGAAAAGTGTTTTGTAGATAGTAGAGTTGGCTTAGATTTCATTTTTCTTAATTTTGGTGAAGCAATATATAAAAAAGTATAAGCAAAGCTGAACAAGGTGAGAATGTGCTGGTTCTGACTGGGACAGAGTTAACTTTCTTCACAGTGACTAGTATGGTGCTTTGAATATGTGCTGAAAACTGTGTTGGTAGTACAGAGATGTCTTCGTTATTGCTGAGCAGTGCTTACAGTCAAGCCATTTTCTGCTCCTCACCCCACCCCAGCAGTGAGTGGGCTGGAGGGCACAAGGAGTTGGGAGGGGACACAGCCAGGACAGCTGGCCACACCTGACCCAAGGGGTATCCCATACTGTGGGATGCCATGCTCTGCATATATAAGCTGGGGGAAGAACAAGGAAGGGAGGGCATTGGGAGTGATGGCATTTGTCTTCCCAGGTAACCATGACCCGTGCTGCAGCCCTGCTTTCCTGGGGGTGGCTGAACCTGTCTGCCACTGGGAAGTGGTGAATGAATCCCTTGTTTTGCTTTGCTTGTGCATGCAGCTTTTGCTTTACCTATTAACTTGTCTTTATCTCAACCCACAAGTTTTCTCACTTTTACTCTTCCGATTCTCTCCCCCATCCCACCACGGGGGAGTGAGCAAGCAGCTGCGTGGGGCTTAGTCACCAGCTGAGGTTAAACCACAACAGTAACACAGGAAAATATGTTATTTTGAAATGGGAATTATGAGACTGACAGGGTTTAACAGCAAAGGAGATGAAGTCTGGAAAAGATCCAGCTGAATATTTACACAAAATATTCAGCAGACTTGATAACTGGCATGAAGCTGATGAGAGTGGTGACAATACAGATCATCGGTAAAGTAATGGAGAATCAGCGTCACAAGGAAAGAAGTGGGTGATCATCTTTGGGAATATGAATAGTAGAAATGGACTGAAATTCAGTCATGCAAAATGCAAGGCCACGTACATAGGAACACCACAAAGTTCTGCTGTAGATTGGAGCTTATCAGTGGAAATTACTGAACAGGCACTGGTGGGCTAACTGATTGCAGGGTGACGTGATTGAACTATCCACATGATGCGTCCATGAAAAGGGCGTACGTGGTTATAGGCTGTACCAGGAAAGTTATTTCCAGTAGGGATCAGGTGGTACCGTTTCCAGGACAAGGTCCCAATGAAAACTCACCTGCGATTCTGTGTATAATTCAGGTTATCTGTGCGTAACCAAGGCATATTCAAATGCATGCAGATGAGGGACACAGGGAATGAAAAAGCAGTAGAAATTAGAGAAAACTAGAAGAGGTTTTCTTACAAGTCAAGGAATGAGGGGGGACATTTTTTTATCTATCTCTGCGCTGGAGTATTGATGGAGGGTGGAGAGCTGTTTAAGCTAACAAAAAAGTTGAAATAAACATAAATCTTATGCAAAGGTTAAGAATCACTTAATCAAGAAAACAGATGTTCCTAACCATTCATTGAGTGAAGTTCTGGAAGATCCTTCTATCAAAAATAGAACATAGAGAATAAATATAGCTCGTTTAAAAATGGTATGCACTATGGCCTTTAAAAATATCAGCGTATGATAATGATGCATTATGCTGTCCACGATAACTGGAGATTTACAGCATGCAGTCCAGCCTTCTGGCTGGATTATTTTTTAGTTATCCTAAACATGGAGGGAGTCTACATACAACTCACAATTTTTACATCTACTCAACATCTACTACCTGTTCTCATTTGAAAGCATGAATTGTTCTAGAGCAGATACTCTGTAGGCTTGTCAGGCGGTACCTGGGTACTCTTCGTATACTATTTCCATTTATTTCTTTGTTAAGTGATGATACACTGAGTAACTAGCTTTTTCTATGATTTACAAAGTGACAATAGATGATTTTAAACCTCTTCTTCCAAAATTTGTGTTTTATTCTACATCCATCATTAACATGTATGAACATAAAATGACAATGCTTTTTTCTACTTGTTTTTCTCATTTTAAGAGGCAGCTGTGACATTATGCACAATACACTTAAATAGCTTAGTTTCTACTATGCCTACATATTCATACACAACTCCTTTATTCCAGTTCTCTTTGAATTGATAAGCATTGTCATTCTTGAGCAAAATTATACCATCTCAAGAAACAAATCTACTTTTTCCTGCTACATGTTCTCTTTTGCCTTTTTTTTTTTTTTAAAAAAAAAAAAAATCACATCAAGTCTGATATTATGGAGAACTTTGATTCTTTTACCTACTAGTGGAAATATGCAATAGAGCTTGATTTTGGATTACATGATGTAAAATACATTTTCAAAGAAGGAGATATTTTCCTATATTATTCAGGTACTTGTGAAAATGTCATCCTAAATAATAACTTGTAAGTAATATAGGAAATATTGTTTCAAAAGCAATGGACTCTTCTGAACTAGATGGCTGTGCTAAGCATGACATCTTCAGAGGGGAAAAAAAGAGATGATGCTAGGAACATTCATAATGGGAAAAAACCCTCAGAACAAACCAAATGAAACCCAGTCAAATAATAAATAATGATCTAACAGAAATCCATAATTACATTATGTGCTTTTTTTTTTTTTCAAATTAGGTATTAATAATGGCTGCATTACAGAAATGTTTTCCTGAGGGAAAAGGAGCTAAGTGGCATGAAGTTTACTCTGCAGTAAGTTACTATTGAACTTTGTTTATTTCGTTCAAAAACTGACCACAGCTTTGTCTCATAAAAGAAAAAAAGTAATTCATGGAAAAAGCTAACTCAAGAGAGCCCAATCAAAAGTTTTACAAAAGCAAAGGCGTGGCTACTTTTTTTACCTTAGGCTGTCTAGGCGAGTTTAACGCTGTGCTTTCACTTGGGTATTTCTTGATGAGTTACCTCAAGCTTTACAACATTAATTGAGCATGATCAATATTTTATCTGGGCGAGATGTGTAGGGAGTCCTTTCTCTCTTGCATTTACATAGCATGATCTATGGTAAATAACTGAAATTTTGCATCAGTTCCAGAAAATCACAGCTAATGCACCACAATACACAAATAGTAAATAACCTGTCCCATTCTCCACACAAACAATGGAGTCTTGCAAACCAAACCTCATCAAATATCTCTTCAAGCTTTTTTAAGCAATATGGAATGATAATGGTGTCTTAAATGCAAGTAAATGTGTATTCATGTTTTAAGCACTTTACATGCATTTAATATGTTTTCTCCCTATTAGGAAAAGAGTGCCAATCTCTCCGTGTGTCCTGAGCATACAGGGAAGAACATACATGTTTTTTATTTGCTATGAACCTCAGAAAGCCAAAACAATGTGATGATAGTCTATCGAGGCTCAATAACTGAATAAAATATATTGGGAAATTCTGGGAAAGGAATATACTCAAAATTAAGCACCCATCATCCAGATAGGCAACAACATCTATCCCATTAGTACCATTAAAAGCATTTCTACTGATAATTTACAAGTATCTGCTTCCTAAGACCGCTGTGTTCAGCTTGTTTCAAAAGCCAGTAGTGATTGTAATTGAAATGCATTCACACAATTCCAGTTAAATATGGTCTACGTATGAAAGTGACATGAAAATGCATAAATAGTGCAGAAACAACCATCTTTTGTGCAAACTTTTCCACTGCCTTCCAAAAACATTACAAGATATGCTTTATGACATACTATCTAGGCAGAGGGGGAAATCTCAGGGTAAGAGAACAAGCTAATAAAAAAAGTTTCAGAAAGTAAGGGTGACGGAGGAAGGATACCGACCGAGAGAGATACCACCATTTAAAATGGGCAGGTGGGCAAAGAGTCTATAAATGAGAACAAAAGCAGCGGCTGCCCGGCTCCAGAACGGTGCCCATCCACCGGCGCGTGAGTGAAGTTACCGGCCATGTGCTCCAAACCCGAGCGAGGGTGCGCCGGGCTCCGGGCGAGCTTGGCTGAAAGCAAACACCCCCGCGATCGGCGACAGCGGCGACATCAAGGTGGGCTCCCCCACGCCCCCACCACCACCACCCCCCGCCCCGCAGCCCACCCGCCCCGCAGCGGGTCCGCCGCCGCTCGCTCCCGCGAGCAGCGCGAGGGGCGCGGGCGCGGCCCCGAGGTGCGGCACGAGGGCGCCGCGCGGTACCGTGGACAGCTCCGCACTCACCGTCCTCGTCCGCGTCGAAGACGGGCGCCCGGTGGGAGTGGCCGCCCCCCATGGTGGGCCGCGGCCGGCTCCGCATCCCCCGCGCCCGCACCCCGCGGGGCGCGCCGGCAGGCACCGCGGCGCCGGGCAGCTGCCCGACCCCGGCCCCGGTGCCGGTCCCGGCCGGGGGAGCCTCCGCCGGGCTAACGGTCACCCTGCGGCACGGAAGCGGTCCGTCCGCCCCTGGCGGAGATCGCAGCTGCCTGGCGCGCACCGGCTTGGCCCGTCTCGCATCGCGGAGGGGCAGGGGAGGGAGGGAGCGAGCTGGGGGAGGAGGGAGCGAGGGAGGGAGGGAGGGAAGGAGGCAGGGAGGAGGCGGACGTCCTGCTGCTGGTGGCTGTCGGTTAGCGGTAAAAGCCGGATCTACCTGGATCCTCGCGGATCCTCCCAGACCTCCGCTGGGGGCGCGGAGCCCCCCTCTCCTGCCCCAGCCGCCCTGCGCTGCCCCGGCCGATGGGGGCGGGCAGAGCGGCTCCTGCCGCCCGCAGGGGCTGCAGCTGGGCGGCACCGGCACCGGGGGGCTGCGGGCCCCCAAGGCGGGGGAAAGGCCGGCGGGGGTAAGCGCTGCCTTGCGTCGACACTTTTTTTTTTTTTTTTTTTTTGGCCTCCCGGCCGGGACTCCATCCCAGCAGCGCGGCGGGACGCGGCCCGCCGACCGAACTTCACCAAGGTTCCAAGGGGAGAAGGAGCCAGCCACCCCCCCGCGCCCCCCGCCGGGCTCGCCCGGGGCGCAGGCACGTCCCGCCGCGGCCGCCCGCCGCCGGCCCCACACCGCCACCTGCCGGCGACATCGCGCAGTGCCCCGCCGGGCGGCGCCACAGGCCGGGGGGGCAGCGCGTCCGCCTGTGCGGGGGGCGCCTCTGGGGGTGGGTCTGTACCGATACACAAATACCCCTGTCTCAACGTGTGCATCTTGGAATGACTCCGCTGTAAAAGTGCATTAGGGAAAGCTACCTGAAACGTGAAGGTCCGACATGAGTCATTCGCCCTACAGCGAGTAGCGAGGGATTTCTACGGTTGCCATTATTTATCCACAGAAATTGCTGTTTCGTTCCCTTCCAAAATTGTTAGCATTAGCAACTTTTGACACAAAGTGGAAAAAAATCACTTGTGAAACTTCCTCCAAAGGGAAACTATTTTTAAAAAGAAAAAATCTGTATTATTACTGCAACCAAGTCAAAATCTGTTCAGTTCCTGTAGGAGAAAGCCACAGATAAAGAAATCAAATGGAAGTTGCATTTTTTACTTCTCCACTTCCACAAGGGGAGAAGAGGTAGAAGGAAGCGGAGCCTGAAGCCAGAGCATGCGTACTTTCACATATACCAGCAGAAAGGCTGTTTACCTGCGATATCTACTACCCTTCAGTACAGCTGCTTAGAAAAACCCAGAAACAAATTCTGCATAAAGTACAACTTTCAGTCTCTTTGTTTATGATTTTTACCTGCCTTAGTTACCCACACTATCTGTCTTTGAACCCAACGTAACCCTCCTATAACCTTCCAGGGAAAGGTTGGTTAGGATTGACTGCAGTGGATAAGACCCTGTGGTTTGCGGCCAGAGCTCAGAGCTCGCAGCACCCACAGACCCAGAGAGCTGATAAATTCAGATACAGTGATATTTCTCTATAAGTAGACATGGACAGATTGAGTCACCTGCTGATATCCCTTACTTAAATTATTTGGCTTGCTACTATTTACATGTGAAATAATTTGCAAAATAGGGAAGCTTTCAAAACATTGACCTATGAGTATTCATCTAAAACACAGTCTGGAAAGCATCACTCTCCCTTTGTTATTCTTCTGTTTATTACTTACACATTTAAAGATTTACTCACCCAGTCACAAGCAAAAACAACGTCATGTTGCTGAGGTTATGCTGCTTCAGCCAGAAAACACCAGTAGCATATAAAAATCACAGCCTCTCAGCTCTTCTAGGTCAACTGACCAGCATGATGCTTTATGTTAATCCATTTCCTTTTGCACGAGCAGAGGACTGCAATTAGGATTTAACATATTTCAGCTGATAAGAGTTACCTTCCACCTGGGCTAAGGGCTTACATCACCTTAATGTAACTGCTTCAAAAGTGACCTACCAAATAATGGGAAGAACTTGTTTGCCAGTAAATCCCCAGGCTGATCATTTTACACATAAGAAACACATCCACAGAATACAGACATAGGAGGAGGAGCAGTCTGGGATTCCTTTGCATGCAGAAAATACAAACACACAAACAATTACTCAAAACAGCTTCCAAGAGTTACTCTGTTTCTTTTTTACATCTGACTCTCTCCATGTAGATCAAAAGTCTAATGAGTCTTCTGAGATGTCTTTCATAATTTTGTTATGACAAGGCCCACCGTGAACCAAAGCAGTTCTAACTATTTACACAGAGCAATGAGTTGTCTCTACTCATTAATTAGTCAGTCCTACTAGACTGACGTGCCTTTTTGACTCCTACATGGATTACCACAGCTTTGCAATTCATTTGTCCTTGGTTTGTGAAAACTTGTGGCTTATGTTTAAACATCAGCATAGCTAGGAGGTTAAGACAAACAGCATGTGGTGTTAATGTGAGATGTGAAAAATTAACATATATTAATAAAGTATTGATGAGCCATTCATTCATGATTTATTAATTGGTAACATTGCATTCCTCTATAACTCTTGCATTTGAATAGTGGCAGATATTATCCTGCACAGCCATTTTCTATATAAATACACCACAAAATTATAGTTTGGCAAGATTTTTTGGGTTTGCTGTTCTGAAGGCAATACAGCATACTCACTGCTACAGTCTTTGCTCTAAACAGATTTATTTGTACCACACTCACCAGCTCCCTAGAAGCCTCAGCATTTCTGTAGTTAAATCAAATGTCCTTTTCATAGTGGTGTTCAATGGAACAGAGGCAACAAGACTAGATGTGTGCTCAAGGCCCAGCAAAGACTCAAGGAAACCAATGGCAATTTTCCAGTACCTTCAATATGAGTAATATCAAGTCTCGACTATACAGGCTGCTTATTCATATGGTCCCTGGCTCCCCTTTGTCTTTTGCAACCCTGAATGCATGCTAAATTCTGAACAGACACATAACTTCAGTATTTTTATTTTTTTTTAATGCTACCCAGAACAGCACGAGTTCCACTGCATCTGTTCTAAATTTAGCAACAGCTCTCCAGGAACAATTACTCATGCATTCTTCCAGTTGCTTTTGTAAATCAGAAATAAGTCTGAAATTCTATATCATAACATCATGCATATTGACGAAGCTCTCTGAAGCCTGAGCATTTTCAGAACAATTAAATATTTATTCTTCTGGGACAGAGATTTCTAAGCTACAAGCAGTCAGAGTCTGTGAGACTTGCACGACAGGAACCAAATCCAGGTTCTTGTGCTTACCTGTTCTCCTAAAAGATGACCAGGTTTTGTTTGAGATAAACAAAGTTCTAACCTTAAAAACACATTTTATGTTAGCAGGTAAACACTGCATAGCCTATGCAGAAAGCACAGTAGAGAAAAAGAACAATCTAATAGCACTTTTTTCCCCCTGTAAATGCGGAACTGCAATGAGCATGATCATTTTAAGATACCATTTCACATTTTCATTTAAGGACTATCTTGTCTGGCTTAGATTAATAGTGATTTTTTTCAGATCTCCATGCAGAGTTAGCAATAAAAAAAATCAAACATGATTACAATCCGTTGCATTATGGAAGTTCCCTTAAGGAATTCAGTAGTTTAAAGTCAGTAATTCTGTGATTACAGATCTGTATTAAAATGCTTCTGATGAGACTTACAGGGTGACCTTACAGTTCCTGATTTCAAAGCACACCCAGTTGATATGCTAATATTTGTAAATTGCAGAGTGCTTACACTGACATTTTTGTGTTTGAATACTATCCCAGAGTTAACAAACAAGATATTAAAATGGTATCTCCTATCTTTATGTTTATGGCTCCTATAGAAGGAAATATGATGTGTTAAACATAGTCCCTTCCTTGGAAACTGGTGGGATCCCCAAAGAGAGGTGGTTACTTCTGGTTGCTCCTTTCCTGAAAAGGGTCACATTCGCTGCTGTGTGTTCTTCCTGCCATTGAAAAGAGAAGTGTCAGGCACCCCACACCTGTCAAAAGGCAGTGGGATATTTAAAGGAAGTATCAGTGAGAGAGAAACACAATTCTTACTGTCTTTCCAGCTTGCCAAGGAGTTGACCACACTAGTGGTGTGGTCAGATTTGTCCTCAAGAGAAAGTTCAGGCAGGGTAAGGAGTTAGAAACCTTTGGATGGAGTCAAGTTCTCAGTTCAGGCATGACAATGGGCTCCGTCGTTTAAACCAGCTCTTTTCCAGTTAGGCAGTTGAACTAGATTATTGATGCAGGTCCCTTCCAATTAAAATTTTCTATTCTTTTCTATTCTATTCTATTCTATCCTATTCTATTCTATTCTATTCTATTCTATTCTTTCACTTTGCACTGGGCCACTGTAAGCTCACTGTGGCTATTTACCATATGTCAGCTGAAGCAGTGGTAAGTGTGCTCAAACTCTTTTTCCAAACCACATCTTCCCTCCCTCAAACCCCCTTTAGACCAGTAAGATGTGATAAAAAGCAGAAGACACTGAAATCCGGAAAAATTTTAATCTTTCTGTAGGTTGTTGTTGGAACATGCTCTCTGGTATTTTTGTTTGTATTTTGGGGAACTTATGTGTTGGGCACACTCCCCAAAGAAGGCAGCAAGAGGCAAGAACCTGAAACACACACTGACAGTTTTCTAGTCACTCGTCAGGCATAAGTACTTGGTGTTCCCAAGAAAGGTCAGAGCCTGCACAGATTGACTGACTCCTATTTCATCCCTGGATGAATTTGGAGAAAACTGTTTCTCCTGAGGTTCTATTAAGTTAATGTTAAAAGCTGGAGATTTATCGAGGTTTACTGTCAGCAGCAGTGAGTCTAATTGGTTTCATCTGGCATACTCATGCAAGTGGCAGGGTGCAAGAATCGGTCCAAGCACAGATCAGTTTCCTTTATTTCGCCAGGGTTATGACCTTGCTGGAAGGCAGTGGTTCAGTTTGGCTTCCCAACCTGCTGTCCCCACTGCTCCTTCCCCAGCAATCCTGTCTCCAGTGCCCAAAGCAGAAACTTAAAGCATAATGCAGTTTTGTACTAGTGTCAGTATGGGTCATCCAGCCATGGATTTCTGTGAGAGGACAAAAGAGGCTCTAGCCTTCCCATTAGAAAAGTTAACAGACTATGGAATAACCTCAGACAAGTTGGGCAGAATCAGATCTCATGGTTAGATTACGAGTGTGTCTTTTCCCATCCTCCATTTTACAGGGAGGCCAGCAGCTTTCAACAAGGTTTATAAAAGGCTGCCAGTGAGCTGCATCACTTGCATTGCATCAGTGTGAGGGCAGCACAACTACAGCCATTTACTTGGAGACCCGCTCTGTCCTCAGCCTTGTTTCAGGAGAGAAACAAACAAGGTTTGTTACTCAGGCGTTTGATCCCAGATAAACTTGGGAAATCATAGAAAGCCTTTACTACAGCATCTTTAAAATGTGTTGGACATGAAAGGCGAGAAGAGCAAGTATAACTGTGTAAATCATATATTAGAGAGAAACTAGAACTATTCGTTTGTACAGAACCCTAACTGATGAAGTTCTGTGCTACATTGAATACATTGGGGTCCAAATCACAGTAGTTTTGTGTCTGGGGTTCTAGCTAAGTTCTCATCTTACTTATCATACATACTTTATCTGTACAATTTTGTGATACCAGTCAAGTAATCAAAACAGATTCAATTACCTCTGTGCACAGCAAACACCATTCCAGACAGTGTTGGCTCTAGAAACAGTCCCCAGCCTTACTGTAGTCCCTCAGAAAATGTGATTGTCTATAGAAAGGAAGTCAGAGTCCCGTGCATATGCAAGGAGTGAAAAGAAATTGAAGTTGCTGGAATCCAAGATAAGGGATGATTACAACTCCAGAATTGCTGGCCCTAGTTTGAATGTATTACTGCTGAGTCACGTTTTTGCAATTGCCTTCAGCCACAGCCTGATCAGGTCTATTATGCCTGTCTTGTGATCTGACACTGTCACACTAAATCTCAGATAGATAAACCCTAAGCAATTTTCACTGCAGTATGTAGCAGAAATCACTTCAAAATAGAGAGCATTTTGTTCCTTTGTAGCTTTTACCTGTTTCTGTGGAATTCAACACGACATGCATTATGTATTTCCCTCAGCACAGAAATAACATGGAAAACTTGTGAAAGATTTTTCTGAGTTCCTTCCTTGATATGACTGAACTTTTGAAGTCCATGGTATAAGAAAGCAAAACCCAATGGTTATGGTTGGAATTTGAGAAACCTGGTGTCAGCCCTCTGCAAGATTACCTGTGTCTGTCCTGTTAAGACCAATGGCAACACTTTGATCAGAAACAGCTGCAATGGGAGCAGTGTCAAACCATTAGCAATGTGAGACACACACACACACACACAAAAAAAAAAAAAAGGGCAGGAGATTGGTCTTGCTGTGTGCAGGTACATCAACAGGAAGCATGGACAAAACATCTTCTGCCTGTACAGGCTGTTGTCACATCCTTTGGGTTTATATTTAGGATGTTGGAAAATAATCTTGTTAAACAGGTTGAGGGCATCAAAACATATATGACAAAAGACTTTGGAGACCACAGGACCTTGTTGTGATCAACTTACTGTAACATCATATACTTGAGCACAGTGATGTTCACCTCGGGCATGAAACTGGCAGCAGGGATTCCCCTGTTCCACTGCTGCTGCTCACGGTCTGTGACCACTGCACACTCCATCTTTCTGTCAGGTGTTTGTGTACAAAGCATATTTTTCAGAGCAGAGTTCTTGCAACTTAAGGAAGGGGTAAATAAAAACCTCTGAAGTTGCTTCCCTTTCTTTAGAGAGACAAACTGGTTCCAGCACCAGGGCTGTAGCAGTAAGTGTTGCTGGAGAAGAACAGGGCCAAGCAAAAGCAGGCAAGGGATGTACAGCCCCAGAATGTCTCCTGAGCAGCTTGATTGACTTTTTTTTTCCAGCACAACTGCTACAAGGTCCTGCCCTAACATACCTCCTGCCTCTCCCCACAGTAAATATTCCCAAGGAGGTCAGACTGGGTCTGTGATTCCTTGAGCAGCAAGTGCTGGGTGCTCTGCTGCTCAGAGGTGCAGCCATTACCTGCAGTGTAACTGCCTAGCTGTTCTCTTTCACAGCCTGTACCAGCCCTGTGTAGTTTATGCTCCCCTCAATCCTAGCTGTTTAATAAGCTTTACTGCTTAATGATTTTTTTTTTCTCGCCCTCTTCATGTAATATAGCTGTATCTGGAGCACTGGGGATTCTCCATTAATAGCTTGTCCTATTGTGTTTTGTCACATCCTTTCTTGCGACTAGTAATTTATCAGTAGTATTGATTGATTTAAAATTATAGACTTCCCAATCTTTCCTAGCCTGCAGAGTGTCTTTCAAGAACTAGTTCAAGTGATGAAGAGCCCTACTTCGCAGAATAGTCAAGAGGCTGCTCTTTTAGAGCTATTACATTTGGGCTATTAAGGCAAAACACTAAATAGGGGTGCCAGGGTGACTTACAGCGCTCATGTTTCTTTCCTTCTCAGAGGTATGGCTACACATTCTCATTCTGTTTTTTTATTTGGACATAAAACACTAAAAGTACTCAAGATATGTATTCTCATCTCAGAGATTAAAAAAAAATACAAACTCATGGCTTGAAAATACAATCATCTGCTGAAGAGGCCACAAGATAAGCCCACGCAAGTTGAGTTTTGTACAAGGAACCATGATGACTTTGTACACAGGTAGCTGAGCAATGAAAGAAAGAAAAATCAATTGTTCACAAAAGTGGCACCTGAAGGAACTTATATCAAAATTAATTGGATCTGTAAAATAAGGGAAAACATTATTTGCTGAATATTCCATTCAAATTGTTTGCTAAAATCTGTCACAGTAAAGTCTTGACAGACACGCTCATGAATCGTTCAGGTTTACAGCAGAAGGGGCAAAATTTACATTCAGATTTACAAAACTAATAGACAGAATTTGAAGGTTGGTGTGTGTCTGTTGATTGGATGAGAATCCAGACTATTGTAACTGTTCCTGAAATCAGTAATTTTATTATTTTTCCACTACCTGAATCGCCCAGAGGGAAGAAAATAAACTCTATTCTAATTTTCAGGAAAAAAAGCTACAAGAATAAGACTGCAGCCCAAGGAAATATGTCTAATAGCTGTATATTTCCCTCTGGTTTGTTTGTCTTGCTGTTCTTCAGATTTAATCACATCTTTCTTTGCCCTTATCTTATAAAGAGATTTGCTGCACATACATTTAATATATGCTCTCTAGAGCATAATCAGTGCAATAGGATGGTAGAAGAGACAAAGTAGGAGGGATAGGTTTAAATGTGCTTTGTGAGTGGGGCCTAATGGTGCTTGAGAACCACATGGCTTTGGAAAGTTAAAGATAAATAATTGCACCTTGTGAAAAATAACAGGAGTTATATATCTGGCACCTTGTAATTTACCTTTGATCACGCATAAGTATAGGAAAGCATTTTGCTGCTCATAGCTATTGCATTTACTGGAAGCAAATGCAATTAATGCAAAAATCCAGTTATCTTTCAGAACATTGTTATACAGCCAAAGTCATCACCAATCTCTATATTTCCATGAACCAGTTAAGCTCCTTTACCCCTAGATCATGCATTAGTTGAGGGAAAAACGACACTGATAAAGCTTTCCATGAGGGTATGTTTATCTTTGCAGCTCTAGGATTTCCCTTGAGTGACACTACTGCAAAGATGCCCTGAACAAACGTGTACCCAAGAACTGTGACCAGATGCCTGGGGTTTTTTCGCCAACTGGTTTGGTTTGACGCAGGAGCTCACTTTTAAGGCAAATCTCACAGTTGAGTCAGTTTATTGTGCTTTGCTTTGCATCATGGAGCAGTCTCAGAAAACAATCTGGATTCCTTTGAGATGGATCAAAACCAGTAGCACTTAGTGCAACCTAATTGGTACAGGGCAGTCAGCCCACGGCATCAGACTAGAGCTACTCTAAGTGAAACTCCCAAAACACACAGTGTGGACATTACAGCTTCAGCATCAGCTTTTTCCCATCCCAGATCTGCTCCTACAGCACTGAACCAATTGCTAATATAGATAGAGAAGATGTCTCCATGTCTCCAGACTTCTAACTGCCTGGTCTCTAAAGAGGTTAGAGCCCCTGTTTCACGCTTTTTTTCCCCCTTGCTGAATTTTCTGCCATTATATCATGGACATGAAACAGCATATCATCAGACTGACTGCAGAATTTACCTGCTCTTTCTTACTTCCCTTTTTAAAAAAAGAAAATGATCAAAAAAACGCAGCTTATGGAAAAAACTGTTGGTGAAGAAAAGTCTCTCATGTACAGACACCTCAGCATTCAGTTCTGTATTACACTCCTGCTTATCTCAATTTACATTCAAGCAATGACTCAGCATTCAGTTCTGTATTACACTCCTGCTTATCTCAATTTACATTCAAGCAACGACTCAAACAGAAAAATGTGTAAAAGTACCAGGAGAGGCATCCTATTAAAAGTCCTCAATGCAGTGCATAGGTGCAAGCACTGAGCAGGCTGAGCTATATACATCAGCTGTCCTTCACAACCAGTCAGCTGTGAGAAATGAGCCTGACTCCTGGAGGTAAACTTGCAGGATAACATACATTTACAACAGCGGTTTTTTTCTTTTTAAAGGACAATTTGATACCCGATTTGGAATAGTCATGCTTGGTTAGGAAGGGAAAAGTACTCTTTCCACACAGACTCATCAGCACAGAAGTGGAAAATCAGCTATGTTCATCACATCTATGGTTTTCTAGGGTTCCTAATATATGCAGCCCTGTATACACCATTGATTTGATGCTGTCATAGGTCCTTATTATATGAAATTATTTATCATTCTGCCACAAGTCCTTTATTCAGATAGAACTGTTTTCCTATGAGAAATCTGTGTGATGCCATATTTTAATTCAGCAAGGAAACTATTGTCAAGGATTCAATTCTCATTTAAATAATGCTTTTCTTTAAAGATTTCTTAATTTAAACATTTTTCATGTCTTAAAAATTAACTTTAAAATTAAAAAAGAAATTAAACCTTTAAATAAGTATTAATCTACTAAAGTGTCTTTTCGTACGCCTGTTATTCTTCTGATTCTTCAGAATACAATTGGCCAGGACAGAGGTCGAAAAAAGCACCCAACACAGAATGAGCCCATGCCCAATTCCTCCTGCTCTGATACAGAAATGAGACTGACAACAACTTGGTCTGTATTTTAACATTTTTCAGATCTACTGTAACCTTCACAGTTGTGCTCGTCACCCTTTAAGGCTATTTGTTTCATATCTGTCCTGGCTTTCTTTTTTATCTTTCTGTACTCTTCCTTAAACAAGAATGGAGGGGGGAAAGTAGTACCCCCCTATATTTGAAAATATTTTCTATGACTGGTGACACAATGCAATGTTTGATTTTCATATTAATTTTGTGATTTTACCTCCCTTTAAGGATAACATTTAGAAATAGCCTTAGATTGTATTTCTGGGAATGATGATATCCATAGACAATTATAAATCACACTAGAACCCTAGAAATGGCACCAGTTTCCAATAGGGTCCTTTCCTGGGTGCATATAAAGGTGGTTGTGTGTCTTCTACTTCTCAACAAACATTTATGAGTAGAGAGTTACAAATGGCCTCATTAATCAGCAGATGCCAGTGCTCGGCACTGCCCGCCAACCACGGCACTTATTCTTCTGCCTACATGTGTGTTTTCTACATCCAAAGCCCCATTGTGCCTTCAGAGCTGGAGGATGAGGCTAAAGTAGTGATGCAAATGATGGACTGGAAATTAAAGAAATGAAGCAGAAAAAAACATGGTTCCTGCTTCCATTGTTCTGAAGCCAAAATCTGATTAACATCACTGAAGGCAGATTTTCAAAACGGTTTCATTTGCTACCAAGATTCCCAAAAACCAGAGTCCCTTCACGTCTCCTGAGAGGCATGAGAAATTTTCAACTGCAGGTCAAAGGAGAATCATGTTTCCCACCTAAAGAGCTTGGGCCCTTAGCCCGGAGAGGAGAAACACTGCAGCAAGACCATGGGAAGGAACAGAGGTTCCCGCAGGTAGGCAAAGTGCAAATATTTGGGTTATTTTTCTGCAGGAAGCAAATGTTTCAACTTGTTTATCTGTTTTGTTTCAACTCAGTTTGCAGCCTTTGTCTTGCTGGGCTGGGAGATGGTGATTTGGGATTTGGAGCACATTTATGTGCCTGAATGAAGTCAGAGCATGCTTGCTCGGAGGGAAATGTGTTACCGGTGTCGTTTGCTGTGACGCTGCCGCTGTTGATTGAAAGGAGCCTGCTGTGGCTTACTGCTGAAATTACGGGAATCTTCAATAGAGGGACCGACAGCCCTCGGAGGGGGATAAGAAACACAGAAGGGAAAATGTTAAGGTAAAATTATGTTGGTGCTGATCTTTGTTTTTTATATAAACTGTTCCTGCTACGAGCCCAACGGTGACCTTTTCTCACATAGGGTGGTGGAACTCATTCCAGGCAAAAGTATTTGCAAGCGTGCTCACAAATGAGGATTTTGCAGAAGTCCTGGCAGTTTCCATCTGGGTCACCTCCCTAGAATAGGGTAGCAGCAAGAATGCGAGGAGACAAACCACCTCAGCTAGTGTCCGTCTACTATGGCTTACAGGCATGTAACTACACAGAGGTATCTTGGTGAATAGACCCTACGTGAGTATTATACGCTCACTGACTACCCACATAACTTTTTCTGTTCCTCTTCTTTTCCCATTGCTTCTGATCTCTTCAGATCACTAACTACGCAATGCCTACTTCACTGGGATCCTTAGATACTTGTCTTACATAAACACTAACAACAGCCATACTAGTGGTTATACTAGAAAATGTTCTCTTGAAATTAAGCACAAAAGCATTCAAAATCTCCCCTTCTTCAAAAAGCCAGGTAATCACGCTTCCTAATTGGTGTCAAAGCAATTTGGTTTCAGTTGGTCGTTTAAAATTAATAGACCAGGAAACGTCTGGTTTTCTTAAGAAGGGTACTACAGGGACTGTTAGGAAGATAATATGTCCAGAGGAGTCAGAATATACCTCCTACACTGCACTGACCAAGTGAAAACAGAATCTCCAGCAATACCCATCCTAGCACGTAGGGTCTATTCACCAAGATACCTCTGCGTAGTTACCGAAGCATTGGATATAACCCAATTATTAAAGGTGCTTTAAAAGCTGTTTTTGAAATTGAATATTAGACAGGAAAGTCAAATGGTCCAAATCATAAAAATCAGAGTAAAATATGGTGAAACACTCAAACCTTTTATTCTTATTTTTGCTTTACATGCTACCTGAACCTAAAGAGCTGTGGTATGTTCAGTTGCTGAACAGATAAATTGCAAAGCAGTGGCATTGTGCATGCTTAAAACACATATAAATGTGTATTTTCTTCCTATATTTTGTGCAAATATGTACTTTCTTGCCAAAAAGAGAATGTATTTTCTTTAGGCAGCATTGAACAAACAGCTTATGCTTGTTTGCTTTATTCACATTGGTGCAGAACTTGCTTATCATTTACCAGCGTGACTGTTCACCCACAGTTCATTCTGTGCTCTCCTGTTTCCCCATGCCCTCGGGCTCTTCACCTTAACTCTCAGCAAGGCACCAGCTCACCATATTTCATTTTCAGCCCCTGTGTCATCAAGACGGGAGCCACCATAGAGAAGATAACACCTCTCAAGCATGTGGCACACACACTTCGTCTAACACCAAGCAAGCCTCCATTAGAGAATTATGGACATTAACGTGACAGCTTGCCCACAGCAGGGACTGCCCTGAGGCCTGAAGCTGAGCACCGGAGCTGGAGCAGGACAGCCAAGCTCTGCGCTTGGCGCTGTGAAAGTGCTCTCTTCTCTGCACTGGGTACAAAGGTGGTAAGAAGAAAGAAGAATTTTCTTTTCAGGTTTAGACCTAAGCAGGAGAAACCGTTCAGAAAGACCGACACGGCCAATGTGCTATAATGTCCTATATGTTGCCAGATAAACTCCGAAAGCAGCATTTCTCCTCTATGGAGAACTGTTGCAGGAAAAGCTGGCCAGCCTGCATATCCCATCTACACAAAACCCTCAAACCTGTCAGCAACAGCACCCGAACCAGGTACGGACTTTTCCAAATGTTTGTATGGGCTCTGCCTGTGTGAATGGTCAACAACAGCAATGGTAGAGTGCTCAGGAACACAGTGCATCTTGGAAAGGAGAGAAATTTGATTACCTTCTAAATCTGCTACCTCAAGTGGGAATGATTCACTGATGCCAGTAGACACAACAGCGAGGAATCCACCGTATTAACACAGACATTTTTCATTTACTAATTTCATGAAACAAATACTAAGCTAGGCATGCAATTGCCAGACAGGAAAAACATTGTTATAAATGATTCTAATGAAACAATCTTGGGAGAAAAACAGCAGTAGGTTGAACAGAGAAATGTGCAGAGGTTATAGTAAAGTTCTGCGACTCAGAGATCATCTTTTCACCACATGTTTGCACAGCTTAGCTCAATGGGAGTCTTGATCTATGACTTTGCCCCCTAAGCTGTAATCCATATAGCAGTGCTAACATATGTCATCTGGAAATTAGTCTCCAGCTCTCAGCAGCATCATAGATAATCACATGTAGTGTCTTCTTATTCTGTGCTTCAAACATCCTGCAGTAAGTCACATTAACAGTGGATTTTATTCCCTTGCTGGAGGCTGTGAGCCAAAAGATGAAAAGAATTAAGAAAATAAAGCATGCATAAACAAAATAAAGCAAAAAATCACTACATTCCCTAAGGCATCTATGCTTCAGAAGGACCAATGGACACATGGTTTATTAAAGATGATTCTGAATTATGCAGTAAAAACTCCAGCACAGAGTCAACCAAAGCATAGCTCGCTTGACTAGGCAGTTGCACGCAAGTATTTGTCCACAACTTTTTCTTACCGTGTATGCTTCAGGCACACACGTGCACACAGTTTCAAGTAAAAGAGTGCTCTCACTGAATTCAATAGCATGCCTAAATCACATGTTCTGAAGAGTTTTGCTGGATGTGGATCTTGGGTTTCCCCCTAAGAACACAATCTTTTCCTTTTAACAAGTGCTTTTTTAAAAAAAGAGGTCAGCAACAGATGCTGGTCTCTGACACAGCTGAAACTCCTTCATGGATTGCACTGGAAATTCAAGCAATTTATACACCAGTTCTATATGAAGAATCCCTCAGCATCAGCAGTCTAATCCAAAATTACCTTGTATTTCTTCCAAGAATATAATTGTCACACCTATTGTGTAATGTCATCTTAAGCAGCAGAACAATCTGAAGGGGAAAGAAATGCTCTCATTTACATTAGTCTTATCCTAGTTTGTAAGCATCTGCTTCTAGTTACTAGAACCATTTGCTAAGAAGTGATGGTATGCTCAACACTGCCCATAACACCTATGAAACTTTAGTCCCTATCCAGCAATGCCTTTGAGTAACACAAGCTGCAAAATCCATTGAAAGGCTTGTCATGCTTTTATCTCCGGGCACAGCCATTTTTCTGTATCACTCCAGCACTGGCACCTCTCAGCCTCTTTGTCCACTTGAGACAGCACCATCCACCTTCTGGCTCTTCCTCTGCTCTGTTGCCACTTGGGGCAGCTGCTGACGGAGGAAGAACCAAGACAGACAGCCCTTGCTCTCACTGGCATGAGGGGCTGTGATCCTCAGGGACTTTGCTTGGGCAGCAGAGACCCATCATTGGGGATGATTGCAGAAGGATCTCTCGTGGTCTGACCTCTTGTTTGCTCATCTAAGGTACCTGCATCCAGCCCACATTTCCCTGTTGTCTTTCCCTCCTGTGGTCAGAACCCACAAAATAAATAAAGTTAAATAAATAAAAAGCTTGATAAATAAAAGTTCAACGAATAAAAATTATTGATAAATAAATAAACATATTAAATAATGCTAAGAAAAGAAAGCACTAGAATATAATTCTATTTAAGAGTGACTCTGACCTAAGAGCAGCTCTGCTTCAGGGCAGAAGGCAAGTCCTAAGCAAGGGTCAGACTCCAATAGTTTTAATCATGTTACTGTATCAGTTGTCCTGTTTTTGACAGTAGCTGCCAAAGGGAGTGACAGAATCTGGTCCAATCTCAGAAGAAGATAGAGCTTGACTTTTCCTATAGCTCTGTGTTCAGTGAGCAAAAAGAAAAGAATGCATAGAAGAGTAAGCATACATCTATGTCTTCTCTTATCTCATGTCTTGCAATGCTTTTCCTCCAGACTTGCATGCTGGATGTTCATGTTTCAGCAAATTCTGACTCATGACAACAATTGCCGCTGCCCATGTTTTGCCTCACACATGAGAAAAATAAATAAGTGCTGGATATTCAAATCTTTTCCATGTTGTTTTTTTTTAGCTCTGACATGGCCAGAGGATATAAAAGCTGTCCTTGGGCAGCGCTTTCTGTGTTTGGAAAGTGCCTGTATTTGTCCACAGCCCCAACTGGTGAAAACAAAGAAAAATGTGAAAAACACAACTCAACATGCACTGAAGTTCAGACTCCAGACCCAGCACTGGTTTGTTTTCTGTTCAAGGTTTGAATTCTTCTAATACAGTGCCTGTGTGTGCATATGTGTGTATGTGGTTTGACTTCAATATTTCCTGGAGGAATGTGTCCACACAGCTAAACAAAATACCTCCCTGGGGGTAGCTTGTGCTTTACAGTTGCTGCAGCACAGAGAGAAAATCAGATTTTACAAAGACAGAAATGGAGTACATCCTGCCAGGGTATAAGAAAAGCTTCATGCTTGACATCATTAATGGTCAAATTATAACATCAAAAAATAACATTTTACTCCAGTGCATTTAGATCAGGAGCCTTGAAATCTTGCCTATGTCTTTGAGAAAAGAATGAAAGATAAATACATGAAAATAATCAATATTTTCTAGCTATAAAAGGATTATGACCAGGCACCATTTCCAAACCACTCTTTATACAAGTTCCACATGCTTTGTAAGTCACTTTTTTCCCCTGAGGCTTGGTCTGTTAACAAAGAGGTGTATTAAATACAGATGAACAAAAAGATCAGCTCAGAGCTTTTCCTTGTGTTTGCAAATGCCGATTCCTCTACAGGGCTACTCGGGCCTGACACCGGGTCTCTCTCAATGAGGACTCAGCATCCTCAGAGAGTAGCAAATACATTTAGCCTTTTCCTAGCAAGTTCAACACTTGATAGCAAGGCTTAGAAAATGCATCTCACTAAAGATTTTTTTTTGTTCCTACTCCTAACAAAGTATAAAGCTAAACAGAGCCGGTTTACTGGCATCAAGAACTGAAGCACTGTGTTTGGAAATGTAACCCGTCTTTGAAAAGTATGCGTAAAGCAGAATCAAAGAGTCTGCTTTGATCACTTTGATACTTTCCTGAATGTTGTTTGGTTTCTTTGACTCTATTCGCTCCATTCCTCTTTGGTGTCAGAAAGAAAATGGTGTGGACAATGCTATCATTCTCTGCTCGGCACATTGTTTTATTACAGAAGCTCATGTACCTAAATTATGCAATAGGAAGAATTGAAACTGTGTCTTTTTGACATGAACAAAGTTGATGCCAACCTTTTTTGTTAGTGTACAATTAATGAATAAAATGGGTTGATGTTCTGAGTGCGGTTCATAGCGTGGCAGCTGCTGTGCTGCCTGTATATATGCTTTTCACATTCCCCAGGAGCAAATCCAGCCTTTCTGAGAGCGCCGCGTAGCTGCACAGTGCTGCTTGCACAGCCGTTTTAATGCTGTGTTCAGACTGGGGTCTGGTGGGCAACTGTACTTCTCTGGCCAGTGCATTACCTCGTCCTCCTTTGGGCTGCCCTCCGAGGCCTCCAGCCTCTATTTCAGGCAGCTGTGGGCTCTCTCCTAGAAAGCCACTGACCATCGCCCTCTACCTCTGCACCTTCAGTTCTCATATCAGTCAGAGCAGTGGCTGCTGGTCAGCAATCAAGGCAATGCCCAATCCAAAGGGCAGCACAGCTTCCGAGTTTCCAGCTTGCCCAGGCTCCGCAGTCCTTGTGCACCTGGTTTTCTACTTCTTTGAGGGACAGGCATGTATATATGTAGAAATGCCGTCTACAAACCACCTCCCTTTCCAGCCCTATTGCAGAACTTCCCAGTGTCAGCTATGGGAAAATGGGCTGTGAATAAGGGATGCTGTGATGGGCCTGGAGTCCCCTGAGCTATAGAGCCGCAGAGCCAGCTTTGCCAGGAGAGCCAGACAAGGACACAGCTGCTGGAAAAGTAACTGGAACAACAAGGAAAGGGAGATAGAAGGGAAAATGCCCACATTGTCCCATCTCTCCCGTTCACTGAATATCCCTGCTGTTCTTTCTGCACCCCACATGGTTGAAATCACCCTCCTCCACCATGGGTGACCAAAAGTGTATTGTAATATGCCAGATGAGCAGAGCCCTGCTTTTATGCCAGTGTCTCCTTGTTCCTGCTGGCTGTAACTCCTCTGACACATCCCAAGATTGCATTCACTTTTTTGATGGCAGATCTGACTAGTGGCTAATACTATCCCATGATTAATGAGAAAATATGTAGTAATAAACTTAGCACAATTTTTGCGTCCTCTATCATTTCCACTTGCATTACAGTAGAAATTCTATGCAAAAACCCATAGCTAAACACATACTACTATTGGATTTAATCATTTCCATTAATCCAGTCTCTAGTGATATTTATTTCTTTCTTTAGGCTATTCTGATCTTCTTTGTTTATACTGGCTCCTAAACTTTTATTTTAAGTTATGTCATTGGAAGGATATATGGTAATACTTGTCACAGAGATAGATCATGGTTAATACAGTAAAGATAATGCTTCAGTCATGTGTCTTTGTGTTTCCAGGAGTCATTATTTCACACAAACTGCTTGGTTATAAGGTAGACGATGAATATATTAACTCTGGATAATTTAAGGTAAACAAGACAGGGCTTTCCTTTAGTATTTACCCAAGATTACTGGGGAACTGGGCAGCCTCTTTCCCTCTTGTGCACTCACACATGCTTTTACCCTTTTGGGGCTATTTATTTGAGGAACAATGTTTTAACAAAGAACATTTAAATTGCCTCTGCAAACTTTAGCATGGCTTTACTCTTGTATACTCCATGTATATGTATATCAGAAGGACACTTTACATTTCAAAAGCAACACGCTTCTCACAGTTTTTTGAAGACAGCTTCTTATTTCAAGAGAGCTTCTCATTTGCAAGGGTAGCCTCAGCTCTCAGGGAGATCACTGCAGTGACTCACTAGCTCTCATTGCTGATAAGATTGCTTTTTGCCCCAAATGCAGTTTGCCTGGTTTTCAGCTTGGGAAACTTCTTTAAATTCACCAGTGACTTTGCCAGCTAGACAACGACAGCATCAGAGTGTGAATCACACCATTTCAATGGGCTGATTGTGAAATAAATATGAACAGGAACAGCAGGGGGTGGCTTTTCTTTAGCAGTCACAGTTTCCTTTTCACTATATGCCCTTAAAATGCCCAGGCAGCCTATTAGTGGAGGGGAAGATTGATAGAATTGCATTTACATTTTAAATCAAGCCAAGTTCTCACTTCCCCAGCCACAACCCCTCTAAAACATCAAACAAACAAACAAACAAAACAAAACAAAACAGAAAAAGCTGCAGCCAAATAGAAAGGAGGAAAATAAATGTTCATTTGATTAGTCTTCTAATGGAAATCAGCTTAATGGTCCAAAATTAAAAGTATAGACGTTAAAGACCTTGGCTTGTTCTACACATGAAAGGCATAACGCTGCAACTGGGGTGATTCTCCACTCAAAATATTTCTCTTTGTGCCACCCCTCGGTGCTTTCCTCAGTACATTACCCAGCTGTAATGTTGTCTCGGTTTCGTATCATTATTTCTCTTTCCTTTTGGGAATAACTATATGGGTAAAACAAAACTTTATAAAACCGTAAAAGTAAGTAGACACACTGTTGCTGAGAAAGTCCCCCAAGCCACCCTTGGATCTGAGGTGCCTTTCACCCCGCTGGTGGCCATGGACACCCTTCCCCCCTCCAGCACCAGCTGCCCGGGGTGCCCCGTGCCAAGGTGGGATGGCTTAGCGCACACCGGCTGCGTCCGGGAAACTGCCTGGGGACCAGCTGTGCAGGCAGGAGGGCTCCCTTTGGCACCTCGTCCCTGCAGGCGTTCTCAAAACTACAAGTTGAATGCTGCCTGCGCCTAGCCAGATGGATGGGAGTGATATTGCCTATGTTCTGCCTCTGCTGGGACGGCAGGGCAACCTCCTGGTGTAGGCAGGACCCTGCTGCAAGCTACCGTCTTGTTACCGTATAGAGCAAGCAACTATACCATGCACATATGCAGCTACATTTCGCACATTTCAACTAGTTCTTTTCTTAGTCACCCAACTTAAATGCAAACTAAAAACGCACTTGTAGGGACACTTAGTCATCTGGGAATTCATTGCACATGGTTCAGAAGCAGGAGGTTATTTTTCCTTTTTATTTTTATCAAAAGGGTTTTGAACAGAAAAGCTGCAATGGGGAATGAAATTCAGGTTTAAATGACAATTACCTCTGAAATACAGTCTGGTATTGACACCAGTTTCTGACACACTCAGATATTTATTTTTTCTTTGCTTTAAGGTAAGTTGACAGAATGAAAATATAATTGTTAAGTTTATTGATTTTCTCAAACAGAATGAAACTCCACTTATTTTCATCACTTCCGGATTTTACCTAGTAGAGCAGATCAGCAACTATTCCACACTATTTTATCCATTTTTGTTCCATTGAAGAATATTTATACCTGTACAAGGTATTTGTTACAGCATTTGGTTTCGGGGCACTGGCAAAGACACCTTTGAACCTGTGTTGTGCCTCCAACAGACAAGACTCCAAAAGGTAATGCTCTCTGTGAGAAACAAGAAATGATGCATCTGACTTACTCGTGCTTTGACTTCAGGGCTTTTGTGCTTCTAAGACCAATGAACTGCACACAAATTTTAATCTAGAGTGAGAATATGGATCTGCAGGAATCTGTGACGTGTTTTCACTGATGGCAGGATTTCTTCCACTATGCTTAAACATAGAACGTGAAAAGCACTGTACAGAAAAGAAAGTAGGACTATGGAGACATGATGTTATATGGACCCATACTTCACCTTCTCAGCCAGCTGAGATGAGAATTTATTTTACCTTGTGGTTGTTCTAGCCTGCTGGAAGAACTGTTGTTTGTATCTAGAAATATACACAGCAACATAAGCTTTGACGTTTGCAGGTTTCTAGGCAAGAATAAATAGAAAACTGAGCCTGCTAGCATGCTCAGCAGCTACTAAAAAGCTCCTGTGCAGGCTGTAGTTCAGCAGAGAAGTCTCTTTGGATTCCTGTTTTGCTTGGACTGGGCTGTTACATAGAGCTGCACTTTCAGTCTCATCCATTTGTTTTCTTCTAGTCACATAATTCTTCTGAAAGGTGCAGGAATACCAGTCCTAGAAAACGAAGTCCCTCATCTCCTTGCAGATTAACCACAGCAAAGAAGAGCTCCTTGGAGGGACAGCAGATAGCTCAGTCCTTGCAATTTTTCAGCCCTTTAATTCCCCAGTGGGCTTGTATCGGTGACAAATTTGGTAGATTAATTATTTGTATCACCTCTGATACATCCCTTGCTGGCTGACATAATTTTTCATCAGTGTAATTAGGGAGGGTGGGAAGCTGACCAGCAATGATAAGACCTGGAGCTGTCTCTGCCACATTTGCATGTGTATGTGGAGAGACAGAGGGATCGAGGGCAAGGGGATGGCAGGAAAGCATGAATAACTTGCTTTTACTGCTGAACACTGGTCTAAACCCGAACAGGGCACTCTCCCCAAAACCCTGTTGTTGAGGCCCTGACTTCGATGTTCACAAAGAATGCTACTGCCTTAAGACAGCTCACACATGTGACTGGTCCCAAAGCCCAGGTGGAGGGCAGACAAGCTGCTTGTGTGCTATTAGGAGAAGGGGGCAGCTCTGCCGATGCCCCCACCCAGCCAGGGAGCCAGGCTGAAAGCACCGCTGTTTGAGTTGCTCCAACATAAAATTGCCTGTTTCTTAGCAAGGTGGTGAAGGCTTAAGACTAAATCCTGCATTACTTGAATCAATAAGCCTTGCAGTCACTGAAAAGAGTATCACTGACAGGGCTAAAACCACATAATCTCCTGTCTCCCTGGTGCAGATGGCTGTGTTCCCACAGCATCCCTGGGAAATACCATTATCCCCATCACACAGACAGCAGCCAAGACACAGGCAAGCCGGTCTACATCTGCACCACGGCAACTGACGCTCCTGCGGGCATCCCTGAGCCATCCCGGGCATTGCCATCATGCTGATCCCCTTGTGCCCTGGGGGATGCCGGAACATGCTGCCCAAGCCCTGGCCCTGCTGCAAAGACAGGTTGGACACACTGCCCGCAGAGAGGGGCTGGTAAACACAGCCAGTGGCAATGATTCAGTCACTGGTCCAAGGTCATACAAGGAAATTATTCCTGTATCCCAGCCCTGCTGGACTGTCCTGTCTCCATCCTGGACCACAGGACTCCCACTTTCCCTATGTTTTCCTGCAGGGAAAGTGACCAGTGCCAGGTTTGTGCTGGCAAGACCTCCAGATTTCAGAACATCCCATTTCTTTTTCTGACCCAGATGGCTTAGAGGCTTCTATAACCATTTTATTTAAGAAAAGGCTTTTGAGAAGTAACATCTGTTTCCTCAATATATACATAAACTTTAAAAAATAGCAGCAGTGGAGGAAAAAGAAGCCCATACCACTGAGTAAGGAGAAAGGGCTTTTGCTTAACTCTCATAAGAAGACAACATTGCAACACCAGCCCAGTGACAGCCCTGAGGTCCTGCCTGCCTTGTCCATTGCCCACAGCTTGGCCAAGCCATGCCGATCACCTGCAGAGACTTATTGCTAGACTGAAAGAGAAAAGACATGCTGGCTTACCCCAGCCCCAAACACAGGCATGCTGCGCTGCCACTCCCAGCGCCCCTGCCATACCAGGGAGCTGGCAGTGCTGTGCACCAGCACCCCGCAGACCGGGGCCACGTGTGAGGCTGCACAGCCCCTATCCCAACATTCAGTGCTGATGTCTACAAAAAGGCTCAGCAAAACCACTGTTGCACAGTGAGGGAAAACATGACAAGCAGATAAGACCCGAATCAAAATGCCAGGGTTTTGAAAGGGCCATAGCTGGTGCCAGAGCTTGCAGAGCAGTTTAGCTCTGCTCTGAAGCAAGAAGAAACACCTTTGCCACAACAGCCGGCTGAGTCATGGGGCTTTGAATCACTTCTTAAATACACGGGGCTTTGAATCACTTCTTAAATACACAGGGCTTTCTTTGTAAAGCGTCGTTTTACTTTAGCTATTTTTCAATGTAATCAGAAGCTCATTTCATGAGGTGTCTCATGGTAGCCCCCAACTATTTTAAAATAAACATTTTCGTTAAACAAGTGGATTTTGGTATTAGGAAGTCAGCAACTTGAAAGGGCTTTTGTCAAAAGTTGGTGGAGGCCCTGGTAGACTGTTCAAGTATGGGAGGAATTTCTGCCTGCATAGTGAGTCCTTGACTTTTAGAAAAATATTATTGTTTGAGTTTTCAGTGACTTGGAAGCAAAATGAAAACAGAGCTCAACAATTTTTTTTTAAAAATATATACACAGTTATGTCATGATAGGCTTCTAAATTTCCTCTCAGCCCATGTGTCTGCTTCTGCTGTGGAATATTCCTTATAAAAGAGTAAATAAACGCTCTGTGAATAGCATTCAGTGACATCATCAGCCTCCAGAGTTGATGCAAAACTCAGAGTGTGTGTCCTGAGCCCCTGGAGCCCTCATATGCTCACTGAATTGAGTGGTATGATAAAGCTGTGTCTGTAGTGGAGATGTCTAGTCATGATAATCATCACAAATACGGTGGTACTGATTGACTCCTGCTGTGCTCCCTTCCAATGCCACGCTGAGCACTGTCCCACCGACTGGAAGGGATGTAAATAGCAGCTTCTCCATAGAAGCAATCCTTAGATGAGTTTTGACTCTAACCTATTGTGATCTTTGCCTCTTCCTCTCTTGTAGCTCTAAAGACTATTTCCATGTCCATTTTGAATATTGCCTCCAAGATGCTATTAGCCTTTTTGAGGAACAGCTTGTGTCTCCCTGTTACAGACCTTCTCTGCCCAAGGCAAGGTATGCACCAGAATTAATAAGTGGCTTTGCATAAGTGACTGGATAAACGCAGTCACTGAAAAGAGAGTCTGGAGTTTCAAGACCTTTGCTAACTGTGTATTTGGCTCAGATTTGTGCCAGATGCCTTAGACTGAAAGGACTCCCAGTGCTTGGTGTCACTAGCAAGTTCTCCTGAAGTCATCAGTGAGCCTCTTAGTGAAAAAGGAATTATTTGCTCATATCTGGACCATAGATTGAATTTACTCAGAACCAAAGGATAATCTTGCTGATGAGCTACAAACGGAAAATAACTGAGAAAAGAGTATTTGTCTTTTTTGAACTGAGCTGCGTATTTTGCATGCTGAGATGTGCAGAAGTGCTGATGAGCTAGTAGATGTTGGAAAATACCCATCTGGGTCAGCCAACTCTGCATGTAATCTGGCCCAAGGAGAAGAAGATTTAGATGAGGAAATTAAACTCTGGTCCTTCCTTTTTTCCTGAAGAAAAAAAAAAAAAAAAAAAAGAAATAATTTTTTCCTAGTATTTCTGGCAGTTCATTTTTTTAACTATTTGAGTATACATCCATCACAGGTGGCTTTCCTTGAGTTAGTTTATACAGGACCAAAAAGAAACCACAAGGCAGGAATACTGTAGCTGAGCAAAAACTTCAGAGCAAATTACTTCATTGATTTTTCCCCTGCACAAAATAGAGAGTAATTTTGTTTATTTGATTAAATGTACTGGTGAGGCCTGGACCCAACCTTTCCTTTTCTCTCTGAGACAAGAAGAGCTTGGTCACTCAGCAAGTCATTGCACTTCCTGTCTGCAGAAGAAAATCTTTGGGTGAATTTCCCATGCCTATCAGTGGCAAAGCATCTCTGCAAGCATGTGGGGCTGAGCAAATCTCACCTCTTAGGACAAGAGCTGTGGGTATGCAGGCTGCAAGTGTGGGACCAGGCAGACTACAAGTGCAAAGGCATGAACAGTGGGTGGCAGTCCTTCCTTTTGTCACCATCTCAGAACATGCCCACCCAACGCAACACCCTGCACCTTCAGAAGCTGAGAAATAAATGAATTCCAGGTCTCCCATATTTGGGGCAAAAATCATGAGCCCTCAGTGTTATGGAAGTGCTGAGGTTTTCCTCCTCTGTACGACTCCTTGGAGCTGAGGGCTGTGACTGCAGTAAGTGGCATTCAGCACTTATGCTGGGCTCCCTCAGATGTGACAACCAGGTGAGGCTTCTGTGGCATGGGACTTTCACCTCAACTTGTGAGAAAGGGTATTGGGTTAGGCTATGGGAAGCTACCTGCTTGCCTCTGGCCCTAGGCAACCAACATACAGCTCAGTTCATAGTGTAAGTCCAAATCAGTGTTGGCACCTTTAACGTTATCTCATCCTAAAGAGAGAGATTTTTAAATAGCTTTCAGCTGCCTGAATATGGCTAGGACGCAGGACTTGGAGAGTTCTTTTGCTGGCGTTTCATGCAGACAGAGTAGCCACGAAGCCATGTTTGCCACAGTTACTTTGACATCTATCTTTTAGAACATGATCCGTAGTATTTAATTGTAGTTCGAGATAGAGTCATCATTGTAAACTTAATATAGGCAAAAAGCCAAGAAAGAGAATACTGAAAAATAAAAATAAAAAAGCAAATGCTTCATTTTGAAACCATCTTTAGTAACAGCTGGGTTGCTGACTTCTTTTACTGGGAGAGCATTTATGCTGTTCAGAAGACTGCTCTTCTGGTGGTGCAACTACATTTTAGCAGCTTGCCAAATGAGAATGTGATAGAAGGATAATATTTCACTCCTACCCTCAGCTACTCTTCACAGTAATGAGATCATGATTAAGTCTGTTTCTTTACTAGCAAGGCTCACAGTAAGTGACATCCTTTCTTAGGGCATGCACTAGGTAGCTGTGTTTACCTCTATGATCCAGCTGCTTGGGGCCATCTCAGAAAGTTTCCCGTCTTCCTCTGGCCTCTTCATTTGCTTGTCTAGGCACCCCCCTTTCCTGAAAATAAGACCTAGCAGCCCATTTGCCAAGACCAGTCCTAAATCCTCATATCCAGGACTCCCAGCTTTTCTTTCCTTTCCAACTATTTACCACTTTAACCTTCAGGAGCACATGAAGTTACCAAACCAATAATTTTTATGAAAGCAAAGAAATGTATAACAGGACAGTAGTATGCAACTCTCTTTCCCTGTTTTTTCCAGGTGTTTTGGTGCATTTAGGTCAGAGTCCTCTGCAGCATATACAATACTTCTTTTTCCCCAAACTAGTTTTCAAGACTCCAGTTTTCTTTCTGAAATGGCTGTGGGAAACCCCTTTCTTTTATAGGTGTTCAGTCATTTCCCCTTCTCCCACTTTCAGATGAACCCTTCTCGTCTACTGCAAAGCCAGGAGATTGCAGTACTTCATTAGATGCTTTACTATTTTGGTTAATACTTAGCTAGAATCTGAATCTGAAAGGTGGGGTGGGGCTTTGAGGGGGTGGGATAACTTGTGAAATAACCAGTTCTTCATTCAAGGGTAGCTCCATTTTACAGGACAATTAATATGTAAGAACAACATATGTTCAGCCTCAGGCCTGCATCCTGGCATCTGGATTTTTCAGCTCCATCTGGCATCTAATAAAAGAACAGAGTCTCATAAGTTCAACTCAGAAAGCAAAACAGTTCTTATATATTTATGACAGCCATATAGACATGTATTCATTCTGTTTGAGACCACAAATGTGTAAATACACAGGCCTCCACAAGCAGCTGTAACAAGCACTATTGTTTTGATTAAGAAATTGTGAGCATCTGTGTAGGTTAAAGGAGAAAATTATACTAGACCTGGGAGATTTCCTTTATAGCAGTAACCTTTCAGACCCGCTAAGGATGATAAGCAATCCTGGCTGATACTGAAAACACAGGACACCAGTCCTAGAAGGATTTCTCTCTCTCTACAGCCTATATAGTCCCACAGCTGTACGTTACGTTCTCAAGAAAGAGGCACGTGTGCCAAAGCCCATACAGGATCAGGGCCTATGACACTGTGATAACCCTGTGTTGTTTCTTACACATATTTCTCTTGCTTGAGATGCTCACGAGGTTGCTTTCTTTCTGGAATGAAAAGTGCCAGTACTGTTTGGTTTTGTTACCCCCATCTCCTCCTTTCCCTGCTATAGGCAGGAAAGCGCTAGCAGCTCTGCCTCATAGGTTGGCAGGAAATTTAAAACAGCAGCAAGCTGCTGCTCGGACCACCCCCAGACGTTTTCTTTTTTTTTTTTTCCCATTGATGTAGGAGACTATTTAATTGGGGGCTGAGTTGTTAAACTTACTCGTTGATGCTTACCAGTAGCTGCCTGACCACTAACGGTGATTTTTTTCCTCCCTGCCTCCTTTGGACAAGCTCCCTGCAATGAAGGTGCTGCTGAGCCTGATTGCTCTGCTCTCTGCTGCCCTGCTCACCAAAGCAGCCCCACCAACTTGCTACTCAAGGGTGTTGTCTCTGAGCAAAGAAATCACACAGTCCTTTAAGGAGTTACAGACCTCCAAAGCCGTGGTGAGTCGACCTAAAAACTGCTCCTGCAAAGACTCTGCATGTTGCTTGCTTTTGATACAAGTTGCTTTCAAAACAAAACTGCAATGGGTCTTTCTTCTTTCCTGCAGGACTCATGTGTAGAGATGCTGCCCAGGCTGTACTTGGACATACATGTAAGTTTTCGCACTTCTTTCTTACTGCTGTGCAACAAAAGCATCTAAAAAGAGAGAATAACTCTTAAGATTGTACCCCAGAAGAGTGATTTGAAACAAATTTTTAAAAGCTTTATTAACGAGAGAGATGAGTGACTGAAAAAATAAACCCACCTCGTTTTGAACCTTATTAAAATCCCTATGGTGTTTCTGAGATTTTACTTGTTCAAAAATTTAAAAATGAGGAAGTCAATACTTTGAAGTGGTTACCATTTGTAGATTATTAATTTATTGTGATGGAACCTTTACAGAGGTTAGATATGTGCAACAAAACTTTGAAAAATAGTTTACAAGAAGAAATGCAAAATAAACTTTCTTCACATAATAAATCTACTTCATTTTATATCATGAGTGGCTTCTAGCATGCAGTTTTAATAAAAAATACCTTGATGGTTTTTCCTGTTTTAAATAACCACTTGTTGAATCCAGAAAGAAAAACTGTGCCTGCAGGTATGAAGTGTGGTACTGAGAAAAGACAGCAGTAGTCATCTCCCAGCAAAAACAAAATAGCCTCTGCCCTGGGATATTCAACATATTTTGCTTCTTTTCCCAGTGCTCCACTGAGTAACTAAAAAGTAGAAAATATCAGACAAAGCAAGAAATGTCTCACACATTTTGCCAGAGGCAACTATACTCCCGCATCCAAGTCAGGATCCTCTAGATCCCAATTCAAGAGCTGCCAGTGCCTCACTTGATTGCAAAGACCAAACAATATAAGCCCAGTGCCTCAGTTTCCCCTGCTTTAAAGCAAGAGCTGGGATATTTATTTACCTGCTTCACAAGGGCATGAAATTCATGTTGGATGTGCTTTATTTTGATAACACAAAGTCTGAGGCAAAAATACTCTGAAAAAAATTTTGCCTCACGCTTGCAGTACTGCCTATTGTACGGGAACAGAAGAATCATGTCTGTGAGATCTTGATAATCTGTTCATCAGGTTCATCAGTTAAATCGGGTGCTCTCTTAAAAGTGAGACTGTACCTATTCTGTAGGTAACTCACCTACTACAGGAGCAGATTTGACTGTATTTGCACTGCTGCCTCCTAAAGCATGTCGGAAACAAGCTGGCAGACCAAAATTGTGTCTATGCACTTTTCCAAGCACTTATTTGGACCAAACATCTTTGTTATGAAATACTGGTGGTAAATTTTCCTAACTAAAGGTTACATAGATTACACATACATGGAGGTAGGAGTTCCCACAGAGGCAGTAAGAATTTTGTAAGTGGTGGATGAGAAACATAAATCTGTGTTTGTGCAGGGTTACACATACCTCTCTTGCATGCTTTTCAGAATTACTGTGTGTTGGCAAAACTCCGTGATTTTGTGGCCTACCCCAGATGTGAGAGAGTGCTTGAAGTGAGTGAGCTGAAGGAAAAAGCCCGGAGCCTGTACACTATCATGATCTCCCACTGCAGAAGGGTAGGTCAAGGTGCACCAACAGGGGCATAGCCTCTGCTTTTAGAACTCTCTGTCTCCTGTCCCCTGACCAGAAACACTGGATCAGGGCCTGAGCTTCTCAACACTGTGCTGTCTTCTGCCTTCCTCCTTACAGATGTTAACCTTCCCATTATTTTTTTTCTCCAGGACTTGGTGTTCCTCACTGATGACTGTAGCGCTCTGGAAAGTCCTGCGCTGCCTCCCATTGAGCCCTCCATCATTGATAGCTAAGAGGGAGTCAAGCCAAAAGTTATGCCTGGGAAATTTTCAAGGATACCAAGAGTCAAAATATGTATATGCAGTCAACTACACCTTTAACAACTAAGATCTTTTTCAAGCACACTAGCAATATTATCTCAGACCTACCCATTTTTCTCTGCCCTGGCAGGAAATGAACCGCATGCCTCGCATACCTGCTGAGCTGCTAGGGCAGCTACTCTTAGAGAGCGTTTTTTCATTTGGCAAGGTATGATATTTCAGCTTAACCAAATGTTATAAAGTATGTTTTGTTTGAACATTTGACACTAGATTTTTTTTGCTTTTTATGAATAACTAGATTCATATAAAGAAAATACATTATAATCAATATTCTATCCTGACTTAGTAGTTCTTCTTTTATTAGATGGGCGTGGAAGGGACCATATTATTTTTTCTTTAACTGTTTGATAGAAGTGTAACTCTGTACTGGCAAATGTCTCTCTACCTATATAGCTCATGTATGTATGCTGATAGTTTTTGATGTCAGACTTTTATGGATAGAGGTGAAAGTAATCTGTCTCTGTGGAAAACCAAATAAAACCAACTTTTTAACCCAAGATGTTTCTGTTACATCATGTCTTTCAAAATCAACCCAAAGTTGTCATTCTTACAAACTTACTTTTCACAGTTCACTTGCTTGTTGCTTTTCACAGCATAAGCCATCTTTAGCTTTGTTTCCATAGCAGTGTGAACTTTGTTGTGTCTGAAAGATTTGACAATGTGTAAGTTCCTACTGGAAGAATTTTTACACACTGCAAACAATTCATTTGGAAAAATTAGTGGATTTTTTTAAAATACTGTTTCTGTGTTACGAGGGTGTAAGTTCTGAGGCAGTGGCTCAGAAAGCCTATTAAAGGTTTGGACAGATTGTTAAAACACAGCCCATATACTGAGCTTCTGAGATTAATAAAATTTCCAGATAATTCTTCCAGAGTCATCAGTCCCTTCAGTATCTGCAGGACATGAGACCTTCACACCCAGCAGCTCTTTGGTGCCAAGAATAGAAAGGATCTTCCCCATATGCTTGGAAGTAGCTGCTATTACCCCAGAAAGTCCTTTCCTTCCCTCTGTGCAAGTGGTTCCTCTCTCTCCTGTACCCTATTTGCTGGTCGTTCATCTGCTGCACTGCCAACCCTGGTGACTTGGTCAGTGGTCTCACCATGTTTTATAAAAACCCCATTTTCTGTAATCATGGCATTATGTGACAATCACAGTACCACTATCATTCTGTCATCGCACTGAATATCTGATGGTATAAACCAAAATGATTGACAACTGTTATGGAAATAAGTAAATCATAACATTAATTCAAAGCAAAAAAAATTGTACAGGAAAAAAAAGTTGGTTTTCTTCATTTTGGAATTACCTTGTTCTGTAGAAACTACTAATCTTATTTTAGCTATAGAAAATTTGACTATCCCACTGAACCACAGAACAAAGGTGGGAAACTCTCAACCTGGGAGAGATACAGAGGGAAGAACAAGTAAACAAGTGCTTTTCTTTCCAGTTTGCTTCAATTCCAAGTGTACAAGTAACGTGTCTGTCAGACTTTGTACTTCTCCCCTGAAGATGAGGTCCTCATGTACTAATCCTACTAATCCTCTAGACAAGCTGTTCTGCCCGCAAGCAGCTCACAGGGGTTCCACTCAGATGTCTCTACAGGCATCTGGTAGAGGCAGTAGCACGCTCAGCAATCTGATCCAGCATGAGCCTGAACTAAAAAACGTGTAACAGCTCAGATAGTCTTACTATCAGAAAAATCATTCCTTAGTTCACCTTTTAGGAACCTCCTCCCCTCCAAGCCAGCAATCTCTGCACAAGATCCTACACACTTTAGAGATACAGATACCATTTTTTTCTGCATCACCTGGACATGCCAAAGGCCAACTCCTTCAGCAGCAACCACATCCTGGAAGAAGGGCATCCTGTAACCACATAGGGAGTGTGTAAGCACTGGCAGTTCCCTGGCGCAAGAAGTACAAGTGGCGTTGCACCATTTGCTCTCAGACTCTTTGAGTTTTTCCTCCCTCTAACCAGGGGCTCAGACACCACCTTCCTTCAAAAGTAGGCAGTTCTGGGGTAAAATCAAGGCCTATACACTTCCATACAAGTACCAAAACCACATCACAGCCTCTGCTTTTTGTACCTTTATACAAAGATAGCCATGGACGTACCTTGAAAGAAAAGTGTGTGATGGTCACCACAGGCCATGGTGCTTGCAGAGCTAACCCAGGGACTGGGCAGTACACGTGCCTGGAGGCTGGAAGCAGAAGCTGTTAACTTTTGACTTTTTTCCACCTCCAGCTGTCATGAGTTTTAAACACAGGCCTGTTATAAAGCTTATGTTGTGACTTGGCATGCAAACTGCAGGGCAAGACATGTTGCCTTTCCCACAGGAGCCTGCACAACTCTGTCCCTGGAACTGGTCCTTGGGAAAAGCCTGTGCAGGTGACTATGGCACTTCTTCCCCTGCTCCTTCCCTGTCACATTTCTGAAATAGAGTTTTTCATGAGGATTTTCTCATAACTCCTCTTTAACTTGCTTCACTGAAGTAAATAAACCTTCCCTAGTCCATTCAGATGGAACTCATGATCCTAGCTCCAGATTTCTCTTGTAATGTTCCCATTCTTTCAACCATCTTCCAAAGGTATTTTCTTCTGATTTAGGCTGATGACATTTGTGAGAAGAATATAGCTTAATTTCATTAGGACAAAGTATCTTGCAAGAAGTCTTTGGAATTTAAGGCAGGGTAGAAATCAGTACTTTATATGCATTGCTTTAGTTGGTACCTTTAGCTTTTTCATGACTGACAAGGACACACTGTCTGCAATACACTCTTAGCATGGTTACTTACCAACAGCTTAGTTCTGTACTGTTACATCCTACTTCTGCAGAAGCTGAGAAAAGCAACTAGATGCTTTGGGGACTGTATGTGCTTGAATGGACTTTAAAAGCCTGTCTTCCATTTGAAGATGCTGTATATTTTACTCCTAGAATCGGATTTGTGTGGTCATTGGTGTGCTTTTACAACAAATATATTCCCTATGGTTTACACTGTGACTGTCTTCACATCTTGTATGTCATTTTTAATGGAAAGTGTGCTGAAAGCAAAGCTATGTTCTTTCAGTTCACAGTAACCTGCTGTCACTCAGGCTGTCATAATGAGATTTGTGATTAGATGAACCCTTTTTATGAACAGCATCTTCTAGGTTGTCATGATCCCGGGGCGGGGAGGGAAACCACCACTGATAAAGAGATCTAATCCACTTGTAATTTGCCAAGAAATCATCTACTTCTCCCTTTCAGTAAGACAGTAAGTTTACCAACTTTTAAATGCACCATTATACCAGGTATATAAGGAGCAGCGGAGCCATTCAGGCAGCTGAGTATTTATTCCTGAAAAACAGCAGCCCATGCTCATTAGGGCCCCAGCCAACAGGGAGACCGTGAAGGGATTAAAAAGGACATATTTGTTGTAATTTGTCAACTGGCATCTTGCCTAGTTATTGCAGAATATTACTAAAAGCACATCATTAAGAAACTGCCCTCAGTTTGTACGATCATTAGGGAAGAACTGTAGAAAAACAAAGCATCTGTTGTTTTCCTGCCTGTTGAAGGGGTTTGCTGGAATAGTCAATGCTAGGACTAGAGTTTCTTTTGCAGACTTCTGTCTGCAAGAACCCTCACTAAAGAGCTTTCTTAGGACTGCTAGACTCTCCCTCATGTTATCATATGGAATACCAAGGTAGGCAAAATGGCAGGTCTTGGGGATTGCCTCTGCAAAATTATACAAAAAAATTAATTTCTAATTTTGCCAAAAAGTTATATTATGGATTTTACTAGAACCAGCTCCTTTCCCATCTCTTTTGTTCCAGCCTCAGTCACGTGGGCTTTTCTTAAGTAGGCACTCTGGTCATTTAACTCCTCATGGCCTGTTTTTTGGTGAAACCAGGCTAGGGATGAGGGCGAGAAATATCTCATCCCCAGACGGCCACTACCCCAAGTCAGGAAAGATGCCAGCCTTTGAACAGATAACTAGGTGATTCAAGATGACTAGATTCTACAGGACAACATGTGATTTGCTACTAGTTAATAGGGTACAAATTAAATATGTTCTTATGAAGTCCCTTTTTTAAAAAAAAAAAAAAAAAAAAAAAAACAACCAAAGAAAAAACAGTAATGCAGCATTGAGGAGGAATCTGATCTTTTAGGTTGTACACTTCGGATCAGAGAGTTATTTTGTCCAAACAACAGGTTTAGGAGTGCCCATTTGTCCATTGCATCTTTCCCTATGTATGTGACATCTGTAGGTTGAGCTAATGGGATGCTGATGGAGGTTTTCAAAAAACTTGCTACAGTGCTAAGGTCTTGTAAATAATATTACCTTACAAATATTTAACCACTGAACTCTTAGCAGTACTTTTTTCCTCATTAAAATCATCTCAGTTTTGGAGTGCATGGCATTGCAAGTGAAAATTATAATGGACAAGCTCCACCAATTTCATTTGTGCAACTTTTTGAATTCATACCTTTCTTTCAGGCTTGTTACAGCCAGGAACCCTGTGTCACCCAAGATTTAACCCACCATAGTGAAAAAAAAAAAACAGTCTGCAAGGGAGTTGTTGGTGGTTAAGTCAAATTTCAGAGACAACATCCAGAGAAAGGATGTGAACTCATTATTGAAAGATTTTTCATAGTCTATATTTCTTCAGTGTAGGTAAAAGTATATTCTCAGATAAATAATATATTAATGAACAGAAACCCAGTTAAAATATTTATCTTTTGAAGACAGATAAATACATATATATATATACCCTGAAATCTTGTTTCATGTTTGCAGGTCTGTAAGGAGGATGTGTTCAGGCAGATAAGAGGATTTTGAAACTAAACAGATGCAGGGGGAAGAAAAACCTCTTCAACAATGTTTTGTATTAGATTCAAATATATCGACATTATTTCATTAATATTCAAACCTTACAGAAGAAAAAAAGCCAAAGTCATAGAACAAGAAAGAAGCTCAAGACCTCGTAATGCACCCCTTAAACCCAAGCCTAGCCTGGCTGTCCCAGGTCATTCCTGATAGCAGCTTGCTGGAAAGATTTTAAGAAAAAGTGGATCCAGAAAGCCCACAGCCGTTCAAATCAATTTGTTCCAGGCCCCCTTTTTATTACAAAGTTTTACCTGGTACTCAATTTCCTGTCTCAGAATTGAAGCCCATTGCTTCTTGCTTTGTTCATCACAGAAATGGGGATTGGACTGTGCTTTTTTGTCTTTGCAGTGGATATTAGTACATTTGAAGTTTTCTGTCTCTCTCTCCCTACTCTACAAATCCAATTCTTTCAATCTTTCTTCATTGATCAGAGGTCTGAAAACCATGGCCCTTCTTATTGTCTTTCTTCTACCTTTTTCCACTTGGTTCCTACCCTTTTTGAAGCACAGTGCTCGAAGTTAAATATAGACATCCAGCTGAGGCTTTATCAATGTCAAGTAGTGTAGAAAGAAAGATTTATCAGTAATGTTCTGACAACAGTAGACTACAAATGAAAAATATTCAAGAATCTGGAGACATTGTTGTACTTTTTTATTTAAATTTTAAGATGAATTAGAGTGCAAGTTGGCCTCACTATAATGAAGAAAATGTTTTGGGGAAAATTAAAAAAAAAAAAAAAACCAAACAAAAAAAACCCACCAAACAAAGAGCAACACATACTGAAATACAATGACTGATCCATTTGGTGTACTGACAGATATAAAATCTACTGGAGTCAGTGCCAGTTTTTTAATAGACTATGCAAAGAAGAATCATATTATTTAAATTCATATGGACTCTACAAAGTTATCCACACCTCCTCATTCCCAGGACACTGTCCCAGGTCCCAGGCTGTCCAATCCTGTCAGAACTGAGCCACAGCACAACTGAGGATGCAAAGTTACTTTTGGATCCCTACATTAAATGTCTTTTCACCTTTCTCTGGCACTCTCTGACATGAAACAGTTCATGTCTTAACTACTAAACATTTGCCTTCCTAACCAGGCTCGCTGCAGTCAAGTTACCTTTTGGCAACAATCTGTGGTCCATGCTATCTCCCAGACCACATCCAAAACTTGTTTGGAAGAATGGCATCTGCCGCAGGTCAAAACTGTGCACTGAACTGTTATAACAATTTCCGAGTATAGCCAGGCATGTTTCAATACCTGGAAATGTTCCTAACACTAAGCAAACAAATAAAAGGCTGATTTTGGAGCACAGCAGTTCAGTTGTTCTCCTGGGAGAAGAGCCACGCTTTCCAAACTGTTAACGCATTTCATATTGTTATTGAATTAAAACACAAACCCTGAAGTAGTCCAGGGAACAGACCCTAAACCTGCCCAGTTTCCATATGACTTTGCCATAAGATAAGTACTGGGTAAATGCATCAGAAAGATGTTATTCCTATTGAGAGAGAAAAGAAAGCAAGAATGTAATTCTTAGTAAACCAAAGTCAGACAGAAAAACTTCTAATGACCTAGGAAGGGAAAAAATATTATTTGGAGGCCACAACTTTTTTGGGGTTTTGGTTTTTTTTTTTTGGTTTTCCACTGTTTAATACAGAAGAAGAGTCTTCTGCAGTTGCAGAATTTGAGCTATTTTTCTCCACTGAGCTCTCCAAGGTCCAATAAGTGCTTGGCTGTTGCTGCCTTCTTATGACAGATAGACAGCCAGAAGATGTGAGCTTGGAAAGCAAGCTGTTTATCAAAAAAATTTCCTTGATCAGGACACAGAAGCCAGGTCAAGGAAGCAGTGAAATATACTCAGGTTGCTCTATAGCCTCCCTCTCAGTGAACAGGACCTTGTCTCTGGGTTTATAACCCCAGTCACTAGCCATACATCTGGGAATTATTTGCATTTCATGCCCCCAGGCAGTTTTGTTTGTGTTTTAATTGCTGTAAAGTGTACTGCTTGCCTTAGTGTCCTCATCTGAAATTTGAATAACAAGCCTTTATTTATTTATTGATTTACTTATTTACTTATTTATTTATTAAGACCTATGAACTCAGTTCTAGACTAAAGCACGTCATGAGTATCTTTTGTTCAGCTTTTACAGAGCACCAGGTTGTATAGCCTGGCCCTGGCCCGTGACCGCCCAGTGCAGTTTGGAGCTGGGCTGAGCTACAGCCACTTCTGGAGGTACGGCAGGCACTTGCATTTATGTAGCATCATTCTTCACTCAGTGCTTTTATCCCCTTGAAACAATACTGTCTCGTTTTCATTAAGGGCCTGAATGTGTAACACTGGAGAACTAGAAGCCTGCAGCCTGAGCTTTGTCAAGCCTTGTATGGACACTAGGAAGAAGTCTATGGCCAAATAATTTGCAGCATGGGGTGCATAGGCCATCCCTGAAATCCTCTGCATTAAAGGTAAAAAAATTCATGAAGTGACACATGAAAAAGGAAGAATGACTACATGACAGTCTGCAGGAGGAGCAAAGCTGGGCAATCTTCCACCATGGACACAAAGAGCAGGCAGAATATCAGAGCCACATCTTCCCCCTCTCCCATCCCCCAAATCACTGCTCAGCACTTAAGAGAACAAATGGGTTTATCCAGTTGCCTAAGATAAACCTGACATAAGCCTTGTCTTTTTGCCATGACCTTCTGACTCGAAAGTTTTTAGCTGATCCTAAAGGTTGGTTGGTCACTTTGGCTGAACAGAGGGCAGAGAATGGAGGTAGGAAGGAAGAAGAGCCAGACAAGAGCAGCTTGCACCTGTTCAAAGAAAGATGTTTGAGTTTCTGCAAAACTGTTTTCCTCAATCAACTGCAAATGCATCAAACTTGCTCCAGTCTCCTGTAATGGCATTTTATCACTTATGTCCTCACAAAAGTCTTATTTAGACAAGAAATTATGCAAATAAAATAATTTCTGTTCATCACTGTCTTCAAAGGAGGACAATAAAGAGTTGCTTTCAAGAAAATCTATTGATAAGGGTAATTATGTTATTAGGCTTTCTCAGTCATCTCTTCATACATACAGTAAGTACTTTCAACTTAGAATCTTTCATCAGTATGGCATAAAAATCTGGATAAAGATGTAGACAGGTAAAGAAAAGGTCATGAAGTGTTTTATGTACATAAATTACACCTTATACTACCTCTGACAATTCAGAAGAGATTATTAAATTTAGGCACTGATGCCTCTACATCAGACTTCTTATTTAGTTATTTAAATGCAGTTTTGAGGATCTACATATGAAGACTGTGGCATAAACAGCTGGCCTAGGATGAGACAGCAAACTGATGAAAGTGCCAAAATAAAGCACGTGTTTTGAGCTTCCTCCTCCAGCCCTCTGAGCACTGCCTTTAGCCACATGTCCTCATGTAGTCTAGGAGCGGCTCTTTACTGACAACCAGCATTTTACACAGTGATCAAGTAGATTACTATTTTATTGTGCGTGGCACGCTTTTGACCAAAGCCAGGTTTGTGGTCCAAACTTAAAATGGATTCTTATTACGTATGCCAGAAAAGATTTGACAAAATATTTCCTCTCAATTAAAGCTCTTATTAAATCAATGAAAGGCCCATCTATTCTCCATAATATGTATCTCCCAGTGGCTTATATGGGACACATGATGTCAAAAAACAAAGACCTGATGGTCATAGCAAAATGTGCTTCACAAATTGCCTTTTGGAAAGAACTTCATCCAAAATTCAGCAGTAAACAATAACTTCAGAATAGTCATGGATTCCTAAAGAATGTTGAAATCCTCCAGAACATTAACTGTTTAACCTGGATCCCTAAAAGCACAGTGATTTGTTATTAATGTCTTCAAAAGCCAGTTCTGCAGCCACTGAGACCGTATGAATCAAGTGTCTCTGTCCACTGCATGTTTACAGTCAGAAGTCAAGCTAGACTGTACGATAAGACCCCATGCTTCTCCTCTTTTTTACCTGGGCAGGCAAATGAAATTTCATGCAATAACCCTGCTGAACAGCTGGTTAAAGTCAAGGGGTCTGTCAGGATCAGAACCTGCAATTCTAAGTAAAAACATGAGGGAAAGAAACCAACATTTTCAAGAAGTGTTAACTGCAGTGTTACAAACACTATTATTTTAAGTAGGATCCCTACTGACTGTCAGAATACGTTATCAAGGGTCCAGGGTACAGATCAGATCAAATAATTGATGCTAGTAAATAGAAAGCTTTACCAGGCAGTGATATCTCCTTTTATGTGACTATGCCGAATAGTCAGTATCAGCATCTTACACAAATATGCAGCATAGTTAACGGTGTGATTTCTGCCATAGGGTAATTGCTATAGGACTTGGTGCACTGTGGAATGCATTCACTGGGGACCACTCATAGAGAAACGTACAAAAAAGAAAAAGAAATCAAAACCGCACTGAACTATTCACACATCGGCTATGCTGAAAGATTACCCAAAGCCTAAGTCCAGGCTCCATATCTAGTCATGTGCTGTAAAATACCTTTACGCCAGGCAGTTCACATTGCTGGTTCTCACGGGACAGCCCTGGTGCTTCAGTTCTGCTACCACTTAACACCTGCTGTAAAACCTAGCTGATATGAGCAGCAACAATATTTCTCTTCATTCCTCCAAACCAGAGGTTCAAGTCCACCCTCCCTGCACTGGGTCAGAATGCAGTAATTTCATTTTACTTATAACATAAAATTTATTTATAACATAAAATCAGCTGCATTCATTCGGGCCAAACTGCAAGAGCCCGTCATCATAGTGATCAGACTCTGTGCTGCAGCTTGCCAGTGTCCTGACTGCAGTGATCACAGATACCTGACTGCAGAGCTGTCACAGAGCAGCCAACCAGCCGCGGCATGATGCTGTGGTGGGGCCCATGCCATCCCACAGGGCTCCGCACTCAAAAGGAGACACCCAGGAGGAGGCAAACCCACAAACATCCTACAGCTTCCCCACCACACACACTCTCACATGAGTTGGCACCATGCTAAAACTTACACAAGGAGTCTGCACAGGGCATAGATTCTTTTAAAAAAAGCCTAGGTAGCCTTTTATGGTTGCTATTTGAAGCAAGTCGATCTGTTAAGCTATAAGTAATCCTTGTGCAGTGCTTCAATCTGGAAAAAAGACGCTGTGTCTCAGCATCTGAGTGATTGAGCTAGACCCAAAAAAACCACCAGAAACACAGCTATCAGCTTTTGAAACTGGCTGGGTACTACATAAGCTTTAACAGCATATTTACAGTGAAAACAGTGAAGATGGCAGCAATAATTCACACTTTTTGTCAAAGATTTTTTGTAAACTTAGGCTCCCCCATAAAAGACTGTGTGCTGGTTGGTTCAAACAGGATTCTACAATCAATCTTTTGGCATTTCACCATTTTTGCTTTTATTCTGTCCACAAATTTATGACTTCTACCCACCAAGCCTAATTGCAAAGTCAGAAAGCTGCTGCGTGGACTATTTTTCTCTTCTCCACTCCACTTAGTTTCATTGATTTTGAGATCTGCCTCTCTACAGCTGACTCAGGGTTTATTATTAACAATAACCAGACACATTTCAATGTTACTTCATGCTGAAGGTAGTTTTGGATAAATTGGAGGAAGATTGCTGTAGTACAAGAAGGCAAGAGGATCAGCTTTGTCTCTGTAAATCTCGAATATGAAAAGTTTATTGCCAGGTTTAATTTATCTTTGCTGGAAGACACATGAACTTTAAGAGATAAATTTGTCCCAAACGTGCAGAAAACTGCACCTCCTAAAAAGTGTTCATTTATACTTTCAGACAATTCCCATAAATCAAGCCTCCAAAACATGATTTATAAATACGCTATTTTATTACAGAAGTTGCAGATAGTAAATCTATTCCCCTTGAAATTACATTCCCTGTGCTCCGTGTTTTTCAAAGAGGATGTCTTGCCCCATGCTAAAGCAAGAGCACTGAAAGGCCTGCATGGGTGACCAAGGAGTTCCTAACAAAACTCAAATATTAATTAAAAAGTTCAAATGAGATGATATCAGGGTCAGAAGACCCAGGAGGAGTATAGAGGCACTGTCTGAGCATGCTGGGACAGGGCTAGGCCAGCCAAAGCCTACCTGGAGATGTCTGGCAAGGGGCTGTAAGGACTTCTACAAGTACATAAGACCTACTGCTGAAAGGGGAGGGGAAGCTGGTGACGAAAGACGTAGCAAAGGTGCTCACTGCCTTTTTCACCTCCATCTTTACTGATAAGCAGCATTCAGAAAATCCCAGTGACGAGTAGGAAAGTTTGAAGCAAAGAAAACTTATCCTGGGTGTACAAGGATCATGTAAGGAACATTTAAGCAATCTGGACTTAAACAAGTCCATGGGGCTTGACAGGTTTCATTCATGAGTACTGAGGGTTGATGTCATTGCGAGGCCACTCTCAATTGTCTTTGAAAGGTCATGGTAATTGTGGAAGGTTCCCAAGGACTGGAAGAAAGAAAAGGTCACACCTATCTCCAGGCAGGGCGAGAAGGATTTGGGGGATTGCAGGCTGGTCAACCTCACCTCCATCCCTGAGCAAGTCCTCCTGAAAACCTTTTACAAATATATGAAGGACAAGAAGGTGATTGGGTGTGGCTGGCAGGGACTTAAAAAAGGGAAGATCATGTTTAACCAACCTGATAGACTTCTATAACCAGATGATGAGAATGGTGGATGAGGGGAGAGTAGTGGATGCTGTTTACCTCAACTTCATGGATGCTTTCAACACTGTTTCCCATAATATCATAAAAGACAAACTGAAATACAAACCAGAGAAGTGAACAGTGAGGTGGATCAAAAACTGGATGAAATGCCAGGCTCCAAAACATTGTGATCAGCAGCATGAAGCCCAGTTGGAGGCCAGTTACTAGTGATGTACCTCAAGGGTTGATACTGGGGCCAACAGTTTTGGCCCATTGTACAAGTCAAGCACCTGGAAAGGAACAATCCCAGGCACAAGTACACACTGGAGGCCAAAAGGCTGGAAAGCAGCTTGGCAGAAAAGGGCCTGGAGATCCTGGTGGACACCAAATTAAACATGAACTGACAATGTGCCCTTGTGGCAAAATGGTAATCGTGGGCTACATTTGGAGGAGTGCTGCCAGCAGGTCAAGGGAAGCAATCCTTCTCCTCTGCTTCCTGCACTCACACCTACTGTGAGGGTGGTCAGACACCAGAACAGGTTGCCCAGAGAGGCTGAAGAGTCTCCATCTTTGTACTGGACAAGGACCTGAGCAACCTGCTCTAGCTGATTCTGCTTTGAGCATGTGTGGTGGAGTAGACTTTCTCCAAATCTGAACTTTTCTGTGACTCTGCAATGACAACCATGTGTTTTTGCAGGCACGTGTTCCTGTTGAGCAGCACTAAGGAATATATGTTGGTGAGCTCTACCAAAGGTATCTGAAAAATTCTCATCAGGGAAAGGTCTCCATTACAAGCTAGTCTATATAACAGACTACAGTGCCATTTTTCCTCTTGCAACTTTTTCCTCCAACTATTAGTTTCTCTGAGAGAAGGATTAAATATAGACTTGATCGGAAGAATAGTTTCAGTAATAAGGAGGTACAATCTTTTTAAACAGCTCATCTGGCATTTTCCATTTACAAGAGCTCTTTGTTGATTTTTACTCTTGCAAATAGTTTCCTGTTAAGTCCAGCTTCCAACAGCAGAAACAGTTGCTTCTGTCATAGAAGGGGAGAGGGGGGGGAAACCTGAATAACATCTTTATTTAGAGGAAATTCGTCTTCCTTGAGAAAGGAAAAACTAACAAACAAAAAAACCCCAAACAAGTATTGCGCAAGGGCACAGAGCTGAGTAGCACTTGACAGTATGGAACAGGCCGTACCCAGCAGTCATTCCAGGAGCTGCTGTCTTCCCACACTCAGTCGCTTCCCTTTTCCTTCTCTTCTATGGCCGCACACGCAGAGTTAGGAATATTCCTCTAGGGAAGACACACAATTTCCTTTTGTCTCCTCTTTTAATTAAATTGCTAATGGAGTCTCTACAAAGAAGAGATTTGAGATATCAAAAGTAGAACCATCACCACCTCTTGACAGTGTGGGATGATGTGAAGAGATGTGAAAAGCCTTCTGATGCTGCTAAAGACCACATTGTATCTTTCCTTCACTAAAAGCAACAGTTTGTTGATGTGTAAGTATTCCCTGGCTCCATAGGGAATACAAGGGCTTGATGGCCCAACAAACCAACTGTTGTCACCTGTTACCACCTTATTTAGTGTCTGTGGACTCAATTCAACAAATCAGAGCATTCATTAAATCTATATTTAAATGTTATGCTGAGTAGGAATGGATTTAAGCACACAGCATAGAATGAGCTCCTAACTGGATCTTCCAGAACAGTTTTGTAAGGAAATGTGCTTGTTCCCAGGCAATGTGGCCGAGTAAAGTATGCCTATTTTACTCAATCCCCTTATTAAAACCAATGGTTCATGCTGTTCCAGTAAGAGAACAACAGCAAGCTTACATAAGGTGCTCTCCTAGCGGATATGAAACTTTTTGTATCTAGGGAAATCAAAGTCCCATTTCTCCAACTGCATAAATACTAGCTGAAATCACATAGGGACATATTAATAAATTAACCTTTATGAGTACTAGCAATACCTTGTAGACAAATAGAGGACTGTAGAGGAATCGTGCAACTGAACAGCATCTTATAGACATATAGGCACGAACAACACATTTGATGAGTCTCTTTGAATCCAGGAGATTACTCTGAAAAGAAAAGTTATCCAGTATGGCTTAAGCACCAAACTCTCCAGAGGTTAAACACTCAAATACCTTGAAGAAGACTGGGCGTAAGTGTTTCAAAAATTGGATCAAAGTAATTGAAACTGTCAGAAAAGCATGAATAAAATTGATACCCACTGTACTAGAATGGAAACAGCTTAAAAAGATCTAGACACTATTTGTGGTTTAGCATTAAAAAAAAATATGTAAATGAGGCAAGAAATAGGGCATATGCACAATCGTTATTCTGTCAGATAGTTTCTACTATCAACAACAGGTGAGTCCCACTGTGCCTATCAAATTAATTTGTGGCCTAAACAATGTATCTAATAAAAAATTAGTGCATGGATCAGCATCCACTTTAGAGCTTTCTGAGACAGGTCTGATTTCTGAAAATTAGAATCTCTATGTCTGAATGGTCACACCCAGCAGAACAGGATAATTCAATGTTGTTACAACACAAGTGCAGCTTTCCCTCCCCTTCTCCCTCCTACCCCAAACGCTTATCTCAGTCCGCCGGTGCTGATAAATGCCCAGCTTTTGTATGGAACATATATACATACACACATACATATGTGAATATTTTTTTTACTATTATTATATTTCCCCTGAACTTACAGTCTGTTACTGCAACCATAAATAAAGCATCCAGTCACCTCAACAAGCCAGGCATCCCAGAGGTAGAGACCACAGAGAAAAATACAGCCATATCACAGCAGAGAAAACAAAAACCAAACATGCTTTATTCAGCTTCACAAGAGGCAAGAGCAGCCCAGGCCAAACTATGAGAAGTCCCAGCCAGGAGGCCACCCCATCTTCTTATTTTCTCAGTTCTTTTCAGAGCTGCTGTTTTGTGGGCATCACACTTATACCCACATAACCTGAAGTGTTACTGTTTCCTTTTGAGTCTGGTCAATGTTCAAAGCTCCAAAGTAAGGCCAGGTCAGTCTGAATGAGCCTGGCAATAGGAGGATTTAGACTGACAGAATTAAAAACTCCATTTAAAAACAAAACAAAACAAACAAACAAAAAAAAAAAAAAAAACACAAAAAAAATCAAAACAAAACAAAAACAAAAACCTTGACCTGTAATCCAGCAAACTAATACATGTAAAACTGAATAAGTTGATGTTTCTTCAGATCTAATTATTAAAGATAAACTTTGCAAAGTTTTAAATTGCAACAGCTGAAGTGAGGATAGTTCACAGATTCCTGAGCTATTACTTTTGCCTCTGTTAATTGGTTTTGGCTTGCGATAAGGCTTTTGCAACAAGATTAATTCTTTGCTTTGAAGGCAGCACTCTAGTGGCAAGATGGAGGATCTTATTCACGGAAAGGATGGCTACTGAATGACTGTAGTTCTTCTACTTAAAGCTTCCTGCTTTTCTTTTTCTTATTCAAAACTGTGAATTTAAACAGTCCTATTCTGATTACTGAATTTATGAAATCATGCACAACACTATCACTAAGGACTTCATTTGCTGCATATCTTCATTTGTGAAATAATCGCTTAGGCAATTCAGAGGAAATTTCTCAGAACTTGCAGGGCCATGCACTGATCTAACACAAAAAGGAAAATCTCTATAATTTATGGCTAGCTCACAGTGCCAAATGCTGGGAAAAGCAAAAAGCAGCAGGTTACGTTAGCAACACCCTTGTGCTAAGTAACGGATGATAGGGACAAAACTTGAGACTGGGAAAGTGGAAGGTTTGTCTAAAAATGAAGTTTAGGAGAGAAGGAAAACAATTCCAACAACCATCTGTCCAACAACACAGGCTCAAGTTCAGAAAACTGCTAAGCTCTGGTGGAAGTAGGTCTGCAACCCTTCTCTAAGGAGAAGATGCCCTTACTGGTTGTCCCATGTATGGGACCAGCACTGCCCTCCTCACATGCCTGACAGTGACTCAGGCCAGCAAGATCTGCGGGGAAACTTCCTTGTGGACATCAGCCAGATCCTGAAGAGCTTTTGAGTATTCCCTCCCAACTGGACCAGACAAATGTGTCTGTGCAGTCATCCTGCCCCCAGCTGCCACCCCCACCCACCCCCCATACCTCTTCACTCCCTCTTGCACACAGCATACCAGCTCTGCTCTCCGTTGCTGTGAAGCCTGTACACCACTTCTTCCTTATCTCAAGCACCTGGTATGGATGAAGGCAAAAAGAAATGTTTCACAGTAACAGATGGAAAAAATTCTGTTCTTTAGTCACTTAAAATGTGATGACTCCAGTTCCATGGTCTTATAAAGCGTTGTCTTTTCCCTCATGTTTTATAAATGAAATCTGAAAAAGAAAAAAAGAAATCACACAGAAAATGTAACTCACAACAACAGTATTTCCCTTCCAGGCTTCCTTAGAGCTAATTTCAGATCCAGCTACGAATTTCTACTTGCTCAGAACTATCAGGGGGGAAAAAAAACTTCCATCTGATCCCTGACTTTCTAGTCATCCCTTTTCTGCCAAGGAAACAAAGTGTTATTGATAGAGAGAACCATAATTCCCCACCACCCCTACAGAGAGGAGAGGCAGGACACACATGTTTATAAGCACGCGGGATATTTGACTGTCAAGTCAGCTCTTGTATGCCCTGAAACAAGTTATTTTGCTTTGCTGTCCCACCCAGTCTCTGTCTTTCTGCTCTTGCTCCTCAGGTCAAAGGTCTACTCTCTTCTGCACCCGTGAGCACACCTCAGGCAGTGTCAAATTGAAGCTCTCTTCAAAAGCCTTATGCAGACCCCCTTCACTTCTGTCTCACCCTCCCTTCAGCTTCATTCTGGCCGTGCTTGTCTCTCTTGTCAGGCCATCTTGCAGCTCACATCAGTGGTCCTTTCCTCCACATCTCTTTGTCTCCAATTTCTTCTGATGTTTTCCTTACTCTTCCTCCCACTACCCCATCTTTCCTTTCCAAAATTAGATTTCTTTCCCTGTTGTTTATTTAAGGGTCCAGCTCTTCCTTTGTGAAGCCTCTTTTCCTACCTCCTCCCAGGGATGGTGGGAAAAGTGCTCTGCAGCCTTGTGAGCCACCAGCAAGCTCTCCCATTCCTACCCATGCTACCCCCAATGCTTCTCCTCTTTGCACCAGCACTGTGGGCAGCACTACTGATGCAGGCTGTTGCAGGAGAAACCATGTTTAAGAGAGGAAAATGTCACACAGAGAAGTTATCCCATTCTCCAAGAATGGCTGAAGGAGAACTTCTGTATGAAATGGGATTAACACATTTCATTTATCAGCAGGCATCAGTCCCGAGGAAGAGCATTTGCACATGCGATGGACTAAGCACATGCATCCAACCAGCTTCAGTGGGATTTCCCACCAGCCACACGTAAATGCCCACTGGATCCGGAGCAAACATGGACATGACCCCGCCACCGCAGCTGAACTCCCACTCCCCCCAGCTGGAGACAGACAAGGAGTGGCTGCAGCTGCAATACAAGCTGGCAGAATTTGAGGGTGGAGATAACAGAACCACACCGTGGCTTTGTTCTGTTGTAGCAACATCAGGAACAAAAGCAGTAAGTAAGCAGGAAGGATGTTAAACAGTTCTCCCTATGCATGCAGCTCCTTCCAACACGTGAACTGACAAATTTTCCTTGTTATTTCCTATATACATACCTTTGCGAAAAGACTATTCCCCACAGAAACAGCCTCACTGTGCAGACACGTATGCTTTCAAGTTGCAAGAAAGATAATTCATAAAAAACCAATGTTGACATATCAGGTCTAGGCACATTCTTGGCAACAGCTATACCCCTTCCTGGTTAACACAGTTCTAAGGCCAGAGGGATTCTAGTGAGATGTTGTCAGGTCTCCTAGCACACCAAATTACCTAACACCGTAGGTGGCTTTCACAGTGATTTTTATTTGGCATCTTTATCAAGTATATTAAAATTAGTAGATCTCTAAATGAGTTACATCTCTAATACTGTTCAAATAGACATCTGGAAACTGGAATTTCTTAGTATTCTCCTCAGATTTTAGAATCTGAGAGACGTGTAATTATTTAACATACAGCCATGCTGTGTTCAGGTATTACTGCTTACTTATACGTAAAGCTATAATAAACCTTTTTCTCTTGTCAGTGTAACATTCTTCCTCCAATCTCTGATAACACATCACAGCACCTGCTCCACAATACCCTAGATTTGTCATCCAGAAATCTGGTCAGCTTATTTTCAGTGCAAGAGAATAGTTTATTGTCTTGCTTTAGGGGACTGTGGTTCTATTTTTAATTAAAATAGATTTATATCCTCCTGTTATCACCAGGTTCAGACTGCATTTTCTCAAAATGGATTCAGGCCAGAAAGAAAAGTGGAAACAAGCAATGAATCCTATTAAACCTGAAATAGGGTTTTTTAGTTGTATTCACAAGCCAGCCTGGTTTTGAGGTTTAACCCAGCCCTTGCAAAGAACATCCAGTTCTTTCTGCATGATCAAATTCATAAGATGTCTTCAGATTACTAAAACAAAAAAAGGCAAAAAGGCAAATTCTGTTTCATTTTCAGTCATAAGATTGTTTATTTTTTCCTTATTTCTTCCTTTTGATTAATACATCCTATGGAATTAATCTTTGAATATGCTTAGAATTCTCTGTTCTTGCTACTTCACTCACACTTCTTAAAGCTTAACTTTTAAATCGATAAAGAAAAATCATTGAAATTGGAAGGATTTAAGCTTTCCTTGAACATTTTTGTTTGGAACACGATTCAAGGGAGATTAGTGCTATACAAACCTTTATCATCAAGGAAAACCCCACAGCTGCTCTATTTTAAATGTATTGAAAGAAGGCAGTGTCTTTGCAATAAAGTAATTCGCCAGTTTTCTTCAATGTTGGGCTGACATTTAGGCCTCAGTGAAGTAAAAGAGGTCACTTATTCCTGCTCCTTTGGAATTAGGATTTCAGCCCTTCACATTATCCATTAGCACACACCACTGAAAATCTGATGCTCTTAAATAAAATTGCCACCCTTTCATTTCCTTTCAAACCAAATGACTCATTCCATCTTGTTGCAGTGCAGGCAGACAGACACAAGTGAAGCAGCTCTTATTTTGCTTTCCACTGTCTCCTTTCCCCCTCAAGGATCTTTGCTGAGTTTTGCTCCAGCAAGCAAATTACAGCATGCAACAGGAGTACTTGTGCGGTGACTCTGGAATCTTCCTCTTTTCTCACCAGACCTGCTTGTTAAAGATTTAGCAACTGAAAATTTCTTTATTCCTCCTTTTGTGGGGGACAAAGGGAGATTAAACGCCATGAGAAAGGATGGATACATCATTTCAGGCAGAAGATTCTCATCTTCCTGGCAGCATTTAATCTCTCTTTGATGCTCACATGGGCAGCTGGCTTTTCAGTTTTGCAAAGCTCAGGTATCTGTTCTGTTGGATAAGCAACTCAGGAATGAGTATTCCCTGGATGGGGAGGGAGGCACTGCTTCAAGTTCACACTGCCCCACTTTGTGAAGTATGGCAAATTGTGCTCCTGAAAGCATCAATATAGATGCAAGGCAATCCCCCAGGAGCTGCTGCTTATCTACCCAGAGGAGGCACCTTTCAGCTGAGAAAAACATTCCAGAAGCATTTATGGAGTATGTCCCCCCTGCCCCAGGAACGTGAGTCTACCTTGAGACCTTAGGGCAATAATGCCGTATTAACTTTGGACATGATGCCTTGCCTCATTTTACAATGTGAAGTAATTTAACTCCTTGTCAGGCTACAGGAATAAGGTGACAGCACAGATGCTGGGCAATTAAAATAGAAGTGTATATGAGGTGAATATGGCTAGTGGCTGGTTACTTGTTGGTACCAGGTGGAACACATCGGCTCACTCGTGGTTCAGTGGTAGCAGCACTGTGGGTGCCGGACTGCCACAGCTGAGATTTAATACCCTGCCTACTATGTTTCCCATCAGTGCAGGAGCTGAGCACCACAGGACTTGTAAATTCCCCCCTTTCACAAACAAGTATTCCCATGTGCAGTGCATTTTCTTGTGGGAAGGGGTTTATAGGCCAGCACTTAGAACCATCTGGTCAGTGTTTAACAAGAAGCTGAAGCTATAATGTAAGCATATTTTATTCATTCAGGGGCTCTCCTCCTGGCTAACAGCCAGCTCCCAGACTCCCTGAGCCATTTTACCCTCCCCGTTGCATGCTTTAGAGACTGATGCAGTAAGTTAAGCATTGAAAGAGCAGGCTCTCAGATAAGTCATCTGTCTCACCTTACCTATCTGTCCTGCAGACACAATCCTTACCTTCCTCACCCTAGGGTTAGGTACTGGCTTGAGAGACACATTGGTGTGCACAACTCCTTCTCCTTCTCCCTCCACGGCAGAGCAGGCCGCAATGCCATGCAACCATCTTCAATTATTTCAGTCAAGTGAGAGGTTTCAAAGCAGTCTCACTTGATCTAGTGGGGCTGCTGCACTCCTGCTTTCCACCTGGGCAGACATACACACCTCACCCTTTTCAAAAATTGTTGATTTTCAGACAACTCCTTTCTTGCACTAACTCATCTCAAAATCATCTGTGTGCTGGTGGCAGGGCAGGAGGCAAAATCACACCGCTGGTGGGGACAGTCCAGCTTATGTTGGGATGAGCTGCTGGGGGATCATGCTTTTGTCTCTGCTACAAGCTGCCTCAACCCAGGAGATGTGGATCTGCACTTAGGAGGAAGCAGCAAGCCTTGATGAAAAGTAGAATAGATTTGAGCTTGAGTGAGGCCAAGCTAACAGGGATGCATGACTTATGTGTAATCAGGGCCAATGTGTCCACTCTGGCAGAGCACTCTCACGCTGTTTGCCAAAGCTGGTGTAGACATACCCATAGCAGAGCTTCTTTCCGCAGCACATCTTGTGTTCCTCAAGCACTCTCATGCCCAGCTCTATGCAACCAAACTACACCCAGTCAGCAGGGCAGTCTGGCAGATAAACCATTACCATGTCTCCCATCCTGCCCTGACCGATCCTGAGGGTTACAAGACCTCTGATTAAAACAAGACCTGAAGACTGACCCTATCAGGGTTGCACTGAGACATCCATTAGATGGAGATATAAGTAACGAACCACTCAACTGCCTCCTGCCTCTACAGGAACAGGAAGCATCAACCAAGGGGGTAGGGGTCCACAGTTCAACTTTTCAGAGCTTTTCCTTGAGCACAACCTAGAAGACTTAAAAGCCTTTGATAATAACTGGAAAATATCCCTTAAGAAACAAACCAACCAATCTTTTTGTGACTATAATTTTGAAGTGTCCTTCCCCATGGGAATTTCCAGCAATTCTGCACTTGGAACCCCTTTTCTTCTTCTCTGAAATGGGCCAATGGCTGGAAAATAGTGTTTGTAATTTAAGTCACTGAGGCATTGATTCCTCAACATTGTAGGTATCTGACCCCTCTTGTTTAGGAGGAATTCTTAGTCTTGGTCTTCTCTTCTATTGGTGGGGTTTGGTTTTGTTTGAGAGTGTTTTTCTCCATGAAAGAGACTTTCCAGAGAGTGGCTAAAGTAACCAGGCCAGGATAGGCATGAATTTAGATACCTCTGCAGTTACACAGCCCCTGAAAGTAGATGGGATCATATCTACATAAAGCCCAACTAAATCCCCAATAGCAGTAACTATATTTTTCCCCAAGGATTTCCTCTCTTCCGTATCATTTGAACTGTGATGAACTTGCATTAATATTCTAGCTGAAAGCTAGTAAACAGTCAAGCAAATTACTGTATTGTGTACCCAAGTTTTTCACTTCCTTTCTCCTCAATAGTTTCATTCATCAAACCAAGCCAGAGAAAACCCCCACAGAACTACTTATAATAGTGTTCCAGCCAGCATATTGGCTTCTCTACCATGTCTACTACATGTCAGTAATGAAGAGTGGAATTCACCTCATCAAATAGATTCTACAGATTTGCTTGAGGATAATATGACATTAGAAAAGCAGATACATATTTCAGGCCCAAATTAAACACCAATTTTTGGTTCTTAAAAACACAGTCACTGTTATAGCTACTCTTTATTAGCCATCCTGGCAAACCTCAACCAAAATGTTTAAAATACTCCATTTAACTTTTAGTCCATCTGACATTTGATAATAATTCCTACCCCGTGCTTCAGAGAAATTGGCATCCATAGTGCTGTAAACAGAAGGGACCTCCAGAGATTTGAGACCCAGAAGCAATCCATTTATGCTCAAACACTCTGGTGTTGCCCTCATTGACACTTAAATGCCTATTGATTTCAGCGCAGCAAACACTTAGACACAAAATGGCTTTTGTTGTGTTAGAGCCAGTGCCTATAAGCCCTTCCTTCCTTTGGTGTCAACAGCATTGCAATTGATAACACAAACTGCTCCCATCTTGGGAGTACGTAGAATCGGGACTTACCTTAACCACAGATGATCAAGGTTCATGAAGGCAGCCAGAAACAAAGTCCATTCCTTTGCCTATAGAAGGAAAAGTCTGAGTCAGGAGGCTTTTCCCTCTATAAAACTGCCCTAATATTCAAAGCCCAGTTGGAACATCACAGCTGTCTACGCAGGCACAGGGAAAGTGAACTCCATGACTTGTTAAGTTATTGCAGTAGGGTGTTCCCTGCTTCTTGCCATGCCCGGCAGCATTTAGAAGCCTGTCTGCACCCCAGGACATGGCCAACGGGGCTGGATAACCTGGCCCTGTCTTGGAAAGGTAGCAGGGACCATCAATATCATGTACTTCTGTTGAGCTACAGCAAATCCCTTGCCATCCACAGGGATGATTCAGGAATAAGAAGGAGAAAGAAACATGAAACAAGATATAAATTAAAAAGCACAGAATTTTGCCGCTGCTTTCAAGGAGTTTAGAGGAAAGTCTAACTACCCATTTGCTTGCCCCCAGAGCTAGCAGGGTCCCACAATAGGGCTGACAGCAGCGAGGGTTCTTCATAAAGCAGTGAAACAGTTTTGCTTCAATTATTAAGGAAATTCCTCTTCCTTGATGCATCATGGCAGCTACAATCTAAGAAGACAGCTGCCTCTGAGAAGAGGCAATCTGAATTCATGGAATTGTCCTACTCTCTCCAAATGCAAGTACACTTCATGTCTTTGATGTTAAATGACCTTTGGAACAGTTCTTCAGACTTATCCCAAACTGACAATAACTGAGAGGCATAAACTACGTAAGACTAAAAGCTACCTCATGCAGTCACATAAAGTGAAATAAATAAGTTTCTGTTACCAAGAATTTGGCCATGCTAACCAGAAAGTCTGTCATTGATCCCTTCCCCAGGCAGGAGGGTGACCACTGGGAGTGGCTGGGTGAGTCCCCACACTTTATCCCCAATTTTCAACACAGCCGAGTCAGTGCAGTGAGCACCGCCTGCAGCAAGCAAGTGTGGGAGAGCATTCTATCTCATAGAAATATCCATGAGTAATATTTCTTCTCAAAGCCTCTTCATCAACCTGAAGTCCCTCTCCTGCCTTTTACAGAAATAAACTGAGGGTTTGCAACCACTTTGATTCACACCGTTCCTATCAGTGAGGTGTACCTGTGTTCTAGAAGTCATACTTTAGTGTAGAAAACGGAAAGATGGTTTTCTCTTTGAGGACAAAATCTTTTTCCATAAGGATTCAAGATACTTGCCTGCACAGAGATGAAATCCCTGTTTTTAAAAAATACAACAGTGTCACAGTATTAGCCCTCATCTGACTTCTGCTTTGCCTGCCATCGGCAGCTACCCCTTCCTTGTGCTAGCTAACACCTCCAGCAAGCCACAGCAAGACTAAGATGTCAAAGGGGCACAGATCCGAGGGCACTGCAGGAACCTGAAATGTTCCTATTTTTTTTTCCCCTCAACCCAATTTCAAATATTAGAAGATTATATATCTTCATCCTTGCTTAGCTAGAATTTGATCAAATGTCTGTGACCAGGCTCAAAATACTGTAATACAGCAATCCACACAGAGGTTAAAGCACAAGCAACGCAGACATGGGTGCAAAGCCCCAGGTCTTGGTACCCAGTAAAAATGTAAAAGTCTAAGCAGTATCAAGATGTCGCCTTGAGTTTGCAGATAACGTGGCATGACAACTTTAAGAACTGTGAACTATCCCTGCCTCCCTGTGACAGCAAGCTCAGAGCTATGCAAATTAAGGAGGATTAATCAGGGCTTCCCCACCATGGGGGATCCTCTCTGTCACACAAGGAGAGCAAATCTGGCCTATCTATGAAGACTTACATCCTCTCCCTCCAACTCCTACCACATTCCTCCTTTGAACAGAAGGTCTCTGTTGCAGTGCACAAGTTTTTCTGGCCCCTCAGGCAAGGAGGATCTATGCTGCTCACTCCTGAGCAGCATCTACTGCAACCTGGAGTCCTCACTAATCATCTTTTGGGAAGCAGATTGTTTGTCCTCCCTCACCTTGCAAACAGCAAGTGACAGCAAAGACAACTTATACATGATGGCTTGCCAAAATCTTGCCAGAGCCAGGGCACTGAATGCCATCTTTTAAGACAGTATCTAGCAACAGCTTTGACGTGTTCAGATAAAGAGCAGAGATACAGAGCATAAACTGTGATGTGGTTCTAAGCCCAGCTCAGAGCAGCCCAATGGTCCCCTCCTTCAAAAAGTCTGCAAAATCTCCATTGACAGAAATATTATATTCACTGCCAAGTTTTCAGTTACTTAGAGAAATTAACAGTATAATCCACATGGGATCTATACATCCTGTAGTACCGGCCAGAAGTGCTAAAAAAATGCATCTTTTCCACCAAGGCTTTTTCACTTGAAGTGAGGGAGATAGAAGGAGGAAATGTTTCTTATAGCCATAATCTAAAATCCTATTAAAAAGAACAGAGTAATATTTTTCTTAGTAGAGGACTATAGTATCCATGCAGACTTAATGTGATGGACATAGTGATCTCATTGTGGCATGGGAAAAAATACCACAAGTGCACTCGTGTGCTGTAAGGGAGCAGGGTTATTCACTCCGGCATCTTACAGTGATAAGAATCTCAAGACATGCTGACAGACAAGCAGGACATGTAAAACTGTAGCACAAGACCTGTGTCGCATCCAGCCTTGCTGCTTCATGGGCTGCCAGGAACAGCCAAGATGATAGGGAGGAATAGGAATATGCTGTAGTTACTGGGGTGTCTGGAAGGACATAGGAACAACACAGGGAGTCCCCCAGTGGAAGGGAGTGGGGTGGAAAGGCCCCATCCCAGGAAATCTGGGTATGTTAATCGTCAAGTGTCACTACATCTCCAAAACAGTGCTGTAACTCAACTTCTTCCCACTTCTTACCTGGCTTTTACTCCTTCCTAACTTCAACATCTCTCTGAACTCGTCACCTAAAGGGCAGAGAGTTCTCTAGAAACATAACATTTCTGAAGAGGAAAAGAGTATTTAAGAAAAAATATATTCAGAACTTTTTTTTTAAAGTTGATATCAAGGGACAGAATCTCAGGTACTGTATGTGGTTATTCTCATGAAGAAGACTTAAGGAACATGCACAGCTAATTTTTTCCTGTGAGCATTACTCAGCATAAACAAAAAATATTTTTTTCTTCTGTAAAGAGAGCTATACAATCAGCTTACAGGCACCACACTCTCTCCTTCTCCTTAGATTTAAGACCTGCTTTTCAGCTCACCAGCCCTGGTGTTTACTAGTTGTTACCCTGTCTGGCAGTGCTTGCTGGACTGCCTTAGTTTTGAATTAAAATCCCTGCTCAATTTTCACTACACAAATAAATTCCACCAATCAATCTAACCTGGTCCCTAGCCAAGGTGAGATGAATTAATCACCTGTAAATTAAGATAGATGCACATCTGGTGCAAATCACTGCATTTCTCTAAAACACCACTCCATTACCTCCACCAGGGACTAGATTGTAATGGATTATCATAGAGGAAGCAGCAAAGCAGGGACACAGCAGAGGCAAGGACGTGATGGTGTAAGACAGTGGCAGTGTTGGCAATGGCAACAGTCTGCGGGGCCAACCACCACCAGCAGCCTTTGCAGTTTCTTCCACCTCCAGCATCGACAGTTCCCTTCGCTGATCTGGTGTAGGAAACAGTATCTGGTGTTAACTCCCCTGTGTCCTTTGTGGCAAGTGCTGGGGTACCCTGAAAAGTCTGTCTATGCCTCTGTGCACGCTCTGTAGCAGAGAACAAAGGACTCCTTGTCTGACCTTCATCTTGTGGTTTGATTTTGAGAGTGCTTGGCTTTTCAGCAAGCGCAGGTTGTTCAACATCTATGAACCAAAATTGTGACAGGACAAAAGCAGCTGAGATTTAAAAAGAATAAGGAAGTACTTTCTCTGCTTTCTCCTTCTCCCATTTCCCCCTCCTCCGTTTGCTCCCCGAGTCTGGGTAGATGCGATGTGGTTAGTTACCCAGCTATTCCAAGCCGCCTTCGGAAGCAGCATTCATTGCTGCATACTGCTATCTAGTGGTAAAACTGCAGATGTTGGGTGGTGGGAGTGAAGGGCTGCCAAATACCCTCCCAGACACAACTGGGTTTATACCCTAAACGTCTCTGCTGTGGCAACAGAATCTGTGACCCTATAAACATTCATCCCTCTTCAATACCAGGAACTATTTACAATGTATTTTGTAAAACAGACTAATTTTAACCGTACATTTTACTATTCGTGAAGGAAGTGATTTCCTTTGGACCAATGTAAGTCTAGCCCCTTATGATTAAGGAAGATAAAACAATAGGCTCATTTGCAGAGATAAATTAACTTCCTTAGGAAGGGTGGAGAAGGTTATGGCTCCTTTGAGTATTGCTTCTTAAAGAAGCAGTGGCCTCCTATTAAACTGCAGCTACCGTGGGTCACCTGTGTCACAGGATATGAATCGGAGCGATTCAGGTTGGAAGGAACTTCTGGAGATCATCACTTTCAATCCCTCTGCTCAAGCAGGACCACCTAGAGCCAGTTACCCAAGATCATGTCTTGGTTTTTGAATACCTCCAAGGATGGGGACTCCACAGCCTCTCTGGGCAACCTGTGCCAGTGCTCGGTCACCCTCACAGTAAAAAAGTTAATGTCAGATACGATAGTTTCTGCTCTGTGACTGCATGGCCTAACCATTACCAACAGCAAGAGCATCTAAACATCCTTTCTGTGCTCTAATTCAGAGAGAGAGAAAAAAAGTCTTGTAATCAGGAAGTTGTGCAATTTGAGGTTCTCATCTTTATTCCACTAAAAAGCATAATAAAGTTGCCTGTGGACAACTCATCCCACATACATAAGCTGAAAAGCACCTGACATTAATTGAACTAAGTTAGTAGTCAGGTCTTAAAAATGAGGACATCTTAAATTGAATTATCCGTCAGAAAAATTGGATCACTGTCATTTCTCAAATGTGAGTTCAGACTCTTGATCTGTATTACTGTAATAGCCACTAATCATCAGTGAGACATTATCCTGCAACCTGTCTTAATACAGACTTCTGCTTTTTTCTTGGGTATTTAAATATATGCCATGAGCCATTGTTCTGTACAAGCTCTTCTTTCTCCCACTCTGTAGCAGTAAATGATGAGGATATCATTTTTGCTCGGAAAGAGTTTCATGAAACAACTGCATTTGTGCAGCCTAAACCTGTTTTATTAACTGTTGCTCTCAATGTCCTCAATTTCTCTGAACTTCTCCACAAAACTTGCTCCACTCTCTGTGTGCCAGGTATTTGTAATGCTCTCATCACCATTTCTTCAAAACAAAACAAAATGCAAAAATGAATGAAAGAAGAAAGGAGAGCTGTGAACTGAGATAAATCCTATCTGCCCTTTGTAGCTGTGAACTGAGAGAAATCCAATCAGCTCTTGGTAGGTTCACTGGGAAATTAAGCAAGCTGCTTTTCTTTGCATTGCTTCAGCTCTTGGGTAGGAAAAAAGTTTGGAAATGTAGTGTGTCTTAATCTGTCTACTGAAAATGTGCATCTGAAGATGAGCTGCCATGTAATACTGGCTCTGCCATGAGATATAATTAAGCAGAAGAAAGACTTTTGAGGTCTAGGATGAACACCTGTTTTGATAGTGAGCATCAGTGTGATCGTTCTGGAGGCAAATAAATCAACATATCCTTCACTTTGCATCACAGCCGTGTCAAATGGAAATGGGAAAGCAGGTTAGAGCCGAGCAGAGATAGGAGGGGACAGTATGAGTGGAAACCAGCTCTAGCATGGGAAAGCTCAGCTCCTTGACGCTTGAAAGAAAGTAGCTGAAAAGGTCAGACAGGAGTTGATGAAAAAGCATTTGCTACAATGGATTATGATGCAGGTCCTACTAAATTTATCATGTAAAAAACCATCTGTATCCTCCTTTTTCCTTCAACTTGCACTTTTCCAACCTTTGCTGCAGTGGTACTGGCATGATTGTGCCAAGATCCCTTTGATCAGGCACCCTTTAACCAGGGCTAGACAACCTAGCCCGTGAGCTTTTATCAAGTGAAGTTGCTGCTGTGAAGTTGCTGCTGACCATTTGGCAATAGCACACTCCTTACCATATGATTTTACCATACTATTTACTATACATCTGGAGTGAACAGTCCCGTTTCTTCTTAAGATTCAGTACTAATCCCAGGGATGCGGCTGGAAAGCATGTTACAGACATACCTGAAATAGCATCACAGTCTCAAGCCTGATTTTTCGTTGCAAAAATAATAGAAAAGAGTTAAAGGATCTTGGATCCAGTCTTGTGTCTTGCTTTTGGATGCAGCATTGTACACAAGAGCACAGAAAAAGCAGGAGCTTGAATGATTTTCTTTCCCCTGCTTGCCCAGGCTGTTTATTTTTGTTCTGCCTTCATGATTTTGAGACATAAAATCAATTGTGCTGTTAATGGCACTTCTTAGATTGAACATTTTGCTCAAAACACTGGTGCAAGATTCTTCCTACTGATGAACTTTTCATTTCATGATCATTATTGTTCTATCAGTGTTTCCCGTTTCCCAGTCACTAAGCCAGCATTTGAGAGACTTCATAAAGTAGTTTCAAATAGGGTGAGAAAGAAAGGACTATAGTTCAAGCGGGTTATTGGAGTGATTTCACCTAAAAAGAATATGCACAGAGTCCTGCTTCACTGAACCAGGGCAGGTGAGATCTTGTTTTGCTCCAAAATCTCAGGTCAGTGGCTCTGCCCCCACTTCTGGGGAGCTGACTCGGGCTCCTTGGCTGGCTAGCCCTGCCACCGTACACAGGTGTGGGAACAGAACAGGAGCACTCTCTCCTACTCTGCTCTCTGTTTCCAGCTCAGGAAAGCCTTTTTCAGGTGAGCGCCTCTGAAGGCAGCCACAAACTTTGCCTGTGCTCAGAGCTAGCACTGCACAAATGCATGGTGCATGCACTTGGGTTTCCAGCCTAGCCAAGGGTTGGACCTGAAAGTAGAAAAGGTGGTATAACAACAAAGAGAAGCTGAAGCAAAGCTGCAAACACTACTGGCCTACTGGCACAGCAGAAAGGATTAAAAATTTGCATGGGTCAAATAGTGAGTAGTACAAGCTGAGAGGACCAAAGCCTTCACCACACTCCAGACCTGAATCATTCAAATAGAAAGATTGTATGGTGCCACCACTTTATTTGCTGTGCTGTTACAGATATGTGTCCTGCTGAACACTTATCCCTCGGAGCCATTAAGTGGGTACATCGTAAAACATCTGTCATCCAGAGTAGAAAAGCAGAGGATGAAGGCAGCAGTCGCAGGTAATCCTCTGGCCGGAGGAAGCAGCAAAACACCAGCTTCTCAGTACCCTAATAACTGCCATACCCAGTTAGCCAGGAAAACCGCCAGGGAGCAGGTTCAGAGTAATGCATCTAAGCAGTGAATAAATGACATAAACCTTTTTAAGTACAGTAATTCATCTGAGTTTCGTCTGCAAGATGTTTCACAGCAGTGTCCAATATAAATGAATCAGTATCTGCTAGCATGTCTTTCCCGGGGGGGCAGCCATTAAATCACCACTGAGTCATAGTCTTGCCGTGGTTAAGACTAAACGATTCAGGATTAAAGTATGTTATATTAAAAAAATATTTTACAGGTATTGGCCTGAAATCTACTGTCAGCCAGAGCAGTGCTACATCATACAATGGATGATCACCCTGATACTGCACTGAAGTTAAAATCTACATTGACCAGCTAGAGAAGAGCTGGAATTTCCACCCTTTGAAAAGACTGGCAGCTTATTAGAGTCTCCTGACTTGCTTCCCTGCCATACACATGCTCCAAAATCATCTTGCAGTGGGCAGTTAAAAGGATAAATCTTTAGAAGCAACACTGGTGAAAACCACCTAGCAGCACTCCGGCATTCGATGATGGCCTGATTTCCCTGCTCAGGAAGAGGGGAATAGCAAATCTTTTTGAATGCAAGGGAGACTTTGCAGGGCAGGGCTGGGGGGCTCGAGGAGTGGGAGGTGTGGGCAGTTTGTGGATTCTCAGAACAGTTAAGAAATCACTTGGACTTTGAAGTGCAGTTGAGGAGATCAGTTTATCTCATTTGAACTGAAAGTCTTAAAAAAACTCAGACATGCCCTGGCCATTCAAAACATTTAAACCTAACATAAAACAAAACTCAACTAAGAATGTGAAGATTTGAAATTTGAAAGTTTGTCACTGATTCAGACTGCTACACCTAAGTCCTTGTCAGAGAGTAAACTAGTGTTGCATATTATAGTTTGAATTGCTGTGATTTATTTGAAATGAATGGATCTGTGCCAGTATCTGCCAGCTGGTCACATAGTTACATCAGGGTGCCATACAGCCATGAAGACATTCAACTATAATGTTGAAAACCAACTCTGTAGTAGAACCTCATCTGACTACCACATTTTCCTGCTAATTCTAATTTTCATCACTTGGTAGGCTCTTGGATTTATTTTTAGAAGCAAAGTCCAGCAATTATTTTATTTTTTAGTTTAATTTTGATTAACAAAATAGAAAGACAAAAAATAGGATAAAGTAGAATGGAACATAGAAATAATTTTGTTAAATTAAAAACACAGCTGACCTCTAGCGGCTGCTTGTTAAAATTAAAGTTGTTCAAATACTCCATGTGGAAAAAAAAAACCAACAATAGTTTTCTGATGGAGTCTTCAGTCTGGATTCAAAGATTTTTTTTTCTTCTCTCTTTCTCTAGGAAGTTTGTCTTTTCCTCCCACATTTCTCTGCCAATTCCAGGCCTTCCCCAGATAGCATTCAAGAATTTTGTATCAAAGATAAAAAAAATAAACCTAAATGTTCCAGTTGCATTAAAAAAAATTTTAAGTGCAAACTTCCAGGTTTTGCAAAATGTATTTTTAAAAGATAGCTTCCATTTTACTCAAAACAATTTGGATTTTCAATAGACATTTGTCTCACACAGCTTCAGCTTACCAAGCATTGCACGAAATTGGCTAGTCAGAAAGTAGTTTTCAAGAAAAAACCAAATGTTTTCTGCTAGAGCTAATACTATTAGTTTGCCTAAGAGGTTTTTTTATAAGGACTTTTTAATATTTTTTCCATTGAAACTTTGAAAATTTTATGTGTATCAGGGAAATTGAAATATTTATATACATATAGATATATGTACAAATGTTTGTAGTTACAGCATTTCCTCTCCTCACCAAATCTTGAAAGCCCTGTATCAAATCTAGTCAAGACAATCTGGCAAGAAATCCAGGTATCCTCAAGGATTTTCATGTTCCCGAGAGATGCTTGGTGCCTGGCTCACTCTCCTCCTGGTCGCTACCCTACCCAACCTGTAGCAACACCAAGACCACTCATGCAGCAGCAGAGCACCTGGTCAGGCCTGCTGTTGAAGGAGTACTTTCTGAGAGCTAGACACAAACCACACCACTATTTTGTAATGGCAATACACTGCCACTATTCAGTACCTGTGCTGAATAATTAAGTCCCATCATTAACTCGGTAACACATTCATAGGTCCACCTCATGTGTTAGCCTGGGCCTACTCCATCAGGTGGGTGCAGCCCCATGTTTTTAACAGACAGTGAGATGGAGTTATGTATGTTAAGGAGCTGTCCCAGTTACTCCACATTGCAACACATGCCTGCTACTCCACACAAGCCTCCTGGATAGGGCTGAGAGGGCTCAGTGTGAGCAGCAAGCCACAGCTGCTTTGTTCAAGGAAGAGCCTCGATTGCTTTCTTGCCTTGGGACCAGCTTAGTCTCTTTCCCAGGTCAGTGCAGAAGGGGCTCTTGTACCTCCTGCTTGCTCAGTCCCCTCCCTGCCTGCCGGGCAGCACTGGGTGTGATGCTCACAGTGTGAGAGCCCCTGAGGTCACTCCTCCATGGCCTTAATCCTCTCACTCTTCACATCAATTCCAGGCAGAAGAGACTGCCACGAACACTTTAGCCATCCTACATTTGATGTAGGGGTGTCTGAGATGTCTCTGTTCAGCTGTTCATTTGAAAACAAAACCTTAAAGCACTTGCACTCTTCCTGCAGATGGGAAGGGTTTCTTCTTAAAAACTTCCCTTATTTCTTAGAAAATACTTGTATGGAGAACTTTTCATTCAGTCTTTTGTACTCCAGTGGGGCCCATGGCTAGCATCACTTCTACAGCGTGTCAGAGCACTGAGTGTGAGCCTAGGCACAAAAGAGGAGAGAGCCTGGCCATGGAGAGCCTTTCCACATACACATTGCCCCACACGTTGTGGGAAGGGGAGCAAAGGCTGACCCAGCTTGGAGAAGCTCTTCAAACCACAGCACCTGCCTCCATTCACAACTGCTCTCACACCCGGGGAGCACAGAGCAGTAGTAACAGAGAGTGATAGCAAAGCTCAGTGTCCACTTCTGGGATAGGACCTCTTCTCACATGAGGCAAACAGGCAGCAATAACTTCGAGGTAAATAACTGGAACAATCTCTGCATTGAAAAAATAGTCTTCTAAGATGAAAAGACAATTTAGGGTCTTCTCTGATTAGAGGTTGACCTTGGAGATTTTGTATTTTTGCACTTCTTTCTTCAAAATCAATCATACCAACAATCAGCACTGTGGTGCAGCTCTGATGGTCTAAGGATATAAGCAATGCCTTTTGGGGAAAGGTACCAACCATTATAAAAGCAGCTGAGAAGCTGGTGCACTCAGGGGTGTCTCTGCTTTTTCCAACTCTATCACTTGGCATTGCAACCATAGTGCTTCAAAATGGAGATATGAGGAACATGGGATTTGTGCTAAAAAGCAATTGTTAGAGTTAAATGTTTCTTTCCCTGCTGTACTGGTTTACATTTCCCATCTGGGTGCAGTTAAAGCACGTGGGCATTGGCAAGGTGTTGTGCATGGAGTGCGTAATTCAGATCTTGAGCTCTCCGCAGGGATTGGAGGTTGCTCTGGGTGAAGTCACCACTGCTGTTGTCACTTGCTTTTACTGGACTGAAGACTGTGCATTTTGGGACACCTGTACTACAACCAAACTCCCACCTTGCTGGGTAAGGATCGGTCTCCAGTTTACAGGTGGCTCAGATGGGGATGCTCCTGCTGCTGCTGCCAGTCATCTACCCCAGTGATGAAGCAGCTCAAAGCAAAGACTGAAAATGACCTGGGTGGGCTTCAGGTCAAGATTTAACCAAGAGCCTTGCAGGCTGTCAGTTGGCACCCTTTTATGCATATTGACATTTTTAAAAAGCCAAGACAACAGAAGTTTTTGAAATGGAGCCTAGATGCATAATATTTTTCTTGTAACTTGGTCTCAGAAATTGCACTGGGCCTGTACAAACTCGCAAAATGCTGAAAACTTGTACTGACGTGTGTTTGAGAAGTTCCAAATCAAGTCACTGTAATACCGTATAAAAATAGCTAAAATGGAAAATCATCAGCAGAAAAACTAGGGTACTAAATGATCTATGTTATTATTCCCATAGTGATTAACATACTGCATTTTCCCAGCCTGCTGCGATTTATTAGTCCATGTTCTTCTGTATCAGTATCAAATATTATTTCATTATAAAAACTTGTGTGCTTGTTAACAAAAAACATCCAGATTAACTGTCAACATATGTTACTTTCACTTTTTCAAATTAGAGTAAGCAAACTGGCTCTAATTAGTTTCCTGATTAATGAGTGGATGGTAAGCAAGAGAATTACATTAAGAACAATTTCCAGTTTACGCTGGTTAGGAGGAGGTAAAAAAATAATTTTTCAACAGGGATCAAATAAATCTACAGAACCTCATTTTTTTACAATACTGTGAAAATATGCAAGGCATCACATTGTAAATTGCTGGTTAGGTCACTGGAGCAGGATGAATAAATACTGTTTGCCATATGAAATTGGCTAGTTAAATGAAGATCACAAAATTGTTTGTTGCTATATAAGGCTCATTTTTGCTATAAAAAGAGCAATTTTAATTTACAGGGGCTTAAGGCAATTTTCCATCTAATTTTATGTTTTATAATGTCTGCTAAAACACTGGTGCCTTATTAGTTTGTGTGGTCGAATATATATTGTATCCAAATTTCAAGGCCATTGATTTATCTTGACCAAAGCAAAATGTGGGTTTTTTTTCCTCCTAAATGCTAAGAAAAATCCATGCAGATCACATTAAGACAAACCTAAGTTAATTATATCATAGATACATCTCGTTTTGTCAATAACAATAGAAAACCCTATGGTTATTTAGGTATGAGTAACAAAAGGTTAACTTCACTGGTCAAAACTATAATCCTTCCTATGCTGCTCTTTGCTGTGCAATTTCACAACTAAAAAAATTAAAACTGAAGTGAATTAAATGGCTGTCATAAAACAGAATAAGCTGGACAGACACACAGCATGATTCCTTGAACGTGTGAGCCCTGTTCTCACCAGCAAAGGTCCCGGCAGCCAGGTCACAGCAGCTCAAGGCTTTTCACCATCCTGTGGTTTAGAGGCTTCAGCTTTCTGTCACCTCCCCTCCCAAACATGTGCACGTGGGAGGATAGCGGCATTGCCCTCTTTCCAACAGCCTAACTCTGGGCAGTGTTGGCCTCCCTGCACAGAAAAATCAAGCATCCCACTTCTTGGCCATGACCCAGCCAAGGAGGACCATAAGCAAAGCATCAGCCCTCCACCCACAGGCTGAATTATTCCCAAGTTCCTCAGAAACCTCGGCCATTTTTAAATCTCATCTAGTCCAAAAAGCAGAATCCAGCCAGCTGAATCTTTTTTCGTTGCTGTTTCTTAACTAACACCCCTTTCCCTGTCCTCATTTCAGTAACACAGGGATTCCAAAAGCCAAGGAAGTACCTAGGCCATTTGTGTTGCTTCCCTGGCTCACCATGAGACACTGAGGACAAGAAGTGGTGGATTTGGGGTTGGCTGGGACTTCATGGCAGATCTACTCTAACAATACGCCCCCAGTTTCTCATCTTTTCCTTCTCTGCTTCCATCTGCACAAGGGCAGTACCACAACCTAGCTGAAGCTGCATAACCCCACTGCTGACACTGTATGAACACAAAGCAAAGCTGATCTCAAAGACATTTCCTCCAACGAATTTCTCAGCTGATGTTTCTCAGGCACTGGTATTGTATCCTCTCCAGATTTTCTCCAGATACATAAGTCTCTGCTCTTCCTTTCTGCATTCACCCATTTTTTCTTCCTTCCCTCAGTTGTTCTCTCTGTCTTCTCTCTCTCAGGTCTGTCACAAACTTTTATCCTAAATATACACTAACCTCTTTTAACTTAAGAGTTTTATTTTCAGGTTGCATGACTGTGTATGCTGAAGAAAGATTTTTTTTCCTAGTGTCAGTGAAATGGGCAAGGAAAAGGTTTGAAAGCAGTTCATGTAGCAGGCCTGTGTGCAATTGTTAGTGCTGCAATTAATTTGCTTAGATGCATCAGTGAGAGAAGTGGGTTCTCAGCACTCTGCAAGTTCAAACCACTTTTCCATCTAAGCAGAGAGAGCCTTGAGCCTTGTGTGAGGAACCTGGGTAGCAGTTGTGGGAGGCCTTGCCATTCCATGCCTATGGTAGGAAATACTAAGTTACTGAGTTGTCTTCTTCCATCCTGTCAACTTCTGAACAGACACTAAAGCAGAGGGAAGAAAACCCTATTTCCTGACCCAGCAGCCCTGCTTTGTTAATCTTTTTTTGTATACTGGTCCTGCACAGAAAGAAGAACTCCCACTAGAAGTTTCGCAGATGACTGCCTTACTTTCATATTGGTTTGAGCTTAGGTGCTGCTGGAGAGGTGGAATTGGAAACTGTCTTGGTGCAAGAGACCCGTGTTAGACTTGGGAAGAGGTGGCAGCTATGTGATGAGTGCTGCACTCTGCTGGGCCATGGGACTGGCTGAAGACATGAACCCCATTGGGGAAAACTGGATGCTGGGATAAGGATGCCAGACAGGGACTGTCTGGTGGAACAAAGATCACCAGATGGGTGGCTCTTGCACATGGAAAGGCTTGTACAGGAATACAACTGCATGCACTACACTTGCAGTGTAAGTGAAGGAACTGGGGCTGCTGGAAACCCGAAAAAATTACTTTATTGGTCTTACTCTTCTTTTGTGGCAATATGGACTGTTTCTAGCTATTCAGGGAGATATGCAAGGCTTTGTGTCCAAACAGGAGACATCCCCATCTCTTTTACCCCAAGAGGAGCCCTACAACTGCCCTGTGAGCATAGCAACATGTGATAAGTGCTCTTCCTCCACAGTGAAGCAAGCTCAGGTAGGATGTCCTTTATAGATGAAAAATGATAATGTTCTTATCCTAAAAAAAAACTTTTTCAGATGTTCCACGTAGTTATCTTTTCTTTCCATGATCAAAAAAAAAAAAAAAGATTCATATAAATATAAAAAGAGACTTAATTTTTTTAAGCTAACCAGGATTTGTGGTCATAAAGAATAATGGCAAAGGCAAGGGTTTTTTCCTTTGCAAGAAAATTCTTGGATCAGCATGTAAACAGGCCTTCTTGTGGTATTAATATTACCCCATTTATGCTGTAGCTATGCAAACAGAGACATATAAAATTGTGCTCCTAAAAACTTAGGTTGCCAATAAATATTTTTACCACTTTTAATTTATACTGTTTGCAACTTTGCCCCCTTGCAGAAAAGTGATCCCAGAATGCAAGCTAAGTTACTCTGGGGTTATTGAAGCTATCAGACATTTAAAATAAAGATAATTTCTGTTCCTCTGAACTTAACCTCTTGCTTCTTTTGAAAGATTTGACTTGGCAGTTTTCAAAGTTTCATCTCATGGGCTAGTGACAAAAGCACAGAATTTTTAGCTTGAATCGATGGCAAGTAGACTTGTTTAGTGCCTCTTTTTAGAGGATTTAAGTTTCCATCTTGAACTTACCATATATGCCCTTACTGCAAATACTAGGTGTATTTTTACAAGGTTAATGCTCTCCAGTCAGTTATCTTGATCTCAGTATTAAAAAAGTCTCAGTATTAAATAGTTCTAATGTGCCTTGCTACACCAAGATACCAACCTGTATTCCATTCAAATGAAAACGTGGCTTCAGACTTCCTTTATAAGCTTACTGAGTTAATGGAAGCTACAAACTCTCACCACACTGAAAAATCAGTGTGAAAAATCAGCACTTTTACTCTGGTGTCTGCATAGTGCCTGTCAGATTTAGTACCTAATTTTTCCTAGTACTTAAGGCGATATTCATATTTAAAAGGTATAAGCCGTGCCTCAAAAAGCTGCCTTACAAATAAGAAGCCACTTTGAAGTAATGAACTTGGTCATTTTAAAATTTTTCTTAAAACTTTTGGGTTCAAACTCCAAAAATTTTATCCATATTCAATAGGAAGAGAAAAAGGACAGCTGAAATTCTCCCACGGTACTTGAATATGTGAGCTGTGGAATTCAAAGGAAAAAAGAAGATTGTGACAAAAGCAGGGGAGTTGACAACTGTCTGCCTCAGGGGCTGCTGAAACTAGTTCTGAGCTAATATATTTATAGTTAAGCGAATAGAAAAAGTCAGAGAATATTTAGAAGGTCATGGGCAATCTGACTTCATTTTTGAGTGTTTGATTTAAATCTTTGACTGCACCTTTAAATTCATGTACAAATGATTACATTTCTATTGAGGTATGGCTATCATACTGTTTTAATTTCTGTCACTTTTTCATTTTATAAGGATGTCAATTACAGCAATTTTGATATTATCTATTCTAGTACTAGTTATTTGCTAAAGAAACCAATTATTTCCTATTTGGAAATTGCTTTGGTTTTAAGCAGCTTTCAAAGCACTGTGGCTGATGTAGCTCCTAACTGACTGACTTAGATGCTATAATTTTGGGACATAAGCCCACAAAACTTCACGCTTTGGCAAGCCTCTTTTCTCCTTTCATTCCAAAAATCTCCTCCTTGTGATGAAAACAAAGCAGAAATATTTGCAATTATAATGTCGTAAACCACTATTTGTTTGTTATATGTTTTCAGCTTTCAGGCTGGAACTGAGGATGATGTATTGGAACCTGCCAGCTTGCTAATGAGGCAGCTTAGCCTTGGGGAGTGGACAAATCCTGACAAACAGGTACAACAGCAAAGGGAGATAGCTGAAATCAAAGCATCTTCTCTGGGGATCTGGTAGTCCTTGGGGTGGAAGTACCCGGCTGTGGGCACTTTTCAGCCCTGGTAGTCAGTGTAGGGCTGCTGCGTGGTGTTTTCTGTGTACCTCCTGGAGTACTAGTCATGAGTACCACAAACAGATCCTGCTGCTGTCTTAAAATGTGCCATAGTGCTGGAGGTTTGCCTCTATCTGCAATCGTTTGCTCAAACCGGGAAGAGTTTTGTGCACATATATGGAACACATACATACACAAAAAAAAAAAAATGTTAGAAGAGAGACAGGAAATGAACATGACAGAAACAGCCAAAAAGAGGAAGACACTGGCAAATGTCATTTTTTAACAAAGATCAGTCTTGATGAAGGTCAATGAAGCTGGTTGGCAATTAGCCTTTGGCTATATGAAAAAAGGACTTTTGACTAGTTAGTGCATTATTCTGCAGAGGTTAGTGTTATATACACACAAAATCCTCCTATGCCACCCAGCTTGCAAGCATAAAGCCAGGAAAAAATGATACTTTTTGCCAGTTGGCTATATAATTTTCAGTGGCCAAAAGCCAACTAGTTGCTAATTGTTATTGCAGTGAAACTGAAAACAAAGCGCTTGGTATGAATACTTGGACTGTTTGTTATATTCCCCCTTGAAATTCTTCAGGAAGTGCCACAAACTGCTGCTCACGCCCACAGCTCCCAGAAAAGATGAACTGGGTGCCTATATCTGTGTGCCACACTTGGGCTGCAGCTTTGGTGAACATTTTCAAAAGGCTTTTTGAAGGTGAGATTAGCTGGCGGCAAAGAAAGTAATTTATGTAGCCACTTTGCATACTTAGAGCATATTCCAGAAATCTACTGTACGTAGGTCCATGGAGGCCCCAGCAAATATGTGAGGAGAGAGAGCTGATGAAGGGTGGAATTACTTTCAACTGTAAGAGAGGTAACTCACACCTATATGCTATTATTTGTGGGAGAAGCTCCTGAGACAAGGAACAACTCTTTGGTACTTGTGTGGCAGCCAGCACGGTGGAGTGCTAACCCATGACAGGGAAGGCCAGGTGCTGCCATCATTCAAGCAAATAATAATGCTTATTTCCAGAGCCGATTGACCAGACACTAGATGCATCACCTGTGCTCACCCTCTGAGTCACATCCACACAAATTAAATGCGAGGGAAATGTGTCTTGGATCATTCTCATCTGTCCCTCCCTTCCACAACCTACTCCACAGGGCAGCAAAACACTGATAAAAAATTCTGTCTTAGAAAATTTAGACATATTCATAGGCACCTCCATGAGTGACTGCTTGGTTTCTATTCAGTTACAGAACTGAAGGCAGACCTGTACACCAAAGTTTTGTTGCTATTAATTATATTGTTCCAAATATGGATTAGTTGTATCCTCATTAGCTGCTTTTGCTGTGCCCTGCAAAATCTCTAGTGTAGGTACAAAGAAGCAGGGCAGCCTTATGTCCTGACATGTCCCCTTATTCTGCATGGGATGTTTGTCTAAATTGGAAAAAATGGAATTTGATTACATGCCCACAATTTCTGGATGTTATTGAGCCCTACCAAAGCAGTAGTTTTAATCGGGTTGCCTGCTGTTTGGATGGGTAGCCACTGTCCATGGGCAGATCAGCCATGTGGCAGATGTGCAGTAGCTCTGCGTATGACAGTGTGGCCAGGGTGCACACAGCACACAGTACATGTAGACAGGCTTCCCAGGTGGAAATACAGAAGTCTACATGCAGGAAAGCTTTTTTGCCAGTTGATTTTATATTTCTCAGAGGTGTGCTGTAGCTGATCTGACAGACAACATCCTCTGTTGGCATGTACTGTATTGACTGTTCTGCCAACCTACCTACACCAAAGCAAAGCTGTGGCATACATGGCATGCGGGGGGAGAACGTAGATGTGCAGAGATAGTTCCTTCTTCAAAGGACATGATACATGTCACATAGCTTCAAGTAGCAGAAGGAGCATCTTTTTTTCTTTAGAGTTGTGGAACAGATAAAGCATCAAAGGCCATGCATGATTTCAGTTACCCTATTAGCCAGCATAAAAAAAAAAAAAAAAAAAAAAAAAGCAAATACACATCTTCCTCAGACTTCTAGCTGCTAATGGTCTTCCCCTGAGGGTGTCACCAGATGCAATGGAAGGAGAAAAGAAAGATAAGGGAGTCTGTAAACTAGAGTTCAGGGGCAGTATGTCAGAGGTGAGCAATCAACAATAGAAATGGTGAACCTTAGAAAAAGAAGCAAAGAAAACCTTGTACTTAAGCCAGGAAAGGAAAGTTGTGGTGAAAACCAGCTGTGGGTGCTTACCCGCAAAGAATCAGACCTATCTAAAGCCCCTCAGAAAAATCTATACCTTGTATTCTAATGGCCAATTTAACTTTTTATTTTATATATGCTAATGCTTAATATTGTTCATGCAACCATCAGTCATATTCCATAATTACACAAAACCTTTCTTAAAGTAAATTAAAAATCCTATTTGAGAATATCTACCAAGTGATGGGTAAATATTTTATCCTTAGTGTACTCTTATGAGTTCAACCTTGTACATGCGTAGCTAGTACACAGGTTCAGGAACTGGATCCAGCTGCACTGGTGAGATACCGTCCTTTCCCCAAGGCAAATCTAACACATTAATCAACAAATACTTAGGCAAGTATTCCTGCATGCAGTAATAGTTTTATTGCAGGTAAGAGGATGGCTCATGATAGGTAAATAGTCTGCAAACATTTGCAAGATCAAAGTCTTACTTAGGGCAATTCACAAGTTCTGAAAAACACTGAGAGATAAAGGGAAAGAAAGGCTGAACACATCAATGAAAGAAGCCTAACATGGCATGTTAACATAATAAACTATTTTGAATGCAAAAATGTCATTGTTCCAAAAACTACTAACATTATTAATCTCTATAGTAGATGTGTCTACCACCATTTGTCACTCATTAATCAAAATAATAATACAAAGAGGACTATCTTTAGAAATTAAAAAAAATTATCACTGTGCATAAACAAATGACAGAAATTTAATTCTCCAGAAATTACTATGGGAGCAATTTCTGTCATTGCTGTTATTGTTAATATGGAGAACTAGGAAATGCTCCAGACACTGACCAAGTTCAAATCACACAGGACAGAAAGGTAGTCAGTGCTGCTGTCCCCAGTCCTCCACCCTAATCTTCAAGGGTTGGCAGATCCACATTGCCCCAGGGAAACCCTGGGACACTTCCTTCTTAGGAAGAAAAAATGCTTCCCAGACTCAGCAGGCACTATATGCAAAACCTTTGATGAAATTGTACCTTAAATAATGGTTTGTTTCCAAACTTTTGTTAGCTTAGTTAGCTGGGGACTGCCCCCAGCTATTCCCTGTTCAATCCCTGTGGTGAGAAACTGGTCACTTAGCCTGCATGCAAACACTCAAATATTCATAAGCCAAGCAAAATAGGATTAATAATTAAGATAAATACGTTTAGAGTTTTTAGCTGGTCTTTGGACTTCTGTAACTTCAAGAAACACATTTTTAGTTTTATCTTGGTGAATAACAGGACTGGGAGTTAACCACTTAGTTTAAAGTTCATCACTCTAAACTACAAGCTGCAAATCTGCTGTAGAACTAATTCAGTTTTTAGTAACTTGGAAAAAATGCCCAGTGCCATCAGCATTAGAAACACTGCTCAAATCATATGACAAAATTACCTCTCCTAGATCAGATGTCTAAACACCCATACACATGAGCAGAGACTTCAGAGAGATTTCACTGTGACCACGGAAATGTGCCGCTGCAGATCTTCTTAGAAACATCCATTCATATGGGAATTTCCAAGATTTTTTTTTACTTCTGGCAGTATTGCTGGAAACCAAAATTCTGAACATAAGCGGAAAACAAACAACAGGAAACAGCAGAATAGGCCAACTCAGTGTGGTCTTATGAATCCAAGGAATTACAGCTTCTCTGCAAGATTCATTCAGCTGCAGATCTGATAATATTCCTCATCTGCAAATGCCTAACACTTATGTTATATAGTATTTATTTTGAATGATTTTACAAAGGTTGCTATACGAAGATTTCATTTAGTTTCATTTGTACTTTATATACATGGTGAGTCAAATAAAAATCATGCTAAAGTGGGGTACTTGAAAGTCAGCATTTCTACAGCAGAATTTTAATTGCCTAGAAAGAAATGTATTCAGGTCAGCACATAGTGAAGCAGCTTGAATATTTTAACAGTTACTGAATTCCACTAATAGCTCCCTTGGCTAATGCACAGTTAAAATTGCCCACCATTATTATTGTTTGTTCACAGGGAATTTGCCAGCAATAATGCATGTTTTTATTACACGGTTTTAGGGCACACCCCAAACCAGACTTCGGTGGGGAACAGTCAGAGGAAGGCTCCCACGGTGGAGCCAGCACTTTGGAGAAAAAAAAAAAGTCCAGAGCAGCCCCGAAGAACTGTTTTCTCTAAGTTGTAACATATTACTCTTAACCAGTGATGTCCTGCTTGATGACTGTAAAGTAGCTCAAGGCTGAAGGGCAGTTGACCTTGCAAGTTCAGAAAAGAATTTCAACTTTGAGACAACCACAAAGCTGAAGGGCCACTTTGTGGAGAGATGTTTGTGGCACGCAAGACTGTGCCAGGAAATCCTGCAGTATCGCAGGGATGCTTCAGCCAGGCTTCCTGGAAGATTTGTCTAAGTCTTATAGAGGACATGTTGCACCAGAGCCACATTAAGGATGTATTTTGAACCACACAGGCAGGGCCCCCTGTGCTCTGAGGGTCTGGGGATTTAACATGCAATCATTCCTTGTGGCAAAAACGCGCCCTTGAGTTTCATCTTTCCTTCCTTAAAAAGGTGTGACCACTCTTCATGACTAAAGAAAAAGTTTGAAAGCATCTAAGCAATATGAGCGCTCCTGAGCCCTGACTCTGCAGCCTAGAAATCTGCTGTTTCCTATAATGCTCTAAAACTTAGCAGTTCTGGCATGAAACTGGCTGATTTGCTCCAGTCAGGCATCACACATGCTTTGTTTTCTGTCCCCTTCTCAGTGAGGACCTGCCTCTTGCTGTCCCACTTTCTGCACAAAAAGAAGTTAACTAGACAACGGGATTTGTACTTTCTGCTCTATTTTGTCAAGATGGGCAGCTCGGAAACAGAGATCCAGTTATCATTGCTTTCTTCTGGTGTAATTGTAATTACCTTGCATAGCTATGATATAACTACTGTCTGTATAATGCCAAAGTGATTAATGATTTTTCTTTCCTTGTGAAATAACATTTAACAACAGCTTTTAGAATCTGAAAAGTAAAAATTAGATCTGTGTTTCACTGTTCTCTAATCTTGTGTGTGCTCTTCTCAGACTTCTAATCTTAGAAGTATCTTAGAAGTAGTGTCTGGATTTTCAAAATTAGCCACATCTCACTCATCGTTTGCAGGCAAAGCACACCATTTTCAGTTGTAGGATTTTTTTACAAATCTCTTGTTTGCTACAAAAAGGCTGCCTTAGGTCTTCAGCCTTGCTGCGGATAATGACAGTAGTTCCTGCAGAAATCTCTCATGACAACCCTTTATGAGCCTGTTTCATACTAAATCTTCTTGATGTACCGACTTCCCTGCAGTGGGTAATGTAGAACTGAGCTTGGAACCATGTCAGGAAATATGTCAGGTCAGAGCAGAAGACTGGGCCAAATCTCTTAAATCCTATTTCATTCTATTAAAACAACACATATGGGTTGGAATGGGAGGTTCTCAAAAAGGGAAGGAAGGCTGGACAAGGAGTTCAGCAATATTACAGCTACACACTAGTGCAAAACACTGATATGTTGATGTCATATGGGGCTATCAGGCATCACCACCTGTATTGCCCTCACCACACAGCACTGCATTCTGCTAGAGTTCACCTAAGACTGCTACTGCTAAAGCAGAAGTCTCACCCTTATGTCCACCTTCAGCCACATGTTTTTGTGTTGGAGTCACTGTTCTCATGAAAAAAAGGAATCTTTCTTTCCAGAATGACTTCAGCTGAATCACAAGCTGATCCCCTAGTAAACCAAAGCAAATAAAGGAACAGGAATAAATGGCTGGAAGGGAGGCAGGACTTCCCATCCAGGAGCACAGAAGCCTTAGGTTGACTGACTTTAAAACTGAAGGTGTACTTTATACCAAAAAGCTGTTATTCATTTTCCAGATAGAACATAGATGGCATAAAATAGCATATTTAGTATCATGGCCTAATTTTAGGAAAAAAAAAATCTAAATCAAAAGTTCAAGTGAGTGTCCTGGTGGAGGACAGATCCAAAGTTCACCACTTCAGAAAGCTGGTTTACAATCACAAGCACATTTGAACATATATGGGAGAAAAAATATTCTGCCCTAACACCTTTTGCATTGAAAGTTAAGATATAGATATAAACATTTTAAATGAGGTTTCTGTTTGCCAGAGAATTACTTTTTTTTATTGAAGAACCAAATACACAGAGACACTAAGACTTCAGTCTGAGACAGGCATGGTGCTTTCCCCAGAGCTGCCAATGGGTCTACAGCTGTGCCCATCCTCCTCTGCAGATCAAGAGGTCTTTGCATATCATGATGCTCTGTGAGAAGGGGCCACTGCAACAAAACTGCATTCGCTTGCCCTGAGGTGCATGATGGAAGATGAAGTCAAAGGATTCCTCCATAGAGAGAAGAGGGATGAAATAACTTGCAGTTCCTAGGTGGTCTGAACTATTCTCATTTTCATCCAAGACACGTCTTATTTTTGCTGCTTCTTGAAAAAAATACACGTCTCTGTGTAAAAAGTTGGAAGGGTTCCATTTCTGTTAACATCCTCAGCAGAGAAACTCCTGTTTTCATAGCAGTACTTGCATGCTTCTGAAAACCCAGACAAAAACACCCAACAATATCAAAAGGAAGATGCAGATAGCTGTCCCAAATCTGACACAGCGCAAGGCCCTATTACTCTTTTAACCCAGCAGAAATCAGGATGAAAAAATCATTTAAAAAAAGAAAAGGACGGCAAAACTGATACCTCACAGAGCTAAGGTTTCACACTATTGCTGCATTTAAGCTAATCCTATATACTGTTTTGCTTGATTTTAGGGCAAAACGGGAACAGGAAGGAAGCAGTCAGGAGCAGAGAGCAAGGCAGGGTTTTCCTGTTGTTCTGAGTCCTTAAACCAGACATGATGGCTGATGGGACATGTGGAAGGAAAAGCTGGAATAGAAATGCCAAAGGAGAAGGCTTGCCCCATACTGTGAGATAAGGAATAGAAAAACTGAGCTACGACTTACAAGGGCACCCTAGATTCAGTGGTCACTTACCTGCCTGGTCACGCATTCCTGGTGTGACAGAACCAGGTATTTAAAAGCTTTCAGCGTGAGTGCTTAATACTTTTTCAGAGACTTTTGATGTTTCTCTTCCTTTTTATCTCCATCTTTTTTCATGGTGCTGGGGTGGGGTGGGGAGGAGATTAGGAAATTAGTTTTTCACTCTATTCCCTTAGTGGGAATAGGTGTGAGGGGATTAAGAAGGTCTTTCACCTCCCCTTCATGCAGTTTGGCTAACAAAATTGTTCCACTTGTAAACTCAAGCGATTACAAACACACCCACTAGTTCTCAGATCATCTGACACATTCATTAGGAAATCAAAGGCCTTTTCTAGCCGGGAAGAGAAGTCTTTACATTAAATACTAAAATAGAAGCACTCTGGCATTCTGCAACCCTCTATAACAGATCATTATGCAGAGACAGACAGGGTTCCGGGTTCCAAGTTTTCTACAGGGTAAGGCTAACAATGTTTTACTGAAGAAAAGACCAAACACAAAGTTCCTGAAACGTCTAAATAGGTTCTGTCTTTTCCACAATAAAACATTTCACATATTTTAAAGTTATTTGAAGTTTTGTGACTTATTTTTTGTGTGTAATATGATCCAAAGTGCCAGATTGTTTCTCTTTTTTGCTAAATTAATCAGATATATCTTTTTTTTTCCTTCCTCACAACAGTCCAAGTCACTGTAGCCCCACATATTGGGCCCATTCAGCTAAAGATGTTTAGATTTCTCCTTTTTGTATTGAATTATAATAATGTTTTGGTTTTAGGTATCAATGCCTCTAGGTTAGAGTATGAGCTTACAAACATGCCACAAATATAGCAGCCAAATCCAGATATTGGCACGTTACTGAGTAAGAATAATTCATAGCACACTATGCATTTATATTGGCCTTGCTTCACCTCTTCAAGCATAATGGGATGCATTTGTCTTGGACTGTCTTGAATTTAAACATATGCTGTAGGAAGGTATTAAGTAACAGTCAAAGAAAAAATGTAGACAACACGCATTAGTGTACAGTACATGACTGAACACCGCTAAGCTACAGCAGCTCCCATGATGAACTTCCATGTATGAACCTATTTTTACTCCATCGCATTGAATTGTGATTCTGTATCCACAGACTTCAACATGTCCTGACCTTGCTGAGTTACTTGAAGTACGACTAGGTAACATGACTGCAGTGTCATTAGCACATAACGTGCCAAGTATTGTTTCAGCTAACAGGATGTATCCAGCAAGAAAAGTTTTTGCTTGTTGATACACCACCTTGCTCAGTGGGACCCTAATCCCAAGCTAGAGCTCTTATCTCCAGCATAATACAAATATACCTAAACAGAAACAACCCCACATGATAACAAGCACACTAATAATATTCCATATGACAGCACAAGGTGGTGCAACTTAATACAGAATTGATTTATAATATAAAGCTATATCTTTGCTATGGAAAAATAAGGTGCAATTTATACTGTTTCCTAGCGGCACCTGGCTTAGCATAGGCATGATCTCAGCCTGATCCTCCTCCTGCTCACTCTCCTGTTCATTAGCTACAGTATCAGGAAAGCGCTTTAAACCCTTTGTGTATGGATTTCTGACTCCATAGCTGCTTGATTTCATATGAAATGTCCCTCTGATCTCTCAGGCTTCTGAGGTTTCAGACTTGTGAAGAATCTCACTTTAGCAGCTGCTCACATAAAATGTCATATATAAGCAAATTAGTAGAGAGCTGAATCTATCCCTACTTACTCATGAGAATACTGGAGCAAAACCAGGCAGACTGACAGATTGCCATCAAAGGAATCATGCATACTTATGGGCATTGTAGGGCAAATCTAGTAGGATAAACCACTCCTACGGTTGCTAGACTTTGTGTTAAAGTGGATCTGTGAGCGCATTTGTGCTTCTTCTACAGTACCAATAACCCTTTTGATGTCCTACTGCAGAGCTTTGCGCTGAGCAGTGTTTCATATGCCTGGGAGTTGCCATAGCCCTCCAAAAGGCTACTGCAGGAAAAACATGTAGCAGACACACACTCCTTCCTGATATGCTCTTGCCACGTGAGCTGTGGCTGAAATGAGCCTCTTTTTCCCTCCTAGTCTGAGGTTCAGAAGCTAACTCACCAGGGACAGAGCTGTGGGAGTTCACAGTGCCAGTTAATACAGAGTCAGACACCCAAGTTCATAGCCCTTCCACGGTAACCTAATGAGTAGGAGAGCAAACAAAGTGCCTTAGCTCATACTTAACTAGAAACTGTTAAGGAACCATTTAAAATTACCCCTTGAATTTCATAGCAAGGACATAGCTAGAAAGTGTTAGCAGAGGCTGTCTGCCCACAGCCCCAGACTGACAGTTTATGGCTTTTTTTTTTTTTTTTTTTTTTTTTTTGCTAGGTAGCAGCTCCATTCTGCCAGCATCCTTCTCATTTTCTTCCAGGTTTTGAAAAAAGGTCTTTCCTTCTAGCTCAAGCTACAATTTTCCCAGCAAGTCAGTGCTGGTAAGAAGGTGTCTGACTTCAGTATTTCTTAACAGAAACAGCACTTCTAGATTTACAAGACCCCAAAGGAGAAAATCAGGCCTGCAATAAGGGAAAATCTGCATTTAACCAGGTCAGTCTTTCTTGTAGACAGAGTCTATAAGCAGAGCTGTGAAGTCTCACATGCTGAGCACTTACCCCACTGGCTTCACTGAGGTGCCTCAGGTTAGGGCTTTATCCACGCAGTGCACTATCCCCCCTAATTCCTCTCCCAGATGCATTGAACAGAGCAGAGCTGAAATCTGCTAACAAGCAGTAATTGGCACAGAGTGATGGAGTGAGAAGGCTGGGGCCAGCACGGCTGCCAGGGGCCCCATGTTCAAAGGAGCCACGGAGAGGACACGTTCCTCAGCTCCAGCCATGCACTGTATCCTTTCCTCAGCACCTGCCTGAATAAAATCCTTTTACATGATACTACACATAGGTCCATCCTAACACACAGTCTAGTGCCCCAGGCAGATACCGCCCCTTGTCCTTTGACTGGAAATAGAGAATTAACCCATCTGACTCTCATATGAACGTTGAAAACCATGGCAGGGGCTACCTATAGCTGTTTGTATTACTGAGACCATTCTGATGGGAAAATCATTTACACCCAAGAGCACTGTGGTACATGACTACTTGAGGATCTTTGAGCACCAAAGCCTGAATTCACTGTTTCTGGGAGCCAGATACTGGCTGGCACCAAAATACTGGCCCTCACACAGCAACCATGTTCAATAACAAGGCAAGGCAGAGTTTTGCTTTCCATCTCCATCCCTTGCATCATGACTTCTCTTCATCTCAGTTCACTGAATAAAGGCTTCCAAAGCTTTTACTTTTCATAACCATCAGGACTTTTTCTCTGTTAAAATTAGGAAGACCTCTAATTTTAATGAATTATATGTTGTGGCAGCAGCTTGAACCTAATGAATTACAGAACAGAGGCTGGCAGGAGAGACCTTCCCTAAATTGCAATGTGCCCAATTATACTAACAGGCTGGGTAGCAATGAGTGAATTATTCCAACAGAACATAAACCAGCATAATTGTTTTCCTGCAATTTTCATATCAAATATCACTTGTTTTTAAAAACACATTTCTTCTTTCCTTTACCAATAGTCTCCTGTTGAGGAGAAGCTTGATCTCTCAGTTTGTTGTACCTGCAGGAAAAAAAAACACACATTGCATATAGGTGGATTAAGCTGTCTCTGTTTCCTCACACTTTTTCTGATCCACCCTACCTTTAGGAAAGACACTTGCACAGGGGCTTTCTCATTGGAACAGTCAGCATCACTAATTTTCAGTATGAGTAGGTTGCTACAAACCCTGAGCTGATACACCTAGGACTAGATGTCATTTTGGGCTCATCTACACTCTAAACCCCATAGTGGCGACACAGCATGTCGCAGGAAAAACAGGGCTGCCTGATAGCACCGCTCCAGAGCTTTGGCACACTGAGAAGCTGCAGTGACACCACCCTGTGTCTGCACCAGGGATTTTGCTGCACAGCTCTTTCAGTGAGTGCATACAGATTCTTTTTTTATGGTTGAAGGGGTTTTTTTCCACACTGTAATCCATATTACATAGCTTAAAAAAAAAAAAATAATCATGGTTAAGACCTGGCCTTTCACTGAGGTTCTTCGCTCCAGCTCTGGGCAAGACTAGGCAATCTCTTATATAAAACATAGCTTACAGCAGGTTTGACTTTTTACAGTAAAGATTTGAACCAGAGTAGCTTTATGATGCCTGATTTCTACTTATGGAGGTCCCCAGCAGAGACAGTCAAGGAAGAAAAATGAATTTACCAGCACTAATTTGTACTTGGATAACATTTGGAGTGAAATTTGAAATAAAAGTCATCAAGGAACACAGGGATAAAAGAAGTCTTTCAGTGTTTCGGTTTGCCTTCTTCCAGGGGCACAGGTTAAAAGGATATGAGCGTTGTAGTGGAAAGACTTCCCACATTTCTCACTCCAGCAGCTTGTAAAAATAGTGGACTGGGGGTTATTTTATTTTATTTTATTTTATTTTATTTATTGCCTTATTTTCAGAGACTTTGCTGAGCACAGAGCCTTCAAGTGTTCCAGCAGTATGCGATCACTCAAAGAGGCCAAGGACTGTGGCCCTTTAGGAGTCCCAGTGATGCACTTTGGCATCCCCAAACAGCCCCAAATGATGGCATCTGGCCATGCACCCCTCTAAGCAGCAAGGCCTGATGTCAGGAATTCAGTGCCAGGAATGCACAGACCATGCTTGACCCCACCTTGGGACCATGCAGTGCCATGACCTGAGAAGAACTCTGCAACACTCCAGATTTAGGTCAACATTTTTCTCCCACATGTAGCGGGGCATTTCCCTACCACCACCATCACCACCACCCCCTCTGTGTGCAACCACCTCCCCCGGTGTGGTGACAGTTCACTCCAGCTAAGAGCGTGCAATCGAGATCTGCAGTTCAGATCCAGGAGCAGAAAGCTGTCTATAATTTATAAAGCATATCCACAAACGGAACCCTAAGTCTAATTTTTATTGTTTGTGCACATACTATTTTCCTAGTGTCAACATAGGCTTATGCAAATGATTTCGTTTGGGTTGGGTTGAGGGTTTTTTTAATTTCAAAAATTCTCTTCTGCTCCTACTCAACAACACCCTTCCTGTCTCTTTCTCTTAGTAAATTCAAACATGTGTGCACAGGGCTGTGCAGATACATGTGCATGCACAGAGCCTCCGTTCAGCCTTGCATTTCCTATTGCCCAGCTCAGGGTCTAAGGACCTGAACTCTCTATTTACATGAAAGATACTTCTAAATAAATATTCCTCCATCATATGAGAGTTGAGTTATTTCTGATTATGTTCCCTGCAGCATTAGGAATGTCAGATGAGAAGGAACTTACTTAGTCATTACTATTACCTCCATCACACAACCACTTTCAGAAACTCATGATATCCCATCTTCAGGCTCTGCTGGTTACCAGAGAACTTTAAAAACTGTAATGAGTCAAATAATTTTAAAGAGGAAAAACCACTTGATACTAGCATCAAATTCAAGCAAATGCTTTTTCAAAATCCTTACTAATAACACAAAAGTCATTTTTATTTTCGTTGGATTTTTCCATGTTGTACCATGTCCAAAATCTAGGAGATACTGGATCTACCTGACAGATGTTTGAACACTGAGGTTAGGTAAGCCAAGTAGGTTACTAAGAAATGTAGTAGTTTTGTATGCAATATTATAAACAATAGTGAAAAATGTTATTATACCTAGCAAACAAACTAGAAACAGAAAAAAAATAGTCTATGCTTTATAAAATATAGTAAATTGTGGGTTATGCCATTTCCTGATTTCCTCCAATGAATTGGCTAAGAGGTGTAATCTGGATACTTTTATTACTGCTGTTTCGGTACATGGCATATAGCCATGTACAAGATGCCACTGTGACTGAGGTGTATCCTGCAAGAAATCTACTGACAGGTTACCTGATCAATGCCATCTGCTTCCAGGACTGAGGAACTCCTGGTCTGACCCCCCAGAGAATGAGACACAGGCACAAAGAAATGCAGTTCATCCACGGGACTGAGTGGTCAATGGTGTAGGGACAACTTGTGAAAGAAAGAGCCTTCAAGGGACAGTTTCAAGGGTGGAACTTGGCAGGCAGAAGCAGGGCGAAAGTTCCAAGAGTAGGAATGAGTAAGAAAAAAAGTAAAAAGCCAGTTGTGGGAAACTGAGACACAAGAATCAATAACGAAGTATGATCAGAAGTGTACGGCACGAGAGACTCCAAAAAGAGGCGGAGGAGGCTTTACCAACTTGTTTGTGCAAAAGCTGGAAGAAATGTCTGCCATCCTGAGCCAGTGTCACTTTCCATCTGTTGTGTATTCTGGATGGTTGAAAACCCCTTGAAGTCTTCCAACATTTCACAGGAAAAAGATTCTGGGATTTTCCTTGGGGGTGTCAGAGGGGGGAGGAGTCCTTTTTCATTTAACATTTTTAGTATTCAGATTAGAAGACTTTCAGCATCCTGGGGTGAGACTCAAAGGCCTTTCCCTAGGAAGCCTGGGAGCATATCAGAAATCAATGGCATGGAGGATGGAAAAAGTTTCAAAAATGTGAGACTGGCAGGAAATACTGGCACATTTCTGTTTGATATTTACTTTCTTGGCATGCAGTGCCTCTTTTAGCGCCAATGGAAAATCCTTTAGTGCCAAGCCACTCTCAGATAAATCTGCACACAAAATACACTTTGAATTGGCATGTAGTTTTTGAGATTAAGGTTTAACCCTTGCCAAAATATGTATTCTTGGATTCTAGCATCTCTCTTAAGTGAATTAGGCAACTTCGTAACACTAAAGTGCTACACGTGACTGCTTTGAATTTGATGCATCTGAGCTTAGCCAAACCAAATGAATGGGGAAGAGTGAGAACACCTGACACAGACAGAAAACCAGCCAACCAAGGCTCTGAATTATGTGCCAGTTTTTGTACAGACATCAAGGAAACTACAACCTACAGCCTACACAACCTAAACCTAATCTCTGGGGATGACTGAGTCCTACTACAAAAGTGGAGGTGATAGTCATGTGAGTGGGGAATGTGGACAGGTGGAAGACGCATGAGCAGATCTTGCATCTATTCTTGCTAACGAGTTTTAAAGCCCCTTAGCCCTCCTTATTAAATCCATGCTTGCACTGTACCCTACCCAAAACCACAGACTTTAAAGTTCAGCCTTCAACCGGGCAGTCTGTACAATCCTGAAAGAAAAAAACCCACCTTACATTATTCCAGAGTTCGTGGGTTTCAGCTCAGCCTGTTTGCAGCCCTGTCCCTAAGTGGGCCAGTGACTGGGTGAAGGTTTGCTGCTGTCTCTCTCACTACTAAAGCACTGATGCAGGAGTGTCTCAGATCAGCAGCGCTCCCTGCAGCAGGCTGGGAGCAATTCCTGGAGCTCCAGGTCATGTGGGGATTGAATGCAACTGCATTTCAACATATAATAAAGATGCTCATCTATATGGTAGTTCTGAACGGCACAAAAACATGACATGGACAGAGGTGTGGTATATACATCACTATAAGTAGGGCCATGGTCAGGAGGTATGGTGAAGATCAGGAGCCAAAGTCAGGTAACACAAAGAAAGGTCTACAGAGCAGAACAGTTCTGGACGTTAAACCCTTGGGCTAGCTCTTCTGCCCATTTTCCACTTACTTCTTTTTTCTCATTCATCAGCATTATGCAGATTTTTTCTCAGAAAGGAAAGGTTCCTTGCATCGTCCTTTTCCTCACAACTATCCAAAACAGCACACCTTCTGATAGAATGACTCTCTGCTGTCAGTAGCATGATGAGAACTCGTTGCCACCTTTGGGAAGCTGGAGAATATCTGCCTTTGGTATGCCACTGGGTCAGCTGGAATTCTTGAAATTACACTCTTCTTCCCGTGGGTATATGAAGACAATATAGCTAATTGCAAAGCAATGGAAGGTATGAGAACAGAGATTAACCCATGTAATTCTGCTGTTACTTCCTTATGTTTCATTTAATTTAGCTGCTTTTAAAAGGCTAGGACACAAAAACTCATCATGAATCCAAGTTACCTGTATTCCATAATTCCATTATAATACCTCATCACAAAGCAGCTGCTGAAATTATCTCTTGCTCCAAACCAGTCCTTTTTGGCAGCAGTAGAACAAGAATCTTAAACCACAGCCGTGTTAGCTAAGACAAAGCTTAACTTTGCTAAAAACTGTAAGTATGCAAAGTCTTCTAGAGTAATGTAATAGAGTTATATTAACTTTTAACAAAATACCGTAGCCAGTCTATTCAATAAGGTGCAACAGACCTTGTTTACAGCGTTCCTCTCTTCTAGTGTTATTTCTTTGGCTTCGAAGCAGTTATGTCAGTTTTGTATAGACAGCCCTAATACAGTCTCTAGCCCAGTGTTTCTAGGTCTAACCAACTCATTATTCTGACTGTCTCACTATAAAATGTCTTGAAATCATAGATTTATTAAAAGAGGAACATCAGCTGTCATCCCAGCTTTCCAGCATTTGGCTAACTCACTTCTACCCTGTCAATAAAAATAAGTTGTTATTGACAGAGCAGGAACTCAAAGGAATTTCTTGAAGCCTGTTTCTTAGATACACAATTTATGGCATTCAGACAAATTCACCAAAAATGTGTCGGGGAAAAATGTTTGGGTTTTATCTTTTCATATCAAAGATCTCATTATTTAAAATACTGTCAGGTTGTCTTTCATCTTCAGAGCTGGCAAGCATAGAAAAAGGTTCCAAATAAAAGCAGCCTTCCAAAATGTCACACTGATTATTCATCCACAAGGCAGCTACCTGAGGGTCAGCTAGATGACAAATGTCACAAGTCCGCTATGTGGTTTAGCATGTTGTTGTTTGAGAGGCTGGACAACAGCCTTTTCTATACATATTGCAGGAAGAGCCATATTGTAAAAGGCATACTCAGTGACTTTATCTCCTAACCTATAAATGTAAGTTTATGTTAATTTCTTTTGGTGGTTGATAAAGTACGGTAAAGGCTGGCATGAAGCCGCTAGGTTTTTCTCACATCACTTATTTCACATGTTGACATGTTCTGCAATTTCATCCATTATTTTTTCCCACTGTTTCCCCATACTTTGGCAGTGACAGCAGTCTATGAAAATTTATTGTAATAGATGGTTAGTCACATTTTGCGTATACAGAAACTTCTTCAAAGTTTTGAGATGTTCCCCAGTGTGTACCTTACCAACATTAATGAGGTGTTGAGCAATAAAAGGAATGCATGTCAAATTGTAACTGATAACGGACAATGATTTACTTCCACTGACTTTACCAGTTTTTCTCTCTCAGGAAAATATTTAGTGTATATTTTCATTACTATGGTATTCTCAGAAGAACAGGGAAATTGAGAGTATTTAATGTCTCTTGAAGGAATGCTTTCAACTGCTGAGAATGGAGGGGAAAAGCCATGGAAGTAATTTGCTACTGAATTTCTTTGTAATTACAGGGTTACGACACATGCAAAAACAATGAGTCTCCTTTTGAAATTTTACGTGGGTGAAAGGTGAAGACCAAGCTGAATTGGGTCACTTGTTTATTCTGATGATGATGACAAGCTTGAATATATAATAATCAAAAGAAGCCAGGAGCCACACTGACATAAACGAAAATTAACACACCCCAAATTGCAGAAAAGCCTAAAATGCTTCAGAGTCTTTCTTATTCAGAAAGTTTCTGCATATACTGTAGCACCAGTAAAACTTGATAAAAAATCAAAACAGCTTTAATTATCCTCATATTTATGAATGACCATATAGCTTGTGTTGATATTAGGGCTCATAATGATAGGATATTGTCTATCTTGGAAAGCTGGCAATAAGTGAATGTTTGATAATATACAATAAATTAAGCTGAATTAATGATTGCTGGCACAGGAATAAGGTTTTTGAAGAAGCCATTAAAGCGTGTACAGCTGACTTCTTAGTCCACTGGTGTTCTTTACCACACAGAGATAGGACAATTTCAGTTGAAATTAGGAGCTCTTTGTCAAAGAGATGGTGGACGAACCATCAAGACGAGTCCAATGTCCTGCACAGGCCAAAAGAGTGTCACAGAAGATGCCCATATATGGGTTTATTTACAAACGTAAAGATGTTATTGATAGGATTTCCTCTTCTGAAAAACGAGAATCATGACTCTTTGTGAGCACAAGACATAATTGTTTCATAAAAAACCTTTTTTCTAGGTTTTTAGGGACAAAATAGTAGCTTCAGCCTACCTGGTTCACTGAGATTTCCATCACTTCATTTCCTCTCTTAGCACTCTAGGACTCCATATATTATCTCTTGTCCAAACACCTCAGCCAGAGATATCCTACATATTTGCCTACAAATGAATATGGAGGACAGAAGAACATATCCATTATTTTAATCAGATGGACACATCACTAAAGCATTGCTTGAAAAAGCTGCTTCTATGCTGCAAATAAAACAGGGCCAGGGAGTAAGCTCAAGCACTAGATCACTAGTTGTCCATGTCACCTAATTGTTGACAAGCTCCCTGGCATTGCTGAGTCAGCTAGCCTCCTCAGGCACAGTGCGAGGGATAGACAGGACTCTTTCTAGCAGGTATTATCAAAAAAATACACTAGATTAGATTCCTTCTGTCTCTCATATACCCCAAAGCTATCTCAGCAGACTTTGCTTATTAACCATTCTACAAGCCACTCTGTGGGCAAACAACATATATCCTCGGCTTTATGCTACAGAAGTACTTCTCTAATGGCTGCAGCACATAATTTCAGACACTATGAATCGAAAAAAGTCAGTATTTGTTTCACTACAAAATGAAATATCTGACCTTGCATGGAGTATTATCATTTAAATATGCCTGCCCACTAAGGAATGTTCATGTAAACTACAAAGACCTTGATTACTCCCATCCTCCGACTGCAGTTCAGATCCCATCACTTTGATATTTTGAAGGCACTAGATATGAGTCTCTAAAAATACTGAGTCAGCAAACTCTTGTGCTTCCTTCGGGAAGATGATCTAGATTTACAGTTCTGCAAACAAGAACAAAGCCTCGATGCTTGGATCTAAAGTATACATTGATTTCATATAATGATTATTTCTAGGACATAAGTGAGTCAAATTCATTTCTTTTGTTTTGATTTGATGAGACAGATTCAAGTATGATAAGGTAAGAAAGGAGCCTGTTTGTGTTCATATAGATTTAAATTATAGGTGTCTTCCCCTTGGGGATGAAGAAGCAGGTTTTACCAGATTTTGTGTAGTAAAGATATAGAGTCTCCATATAGCCAATGGAGAGAGGTCTATGAAGACCTCTAAGAAGATTCTCTGCGCCTGAATTATTCCCATTGACTCCTTACTGAAGGTCAGTAGAGAGTTTTTAATGACACTAGAGGACAGGGAAATTCAGTGAGTGCTTCAGAGTTACACTGAGAGCTTGTAGCCAAACCTAATATTAAATCCAGACTTCTGGGAGCCAAACGACTTCTGTACAAGATCTTGCTTTTTCATCAGCATGAAGACCAGAACCTTGATTAAAAGGTATCTAGGTAGACCTATAATGATAACTAGGGGTAAGAATACATCTTGAGAACACCTTCCAGGTGATCGTCAGACTGAGAAGTAATCAGTGTTACTGAACAGAAAAGAACATCATTTGAGGCTGAAAAAGGGTATCTGCTATGAATCAGTGAATTAGCATTTCCTTCTAGATAAAATATAATGGCAGCATGCCCAGTTTGTCATGGTGAACAAAATTATCTAATAGGCTTCTTTCACCTCTAATCGTAAAAAGTCAATTATCCACTTTAACAATGGGCGGGGGGGGGGGTGGTGTTGACAAGGGCCAACAATAATAATGATGGACATAACCTTTTCACTTGCAGGGTTTTTTTGTAATTTACATATATAACATTTTTTGTAGCATTAAGAGTACTCAGAAATATGCTGAAAAGGTAACTGAAACAAGTCTAGATCTGTCTCTCATGTAAACATGTGGAGTGCAAATAGACAGAGGATGATTATCTGTAGCTTAAGTGGCTTTTATGATAATGGCATTTAAGCCTTATTTCATGTTCTCTGAGTTTATTTTTAAAAATCTGTTGTCTAAGAAGACAAATCACTCCTTGGGAGTTTTTCAGCCTTTTGATTAAGAGCCACCCATCACCCCAAAAGCCCTGCAGCTGTTCTAGCAGAAAACTTAAAGGCCAAGTTATTATAAATATCAGGAATAATATTGTAATGATTGGATTTAAAGAGTATTTGTTTACTTGTTAGGATCCACTACATTCCTTACAATATAGTTCTTAAAAACTATAATAGGAGCTCATTTAAGCAGCAGCTCAAAAGGCAAAGAACTCAATTCTCTTTTTCATTCAAAATATGCTTGGTTTTCATTTTGTGATATGAAGTATGAAATGAAGCCTGAAGCACAAAGATTAAAACATCCAACTATAACAAAAATGTCACCTTCTCAATATATCGTTTCCTGTTTCTTCTGATCCCAGTATTTCTTTCTTACAAAAGTATCTCTCTTTCTGTGTACAGACATCTGGGCCAGAGGCTTCCTCAACTATAGAAAAATCTAGTGGTATAGAGCCTAAGTACATTCCTTCTGCAATTTGCCTTAGTTACCTAGATATACCTATACCCACCAGTCCTGCAATAAGATGGTCAAACAGCATGCAAAGAAGTCCCTTTTTCCAGAAAACTCAGCCTAGCTGTAAATGTGGGTTTGCGGGAATAATTCTGTCACAAGAATTGACCTAATCAGAGCCTAAAGCAAAGAGCAAACTTTCCTTTGCCTACACGGCTCCCTCTCCTCCAGCTATCCTACACACACCCTTGCAAAACTCAGAAGTAATAATGTGTCCTCTCAAAGGCAAATTCTATTCATGCATTAAAAAAAGAAACCGGGAGAGTACAGCTGTACCGACCCACAACCATAGCCATTGTGTTCACAGCACTGTCAGCCAAAGACACAAAATGGAACCAGGAGGAGATCCTGGAAAGTGCTACATTAAGAGGCTGAGAAGGTGGTTTCTTGAAATGGGAAATTCACATAATGTTTCAAAGAGTTCACAATTACATTGAAGTTACTGAAATACAAAAGCGAAGATGGTTCCTAAGCTGCTAATGCCATGAGGCAATAATGAGACAGTAATTTTTGCATTATGACATCAGTTATTTAGAACAAGGTATGTGCCCTTCTCAAGATGTAAATCATATGATGAAAAAAGAAGATAGAATTCATTTTTCTGTATTCGTCTGTTTGCAATTTTTGAGAACAGGCTTTCTACTAAGCCTGCCATTTGTCTCGCTAGATGTGAATAACAAGATTAAAACTTCAAGGACTCCATCCTCAGCCAGTATATATTTGTGTACAAGGGTTGAGGCTTTGGCTTAAACTATTCAAAAGCCCATTTGTGTTTTAAAAATTCAAACAATTTTAATATTTTAATATTCCCCCTCGGGTTATTGAGAAAAATCAGATTTAATACTCACCAACCATCTGATTTATATAAATATCTTATAAACTTTAATACTGGTGCCTTTGCGCACTTAAAAGCCACATGGGATATAAGAACAGGGAAAAGTTGCACGGAAAGTCAGTGGGAAAAGATCTGGTTTCTTAGTTATAAAGCAATAAAGGGCATGCATTTAAAATTACATATTTTAATATTTCACATAACTTATACTGGATGCTGCAGAAAATGAGCACGTTGGTTTGGAGCTTTGCATGTGCTTGTTGATCGTAACGAATCCAGGTGGGGGGCCCTAGCTGTGTGCTCAGGCGCTGTGTGGTCAAGCATGCAGACTGAGGAAAAATCACCCCTCTGAACTCCAGCTCCACGAGCACTCCTGCTCTGCGTATTACTCATATCTTTCACCTGCAGGATTTACCATCAAGGAACGTAACTGGGCTGTTGATTGGATTGATAGCAGTGAAGTCACTGTGACACTGGAAGGACAGAATTCACTCAAAATTCATCACCTGACCTGGACAAAATTCCTTCCTGCGTAGGGGGTTAATATGAAGTGAATGTTCTTTACAAGCTCCAGTGGAATCTTCAAAATAAGCCACAGGCTGGGGAATGCAGGAGGGAAGCCATTGGGGCTGGAGGCAAGAGGAAGCAGCGGGGCAAGGTGAAAGCATGCCGGGCAGGGCTTACCAGCAGCAGCCCCATGCAGTCCTTGAGGATGCGATTGCTCCTTGTGCTCCCCTTGAGTTGGAAAAGAAAGCTGGGAGGTGTCTGAGGGCCTTTTGGCCAAGCCCCAGGACAGTCTGCAAGGAAGAGGACGGACAACGAGCTGACGCAAGATCTTGATGCTGGGGAGAGCAATGCAGCACGAGCTGAGGGAAGAGGTCAAACCATTACCATTACCTGACATCATCTTTTACTGTATTATATCATTTTATTGTAGAAGGGTCTTTTTTCTGGGGTAAACCCTTTAATTTTGTGCCGTGTGAACTGAGGGGCAAATGCAAAGCCCTGTGCTGAAAGCTGTCGTTGACCCAAGAGTGAAAAGGCAAACAGCTGCAAAACGCTGACAGCCACAAAACGTGACCGGAGTCAGATCCCATAGCGGTGGTTCAACCCATGCAAACCCCTGGCTGTGTTCAGACTGACACTGCGTCCTGATGTCACTTTGGAAACTAAATGCATTTAAAGCAAGCCAAAAGAAACCAACTCTTATCACAGAACAAGCGTATCCCCAGACAGCACTGTAGTGATACAGCTATGCTGGAGCCATGACACAGGACTGGCGAAGCTTTCCCATGATGACAAGCCCTCGGCTTGACACTCCCTCTGGAGCGCTCGTGGCTGGAGAGGCAAGGGGAGCCAGGGGAGGGGTGGCCCATGGAAAGGCAGAAGCAAGGGGCAGCCTCTGCACCATGTCCTCCAGCTTCTTCCACTCATCTCGAGCACTGCCACCGCAGCAGCTGGGGCCTGTTCATGCTCTTTGGAGAGAGGATGGCAGTCCCTTGGGTCTGCCAGCTGTAAGTGCACCTTCAACTGCAGGGTATCCACATCAGGGGAAGCTGTAGTAACCAGAGAGGTAGCCACAGCTACAGGGAGGAGGGGAATCACAGAACCACCAAAAATGAAAAGGAGCTTAAAAAGTTGTTTAATTCACCCTCCTCTCCCTCTTTCAAAGGCAGGATCAAATTAAAATCTACTCATGATAGACGTTTGCCTCCCTATCCTAAAGGAGTTTCTAATTATGGAGAATGCACAGTTTCCTTAGTCATTTATTTTTGCCTTTCTTCAGTCTTTACCATTAGACCTTTTTTTCCCAACATCCCACCTAAAGTGGGAAATTTAAGCTCATAATTTCTGATTTTACCCACAGCAGACAGAGAAGCACTTTTCCGCATCTTCACTGACATGTCTGAGGCCTCTAGGACATCTTCCAGAAGCTTCCTCTACTCAAGAGTGGGAATGGCAGGCAGATGGCAAATGACTTACACAGAAAGCTTGTGCATTGGTCCGGTGCATCCAAGTCTGAAAATATAAGACAGATATAACATCAGGATAATCCATCAGGCAGAAAGCCATGGACTTGTACTTGGGTACTAGGAACAATGGTTTTAATAGGAAAATTGAGCACATAGTAAAAATGAGAAGAATCCAACCATTTTATTGAACTCTGTGCTACAGAATTGACCTTAATCTACTGTATAGAATCTCCCTGTTGCCAGTGGAATAGTGGTGTATGATCTGTAACTTCTTAACCCAAATAGCAATGCATAGTTTCTGACATATGTTTATCAATTTGATCTTCAACAGCAATAAGCACTGAATCAAGATGATGTTTCAGTCTGAAAAGCATACCTGGGCATTATCTCATTTCTCATCTATCTCAGCTCATCCCCACATAATTTGGAAATTGCTCAGTGACACTAATTATACCCAATTTATTAATAGGCATTTGTAAAGAAAAGTACAGCAAAACATCTATAGAATTTTCCATTCCCTCTTGCTTCTAAATTTTTAATTCATGCTTTAGTATACTTCTTACTTGACTAATTTCAACCTTTTCTTTAATTTAAATCTTCTCACAAATGCTCCAAATACAGGAAAAAAATTACATGGGAAAGCCAAAATTCTTTGTCCTGTATGTGTTTTCCCAGACCAGCAGTTAAAGGGGCTGGGAATGGCAATGCTTAGTTCTGATAAACTATTACTCCATGTGCAATTTTGTGTGCACCGCTCTCGCTAGACCCATGCGTGAAGATGGAAGAGGTGATTAGCACATTGGCCAAGCTTTTTGTCCCGTAAGTGTTTTATCGACAGAAAATGTCTAGATAATTCTCCAAAGCAGGCAAAATATTAACTTGCTGTAACTTCTTATTAGCTCAGGTGTGGCTACGTACACTGCACACCGAGTCCTGGATTCATCCCTGCTAACTGAATCATAAAACTGAGGTTTCCTATACAGGCAGTAGAGACCCTCCAGAGTGCAGCATGAAAATCACTCACTAATTGCCTATTGGCTTAATTGAGGAATTAAAGGCAATTTTAGTCCTATCTTTGTCACTTCAGCTAACCCAAAGCTCTAATTATGTAGGCCTGAGAGGAATTTAAGGAATATGATCTCCTACAGACACTTTTGAGGTCCTTAATCTGCATACAGTGATACCAACCATCTTTTCCTGCACAGTTTGTTGCAAAAAACAATAAAGCCATAGCTTTACTGTACTGAGCCTTAACTGCAGCTTACCAGTTGCACTGATATCTCTACTACATTGTATTTACGACACAGTATGGTAATCCAGTACTTTTCTTCTGCAGTAGTGTTGGAGTAGCATGAGCAGAAAAACAGTTCTGAAACAAAGGAAAACAGAAATTATTTTAAAGAAAATTTCCCTCTTTCTGGAAGGAAATGGAGAGCAGAAATGCAGACATACCAATTATGTAAGCGACAAACCATTTTTTTATAGGTTGTCAACAGGTATAATTGGGCCTGACAACCCACCTTCAAAGCCTGAGACTAATTTAGTACAAGCAAGGGATCTGTAGGGGAATATGGAGTTTCCCACAGCAAGGTCACCTCAGAAGTGCTTGACACTGACAGAAACCCAAAGCCGTTACCAGCTGGCAGTCAGCTCAGCGACTTGGGCAAAATAAGTGGATGGTCTCAGCTCGGTTTCCAGTTGTAAGGTGGCCACAGTGGGGAAATCTCCCTTATACTTAACAGCAATAGGCAGCTACACCAGCATGGCTTCATACGCTTCTCTGCGAGCGAGGCAGGGATGGGTAGTGTGCCTTCAGCGGGTAGTCACAGACAGACAGCTTGCACCTGGCCAGCTGTGCCGTGCCAGCCTTATAGCAGACTAACCAGTAATGTCCACACAACTTATTTGCAAACGCAGAATTTAGAGCATTAGTATTTATTTCCATTTGCAGCATTTATCTCTCATCACCCTGAGTACCTACACAGCATTTTTACCAAAAAAGGAAAACATCAGCTTCATGAAGAAACCCTCATTTTATGTATTCCGACCACATACGGGCAAAAAAGACAAAACCCAGTCAGCTTCCCTAAAGAAAATACAACACAGGCTCACAAATCTGACAGGGAATTTGGTTTGTAAAAGCACTACCAAGATAATACAAGTCACATTGTTTTTATAGCTAGGATATTGCATTCTGCTGCCGAGCCAGCTGCAGTCGGACCCCGCTTGGACAGCAGATGGTGTCCTACTGTAACACTAAGCTACCGTGCTCAAAGAGGAATCTTAAACTAGCCTTTAAAATGCTCTCCAATTTCCATTTAATTACTTTAATTGGCTTTATAGACTACAGAATAAAAATGATGGACCTGTTTAAACACTAGGCTGAATTTAAAAGATCAACATGTCAAAAAGAGTGACTTTGAAGCATAGCTCTTATTTCAGAGACTATTTTCCAATATTTAAAGGAAGTTTTGAAGAACGTGATCAGTACCACTTAGGTGCCTGAGTGGTCCTTTTCTAAGGCACCACACACAAATAAGTGTTAAGGATCTCTCTGAGGGTCGGGGGAGTCAGATGTCTCATGCTTAACAACTGTGCCTTTGAAAATTTTCTTCTTACAGTATATGTTATCTGCATATAATAATGAGAAATCTAAACTTATAACTGTTCTGGTAAAGGCAATGCAAAAACTTATGAGCTTACATGGGAAAGGACCATTTTTTTTCTTCTATGTTGTATTACATCTTGTGCAGTGGGCATCTGGTCCCCATTGGAGCTCTCAGATACCAACTTAGTACAAATAAAAATCTGTAGGTATTAAATTTATCCTTGATAAATGACATGCTGTTGCTGTGATAAAGCTAAAGGAAATAATTTAATGCTTTCAGTCTGCATCCAAAGCCATTTTTCCTTGTATGGTTGTTTTTTTCCCTGCTCTTTGGGATCTGCAGAAGCTCCCAGCACTTTGTGACTAATGAGGTGAACTGGATGATGAACAGAAATCTGTTACATTAAGGAGCTACAAGTCTGCCTGTGCCACTGGACTTGAGGAAGTGGGTAGGTACGTATAAGAGATCCTTACAGGCTTGGAGCTTCTTCAAATGTTGCACAGAACCTGACTCATGACCGAGCCTGATCTAAAACTACTCCTCCAGTAATTCCCCTTTTGCATCACTTACCCGAATCACAGCCCTGGCTGCTGCAGGGTCCAATGCATTGCTGAGCAGGCCGGCATGACTCAGCTTTGGGTTATCCGGAGTCTGCAAGCCTAGGTTGAATTTACTGTCACTGGGAGGGCAAAATTTGTTGGGAATAGTTTTGTCATTCATACTAGGAGGTGATGAAATCTTTGCCTGCTGGAGCAGATCATCATCATCTCGCACAGCTAAACCCAGGCTGGGGCAGAAGAGTCGTAAATGGTGTTATTTGCACAGTCATCATTGAATCACATTTTTCCTTTTTCACAGAGACCCTTGTAAAATTCTACTCTCTTTCTGCTGCTTTCAGAAGAAAACAATTGTTCCTCTAGCCCCAGGTTACAGGTGTAGTCTCACCTATTTTGGTGAGATTCTTCATCTGAGAAAGTACTGTTGACCTGATCCCTTAGAGAAATAGCCATACGAATGAGATACCTGGTTTTCAGAAAATGCTTTTATTTTCTTCCTCATCCTAGATATGACAGAGGATGCAGAGGTCAATATTCTCAAAAAACATTTGCATAACCTCTCCGAAAGCAATAAAATGATGAAACCCAGAATCTGCAAATTGTGGTGATTTGTAGTGCTTTGATTTATAGCCCTGTTGGGTTCAGAGTGAATGATTTCTACAGAGACCAGTCCCTCTAATCGGAATTTTACAAGAAACGGATGTGCTAAAAGAAACAGAAAGCTAACAGGGCTTCTGGTTACATTTTCAGCCTGATTTATAGAGCTGTAAAACTCTCTGTATCAGGGAGCTGACACCAATTTCTAGAGAGCTGTGAACATTTGTTTTCATCTGATTTTCCTGCAGGGTTTCTAGGCCTGCTTCATTTACAAAAGACCCCAGTGAAATCCATGTCAGGTGTTAGAGAGTGTGGGATGCTGGTGTCACAAGTGAGCTGGCAGCAAAGCAGAACCAGCTCTGTAGCTAAGCAAAAATAAATAAGTCCTGGGAGTGTCTGTTTTGGGGACAGAAGCGTACTTCTAAGGATTCAGGAGTGGAAATGAAGCTGAGGCAGGAGCAGGCATTTGCCAGGGCTGAAATGGCTAAGGGAGGTCTGCTCTGGCATGGCGAGGGATGCTGTACAAGCGAGCGGTCCCCAAGCTGAAGGCAAGCAGGTGGAGAAGACAGAAAGCCAAGTCTGGTGCTGCTGCAGCTGTGTCACTGCAGCATAACCACAGCTAACAGAGGCAAATGCCACCCACATGCAGATGCATTCAGAAAGCAGAGGAGCAAGGTTCTGAGAAGACAAAGACCTGGAGAGAAAGAATGGTGAACGAACCAGGGACAGGAGGTACAGCCTGGTCAAGGCTGCAGCCATGGTTAGTGCCCACACACAACACAGGGATATAGTAAGACTGGCCAGATGGACAGAGAATGCACAGAATCCTTCAGCAGGGAGCGAGTGGCAGAAGTGCCATGGCCAGACTCCCCTGGGGACCCCTCGAGGGCTGGACTGCAGACAGGGACATGCACTTAGAGGCAGTGCCCATGGCCACTCACAACAGTAACATGCCATGAGGAGAACCAAACCAAACCAGCACATCCACCAAGCCAGGTGCAACGCCCAAAGATGCGAGAGAGAAAGCAGAGAGGAGCAGGACAAGGCATGGGTCAGACGCAAGGATCAGGAGAGGAGACACGTGAGCAAACTCTTGGGCAAGAGTAGGTAGATCACCAGGAACCTTCCTCCTGGAGGTGGGCTGTGATACACAGTAAAACCTCCACCTGCCTCTCTGCGGGTGCAAAACTATTTGACCTACAGCAGGAAAGAGCTCCATGGCTCAGATCTTGCCAGTTCTGCTCCTTCTTATAGCTAGAAATGTATAGAAATGTTTGGCTTGTATTTTCACGCCTAAAATGAAGGTGATATAAAAGTTAGAACAAAATAATCTGAGGCCTCTTTCAAGATGGCAAGTTGTCCCTTTCCAGAAAACAAAACATGTATCATCAGAGGTTATTATGGGTGCCTGAACCAGTATCCTCTCCAAAGAGAGCTGCAGGAGATTCTAGTGGAAAGGAAAGTAGGAAATTACTTTAAACCAGCACTTCCAAGCATAGTGGATCTTCAGACCTAAGGCCCGGATCATTCCACGTCCTGAGGCTCATTGTGTTCCAGGACACTTAGCAGGGTTGGGGGCAGGCACTACCTTGCCCAGCTGGCAAAGGTTTTAGGATCAAAGCCTGAGGTATTTATGTGTTGGCTAACAGGCTAGCATAAAATAGCAGGTTCTGCTGACATAGCATTTAAGAAAATGTTCTTACCTTGTATGCTTTTTAAAGAAACCCTATCGGTTACTTTATTATAAAAAATTATTAAATATTAAATATATTATTTTATAAAATGGTTTAGTAGTATGCCTGTGTTACTTTGTTTTTAGAGTATCAAATTAAAAAACAGTTATTAATTAATAAACCAAGGTGTATTTTATTGCACTAATAAGTGCAGCTCTAAAAATTTATTACCACTTTCCAAGGATTTACTTCCTTTATTTAAAAAAATGTATTGGTGTCTTAAATTAATTATAAAGATCAAACTTACAGGGAGAGGCCCTGATCCAGCAAACACATATGCTTATGAGTAATTTAACTGCATGAGTAACTTCATAGAATTCAGTGGGTGAGAGAGAAGCTGTGATCCGTGGAGTTCCTAATGTGGGTAAAGTTATTCATGGGCACAACTGTTTGCAGGACTGGAGCCAAATATAACACATATACAATTTCCCATCTAGAAGAAAAGGCAAATGAATACATAGTAAAAAGCAATTACATGTTATTGAATGTTCTAACAACTATATATTCGATAATAAGTGTATTAACGCGAATTTCAGTTCAAAGATGCACAGGGCTTACCTATAATTGATGGATAATAAATGAAGAGGTAGAATGAAATGGAAAAGTGAAAAGAGTGTAACTCTTCATGTCTGAGTTTCTCTCTAATTGAGTTGTTTCTTAGATGCAGTAAGTATACACAGGAAATATGCAAACACAAAAAGAATGAGGCTGCACTCAGCTACCATCTTTGGACACCAAATGCAGGCGTTATGCTGCCCAAAGAGCACTTGTATTGGTCTCTCAAATGTTTCAAAGCACCTAAGGCAGATGCTTAGATGCCCAGTGTGATCTCTAAGTGAGAAGCAGGCACCTTTAAAGAATAAGTTCTAAAAAGCCTTGTACCACACTCAGGACCCTGCCACAGAAATTACCTATTTATATTGATAACCACTAGCTGGACTGTTAAAACAGAGCCAGGTTTCTCCTGTTGCTTGTTCTCTCTATGTTCCCCTTGGCTGTGCACTGTGTGCTGTAGAGGGACATGGCTTCTGCAGGGAGAAGTGGGGCAATGTTTCAGACCTCAGCAGGGGAAGAGGACAGTGCCCTGGGAGGTGGGTACATTGGCTTTGAACTCTTCAGGAGAGAATGGAAGGAAGCTCTGCTTGCTCTGAGCTAGGCTGTTGTGTTCTGTCCCAACTGTATTTTTTTAAGACAGTGATGCTGACTGACTTGCCTGATGCTGAATTCAGAACCTCTCAGCAGCTGAGTACAGACTGAGTGTCTCCACAACCCTCACTTTGAGCTGAGCTTCCTTGGGAGGGAATTACGTAGCTGCTCAGTTTCTGGCTTTGAGGAAGCGCTGTTACGCCTGTAGGAAACTGCACTGTCCAACCCACCAGCTGGCTGAGATGGTGCCGAATTGCTCTCTGAGATTTAGATAACGGTAGTTTACCTGTGCTCCAAGACAAGCAGAACCCAAGTGGCCAACAGCTCTCCCACAGCGCTGAAACCCTGCAGTTGGGAGAGACTGGATAAATCCCTTTTTGGCCTGTCCTTCTTATTGAAATATGAGCGAATACCTCAGCCCCCCTGGGCTGCACTGTGGTAGCATTAAGCACTCTGCAAGTTCTCCTTATGAATTGCCAGTAAAGTAGACAGTTTGCAAATGTTTATGTTCCTGCACTTATTTTGCCTCTACGAAATAAATGCCGCTGCCAGGCACAACACAATGCACCCAGTGTCTTCTGCAACGTTCTTGCTGCTGCTCACTTTAAACGGCATCTTTAGGGATGTGTTTCTAGCTCTTCACCTCCCTGCTCCCCACCTGTGCTTTGGCAGTCTCTACACGGAAGATGTTGTGATCGCTTTGTTTGCCCACAAGATATCCACTTCTGTCCTGCTGCACGCTAACTGGCTATTTTTCCTTTGCATTTTTCTCTCCAGGGTCGTTTCTCTGAGATCGCTCTCCCCTCTGGATGTCCTTGGCTCTCAAACATCCTGCTCATCTCCTGGAGGTACATCTACTCTGGATACTACCACAGTATAGTAGGAATATTACCAAAGGTGCAATTATTTTGACAGGCCTTTCTTCCTGGTGCATGCTTTAGATGCATACTGCTGATGACTGGGTCCTTTGTTCATATGTGTAATATGTAAAGTATACAAATGCTTTCTGTTTATGCATGAGGAAAAGAACATGAACAAGCCTTAGTAATCCCTTATTTCTCACTTGCAATTAGACTACAATAAAACATCCTATTCATATTAACAAAGAGTTTTGTGAAAGGGTAAGTCCCACTCTTTTCATGGTGGCATTGTCACCTCACAGAGTTCAGTCTGCTATGGCTTTCTAACTGCCCCGCCCTTGCAACCTCCGTTTTGCTACTGCAACCATTAGCAAGGTCATAGCTCTAAATCCCATCAGGCAATATGCCATAAAGTGTTTTGTGACACATAGCCAAGAGGGCCCTCTGTCACATAAGGGGAGAGATGAGGAATAGGAATAAGGAAGGGCAGATAAGCTAGTTCCACCTCTAAATGCCTCAAAATGTGAAGCCACTTAGGCAGGTACAACCATTTTACAGGCTAATCAGGTGCTCATTACAGGTCTGAACATGCTCATACCTGTGTAAGCAGCGCTGCTGCTGCCACTGAGCTTATATTCAGGCTAAACACTCATGGAGGATGCAGGGAGCTCCATCTGAAGGGAGCAGCCAGTAGAGATAAGGATTAATCATAGCTGGAACAGAGAAGAGCTTGTATTGCTTTCTACTAGCTCATCCAAAATAGTGCCCCTTCTGGTTTTTTTCCCCCTTTGTGCAAGGATTGCTTTACTGGTTTTTGAATGTCAGCTAACTTTGCTTATCAGTACCCAAAAAGCAAGTCCCTGCAGGGTCCCCACTGACAAATGCTGCCAGGCAGTCATGCCCTTTCCTCTGCTCTGAATGTGGTAATTAGAGAGATGCAATTTTCCAGTAGTGCTTGACAGCCTACATCAAAGGCACAGAAACTGTTTCTGGACATTGAAAAGATAAAATTCTAATACTAACTGATGCCTCCTTCAGTTTTTATTGCGGTTCAATGTAAACAGATGCTGCTGGTTTTGAAGTATATGTTCAGATCTGCCAGAGTATATATATTGCAGTAGTGATATCTACTGTAGTAAACTCTGATAATTACCATCATGGGTATATACTTGATTCAATCATCTCTATGACATTAGCTGTATGTGTGCTTACACATTCACAGATGTCTGTCTTTACGTGTACATGCATACAAATACAAACACATGCAAATGAATTAAATGGAAACTGTAATCCAATCTTAACCAGGGTTTTAAATTAATCATAATACATACACACACTTACAAACATCGGGCTATATTTAAGTTTCACATAAGCAGTGTAGAACTATTATCTTCTGTGGAGCTATGCAGTTCATGAGTCAGACCCAAAGCCTGTTAGTTAGCCGGTGGAAAGACGCCACTGACTTTATTGGGCTTTGGACCAGACCCGAAGCCAATGGTTAATTGTCTCATATAATATAACTTTCCCTTCCAGCAAACTTAAGATAAACTTAGATTCTAATTCCAATAACTCTCCATAATTTTTTCCAAACAAATTCCTTATGGAATGGAAATGCCCATTCTTGTTCTGGGCATTTTTCAATGCTTTCGCATTTGTTTTGAAAATTGATTCAGTCATGTTAAACATTATGCAAGCTTGAAAATGATCACAGTCTCCAACTATCCAAAGTGAAATTCTCATACATTCAAAGCTCAGAAATAAATGTCATTAGAAACTTCAAACTTGGCTGGTATTAAAGCCATCTTTGAGGAAGGGAAATCAATTCACATTTGAAGAAATTCAGCCTAGTGTTTTAGAAAGCAAGAACAGTTTAGGTTTACATGTCCATCTCAGCTTTCTCATTTTATTACATGCCCTGTGCAACTTTCTATTTTCTTTCCAGGTTTTTTTGACTTGGATTGATTTTGAATATGTACTTAAAAGATGCAATTATTTGGAGGGGAAATGAACATGCCTGCACCAAGCTTCTTGAATTAAAGCTTTCTAAAGATCTGCATTTGAGCTCCAAGCTAATAAGGCTGTTAAGTTCATCCTAATTTAGGTATCATAGCTGACAGAAACGCAGTTAAAGGCATTTCATTTTTAAGAAATTACTCCTGAAGAGCCTTTTTACTAAACATGCTGTCCATCCTCCTTTGAATAACAACTAAACTAAAATCCTGAGTTAAAAGCTCATGTCTAAGCTTCCTGAATGTAGGTATTGGATATGCTGTTCATACCCAGGCTGTCTATAAAAAGAATGTGGCTGAAGTTTTTTAGGCTGTGCTCATTACTAAAGGAAGTTTGCATTTGGATTACTATCTATATCAATACAGCTGTTACCTGATAAAATCGCTGTTGCAGAGCCATGTTGCCTTCTGGTGCTAGAGGCTCTCAGCTGCTGCAGGGGACTGGAGTTCGGGGTCCTGGCTAAAAGGCAACAGGGAACATCTCTGTTCCATAGCCCACAGGCTCTGCATAGTCTTGTAGGTGCCCTAGAGGCAGCAATTAATTCAAGACAATGAATGCTTAAAGTGTTAAAAGTGTTTCAAAACCACTGACTCCTGTTTCTTTCTGTGTCTATTCTATTGCCACAGCACATATATCATATTTTGCAACCCTTTTCTTGGTTTTATAAATAGAATTTAGAGTGTACTATTTATGTAGCCCTCTACCCAAAGAGAGGATTGACAATGTCACAGAAAGAAAAATCTCTGGTCAGACTGACAACATGTACGACATCCCACTGTCTCTTCTTGTGGTACACCACAAACGCAGCTTTCACAGTAAGTCCAAAGCTTGTTACAAGGTTTTGAAAAGCATTTATGGCTTTTAGTGAGTAGAATGTGAGGAGCAGATGCTCCCCAGGACTAATGCACACAAGCTTGCCATAATGTGAGGGCAAGTCTCAAAGTCCCAGAAAAAAAGAAAAATCTCTTCCAGTCCTTTGCTGATGTAAATGGGAACAGGTCCATTGGCTTACATCTAAATGTACTTACAGTGTAAAGCGCCCTATCCGTACTTCTGTATTTGTGTTAACTGGTATTTGCACAATAATACCCAATGCACACAAAACATTGCATCAAAAGAAAGTTGCTCCTTCCCTCCAGCTTGTCTTTTGGGAATAATTACCTTTTTCTCCATTCCTGAGAGCTTCCCTGCACTGCTTGCAGTCTTCCAGTTAACATTATTTTGTCATCCTTTGCTACCAGACCTCTTTCCTTCCCACTGCCACTTCCTTTCTCTCTGGCATGCAAAGGGAGCCTGAGTCATAGTGAAACCTCTAAATACTGGCTCCCCTGGGTGCTCTTTCTCTTTCTACCCCTACATCGGACAGCAACAGTGGTGGTCACAGGGTCTTGAATGTGTTTGTTGTTGTACGGTCCCTCTTTCTCTGATGCACATCGAGTGCACATCCCACCCTGCCTGTTGCTGTGTGTCCAATACAAAACACCTACAACAAAAGTGTTACTCAGTCAGGCTGAAAAGAACATTTAGATTGGGCTGCATCTTTTTACACCTGGGTCCCAGGATCTCAGTCCTGCCTGATGCTGATCATCCTGACCCCACTGCCCTATTGTCTGCCCCAGCTTTGATGGGAGTGGAGCACAGACACAGAATCACTGTCAGGTCTTGAGCATTGCTCCTCCAAAACTCCCTGCCAAGGTTTGCCTTACAGCTTACTAGCAAGGCCTGAGTCTACTATTTAACTGACTAGCTTTGATCATTGTGTGACTTATGCAAGAGGTTTGTTTCTCTTCCACCCGGCTAAGCAAGATGAAATGCTAAGAATTATGTTCACACCATCATGAGAATCAGTTGTTGGCTGAGGGAACTCCATACCACACCAGGCAACAGCACAAAGGTGAGCCGGTTGTAGGCATTCACTTCCCAGTAGGAGTTTCGCTCTGTGCTGCGGTGAGGTCCTCGGCTGAGGCCACTTCCCGAGATGAAAAGGACAGCTTTGCACGGTGGATTTATTGCACATTCCTGGTCACACGAGGGAGACTGTGTCCAGGTAGCTGCCTCTCTTGCTCTCCCTTTAATCACTGCAGGGTGGGAACTGGATCCAGCCTGGAGGGATAAAAGATCTCCGAGATGAAGAAGTACAATGGAGCGGAGTTAATGTCAACCGGTTTACTGTTGTAAGCAAATCACTACCACATCTCTCTGTGCAGCATGTTACAATTTACTACTCGTAGTTAAATGAGTCAGAGCTGTTGCTTCTGGTTCTGCCTCCAGCCTCTCCTGCCGCAGAGCTGGACAGACAATGGGTCCGTGTTGCAAAGGGGCCTCGGGCCAACCCCAAGGAGCTGCGTGTTGCAATGCCCATTATTGCAATGCCTCATTTTTAGGCCTCCTGCTGTGGAACAGATTGCTCAGGCCAGGGACAGACACCACTGTGCTTCACACAAGGTGTGGAGAGAGTTAAAAGCTAAGGAAAGGAAAATTCAGGAATCTACATACTCCTTGGGTTAGAATACATATATATTCTAATACGTATGGAGTGGGATCAGGCCCTGTGATAGGCAGGAAGAAGGTGTCTTTCTGCGACAAACTCCCTTGCAGTTAAGTGCCTAAGCCACATCAGCCTGCTTTTGCGGACAACGAGGGAGGGAGAGAACCACCTCGCTGCCTCCAACAGCTCATTGGGCACAGTACATCACACCCCAAGCAGTGGGAGATTTACTCTCCAGTCCCCGCTCTGCTGGATTTAATCTGAACAGCCCTACAGCTCTGAAGTGTCCTGGCCACAGGGCTATTTCAGCAGCTGCTTTTTCTTGCACTCTCTGGCCACCTCCCTGTTTAATATAAAATCAAATGTGTCATTAGGAGGGAAGAAAAGCAATTCTCCCCGAGCCCCCAGTAATTTGGTGATTGGGATTTTCACTTTGCATACAAAATACCTGAGTTGAGCTGTTTACCTGAAATCCCTCGGTACCAAGGGGTTAGTGCTAAGTATCCCCTTTCTCCGTGAAGGTGTCCAGGCAGTTTGTTCAACAGACCTTTCGCTTCACAGATCTTTAGGATGAAGGTCTGATACGACTCAGGAGACTCACGCAAGATGATGAGCCTGGATTTAAGTATGCGAGAACTACTTGGAAGCAGGCTCACCCCCTCCCTCCACCGGGCCTTTACAATGGGTAAGTTAGGCAGCTTCCCTGCTTCGCCTCGGATTTCTGAAGGCTGTGTTCTCAGGCACAATCCTGAGCAGCAGGAGGCGGCTGCTGCTGTGCCTAACTCACTTGCTGAATTTAGCCTGCTCTCGCTTTTGAAAACAAGCTTTTAGCTCCTAATTCACTTGAGCGCTACGGAAAACGTTCGATAAAGCGTTCACCGGGGGACCAATTCGCGTTTGGAGTTACGAGAATTCAGACAAGAAGCCCTGAAATCACCAGAAATTCAGAGCAGACAAGAAACCCACGCTTTAACCAAAGCTTTGCGCAGCAGGTTTTCCCGGTAGCCGCCTTCTCTGGAGCTAGAGCTGAAGCTAAGCTTTCCTCTGCTCTCCGCCGCCGGGACCCCGGCGCCTGTCCCCCTGCCCCAGCCGCAGCCGGGCGCGGTGCGGTGCGGCGCGTCCCAGCCCGCACGGGGCCGGGGCCGGGGCCGGGCACAGGCGCCCGGGAGACTGCTGTGCGGGCGGGTAGCCCCGTCCTTCCCCTCGCCCGTGGGAATAAGAGTAGGAAAATGGCTTCCCTTTTATTTTGTGTGTGCGTGTCTGCGCGTGTTTGCTCCCTCTCCGTGCTCTGGCTGCTGTGCGCTGTGTTTCCTACCCTCCGTGGAAAGTGTCGCGCCCCGGCGCTATCGCTTTCCCACGGCAGCGGCGAGCCTCGCCTGCGAGCTCGTGGTGGTACATGGATGTGCTCGGGGCCCCTCCGCTTTCTCTCGTCTGCCTGCCGAGGCTCTCTAGGAGTGTGTGCGGAGATATGCATGGAAGGGAGGGGGGGTACCGGACTGCCTGGAGGGGGTGGCGGGGGAGAGGGGAGTTATTAGGAAACTTTGCTTTGGCTACTCTCTATCCTTGGGGCTGCGTGGCGCCAGCACCCTCAAGTTGAAAGGAAAACAGCCATTCTCACTTCCAACTGCCACTGAGATCCTTAAGGCGACAAAGACACAAAAGTGAGTTTTATTTGCTGGTAAGCCAGAGGCAAGAAAAAAGAAAAGCCAATTCCCCCTTAAAAAGAGCCGACAAATCCTTTCTGCTCTTTTGTGTGAGCTTTTCCTATTCACATGGAGCGTTCATCCGTGTGATTCCCAACTTATTGTCATTACTTAGTTATTAATTGTTCTCATCTGGGTTTAATTGAGCAACCAAAGACTTTAGCCCAAGGGTCAGGGGGAAAACTTAAAGCAAAGACATGTTCAATAGGAATCCTGCGCTTCGAATATCCATCCCGAGTTGACATAATGTAAAAAAAAAAAAAAAAAAAAAAAAAAAGATGCAGACAAAGCGGAGAGATGAAAGGGTCCCGGCTTGCCCGGAGCCCCGCGCCGCAGCGCCCAAAGGTGCGGGCGGAGGGGAGCGGGGCTCGCGGGGAGCAGCTCAGGGCGGCTCTCGCTGTTTAAAATCTCTCTCGGCTTTTTCAAAGCTTCTTTACAGGATAAACCTGGCCTCCTGCGCGATTAGATCTCCTCCCCAAACCCGCGGTCTAATCGCGCAGAGGCTGAGTTTATCTCCAGCCTTTTTCTGCCAGAGACACAACGTGGGAAAAAGCCGGCACCGCGCTCTCCCAGTCCGGCGCGGCGTTGGGCGCTGGGGTCAGGATCACAGACACTGTCATTTGCACAGAGAAAAGAAATGATCGGAAAAGAAAGCCAGACCAAAAGAAAAAGAGAGAGGGAGAGAGAGAGAAGCCAAGGAAAAATAAAACCCAACACCAAAACAAAACAACCACAAAACCCCAAAACTCACCCCGGCCCAGAAAGGACTGGGCGGCCAGAGCGGAGCAAGAGATGAGAAGAGCGGGATTAGAGCGGCGAGCTCTGGGGAAAGGGACTGGGTTCAGGTATGTTGTTTCGCTGAGTTATTGAAAGCATCATTGATATTTAGGAGATGATAAAAGTCCCGCCTCGCCCCCAGCTACAGTCTCGCTGGAGCCACGGTGCCTGCAGAAGATTGCCTAGCCTCATTACAGCAATTATTTTCCTTCTAACTTTGCTTCAACCTTAACGTTTAAATTGCTGGAAATGAAAGCAGCGCGGGGGGGAGGGGGGGGGGAAGACAGAAAGAAAAATATAGACAGACCTAATTTCTCAGCGCCCATTCCCTAAGAGCGAAGATAAAGCACGAAATTAAAAAAAAAAAAATAAAAAGGGAAAACCAACGCTCTCCGTTACCCGAGCGATCCGCAAGATGAAATGGGGTGGAGCGGCGCACTGAGGGGGTTCGGGGGCGCAGCCAGCGGGGGACGCGGCGAAGCGGCGGCACCGGGGCAGGCGGGCGCGGAATAGGCGCGGGGTGTCCCGCCGCCCTCCTCCGCGGGGTCCTCGGCCGTCGCCGGCGGTTTCCAGGGGGCCGTGGCGACTGGGACGGGTTTCCAGAAGAGCCGGCTGCGGAGGGCTGCGGGGCGCCCGGAGCCACGGGGATGGGCAGGAGCCGGCGCCGGGCGGTCCCGACCGTCAGTCCCGCGGGTCCCGCCGGCTGCTCTTCCGCGGCCCCACACCCGTGCCCGAACACCACCCCACCCCCCCCCCCCCCAGCCATTCCCACCACCCCGTACCCTAACACCCCCGTCGCCATCACCCGAACCCTCGGCGCCGGCGCTGCCTCTGCCCCGCTATTATCGCACGCTTCCTCCTTCTCCCGCACCACCCCGACCGCGACAGCCCTGTCCCCCTCCCCACACCCGAAGCGCCCGGTGCTCTCTTCCCCTGAGCAGTGCCGGCTGCCGAGGGGAGCTGTGGGGAAGCCTTGGTCTCTCGCTAGGCTTGACAACGAGGTGGGGGAAACAAGTCACGCCACCTCAACGCCTCCGGCAGCCGTCGGGGGCTACAGCCAGGAGCTTCCCAGCAAGGGCCGGCTGGCAGGGAGAGGCACAGCCCTGGGCAGAGGGACAGCCCGGTCGGCCCCGGAGCCGCTGGCGACAGCGGGCACCCGCACCCTTGGGGCAGGGAGGTGGTGGGAGCTGCTTGGCGAGGGAAAAAAAGGAAGAAACCTCAGAAAGCCATGAGGATGGGGCAACTCTGGGATACACAGCAAACTTAAAACCTCAGCCAAGGCCTCACTGTCTGAGGCTGATGCCCGCTGGGGAGAGAAAGATAAATGGCCAGTACAGCCAGTCCCTCTCTCCCTTGCCCCCCGACACACAAATTTAGCCTCTTCTGTCACCCCTGGCAGGGCAAGGAGCAAACAAACCGCATCAAACAGTAGCTTAAAATTAATTTATTTAACAAATATAGCTATAATATAAATGATAATAAAATTTCAAATATACAGTATATTACATAGTACACAGAGCCCCTTCCAATGGAGCTGGTGGAAGAACAAACACAGGTAACAGACAGTACTGTTACACAGGAACGGGAGAGGCTGCTCTACACTCCTGCCTCTTGACCTTGCCTTGCAAAAAGCAAGGGAAACATCCTGTCTTTCAGCCCCCTTTTTGCCGTTTCTTTTCCACAGTTCCTTTCCCCACGGTGGGGGGCTCTCCCCAGGCTGTCAGCCGGACCCGGGGAAGCAGGGCAGGGCTGGCCCATCACTGCCCTGTGCCGGGGAGGAGCTGGGGGATGCATCAGGTTTCTGCCAGCTGGAGAACTAAGCATCTCCCAGGACTGCTAAGGAAAGCGGAACGGCACTGGACCGGGAGGGCCAGCATAGAGGTCGAGCAGAGCCCGACTGGAGAAGTCTCTGCCACAGGGCCCACAGGGAAGTTCGCAGCGAGGAGCAGGGAGGGAGTGCGTGCAGAGCTGCCAGGAGCAGACAGCCAGCAGGCTGGGCTCGGCAGGCTCAGCTCTATGTGAGGTGGTACATGCTGTATCCCACATGCGCTGTGTACAGTCCCACAGGAGCCACGGGCAGCCCTGCCCGCTGGAAAGGGCTGGAAGCACCGTACAGAGAGGCACCGGCCACAGCCGGGCCACCCAGCGGGAAGGAGATGCCGAAAGCAGCGGGCGGGAGCATGGGCTTGGCTGCCATCTTCAGCTTCTCCAGCTCGGCCTCCTGGAGCCGCTTGGCCTTGGCGCGGCGGTTCTGAAACCAGATCTTCACCTGGGTCTCGGTGAGGCTGAGCGAGCTGGAGAACTCCGCGCGCTCGGCGATGGACAGGTACTGCTTCTGCCGAAACTTCCTCTCCAGGGCCAGCAGCTGCGCCGTCGTGAAGGGCGTCCGCGGCTTCCTGTTCGTCTTGTGCTTGCGCAGGGTGCAGGCCGGGGGGCTCAGCCGCCCTGCGCCCACAGCGGCCGGAGGAGAGGGGGAAGGAGAGAGACACCTCGGTTAGCAGCACCTGAACTCACACACCCCGCGGAGCCCCCACCCTACAGCAGCTGGGGTGGGCAGAAAGGGGGAAATAAGGTCCCACTCAACGTGAAGTTGCACAAAAACCCCAGGGCTGCCCGGGGCACACTTGAAATTGATTGTTTCCCGTTCCAGTAAGGGAAACAAGCTTTTTACTATGGAAATAGCTTTTTCAAGACTCCCAAGACCGAAGGTACTCGCAGTGCTTTGTAGCAAGAACCGCTCCGACTCCATGAAAAACTCGGCAAACAGCAGGAGTCAGACACCCACGAGCCCTCCGCCTCCCGCTTTCACGGCTCCCGGCTCATAGAGGAGATGTAAATGAAGGGAGTGACCCTCCAAAAAAAAAATCCTGTCCTTTTTATTGGATTAAGGAAAAAAAATAAACAAAATGGGCTGGCTTCTCAGACTCACACCCTCTTCATTAGGCTCCTGGGAACTGGATTAAGCATGTAATTAATTACGAGTTCTGAATTCACACTCGGCCTGTATCTACCGCTCTTCACCGGTCTGCACATTTCCTCTTCCTTAATATTTCTAAGGGTCCTCAGCCTCAATCTACCCCGGGTTTACTTAGCAACAGCTTTTACTTTGCAATTTAAATAAATTAAACCACCGCGATAAGCTACACAAGTCCTGTCGGGAAATCTGCCTTCCTCCAAAGGACAGCGAGAGCAGCTCTGTTGGCAGCTCCGCTAAGTGCGCCCCGAACGCCCCGACGAGCCTCAGCCCCACCGCGCCCCTTCCCGCGGGCGCCTAAGCGGGGCGGGAGCGGGCCCCGGCCAGGGCAGGCGGCCCCGGCTGCACGGCCCCGGGCTCCGCGCAGCCGCTGCGGAGGGTTAACGGGCTTTCCTGATCTCGGCCCTCCCGCTGCTGTTATTATTTTAGATGTCTCCGTAGTAAAGCAGGAAAACATCGCTAATTGCGGCTCTTCGAACTTTGGAGATGCAACACTTGAGAGAGCAACCGGTGGGGCTGACGCCCGCAAAGCCCGAAGGCGCCTCGCCTGGGAGCCGGGTCTGTGCGGGTCCTTAGGAGATTATTTGAGCTGCTTTGGGCGAAAAACACCGCTGAGGCTAAGTCAGGCTTTGCGTGGCCATTTCCAGCCCAGGTGAAGCTAACTTTCTCCCTCCCCCCCCCCCTTCCCTTAACATTTGGCACACGATCTCGCCCGGGCGCGGCCGCTCTTCTCCTTCGCGGCGATCGTCCGGCTTCGCGCACCCTTGACTAGTTCAGTATTCTGAACGCGTCGAAGTGGCCCCGCAGAGAGAGCGACCCGCAGGGAAAAGCGTGCCAGGAGGGGCCAGGCCGGGTGAAAGCGGGAGGAAACCCCCGGCCGCCCCCGCGGGAAGGGCTCGGGTGGCCCGGGGGGGCCTCCCAGCCCGTCCTCTCCCGACCCTACTTACTCGGCGGAGGCGGCGAGAACCGTGGGCTTTGCATCCAGGGGCTCCGCTCCTGCTTCTCGGGGCTTTCCGCCTTGACGAGGGTGTCTTCGGGCAGCTTGACCAGCCCCCCGACAGAGAAGTGGCCGCCGAGGGGCAGCGGCGAGGCCGGCGCCTCCGCCGTCAGGGCGCCCAGGCGGGGGCTGAGGCTGGAGCGGGCGGCCGCACTGGCGCCCGGCGGGGGCCCGGCACCCTCGGGGCCCTCCCTGCCGCCCGGCTTCCTGTGGTCGGCCATGAGCGCCTCCACGCTGAACGGCAGGAAGGATGGGGAGACCTTGGGCTTGTCGCTCTCCTCCTCCCCACCCATCGCCGCCGCGACGGGGAGGCCGCCGCCGGGCTTGCTGAAGGCGGATGCTGGTAGCTCGTCGCTGCGGACCCCGGTGGGCGCGGCGGTCATATCCACAGCCGGGGCCATGCAGAGGCGGCCCGCCGTCGCCACCGCAGCGCCGGGCGGGAGTGGGTGCCGCGGCTCATGGGGCCGGGGCGGCGCTGGGGGCGCGGGCAGCCGTCGACGCGCTCCGACGCCGCGGCGGGCGGCGCCGCCTGATAAAGCGGCGAGAGGGCAGGCACCGCCCAACCAGCGCGCGGGGGGCGGGGCGGCGCCGCCCCATTGGCTGCGGCGGTGGCGGCGGCCCGGGGAGTGGGCGGGGGGGCCAGGCCGGGCTCGCCGTCGGGGCGCCCCGCCCCGCCCCGCCCGGCCCCGCCCCGCGCCCCCCCCGGCTCCGATCCGCGCCTCGGCGCGCAGCGCAGGCGGGAGTGCGGAAGGCCGGGGCCGCCGGAACCGCGCTCCGCCGCGGGGACGGGCCTGGGGGGAGGCTCAAGCATTGGGGGACGAGTGCGCGAACGTCGGAAAAAAGCCGTCCTCGCTGTCTGCGGCGCGCAGGGAGCGGGCCCGGGCCGTGCTCTTCTGCCAGGCCAACGCATACCGGGCTGTCCCGGGTGTGACTTCTCGGAGGGAGCCCCTGCCTGCCCCACAGCCCGGCTGCGCCTTGAAAAAGTGGTTTTGTGGCTTTGTTTGCTTGTTTGTTTTGTTTTTAAATGAACGGCTCCCCTGCGGTGCGTTCGATGCGTCTGCGGAGCTCTGCGCTTACATACGTACATACCCATATATTGCGCTAGGCTGCATGGCAGAGATGCGTGCGTGTCTCCAGATAATGAAATGTTCATTCGCGTAAAAAGGAACGTCTAAGCCCCAGACCCATTAAAGTCCCGGCTATTTTGTTTTGTAAATTCGTTTTACGATCCCTTATCCCTGCACCCAGGACGGATGTGCAGTAAAAAGGAGCCGCGCTCTAATAACGTGATTGGCCGCTCGCTGGGAAAAGTTTATTGATAGCGGCAGGGTTCTAATCTCCTCCGAGCACAGAGGCTCTCGCAGTCATTTAAGGGCAATTATCTGAACGGGGAGGGACAGCGAATTCCCTTTCCTTTTAACTGGACCCAATAAAGATGGTAGATTAGGAGCATATAGATTATGAAATGAATTGATATAATAGACATTTTATTAACTGATAAGCAACAGATCTGATTAAAATGCGTTGTCCTGCGCGCAGCTACACACACGCGTATCTTACACACGCGGGAGTGTATACCCTTGCGGTGCGCTTGCTGTAGGTACTGCCCTGCACGTACACACGCTGAGATGTGCTCACGTACGATCCCTCTACGGGAAGACGATTGTTACGCGACTTGCAAGGCGACCCCCGTGCGCTCCTATAGATTGGGGTGAACGCGCATTGCACAGATCTGTATATGCACGGACATATAGCTCACACGTAACCGGGTTCCCGGCCGATTCGCGCCGCGGTGAGACCGGGGACAGCTGCTGCGGGGCGGGGAGCAGCGGGGCTGCCGCCCAGCCCTGCCTGCGCCCTGCCTGCCCGCGCCCTGCCCGCGCCCTACGGCTGCCCGTGCCCTGCAGTTGCCCGTGCCCTGCCTGCGCCCTACGGCTGCCCGTGCCCTGCCCGCAGCCTCCTTCGCGCCCCGTCGGGCCGAGGGGCCGGGCCGGGCCGCGCCGGGGGAGGGTGTGTGTGTGCGGGGGGGGTGTGCTCGGAGAAGCGGCTGCATTGCTAATTGCGAGAATAAACAATCTGTCACGATTAGTCAGTGCCTCTAATAGGCAGACAAGTGATGTTGTTTTTAGGCGCCAGCAGCGGTCTGATCAAAGGCTTCAGCTGGAGGGGGACTATTGAGGACGTTAACCCGCATCAAGGGAGCAAGGCGCCTTAGCCCTGGGACATCGGCACATTCAGCCTGACAAAATTAGTTTGCTCTACCAATCACACGACATTTTCCCAAAGCCCGGTGCCCGACGCGAAGATATGCACCCCCACCCCACCCCCCGACTAAGAAAATATCGATGCATCGTGTTTCACGATGTCCCCTCCACCCGATCCTACAGGTAGGATCTTTTTTTTTTTTTTCTCCTCCTTCCCTGATCCCAAACGCAACCGCGCAAAGGGAAAAGTGATGTGTTTATTAGACCTCCAGGCAGCCCCTAGGCTGCTTTCGATCTCATTGTCTTCATGGAAACAAGAAAAGCAAAAATAGAGCTGCTGGGTTGTGGGGTGTTTTTCCTTACTTTTCTTTTGCAGAATGGTCTGAACATTGGGATGTTGCTGAGGTTTGAGGAGATGAGTGTGTCCCATACTGAGAGGGAGATCCCGCTCTTATTGAGAGTTGACAGAATGAGATAATTAGCTCTTTATTTATCTCCCAGCAATGAACGCTTTGTGTTTATGTTTCTGTCATACCCAGTGGTATTTTAATCACTGTACCATAGCAAGGACTTGATTCTAATTCACATGCTGGCAAGCTCTTGGGCTGAAAACGGGCAGCCAGGGAAGTTTCTTTCGTTTCTTGCTCCTTTCTTTCTCTCCTTTCTTTCTTAATAAAATCTACAGGTTCTAGGTTAGGAATGGAGAAATCAAATTTACAAAACGAAATCTTCCCCGAAATTAATTTCTTTGTTTAGCGGGAAACTTCTAGTATCCAAACTCTTCTCCCCTTGCTCGCTGCGCTCCGGGTGACCAAAACGCCACTGCATTTTAGAAACTTTTTTTGGTATTAGTTCCGTTGTGTTGATACTGTGACTTGCTTTTAGGTGCCCCTTATTTTCCTCCCCGGGCTCTAAGGAAAATCGAAGTGAAAGGGCGGTGGTGGTGGTGGTGGTGGGGAATAGGTGACTTTATTGGTGCTTGTTCCAGTCCAGTGTTTTTATTGGGAACCGTGGCGCTTCCCTGAAGGCACTTGTGCTAGATAACAATATTGGGCAATTAGCATCCTAAACAGTCCCGTTTCAATATAATGAATGTGCTAGGCAAAGCCATTACCCATAGCATTTTATTTCGGTGGGAATACAACAACAAGGGCTGGGACGAGTGCGTGGGGGATGGGGAGGGAGGACAGGAGGCTGCGCTAAGCCAATTCAGGGCATTGTCTGCCTTTTGTAAACGTTATCTTTGACTTAAAGGCAGAACTCAGAAGGGAGAGCGTGTTGTTGTTTCCCTTGTTTCTATTTTATTTCCCCTGAGACAGCAGCTCTTAGGAGATCAGACAGCCCCGCAGGACACGGGGCGGCTTTGGGGACCGGCGGTTTTGGGCAGGTCTGCCGCGCCGGGCGCTGCCTGCGCGGTCCCTACGCGCAATCTGCGTGCTCTCTGCGCGCCCCTCAGCCAGCCGTGCTCCAGCTCTGAGCGGCGCAGCCCTGGGGGCAAAGAGCCAGATCTGTCGCAACTGCTAGAAATGTCCCGCGGGCTTTACAATCCCTCAAAGCCCTTCAAGTCTTAGCCCTCCCAGCTCCCGTCGCTGCTCCTTCTCCGCTGAGCGTCGGATAATGTGAAAAGACCTCCGTTCTTTTCTATCCCCCAGTCTCCCCCTACACTCCCCCTCCCCCCGCAATCCCTTTCCCCCTTTTCCTTTCTGCCCAAATAATTAAACACAACCTAAAGTACTTTTAAGGCTTCAGGGACCTGGGCTGGTCCTCGGGAGGCTACTAGGAGTAGCGATCTGGATGGCCAAACTCCAGCCGCCGAGGCGTCCCCGGCTCTTTGAGGGTCGGAGGAGCCGGGCTGAAAGGAAGGCACTATTTCAAGTGGCCCAAATTAATTCGATCGCGACATTATGATGCACTTGGAAAAGATGAAAGAAAAGGCTGGCCGTCTCCTCCAAGATCTCTATAATTATAGATAATATATCCTATTTCAAAGCAATTAGCTCAATCAGGCGTAACGAGGCACTTTGCTGCCAGGGAGTAACAATGCCTTACGGTTATTTAAGCTTCAAGATGTCAAGCAGACTTCGAGACTCTTTGCTCTGCCCAAAGGGGAACTTGGCTGTCTTGGTGAAAGCCCCATGGCTAAGGCAGTGCTTTCCCTTTAGTGACAACACGCCTATTTAATTTTATATATATATATTTAAAACTCTTGCAGAGGTGCCGGCTCTCCTGGAGAAGAGCTCCGCTCCTCCGGGCGCATTTGGGGCCGGTGTCTGGGTGGCATCACCTCTGCCCCTGCCCGCCAGCACCGACCTGCCTCACCTCGCTCTGGGATGCTTGTGCTTTCCAAGCTTTTCTCCCCCTCCGCCCGCCCGGTGCCTTTCTTTCGTTCGCTTTTTGGGGTGATTCCGACTATTCCTCACGGGGGTCTGCAAGAGCAGCCGCTGGTGGGGCGCACTGGCCGATGCGCGGCTCCCAGCTCCGGTGCAGAGCTCCCCGCCGAGCCAGCCGCCTCCTCCCGACCCCGTGAGCTTTACCCTGCCCTCGCCTCGGCTTTTACCTGAAACGCTTGCAGATGGCAAAGGTCCCCAGAGCAAAGAGAGCATCCGACCGCCGCTTGCATCAACAGCGAGCCGGCGGTTTTATGTGCCTACCCGGGTGTGGAGGGGTCTCTGCGGTAACATCTAGGGGGGGAGCAGGGTCTCAGGTACCCAAATCCCCTCGCCCCTACCCGAACGCGCAGGAGGGGTGCGCACAGCGGGCTGTCTCCCCGTGCCCGGGGTGCGTGTGGGTGAGGGTTTAGGCCAAACCGCCGAAAAGCGACTTTTCCCCTTCTCCCGGTGCTGCTGTAAGCCTGCATCCAGGGCTGCTCCTGCTGCTGCCCTGCCCGCCGCCGCGCCGTGCCCCGGGCGGCGGGGCGCACCGGGCCAGGAGGGCGCTCCGCGGAACGGCGGGCTGCCGGGGGTCTCCGCCCGCTGCGAGGGGCGCAGCCACCGCCGGAGCGGCACGGCACGGCACGGCCCCGAGAGGTCGAGGAAGTAGAGCCGTGCTCGGTGCAACGCTGCCGTACGAAAATGAGTAACTGTACAATTATCCTGACAGGTTTCCTCCCAGGGATTTTTATTGCTGGGGGTAAATGAAAGAGGGTAAAAAATAAAAGAAAAAAAAAAAAAAAAAACAAACGAAAGAAGCATGGCCCCATGGGTTAGTCATTTGAACCGGACAGTTCAAGGGAAACAGGAGGCCGGGGGCATGAATGCGAACTAAACAAAGTTTAACCACCCCTCCTTCTTCTCCCCATGCGCAAAATGGAAACCTTATTATATGATTCACTGTGAATCACTAGATTGAATGCGATCATTATGAGTAAATGATAGTCGGGGCTCCGCTGGTCTTTTCTTTCCTAGAGGCAAAACTATAAAATATGAAGGATATAAATGATCTTCTCTCCGCTCTCTCATAAAGGACATTCATTCAAAGCCGCACTCTGTCTGGCTCCCAATTCCTTTGGTCCCCTTGAATCCCATAACGATCAAGGTAGTTTATGGTGAGTCCCGGTTTATTTGTCTTCACATGCTTGATTATTGGCGAAGTGTCACGGTATGTAATTTGTCCCAAATTCTTTAACATAAGAAAATACTTTGTGGTTGAAGGAATCCATGCTGGTACCGCCAAGGAGATCTCCGATGCTCAAAGCAAGTTCATTATCATGCTATTTTACAGCGTTTCCATGTTTACTGTCATTTCTCAGGAGCCTTTTACATATCGTTGCATAAGAAAAGGATTTCGCCAGCTCTAGTTATGAGATTTCCTAGATTTTTTTACAGGCGGAGCCAGTTTACAAAAGCTGTATTGTTTGACTGCGGTCTGGGTTTCCATTTGGGGTAATTATTGTATTCCCAGTCTTCTTCTAATCATTTGTTCACAAGGACACAGTTTTTTTTCCTCGCCTTTTGAAGAAGATTAAATACTCCAGACTTGCAAGACCATTGGAATAATCCCCCGGCTTCTTTGCCTATTGTGTAAAAGCTATTCCTTACATCTCTCTAAATTGCTGGAAAATATGTGTTGGAAAGGATGGTAAGAAAACATACAGAACAGAAGAAACGCATGTCACCACATTTTGAAAAAACTCTGCAAGCTGCAAAAGTCCTGTTCCCAATAGAGAGCTCTATGTGAAGGGGGGGGGGGGGGGGGGGGGATATGACCAAACACAAAACAAATGCACTTTTCAGAAGGAAATACATTTCAGTTAGATAATAATCAGCTCCTGAGGAGAAAAAAAAAAAAAAAGTTCTTAGAAGGGAAAAACAAGGGAAAGCAAATGCCTATGTGCAGCAGGGCTGTGTCTGTGCAGAAGAGTTTCTCCTCCAGCTGCTGCCCCCACTTGCACAGCTGGATGAAGGCCGGGAGCAACGGCCCCACCAGCAGACAGCCGCTCAACCTGCGGGCACTGGAGTTGAACCTGGCAGGTCTCCTCTTTTCAGCACGCCTTTTTAGATCTTCCTGTGTCACACAGCATCCCAAGGCAAGACTGCTTCCCCGCACCTTTAATTTGTGTCTGTAAAACCCGAGGCCCCAAAATATCCCCTAAACTCACAGGGAACAGGATTTGGATGAATATTTCTTTTCTTCCTTGGCTAAGATGGTTCAAAAATGATGGCTTTAAGCAATAACTTGCCAGTTAGGAAAACATGTATTCATGCATATACATATAAAAGGATTTTAAATTCCCTGTGCAAAGGAAACTGGTGGAACAGCAGAGTAACTGGCATCAGGTATCTTCCAGACTCTGTCTATGGAAAAACAACAACAACAAAAAAATCACTCCTGCAACTATCAAAACCATCCACAAGTATTTGAAACTGTCCTGATGATATGTAACCTCCAGCTTAGGAACTCTAGTGCCTTATTATTTTGGTGATGTGATCTCACCACATCCTTTTGCTGAGTGGCAGCCGATGGCTAGATATGACACTGGGAGTTACGTCATTCTAATAAATCAACGTAACCAAATAATTTCATCGCCAGAGAAGGAGGGGGGAAAATCCCAAATATTTTGTAGGGGAATTGAATTTGTCTTTCAGAAAGCTTATGTTCCTCTCAGACTTTCCATCAACTGCAAGCATAGACATAATCTAAAATGTTCCTGGCTTTCCCACTGCTGGGCTGATTAGCTTTTGGAACAGAAGAGATAACATTTCTAGACATTGGTCTGCCTTGCGCTGCCTTCATGTTATTCCCTGCATATGTCGTTTTGACATTATTTATGTAGCAAGTGTGGGCTCTCTACTGGTGTTGGGTCACTTTGCTTTTCAACAGCTGGGTTTTTTTCTGTTGCTCATAGCAGAACTTATTTCAGTCTTTCAAACAGCATCAGACTTCTTGCAATCCATGGCTTGAAGGTACAACACCCTCCATGCAGCTGCACATCCCTTGCAGGGGCAATCCCGGGCTGGCCACAGGTGGCCATGGGGTGCCCAGAGCAGGCACACCAGATGCTGCCCATCTACCTCTACCCACGTCAGCAGCATGGACCACGTTGTAGAGCAGTATGTGGGCCTGCCATTTGTACTGGTTTCGGGTGACACCAGATTCAGTCTGTCCCCTGCTGTTGACAGTCCTATTACAATCGGGATTGATTTGGGTCAATTTGATTTTTACTTCTGTGACAACCTAAAGGATAGCAACAAAATGCTCCTACTTTTTTCTTTTTCTATAAAATCATGGGAGAGGTAATGAGCTAATGGTGCCACATTAATAACACAGAGACACAAAGAGGAGGCTCTGACAGCAGGCAGAGCAGGGCTGCATACAGCACACAAAGTTATCTCTCTTAGGTTTAGTGGTGGCCTTTTGGAAGTCATTGCACCTCTTGTCTCCCATGGCAGTCCACTCAGTAACTAGTACTGGTGCAGCTGCAAGCCCTGGCACTAGGTGACATTTGCACACACACACAGACACGCACATTTCACATCCTGACTCCCACACTGTGGCTGCTGAGGCTGGGACATGGGGGTAAATCACCACCTGCTTGACCCAGCAGTAGCCTTACAGGTAAATTCAGGTCCTCCTCACTTGCCAATACAAGTCTCTAAATACTGATGATGTGTAAAACTAGCGACAGAAAAATAAACCACAGGAGCATACACAGAGCTGACAAGGGATGGGAGCAGTATGTTCACTGGCAGTGACAGGGAACAACTCTGTTCCAGCTGAGATTTTGAAAAATAAGGGGAGGGGGAGAGAAGGATGAGAAGCAAAAAAGGAGACAGCAGTATGATGAGCGCCTTGGAAAGTCACCGGAAACTTTGTTCTTAGGAGTAAATCTGGCTTCTTCTGATCCCCTTTCAGCAGGGCTGGCTGGGAGCCAGATGGGTCCCCTGGAGCCCTCCTGGCCTTTTTGTCTGGAGCCTGAGAATCTGTCTGGAGCACAAGGCTGGGGGGACCAGACCTGGGTTTGCGGGAAGGATTGGCTTAGGCAGCAGCCACATAGAGGAAAGGGGGTTTGCAGCCTTCAGTCCTTTGTGAGAGCTTCCCCGGGGCTGGTGGGTGGGGAGGGGAGCTTTTCCCTGCTTTGGGAGAAGCTGGGGGTGGGCTAGGGGGAGGTGAGGGGACAAGGGAGCAGGAGGAAGGTCAGGCTGCCTGTTCCCAGATCCAAGATGACAGATCATCAGATGGTTTGGGATGGAGGGATGGAAGGATGGAGGGGATTGAGAAACAGTCTCTGGCCTAGGTGAGATGTCCCAGGGTGTCCCACCCTCCCCAAGGTATTGTTGCAAAGGCAAATACCAAATAAAATGAAAAATTACCAACAAATGGACAAAAGCAAACCAAAAGCCTTCAATGGAGCCATGGTGCATTACATTTCCTCTGCCCCTCTAGCCCTGCCATCCTGCAGACTTATTTCAGGGTGATGAAAGTGTGGGCTTTTAAAGCTCTCTGTCAGATCCAAAGATGCTAATTGGCATCTTTCCAATACTTATGAGTTTTCAAGAGTAATTGAGCCCTTTCCAATTATTTTCTTCCCCTACTCCTTCTGATTCAGGTATCCTGGTGTGTTATTCTGCCCTTTTTTTTTATTTTACCCTGCCCCTCATTATGACCTTTAGGGATAAAATTCAATTTATTTGGCTACTTCACAGACAAAATCTAAAGCCTGCCTTAATTTGTAGTTTACTAGCCCTCTGATATGAGACTACATAGAGAGCTCCTATCTGATCAAATGGCCGGTACCTTGACACAGCCCAATTATGTGAAAATATATCCTTGCTTATCATTTTAAACATCGTATAAGCAGAGAAACTGAAGTCGCTCCCTGTCTATTTGATTTTCCTGTTCAGACACACTTGTTTAAACAGGCACTGTGAGACTTTTCTGTAATCTTACTTGCAGGAGTTCAAAAAGCATTTTGGCCTTGAAAGCCCCAAGCTGGGTGATGGTAGCCACCTCCAGCCCACTCCCAGCCAGGCGAGGTGGGGAAGTCAGCCACCTGGCCATGAAACACACCTGTGGCCAGGTATTTCCTCCCAGCATCCTCCTCCAGCTCTGCCCACCCAGAATGACCTTGCTGCTGAGCTGGTACTTGCCTGGCCTTGCAGAAGACACTTTCCCAGCCTGGGATCACTGCATACCCTTCCCTGCCCAGCTTCACAGCTTTCCCACTCTCAGCAGTGCCACTGCATCTGCCTTCCCAGCAACTCTCTTCTTGTGCCAGTCCTGCTGCATCCTCATCTATTAACCAAGGGAAGCTGGTAGGTGTGATGGTTTGGAATTTTAGCAAATCTTTTGATACTGTGTCTCACGGCATCTTTCTGGACAAAATGTCCAACACATAGCTAGACAAATCCATAATATGTTGGGTGAGCAACTGGCTGATGGGTCGGGCTCAAAGACTTTTAGTAAATGAGGTTACATCAGACCGGTGACCAGTCACCAGTGGGGTTCTCCAGGGCTCAATTTTAGGGCCAGTGCTCTTTAATGCTTTTATAAATGATCTGGATGCAGGAATCAAATTACATTAAGTTTTCCAATGATATTAAACTAGGAGGAGCTGTGGACTCCTTCGAGGGTAGAGAGGCCTTACAGAGAGATGTGGATGGACTAGAGAGCTGGGCAATCACCAACTGTATGAAATTTAATGAGAGCAAGTGGGATGGGGTAATTTTGGCTATACATACAAAATGGGGGATAAGAAGGTGGAGAGCAGCCCCACAGAAAGACATATGGGGGCTGGGTTGATGGCAAGTTGAATATGAGTCGTGTGCCCTGGCAACCAAAAGGGCCAACCATGTCCTGGGGTAACTCAACAAACTAGCACAGAGAGCTAGCTGAGAGAGGTGACTGTCCCACACTGCACTGGTGTGGACCTACTGCAAGTACTGTGTGAAGTTTTGGACACCTCAGTATTAGAAGGACATCAAACTATCAGAGTGTGTCCAGAGGAGGGAGGCCAAAATGGTGAAAGGCATTGAGGGCAAGACTTACAAGGGGCAGCTGATTTGTTCAGATTGGAGAAGAGAAGGCTGAAGGGGGACCTCGTTGTGGTCTACAGCCTCCTCAAGGGGGGCAGTGGAAGGGGAGGTGCTGATCCCTTCTCTCTGGTGACCAGCATTAGGACACAAGGATATGGGATGAAGCTGCATCAGGGGTTCAGACTGGACGTTAGGAAAAGATTCTTCAGTGAGAGGGTGGTTGGTCACTGGAACAGCCCACTCAAGCAAGTGGTCACAGCACCAAGCCTTCCAGAGCTCAGTTTGCATCTGGATGATGTCCTAGTCATATGGTTTACTTTTAGGTAGTCCTGCAAGGAGCAGGGAGTTTGACTTGATGATCCTTATGGGTCCCTTCCAACTTGATTTTATGATTCTATGATTCAATGATCCCCCTTCCTGGCCCAGCCCTGCTGCATCCCTACCCCTTGCCTGGCCTTGCAGCATTCCCAGCTCCTGGCCCAGCCCTGTTGCATCCCCCTTCCTGACCTGGCTTTGCTTCATCCCCCTTCTTGTTCTGGCCCCACTTTGTCCTTTCATTCACTTTCTCAACCCTGTTAGGTCCACCTGTTAGTCCTGGCCACCTTGGAGGTAGTATCCACTAGAGAGGGATTTTGTTAAAGCAGCCAGTCTGGATGCTCCTCATCCAGTGTCTGTCTACAACACATTGGAGGTGCCAGTAAAAGTTGTCCTGGAGATCTGCAATCTCAGTTTTCCTTGTTGTGCCCTCCACTGTAAGGCCAAACATTTCCAGGGAGAAGATTGGTTTGGGCTCTCACCCTTGCTTGCCTTCATGAACAGCTATGACAGACTGAGAGAGCTGACTACATCCCAGTGCAAAGGAGCTGTCTGAACCCATGCACTCTGCTACTCCCACACAGAGCAAAAGGTACCACCTGTCCCCAGTCCTTCCCTGGGCCAGCTTGAACCCGCGAAGTAACAGGCCTGGCTTCTTCTTCCCATGCTGCTTCCCAAGGGAACACCTGTTGAAGGACAGCAGAATTAGTGGGCATTGCATTCATATTTGCTGAAATGACTGTGTGGACCACAAAGAGCAATAGCAAAGCCATTCATCATCTTGAAGTCAGATACAGAATAGGAACTAGCTATAGAAATCAGTGGAAAAGGAGATCTATTCCAATTGTTTGCCTAAAATGCAGTGATCTAAACTTTTTGCAGCCTTTCCCTTTCCTTTTCCCTTTATCAGGTTTCAGATTGATCCCTGGGTGCCTGTAAAGGACTTTTTCAGCTTTCTGATAATTTCATGGGAGTAGGTCTCATTGAAATCCGTGGCAACACTTAGAGTGGAGTATATAAAATAGGCCTTGGGGATTTTAAGTATTCTTACGCTTTTTGAAGAATCTGCAATAATCTTACCTTTGGTGACTTGACAAAATTAATTATCTGCTAAAGTATATGCAGAACTAGTAAGACATTGAGAAAACCAAATTAAGTACAATAAACAGTCATGCTTTGGAAAGATTGTATTTTCTACTACTTTTTTTCCTTTTACCCTTTTTAACCCTTTTTAAACCCTCAATTGCAAAGATGCAATAAAATTTACTTTTTCCTGATTTAAAACTATGGTTAGTAATTTTGTTTGCTACTGAAAATTTTGATCTTTGTTCTTTTCTTTGATCTAGTCTTATTTATGTTTGTGTCATGCTTTGGAAGACTGGTGTAAAATGCTGACTAGGTCTTCCATGCTGCTTCTGTGTGGTTTTTAAATGAAACTATGTCCAAAAGGAACCGATATATGAACATTTGACGTGCTCAATCTTTTATTTAGCAATGCTATCTTTTTGCAGGGTTGAGATAAACAAATCACATGCAGAGAGAGGGAGAAACTTGGGAACATGTTGCAGCGGACCGGAGAGGCAGGGATACTAATAGCAGAATCAGTCAGGGGCTTCTCCAGACACAAGGATGTATGAACCAGGTGGGATGCATTCCCTGGCTCAGCTCTGTAAGGGCAGCACGTTATTTAAAGATTAGCTTATAATGACATTTTTCAGGTAACTATGGGAGCTGGTGAAACTACTCAGTTACTGAAGTATAAAATCCAAACCAATCCAAACCAAAAACTCTCCTGCAGGGTGCAATCCTCACGCACAGAGCGCTCTGAGTTCCTGCCCAGGGACTGAATAACAGAGCACTCACCACTCTCTCCATATGGAGCTAAATACGTATTCCAACCCAGACCTCGGCTTCACTTAAAGGAGGGCTGAGCTGGCAAAGTGCCAGGGCCCAAGGGCTGCTCTCAATTTGCATATAAGGGACCAGCCTGCAGACGATGCTATCTTGCAGAAGGCAGTAAAACCATGCAACACTCAGGCTTGATCACAGAGTTCTGGTTGCATTGCTTGAAACAGAGGATTTAACTTTGGGAGTTGCAGTCTCCACATCTATCATCACCCTGAGAAGTTTCTGGGTTCATTTATAATGTCTAAGGACTGATGGAAGCATCAGATTGCTTAATATGACTTCCTATATACATTACAGGCCATTTTGTTTCATCCAGTTACAACAGTATTGAGTTCAAAAAAGTCTGTGCTTGGATAAAAGATAGCTTCCAAAAAGGTAGCTGTTCTCAATCTGGAAATACTAAGATGTGAAGAAGTCACCACTGGAATCCAGAGATTGTTTTGGTAGTTACTTACCCGTGCAGTAAGAAGCTTGTTTTAGTTCCATTATAACTCTCTGTCCTCTGTTTCTGGACGTTGTTCTCTGTGACTATCCTTGCTAGATCAAGTGGTGCATGATCTTTTCCTCCTCTAAGGAGATGAAACCTTCTCTCATGCTTTCTTTTAGTACATGGATCTGTTTCTCCAGCTGTCTGCCCTTGTCTTCAGTCTCCAGACCCATCTGCGTAGGTCTTGTTGACACTCCAACATCATCATATCTTCCTTAAAGTACAAACATGAGACCTGGGTTTGCTATTACCGTGTGAACTTCGCTTGAACGGTGTACAGGGATGCTGTCTGAGCCTATTGCTGCCCATGCTTATGCTCCCCATGTCTCAACATCAGCAAACTTCAGGTCTTTCACCAGGCAGTCATCCTACTGCCCAAAGCAAGGGCAGCCTCCTAGGAGCACCCATGCAGACTGTACTTATGAATTATTTAGGTGTTCTCATAATTTGCTCAAGGAGTTGGGCTTGCAGGGCTTCTTTCAGTCCCCTGTAGGGCTTGAAAGGTGGAGAGGCATGTCAGCTCTCTGCAGATGGGCCTTCCATCTGTCCTTGACACCAGCTTTGAAGGGGAGGACCCTGAAGTGATGTTTGGACGTGGAGTCAGTTCCGCCTCTCATGCACATTTAAAAAAATAATCATGGGATGCACCATAGCTTGCAGATACATGAATGGACTTTTTCTTTTTAGAACTCTGAGCTAATGCCAACAGCTAATCTGTTACACTCTGTTTTACAAGCTGCACTGAGTTATCCGTCACTTTTCCTCCTTTTAAGATGTCTATGCGGCTAGTGTACTCAGTGTACCTGCCATCTGGGTTGACAGTAATCATTAAATAGGTTGTAATACCAGACATTCTGATTAAAACTCATGCAACACACAATGCACATATCCACTTCTGTGGAAACATGCATTTACTGCAGGCCTCATATCTTCATTCTACTTTTCTTTTGCCAGCATTTGAGGCCAGTAGCTTGTTTGGAGACGTATGACCCGTGGCAGCAGAGAACCATGTCCTTGCTCTGCCTCCACAGCCTCCCTTGCTGAGTGCTTGGTCCCAGCCAGGCACAAAGCCATCGTGGTGTGCTGCAGACACATGGGCTGCCATCACCCGGGGTCAGGGCAAGTGTGCGGGATGGAAACAAAGCTGGTGTTGGATGCATGAAGTGTGGAATTGTTGCCCTTGCCTGTTGTCCTTATTTCTTTGCATCTCAGAAAGCAAACTGGGGAGGGAGAATCAGGAGGAAAAGGTGGGGAGTCCCAGAGGGGAGAGGAAGGCCATACTCAGCAGCAGCAGAGCCTGGTTTCCAGTGTCACAGGGAGAGTTCTGATAAGTTTTGCTCCTTGGTGTGGTCAGAAATCTCTGTTTAAGATGAACTGCTACAGCAGTGGAGCAGCCTGGCAGCAGGGTGGGCAAACAACCAGAAACGGTCTAGTAGAAGTTGATGGAAGGGCAGCTGGGAAGGCATGGAGCCCGTGAGCATGTGCTTGGCTTTACTGAGGTTCTACTTGTTTGTTGTGGTTTAACCCCGACCAGCAACCAAGCACCATGCAGCCACTTGCTCATTCCTCCTCACCCAGAGGGATGGGGAGGAGAATCGGAAAGGAATGTAAAACTCAAGGGCTGAGAAAAAAACAATTTAATAGGTAAAGCAAAAGTCACGCACACAAGCAAAGCAAGCCAAGGGATTCATTCACCACCTCTCATGGGCAGGTAGGTGTTCAGCCATCTCCAGGAGAGCAGGGCTTCATCGTGCGTAACAGTTATTTGGGAAGACAAATGCCATAATGCCAGATTTCCCCACCTTCCTTCTTCTTCCCCCAGTTTATATACTCAGCATGATGCCATATGGTATGGAATATCCCTTTGGCCAGTTTGGGTCACCTGTCCTGGCTGTGTCGCCTCCCAGTCTCCCATGCCCCTCCAGCCCTCTCACTGGCAGGGCCCAAGAAACTGAAAAGTCCTTGATTTACTATAAACATCACCCAGCAACAACCAGAAACTATCAACATGGTTCTCACACCAAATCCAAAAGGCAGCACTGCACCAGCTACTAAGAAGAAAATTAACTCTATCCCAGCTGAAACCAGGACATCAGTTTAGTGGACAGGTCCATCATGATTATTCACATTGCTGAAAGAATAATCAGGATCAAGGAAAGGCAGTACCTTTCACTCTGGAGTCTGCAGTGGAAGGTAAACTCAGAGTTTACCTGCTTCATCCTGGAATACAGACAGGCAGTTTCCTATTTGTTTTTTCATTCATTTGTTTGTTTTACCTCATTTTCTATTATAACATCCCTGCCATTCCTAGACCAAAAGGAAAACATGGACCTTAACCCAGGATTCAGTTCTGAGGTACAAACCCCCTTTTTCTAAATGCTGAAGTCCATTGACTCCTACAAGAGGTTTGTTTTGGTCCTGTTCACTGCGATAGAAAAACCTCCCTGAAATTAGTAAATGCCAGCCTGGAGCAAAAATCAGCTCAGCACAGAGGAAATAATTTTATCCGAGTGGCACGTGGTATGGGCTTCAGTAACAGTTAAAGGAAAAATATGGTAACACTTAAGAGTTCAACAACAAACAAGAGCGAGTCGTTGACTTGCTGCAGTTAGTGTAACCCCCTTGAAGTCTATGAGATGAGTGCATGGAAGCTGAGAATCTGGCCCTCTATCCTATGGGCAGTCTTGGATCAGATAACACAGATGTGTTAGATTAAGGACAGAACCTTATAAAATAAAGCACTGGCTGCACTGGGAAAGTCCTTTTTTAAAATCCGTCCATTAAAACATTAAAAAACAACAACAAAAAAGGCATAAGGCAAGGTAAAGAGGTAAATCAAAAGAAAAAGTTGATGTACTCCTCTAGATTTACACTCTTTAGATTTTTTTTTTCTTTTCTTTTTTGTGTCTCATGCACCCAACTGGTTTAAGGGTCTATTCTCTTTGTGGTACATGCATGCACATAACTACCATTGATGTGGAGTCTCCAGGTGATTTGATGTGCATTCCACATAAAGCATGGTGTCAAGTATATGATCCCCACACAAAAGAGCTGCCCGAGAACCACTCTTTGAGATATTTTTTTTAGATTCCTTTGCTTCACATCTAGATTTTAGCAGATCAGAGTGCCTAACCAAGCAGTGGAACTACCACTGCTACTCTTTCATCAGCTTTGATCTGTATAAAGTTGCAGGGGGTGCTGATGGGAAGAAAGTTTTCAAATATGGGTGCAGTCTTGCAAAATGCTGAATGTTTCATAGCGTAATCCTAGAAAAGAAGTAAAGGAGCTTAAGGATTTTTAGCAAATCATAAGAGGCTAACAGGAGTGAAAATGTATATTTTTGGAACACATGAGTTGAAGAAATGATTTCACACATCACTGTATCATCTCTAGTGTTTGTAGGTCTGTAGCGTGACTCATTCTGTCTGCCAAGTCTAGAGCAAGTCTGCTCTTCTCTCCACTGGATACAGCAAAACCAGCTACATAGGCAGTTGTAATTAATGTGAGATCCACAGGTTTAGCAAAAGAAACAGATGGTTATAACCATGCCCAGCAGCTGATTTCACATAGGTGTCAGTCACAACACTGTAAGTCAGGATGCACCAAAACTTGCTTTAATAGTGGATGAAAGCTATGTATCAAGCCTGGAACTTTCTGTTCTGGTTTGATAGTGTCTCTCCTTGGGAAATACAATTATTTTTTGGGGGGTAGGATTTTTGCGCGGTAAAGCGGTGGCTTTTTCAGATAAAACTTAAAGTCAGTGTTCCACACTGGCAATGTTAGACTTTCTGATGTTTCAGAAAGAAAGACCAATCTTCATTGCTCCAGATTTTGTTTTTCTGTCTTGCACACACACATGTAGTCCACATCTCAAGTGTGAACCAGTTTGAATTGTGGTAGGAAAACTTCTAAATCAGTGCTAATTTTATTGTGTCAGCAGAATTATCCCATTTTAAACCAAATAAAAATTTGGCCTTTTTGAAGCAGCTTGTATTGTAAGTTATTTCAAGTTTTCCCAAATGTCCCATTTGAACAGAGAAGCAGCGTGGCTAGAAGGAGGGATGAAGGGTTTGGAGAAAATTGGGGTGCAGGTTTTGAAGAAGTGCAGGGAAGACACAGATACAAAGAGAGTTTGTGGCCAGACTAGGATGGGCTGAGCAGAACTTTGGAAAGAAAAAATAAGGAGATTAATATGGGTGTGATGTAGGCTTGTTTTCATAGGGGAAGAGGAAAAGGGAAATGTAGATTGTACAGATTTATTTTTTATAAGAGAACTCAGCTGGAAAGAACTGCATCTATGGTAATAGTCCTCTGAGTAGATGTAGCTGTTATCTGAAAGACTTTTTCACTTAAAAATGTACACTTAGATCAGGCAAAATCAAACGATATCAAATTTGTTTCATTTTTTTCAAAGTTTTCTCTAATTTGGAAGACATCGGAAGATTTTTTTCTGTCCAAAACTATTTTTTATTTTAATGTTTGCCACTTTTTCTTAACATAAGAGAAACTAGAAAACTGAAATAAATTTTGTTTGAACAAATTATAGGTATTAATCTTTTTTTTGTATGCCAAGAGAAATTTTAAATTAAAATCCCTCCTTTCCTTCTGAATTTTTGCAAGCAAAATTATTTTAACAACACCCTAGATCCTTCCTCCTGCAGCATAACTTCCATTTCTGTGTGGAAATTCTTTACCATTCAAATAATATAGGAGCACGACATGTTCAGGTTCCAGTGCTGTCATTGCTATAATGAAACCCCAAATGTCTTGATTTAAAGAATGCATGTCGATACAAACTACAGCATTTCCAAAAATTTCTTTCAAGTTGTAACTTCCCCATGTAAAGTACTGGGGCAGTGCCTCCTCAAACTGTGGACTGAATTTCTTTTACACAGATTATTGTTGTTTCTTTAATAATCCAAATGAAGGTGCAGCTACATTGTATATCACGGTTTTGAGAATCTTTTTTATGACACCAATCCCTATCACACACCTGCAGAAGGACCAGTAAAAGATATTGTTTCATAGATGCAAGTGTGGTGTAGAAGGATTTAGATCTAGATATCCTTAAGGACTATATTTTGCTTTTAGTGTTTTGATTTAGCAAAACCAGAAAACATACAGAAATTAAACTTTAGTTAACAGGAGAATTATTCATTAGCTGGTCCGAGTTACACACACATTGAGGCAATGTTAGCCATTTTTGAAGCAAACATTTTATTTTGGAAAGTCAGGTCTGGAAGGAAGCATGGCAGAAAAACTCCCAAGTATCCTGATACTGTCAGAAATATGTTGACACATTTGGTTTTGTTTTTTTTTTTTTTATCTCTGTCTTTAGTTTTAATACTAAGAACACTTTTTTTCATGAAAAGACATGATAAATCTCTGTCTTGGAATTCTTATGCTTCACTCAATTATTCTGTATTTGAAGATAGCTTGTCATTTATGACAACACAGTTATTTTTTTCTTAACAATGAATAGGATGACAAGACAATCATTATTTTGTGTGTGGGTAAAAGCCAAGGGAATAGTAGAAGTTGTATGCAAATATCTGATCTAGAATTTTCTTTCCTGCCGAAAAAGTTATTTTGCAGAGAGTTTTGACAACTCTTTTCATGCCCTGCAAAGTTTTTCAGTAAAAAAGGGTGAATTGTTCCTTCCTCCTTTTGGACTTTCCATTTATTCTTGCAGCTACACAATATCAGGAGGAAAGTCTCCATCCTCCTCCGCTTTTAGCTCCTGGGGCTGAGCCCACTAAGAGTAATCTGTGCTGTAGCTGACTAGTAAGCCAGCTTCCCACTGCTTGGAGGAAATGATATTAAACCCCATTAATTTTATGTCACTGCTGTCTTACATTCATATCAGCGACTTCTGTGCTTTTCTTACTCTGCAATGCAGACGGTGGCAGGGCCATGACTGACTGTGCTGGGAAGTGGGTCAAACTCATGAAGCTTCTTCACAAACATAAAGAGATTTGACCAAAGTATGTCCCTGAAAGTGTATCTAGCATTTTAACAGATGTGAGGCTTAGAACATATGTGCTGTTTTGCCTTTTGATTGCCCTGAAGGTCAAAGGCAATGAACTCCCATGCGTTAATGGGATATACCTATTCTGCTGCGAATCAGCGTGGAGGGGAAGAGTCCAGACATAAGTAATCTGTCAGCCCAGTTGCCTGGTATGAATTCAGACAAATCTGTTTAACCAAACATAGATGCTTCAGAGGGTGTTCTTGTGGTTACTCAAACTGCTTTCATTATACTTTTTTATTAACAGTGTGTCTGCTCACCATGTGCAATAAAACAATTTCTGAGGCTCAGCCTCAGAACATGGGGCTCATTCACCGTCTTGGATAATAGCGTTGCTTGTTTGCACTGTTCTTATTGAACTTTCTAAATATATGTCATTTTCCTTTTCATTCTAGGAGTGATTGTACATTACAGCAATTACAGACAAACCCTTCCAGACAGTTTGAAGACCAAAACTTTCTTTGTGTGGAAGTCCAAAGGCAATTATTGGCATTACAGTTTAAGAGAAGCATTCCATCTCCCTGATGCAACAGCAGTAGCTTTCTGTGGCATGTTAAATAAAGCAATTTGCCCTGTAGGAGACGAATGCATGCAGAGTTGTGATGAAAAAAAGAAAAAAATCACACAGCTGCTCTGAAAGAAATAGCAACCTCCTCTTCAAAAAGATACAAAACTTATTCTGGCACTGTTTTAACCAGAAGACACCAAGCATCTTTAACCTTTGCCTTTACCTCCTTGACGTTTTGTATGTTGCTTTAAGCCTAAGACTGTATAAAGACACAGGCGTGCTAATTACCAGTCAAACAGTTATGTTTTAGAGAAAAATAATAGATAAAAATAGAATATGACAGTGCTTTCATAACACATGCCAGAATATAGAAGGCAGTTCAAACCAGTGTTTTGTTCTCATAGCAATTCCCATTTGCAGAAAAGAAGGAAAAGAGTAGACTTGGGACTAGAAGTATAAAGACAACCTCAAAAAGTCTGATAGTGATATTTTGCTAGTTTGGGCAGCCTTAAATATTAGGCAAATAATAAACAAATTATTCTCACCCTTCAGATGTGCTATTGATGCTATTTAACAATTAATTAAATTATTCACCTAACATAACTGAATTATTTGCCTAGCTCAGGAAGCTGTATGAGTAACAGGGATGATCAAATACGCTTAGACATGAGTATCTCAGAAAAAGTTGAACTATTTCTTCAGCAAAACCAGTGAACATTTGCCCAGCACTTTGAGATCGTGAGATTAGAAGCTCTAGGGGCCCGCTCCTAAAACATTATTAACTGCTCATCCTAAAGGTATTTACAGCAGCTGAGAATTAGTCTGGAATAACAATCATAGGAAGATGAAGACAACACTGTTACTAAAACAATAAATGTGCAGGAAGTAATTGTCAGGTGCAAGTAAGAACAAATGTATCTTCAGGATAATGTATGTGATTGAAATAAATTTATGAAACGTTACAGCAACTCATTAGCATCTATAAATGGAGTTGTAACAATTTTTTTTCCTCGACAAATTTCTGCTCTAGAGAACAGAGAAAGGTTTGAACAGAAAGGAAAGGAATTGCTTTAACAGCTGTATTGTAGTAATGAAATGTAAGAGTAGCAGATTTCACCAGCCATCACACAGACTGTTCTATTGAATGGTGAATGTGGTGAGGTTTGCTAAACAGAGAACACTAGTTTTTCTGAGACAGAGCCGGGTTTACTAGGACAGGCCCAGAACATAAGGAAATTCACCATTTTTAAGAACAAATTAAGCCACTTAACTTTCCTTGGCATCAGAATGAATGCTAGTCTAGCAATATGATGGAAAAGCTGAACTGGGAAAATGGGTTTCTTAGGGGGGAAGGAAAGGTAGAAAAGATTGGCCAGAGTCTAATGCTTCCTTGAAGCATCAAGTGGTAAGGGAAAGAGCAGCCTTTCCATAAGCTTTCAGCATGCAAAAGCATGGGCTTGCATATACTGTGTTGATGCTCTGACAAACATTTTTTTTAATGGAAATGGATTTAAGAATGGTTAAATTTGGGTGATTGTTAATTTGGGATTTCATGTGCCATACGTGCTTTGGAAGAAATCAGTTTGTATCATCAGTCTGAGCCTCACGCGAAGTTTGATTACATATGGCATCAGCTGACTGGAAACCCTATCACATCAGTTGCAAGGCCAGATTAAACTGATTAACAATGAACAGTGATGAAGTACTCTCCCATTAGTCCCCAGGAACTGCATCATAAAAATCTTTCATCATCTAGCGTTGAGCTTTTTGTTTACAGTCTGGGTTTAGATATAATAGTGACTCTTCAGAAAGCAAAAGAGAGTATTCAAAGAAAATGTTTTTCTGAAGTTGGAAGAAACAGCCTGGCTATTGTTTATCCTTTGACCACACAAATACCTTGTGGCAATTATGTCTTTTAAAACTGTAGCTCTCTTTCACTCCTTACATCTGAACAGCTCTGCAATAACAAATAACAAACAACAAAACCTCACAACAGAATGTCAGCTTTCATTTGGAGTTGAGAGGAGTTATAACATGGAGCAATAAAGTGATAAAATCAGTGAAACGGGAGCTCTCCTGTTGTGTGTGTCGGTGCAAGCTGCTTGCACTATGGTCCTGTGTGTCTGGTAAGGACCTTTCGCAGCACGGCAGCAAACCCTGTAGCGCATCCCTGCCCGTGGCGGGGGGTTGAACCAGATGATCTTTAAAGGTCCCTTCCAAACCAAACCATTCTATGATTCTACAATAAATACATCATTTTCATGTTCAGAACTGTGGAAATAAATCAGGTCCCACCATCAAAAGCAGCTTGTTTGTAGGACACAACAGCAAAAAGGGAGAAAAATCACTATCGGACGACTTCCACCAAAGAAGCCAACCTTGCCTTTTTCCACCCTGAACATTTAAAAAAATGCAGTGACCTGAAATATGTGGGGTTTGGGAGCATTTTGCAATGTAATTAAAAATAGGTCAGGAGGAAAATAAAAGCTTAGTCTCTTCAACAAATGATCACAATTAATCAACAAGCCTGACTCCTTAATAAATGCCTTGGGATTATCCTTCTTTCTGGGAGCTGGCTCGCAGACGTTAACAGAACAACTCCCAATGTTTGCGGGTTTGCTACCATGAGAAACAGTTGCGGGATCCAATCTTCTGCGGTTTAACATGATCCATCAGCTGATCGCTTGTTCTGCTGCGAGGCAGATCATTGACACTATTACGATTTCATCTGCTGCATCAAAGCCAATTTCCCTGCATATAAGCACTTCATTCAGAGCACAGAAAAAATACATTAGCGAAACAATATAGTGTACTGTACAACAAGGATTTTCCTGCACTGTAACTCTACAGCTCACCAGGCAAAAACCACTTCTTTTTATTCTAGTTCCCCAGGGTGCTACATGGAGACACCAATCCTGAGACGGATTAACTGTGGCGCTTTCATCAAGAGGAACTTGTCTTCACTCTGACTTTGGAATAGAAAGGACGTGCTATTACCCTTCGACTTTGAAAGAGAAAAGCTTTCTACCTACATTCCTCGCTCTCTTCCAAAGTTTAGCTCATAGGGATTAGAATTTACTAGATATAGGATAAGCCCCCTTCAAAATGCTCATTTAAGGAAAGATGGAGAGAGATTTCAGATATCTTTTACTGGATGTTTATTAGTCTTAAAGATAGGTAAATCAGAGTTAAAGGATAAGCAGAATATTAATTCTTCATATGAAATATGTGAGAGTAGTCAGGAAAAATGGCTTTTTTTTCTCTATTTGCTATTCAAAACCAACCTTTTCTTTTCCCTTATCCACAGGTGATTTGTGGGGTACTTTGGTTTTGGGAATGTGCTTTAATCCATGCTAAAGAGAACAAAACAGCAGGTGCTTAATATCTCCTGACTATCAAAGTTGCTGCAAGGTATTTCACTACCTAGTCCTGGAGTGTGTGGAAAACCTGGATCACTACCTGTCTCAGGCCAGCATCCCAGCTCTACCTAGGAATAAGCATGGGTTTGGGTCATTGGCTTCAAAGGAGGCTGAAAATGCTAAATATTGGGTAGGGTCTGGTATCACATAACAATTTTGTAATTATCAGCTTCGCAAATTCTCCCTGAGATCTGAGAAGAGAAGCAACGCTCTTTCTGGGTTTGATTTCAATTTCATCTAAATGTGTTCTAAACCCTGCATGGATCTGAGCGGATTTCACTGCCAGTGAACAAGTCTGCAGTACAAAACATCACCCATAGCTTGCCAGACACAGACAAGGTTGAATGGAGTCTCATTTGTTCCCCGGGCTTTCAGACTAGTGTGATCAGCCACAAAAACACCAGGCTGGCCATGAAAAAAGTAGCTAGGCTAGTTTGGGAGAGGATATTCTGTATGAACAATGCCTAACAATACTGCTTCTGAAACTGGTGACTTTCTGTTTAGACAAACCAGGCAATGTAGTGAGGCAGCAACAGGCAGTCAGACAGCAGCTTTGCTCATGCTGCTGCATGATCGAGCCAGGCTGGGCCCCTGATGCTCCTGCCACAGGCAGGCAGCAGCTCATCCCACATAGCAAGGACAGCTGCTTGCCATAGGAAAGGCTGTCCTGTGCCTTGGTGGCACGGAAACCAGTAGGGCATGCTGAGACAGAAACGCTCTTCACGCACCACCCCAGATCTTCCCAGCTTCTGATGGCAGCAGACCAAATGCTTCAAATGCTACAGGAGGGCAGAGCTAAAGCATTTTGCCAGTGTCCCGAGTCTTTGCTAAAGAAGAGAGTTTGTGAAAATGCCGCATGATACTGGTCAGTAGACAGTGTCTTCACTCTCTTAGTAACCTCTATTATTTCTGGTTTACACAGTGGGAAACACATCTGGCAGGGAACAGCAGGCAGAGACCCAACACCTCCTCGCCTTCCCTGTGCTGCCCATCCTTCTGCTGGGGAAAAGGTTTGTGCAGTTCTGCCAGGAAGAGGATTAGAGTAGATGACCTAGCAGAGGAAGGTCTTATGGGATAAAGGGATATTTTTCATCCCAGCGTGTTAGCCAGCCTGCTTCTCCCCTTGCCTGCTTGGCTGGAGAAGCAGCTCCTTCCATGGGCAACAACAGGAGCTGGAAATGCTCAGATGGGGAAGAAAGAGAGGCCAGGAGGTGGATCACTTTCCTTAGTGTTGATATAAAAGCTTATCAAATAGCAGCATCAGTCCCACGAGTGTATCTCCAGTGGTACAAAGCACTTAGGGCAGAGGCTGTTGGCTCACCCGTCCCGCTGTCCTGCAGCTGCCCAAGCACAGCTTTCTGTGCCTGCCTGGCCAACCAGATCAGGGAATTGATCTGGCTGGAAAAAAATACTTTAAAACACCCTGCGAAAAGCAACATGCTTTTCTTTCCAGCCAGAATCACTTCTTCCATCTGTCCAGCCGCACAGCTGCACAAACAGTTGCACCAGCATGGCGGTGGGGCCAACTGGGTGCGAGGGCGGCATCGACGGGTGCAGGCAGCACCACCAGTGAATGGGACTCCCCTGCCTGAGCCACCACCGCTCACAGATTTCCCACAAAGGCCCCTCGGTGCAGCCATGCTCGCCACCCCCCCAGCTGGAGAGTATTTGGCTGCCCTGCTTGCCTCCCGCATGCGGAAGGCAGTGAGCGGGGAGCGTGGGGCATCCTGGCTGGCGCGGGAGGGGATGGCTGCTCTGCTCCAGCGGGAAGCCGCGTCGTGTGTGTCGGTGTGCTCCCCTGTTCTTCTCGCTCCCTGTTCCTGGTCTGTCCTGAAGACAGGTTAAGAGAGAGGAGGATGTTCATACTGGGTAACAGCCAGGAGCAATGTGCACTGTTTCACGTCTGGAATTGAGGGAGAATACAGCTCAAAGATCCTGTTGAAACTTGAGAAGCATTTGGGGGGGCAGAGTCAGAATTTGCATAGATACTCATATCTAAACTTTGCTCCTCTGGGAAACATAAAAATCCCTAGGATCGTTAATAACTTTCACATCCCAAGTGAATGTGACCTTTGTGCAGGGCAGCACCACCGGCCAGTGGCTGGGGTGTTTCTTCAGCAACAACCAGTGGAGAAGATGGTCAAGTACTAAGTCATTTGCACCACTACACTAGGAATACAGAGCAGTTGTTTGGTTAACTCATCACTAGGTTGCCTCAATATTTGAAACTGGACTAAACCAAATCAAAGCTGAAGGTATAACTTAGACCACAATAACCCTGGCAGACAGGCATAGTGCTGTCAATCTAAAGCACAGGGAGCTCAGTCAGCAAGGATTCCTTCCTGTAAAGATCATGAGATACTGCCTCTGAAGCTTTAGGTTGCGCTTGTGTCATATTCCCTCATACTTCTTATAAGGGCTCAAAATACACGAAGGCTGAGGTTCCTATACCATCTATCAATAGCAACAGCTAGGTTTAAACGGTTTAATATACAAACACGAGAGCTGGCAAGTCTGTCAGTAGGTGAAAGAAAAAATAGCTCCATTTTCAGTTTTCAGGCGCTGAATACTTGAACCTACCTTTGTGACAATCTTTTTCTTTCTTTCATAAATCACCCTTCACACGTGCAAGGATTAAAATTTCCACAGTGATGTTTGTTTACTTTTTTTTACTCAAGTAGTACAAATTCCCTCACCAAAGATGCACTAAGGCATTGTATATAAAACTACACCTCTACTCCAAGAATGATACATCCCACATGATTTGAATACTGTCAGCAAGATTCCTGATGGCACCCTGACTCAGTATGGCTGTGTGGTTTTGTATGATCATTGTCTCTGTATAATTACTCAGAGCCATAAGCATGCAGGGACCAGCTGATGCTATGTAGTTGATCGGAAAAATATTCATAGAGGATGGAACAGAAGGTAATATAATTCAATAGATACTGCAGCCAAATATTAAATAGGATGGACTGGTCTGCTGGCATATTATGCCATGGGTCCTGCTGAAGATGCTCACAATCCACAATATCCGATTCAACATTATTAATGCTGTGATTTTTTTAATTATTAAAAAATGCCTTATTTCTGATCGAGTATTTTACTATTAATAGAATGGCTAAAAATTAAACAACTGGCTCAAACAGATTTTGACATAATTTAGGTATGTTTGTGCATGCATATATATATATATATATATATATATATATATACACACCTACACTAAAACTAGTAGCTTCATTTTTTTCTGTATCCATATCTTTTTCACATGCAGTATATAGCAGACACTATTTACTTAACTCATTCTGAATATACAGCTTTGTGCAGCAGTTTTGAAGTGTATTGCTCCTGTAAGAGTATACATCCATCAGGCATGGAGTAAAATGTCACATTTTTCTTGCAATGGAATTTTTCTGTCTTTAGCTCTCTCATTGAGACTCTCCCCAGTCTAATGAGAAATGCACATGAATAAATGACAAGATAATTAATAGGGAATCAGTTTCTACATAACAGAAACATTTCTTTGCATTGTATTACTACTATTATTAAACTTTTACATTGTGGTACTATGTACAGTACATAATGAAAAAGAAGGAGCACACACAGATAATTTTTTCCCCTGCATTGCAGTATTGGGCCTTTACTAGCTGTACCAGTAGAAATAATGTTATATTACTTCCAATTGCCAAGAACAGTGTATCAGATTAAATAGACAAGTTTCCCGCTGTTTGAATATGCTCCCAAATGGTAATTTCTCTTATGCATTTCTCTGTATCATTAACATTTTTCTCCTGTTGATTTGGGGAGGAACATTTTATTTGGTCTATGCTGACATTATACATTTTTACAACAACAAAGTTTGCTCTGAAAGCTGAACTTTTTCCTTAAACTCTCCCAGTAGTTAGCTAGGTGGGCTATTTTCAGAGGATCTTAAACAGCTTAGAAGAACAAATGCTTTTTAAAAATTATTCATTTATTCTTCCATTTGTCCAAAGAAACTCTAAATTAAAACCTTTTCAAAATGGGTATACTTAAAAGTTTCACTCTGGCAGCAGACAGCAAACACTGCAGCCTATCTAAAAAATCAGTTGTCTAAAAATCTGCAACAAAACATAAAACTCTGTATCTGTGTTTTCCCTGTAACTCACAATACATAATTTTCTCAATAACTTTATAGATTCTACAAGAGTGTGCTTTGGTTATTTTTTGTCTAGGAATTCAGGATGCATAAATATTGCAATAACAAAAAGGAAATTCTTGGAGGCGATTTATCTACTGAAAAGAAGTCTACACATCTTAAAATATGGAAATGGAAAAGTATCAAGGGGAACTTGTTTGCTTTCTCTACTGGAAACTTCATTGAACTATGTCTAAAGATTCAAGAATAAACCCAGCCTTTTAAATGCACAGGTGCGTAACTGGCATCGTTCATTTTACAGCAGCAGAACCAAGATGAGAATCTGGCCCCGGAGCCAGCAGGAATGCCATATGATATCTGAACGGCAATTTTCTCTGTATGTGCCACAATAATGCCTCAGACTTGACCTTTGGCTTTGTTGTCACCAAGTATTATCATATGTATAATTTGACCTTTCTCAGTTGTATGAATGCTTGGCCTTGAACTCCATCTAACCTTCTAGGAGCTGTAAAGATAATTTCTATACATTTACAATAAGGTCTCTGATTTGACCTATGACTCAAATGAACAATAATTTCTTAATATTCCCATTCCTCCTAAGACTATTTCCCGTAATAGTATAATAATAAGGCAATAAAATGTCCTTCAGTGCGAACTCATGTTATTCTAAATTTTGAAGGTCTATGCTTCAGGGCATTCACAGTTCATTACATTTCTGTGTTGTCAAAAGATACTATCAAGGCATCAAAAGTTTCTAGAATTTAAATCAAAATGAATGAAAGGACAAAAGTGACATTATTTAACTGTGTCTATATGCAGACAAAACTAAAGACAATAATAAGCTTTATTTAGGGACAATAAAACAAAAGCATGTCTTAGCAATAGCAGAAGACCATTAATAAGCTTGCCATTTTTATTTAGCAATTTCAAAGCAGAAAAGCAAGTATATAAAAACCATTTCAGGTCTTCCTTCTGAAAAAAAAAAAATGTGTTCTAACATTACGCAACAGAACAAACAACAAATAATCAAACATGATGGTGTTCTGCAGGAAAGTATGGTAATCGTGATTTTTTCAGAAGGAAAAAAAAGATGTGGTATTATTTTTTGGTAATGTTGGAACACAAGAAAAATACTACAGGCATGCAAAGGAGTTGTGACTATATTTAAAACGGATCCAGCCTGCTGACATACAGTGTGTGTGATAAACAAAAGCACCTTTTTCAGCTGCGTAAGACTGCAAGATCCCTCTGCCAACTACATGATTTGCCTTCAGCACCTAAAGCTGTATTTCCAGCCAAAATTTGCTTAGAGTGGAATGCTAACAGGTCATTATATTTGATGATTGGGCCCAGTACAGAAGTTTTCACTTTCCCTGCAGCTGTACCCAAAACTTGAACATATTTGAACACTGACTGAAAATAGAAAGCTCTGATTTGAAGGTCAATAATTCTGGAACTTGGTCCTGTACAAGTAGAACATAAACTGCATAATTAGATTGCAGGCTCCTGGGTAAGATAAATATGACAACCAACTTGGGGTCATTGAAATCAATACAGTAAACAGCAGCTGAGACACCAGCTGCCAGGCATTGCACAGGTTTTGCTGGTGTCAAGGCAGAGAAAGGTTTTGGGGAGCAGGAAGTGACTTTGGCAAGGCCAGTTGCAGCCAGGATAGTAGCAGAAGGGGCTGTGCAGCAAAACACCTGCACTTGCTGTAGTGCCATGACCTGCATCTACAGTCCTCACACTGCCTTCTCTTCTAACCACCCAGAAAACCCATCCCTATATGTGCTATGTAGAAGATTTTCCACGCATCCTTTTAGAGAGAATTTCTTCTTTCTTTTTTTTTAATCTCAAAACTGTACTTCTTGGAAATTACTTTGCATGGTTTTTACTCCCTACAGCTATTCAAGCCAAGGCTCTTCTGTGGAAATGAGAATCTTTTCTACACGGAGCTGAAGCGTGCTTGTTACAGGTAGTAACGTCGTGACATGATCAATGTGGCTCTCCTCCTCATACAAATTGCTCCTTCCGAGCTATCTGTCTCGCTATCTTAGTTTTCTTCCCCACTGCAAAAGCTGGTGACACAAGACTAGCTCAGACACATCACTCGAGATTAATCAGAAGCTTGGGAGTACAGAGAACAATACAGGAGATAAAGGCAAAATTATTAGAACGCATAAACTGAGATTCAATTGAAACCCTTCATACTGCTCTACTTTTTTGCATTCAGCTGGGGGTGTTTATATATTCCAGCCTCAGTGACAAGAGCCACCCTCCATGGTCACCTGGAGGTCAGCTGCCACAGGACAGAATGGAGGGTTGAAGACTGAATGATGAAGCTGCCTGTAGCTAATCAGATCTCTCCTAAACATAAAGTGTTTCTTTGGCAACAAGTAAATACTTTGGGTTCTGCAAGATTAGGGAGATATACTGTGGTTGGCCAAAAATAACAGAACATTCAGAAAATTTTGGCTCCAGAGCATATCTCTATCTTGAATAAGCAGATTAAGAATCACTTATTCTAAACTGTTTTCCCAACAAGAGTGAGCTTTGAATGTTTGTCTTGCTACAGGCGTGCTGGTCAAGAGAAACTAAAAGCACAAACACTCAAAGACTGAAGCTTTAAAATTCATGTTTTGTCAGCTCAGACCTTCCAGAAAAATGCAAAATTGACACTGTTCTCAGATCTGAGCATTGAGACTTCTGCTAACTTCATAAGTCCTTCCAACAGCCTTCTCTCCCCACTTAAAATACTCTCATGTGTCCTAGGAATGGGACTTCACTGCATCCAAGGGAAGGGGAGGCGGAGGTGGCTCAGTGACATGTTGGGATCCAGTGCGATGGGAACACGTTGCTTTGGGGCACAGGGGACAATCCTTCAGCTCTTTCCACCAAATCTTGGAGAACCTGTCTCCTTGCAGAGGGACTTGGTTAAAAGCCACCAGTGAGCTCAGCTTCTCACCCTCCTCCCATGCATTGTGTTGGTGCAACAAAAGCAGCGTATCCCAAGTGTCCTGCCCCAGTAAACTGTTTTTCAGGCAGTAAAACTTTACCAGCTTCTAGCGCCGGTAACGTTGGGAAGACAAGGGGTTGTGCAGGCTGCTTTTGCTCCCCCTCACTCTACTGCTGGTGTGTGCCCCACCAGCACCCTCTAGCAAAGGGTCAGCTGCCTCACACCCACCACGTGGTGTGCTGGGGCAAAAGCATCTCAGGGCACAGATGCAACAAGAAGATGGTAGTAAAAAGCAAGTTAAACAAGGAGAAGACAGAAGGTGGTGAGAGCCCTAAGAGATTGGATGAGGCAACCGGATAACCAGTTAGCTAGCCAACAAACCACCGCCACCATGGAAGGTGAGGGAGACACCGAAGCAGGAGCTGTGCTTTGATGCTTTTTGTGCATAATGCTGGCTCTTTGCTGAGGGTGAGCAGTCTCCTCGGCTGTCAGACCACTATAAAAATTTGGTTTTCCACTCTGCAATTCTTCTGGAGCTGTGATCACAGCTCTCACACTGTACATGAGAAGTTTCTGTTCCATTTCACCCTCTGGGAAGTCCCTTTTGCTCTAGAGCTCTTTTGTCCCTTCATAACTTACCAGTATTAACTGCATTATCACAGGCAAAAAGCCTCTTCATCTTACCTTTGAGAAGAGTTGAGGATAAAGTAATTTATTACTCCTGTTACTAATACTTTTTTACTATTAATTTGTTAATATTTGATGCTGTCACCAGAAGGCAGGTAGTCTTCAAAGACAATGGTTGCACCAGCCCCTACAGATTTTTATGGGGAGTTTGACATCTATCTGACCCTCACAACGTTGTAAGTCTCCACCAATAATAATGAAACAATACACAACACTTAGAGCATAAAAAGGCTGTTTTAATTTTCAGATTAATTCAAAGGGAAGAAAAAGGAAAGGGGAAATGAAGGAGAAGGGGAAAGGGAGGGGGAATGGGAAGGGGAATGAGAAGGAGATGGGGAAAGAGAAGGAGAAGGAAAAAAGGAAAAGAAAATAAAAAAGAAAAAGGAAAAGGCAAAGGAAAAGGGTAAAAAGGAAAAAAAAGGAAAAGTTGGTCTAAGACATTTCCGAAATCCAAATGCAATCTGTCCCCCCACCCGTTGCAAAGTGTTTTTATGCACTGGATTACAAAGTTTTCAAGGCTGGATTAGAGGCTGCTATAAAACAGTTTGCCTGACATAGAACCATACTTAAATTAGCAACGCCATAAACTGCCCTGTGAGGGAGGGCCTGCTCGTGATTCAAGGGTATCGTCTTTTGTATAATTTTTCCAGTACCATAAATTTCTGCCCAAGTTCCTAGCAGAATAGCAATGCTCCAAAAAATATTCAATAGGTGTCTTTCGTAAAATGTTATACATGGAACAGAATTACTGTATATGGATCATATTTATTTAAGATTAGCCTAATTTGTATATATGAAGCTCAACAGCATGATTTAGACCCACAGGTTTTCAGATGCAATGTTATGATGTTTTACCCTTCTGAGACCTCTGTGCTTAGCTGGAGGGTGTTTACTGTGATTGAGGTATTTTTCTAAACAGGGAGGCGGATTATTTAAACCCTTTTGGTATGGAAAACCCACAGTTTGTCCACCTCCAACAATCTCTTCTCTCCCCCAGTTGTCACAGCAACAACTTCAGCATTTGAAAGGAATCTACTTCAATAATCTAAGCCTCTGATCTTTGACAGGCTTATAATGAAGGAACAGTTCGTTAATGCTGACATAAACATTTTGAAAACTTAGAGGCACAATTATTTCACGTTGTTTAGGAAGTCAGCACTACATGGTCAAAAGAACAGCATTCTGCAAAAATATTTACTCATGCAATTTCCTAGCGAGAAAAACAACTGCTGACTGTACAGCTGAACTGAGATTCCAGTCCTGTGGTTTAAGCAGCAAGAATTTTTCTTTGTCTCCTGCCCATTTATAGCTCATTTTTTCCCTCTTATAATCCCATGACGATCTTTCAGATAATTCTAGGGTGTCTCAGCCCAATCTCTTTTTATTTTAAAAAGACAAAGCCTAAGAACCCAGCCTGAATCAAACCCAGTTCCAAGTGGATCTCCCAGCTATGCTGCCTGTAATAAAAAGTCAGAACTGCTTCTCAGCCAGCCAGCTGAGATGGAAGTTGTTTGCCTGTTTAGCAAATAAAACTGTTATTTTTGCTGGGCAAGGGCGGAAAGCTGACAGGATGACAAAGTTCCCCAGGCTGCGCTCATCAAAGTAGCCCCCGTGCTTTCCAGGCAAAGCAAAAGCTGGAGCAGGCGACGAACTCAGGGCTGTACTTTGGAGTCAAAGCTACAGTTGCACTGGGGAGACCATCACTCTTGGAGCAATTTTCTACAGTAGCGCAAGGGCTCCAGTGGTCCTCAGGGGTGAAATCCATCATGCTGCATGCTGCACTCTATCAAGTGGGGCTCCGAGAAAGGGTCAAGTGGTCCGCTGCCATGCTGTTTGAGCTCATCAGAGACATATTTAATTTAATTAAGGTTGTCAGCACTATTGATTTTGGCAGTTTCAATTACCGTGCTGTTATGGCTTCTGGATCTACTGATCTGTGATGAGCCCTATCAGCACTGGCACACATTGAGGAAAAAGCCCTTTGTCTCCTTTAAAACCTGACACATCCTGCCATAGGCCATAACTTATTGCTTTTATCCAGCCCAGCTCCTCTTCTGTTCCTCATAATTAATTTCTCATTAGACAGCTCTTTATTGTTTAATTTGTGCAGTTTATAATCAAATTGGGCACATTAATTGTAGCTGAATTTAAGGCTAATGAAAAATAAAGGTTTTCAATAACTTACTCTTCAATTATTTCAGACAAGATAAAATAAAACACTTTAAGAGTTGTCAGCTTTTTAAATTATAAATTAGGTTGTTTAAAGAGCATGGGCATTTAGGAAGCAGTTATCACACATTTAGTAATTATAAATCCTATGCTGCAATACAATTATTAGGATATATTTACAATTTCTCTTAGTTTTTTTTTCCACTCTGTTGTTAGTTAACTGTACAACATCTAATTGTTGGTGGTTAAAAATAGCATAATCTGAAGTCTCTGGGCCTGATTCCTCTTCTTCCACAGACTGAGCTGTAAATCAGAGACACACCTGAGGAAGTCCATGTCCGTGACACTGGAGCAGGAGAGGTGCCTGGGTAAGAGGAAGAGGACCTCATTTGGTAAAGATTTTATTAAATGCTGATCCTTCTTCCAGGCAGCATTGCAGCTTTCAGCCCCTTCCCTTCAAGGAAACCATGATATGTGATTTACATTTTACACACGTTAGGACCAGGATACCAGCTAGCAAAGATCAACATATTCCTCCTATGATGCACATAATCTTCATTTTAGCAATGAGGAAACTGAGGCAGAGAAGCAGCTTATTTGGGAGGGCAAAATCAGAGCTGATCCCAGACTGCTGGAGAAGGGTTTGCTTGTGTTTTTTTTTCAGTTTACAGTGAACGGGGAGGGGGAAGGAGGATGGGAGAGAAGATAGGATGAAAAATTCAGTTGGCAAGATGAAAAACGGTAAAAGTGAGTTTCCCTCTTTGCTAAATGGCTGTACTCAACATGCAGTGCTTCAAGGGTAAGCAAGAAAAGCAAAGGGATGACAGGTGAGTTTCCGACCACCACAGGGGGGAAAGTTAGGCTGCTGTAGGTTAGTAGTTCAGATGTGAGGGGATGCTGGGGGAATTTGATTTCTTTTGTGTTCTAAGACCTCTCTTTGCCCAGATGTACAGGATCCTGCAGCCCAGGATGCTATGTTGTGTCAAGGTATGTACTTAACCTGACATTTGAGGAGACACTGGAAGCTGAGTATCCTAGTTCCTGGAAAAGCATCCTCACTGCCTTGTAAGAGAGTTATTCACCGTCTCTTTCTGAAAACAGCAAGTAGGACAACTCCAGTTGGGCAGGGAGAGCTAACCTGTTCTTTGGGTCTGAGACCTCGTTTCAAATATCCACCCTTATTGAGCTCTGGAAGGATTCTGAAACAGTTCTGCACTTCTTACCTGAGCGGTTTAGCCCCACATACTCCATGTGGTATGAACCAACCACAGAGAGCAATGGAGGGCAGCTCTTCAGCCAGCAGTTAGGATGCCCACTGGCAGGCTTGGTGGCCAGCTTCTGCACATGCCCAGGCCAGAGGACCCAGGGTAGGACCGCTGCCCACAGTGTGTACAGTATGTGTGTAAGCTGCTTCACATTCCCTGCCCGAGCAGCCAGATGCTCCACATTCCCTGCCTGAGCAGCCAGATGCTCACCCCTGCTCCTGCCCAGTAAGAGCTGCTGTTGAGCCTGATGATGTACCTGCATCAGGGAAGGATGGGGCAAAGCCAAAGGCCTATATGTATGATTTCAGAAAATCTATTAACTGAAATACTATACAGAAAATGGTCACATCTACTGCTGTGAAAGTCCAAGGCTGCTGCTTTGATCTTCAGTCATTTGATACTTGGTTTCTTTTTAATTAAAAAAAAATAGATTTATGCTTGTGTTGTTTGAAGAGCGTAAAATTCACATGCATCCTCACAAGGTCTGTTTACTACCCAAATCCTGTATATAAAAAGAATGCAATGTCAGAGATTTTCTTTGCATACCCCAGTTTGAATTGAGATTATTTTCTATTTCAGCAAAGTATGTTTGTCCAAAATTCCTTGGTGGGGATCCTGTCCTTGTGGATTTGCAGGAATCTTCTAATTTACATGTCGCTTCCTGTCTGGAATGAAGAGCTCGTCAATATTGCTAAATAATTCTGCACCATGTATATCCTCTAGCTCAGAATTTTTTGAGAGAGAGGGAGGACGTACTGCTTTCCCAAATACACACTCCACATGAGTCACCAACTGAATATGACAATCTCCTCCTGCCCAGCTTTTTGGAAGGGGGAGAGAGCATACCTCTCTTCAACAAGGGTATGAGAAATGCTGGATGCAGGAGCTTTGCCACTGGGATGCACAGCCAGGGAGCCGGGCTGCATTTGCCCAGTGCAGAGCCACAGGGGGAGGAGAGGAAATCAGTGTGCTGGCGGGAGAAGAGGGCTGCTGGAAACTCCACGTCTGATAAGGGTACGTGGGAACAGCAGGGGAAAAACAGATCAGCAGACCCTGAGTGATGTGTGATAAGAAGGCAGGACACAGTTTGTCCTCGGCCTTACTTGATATTACCCGTCCATGGAAAGCACGGGTGCACCTGATGGGCACCTCACGCAAAGGTTACGCTCTTTAGGCTGCTTTGAGTTACTCTCCTCTAGCACCTTAGCGTACACAACTCACTTTGGAGAGGGAGAACATACTGCCGTTGTGCTCTTCCTTCACTTAACCTTAAATTCCTGGATACACTTATTTCCAAAAACTCTGGCCTAAGGTCTGCACTCTTGCTAGGAACTGGTGTCATCCAAGTAACCAGAGCAACAGACCTTTCACACAATTTGTCACCATCCCTTTCTTCAACTGACAGCAGTTCCGTTACTTGTGTGCCACATCACCCGCAGGACAATCAGATCCCCTAATTTCTAGCTGGCATCTAACTGTAAATAAGGCCACCAGACCTGGTTGTATATGCACGGAGTAGGCATCTGAACCCTGTAAACCTCTCTCTCTTTTAATTTAAAAATAACAGAAAGATTTTTAAAAGGAAATTTATATAAAAAAATATTAATAATAATTGTTCCCAGGCAAAGTAATTTTCAGCCAAGTTTCAGCTGTGAGGAAACTTTTATTAGCCAAGAAATGAACTCATGAAAAGAGAGGTTTATAATGGAAACAGTGAGAGACTGCAGCAGCACTGCTAACAGGTGCCACTGTAACAGCAGTGACAGGGTGAATAAGGCTTCTAAAGATGCAATTGCTAGAGCTGCGCCCACCCATGCAGCTAAAGATCTATCAGGATTTCTGTTATGAGCCTCTGTTTGTGGGGTTTTGATACTTTAGTCATAAAAGCATACCTCAGGCTGAGAGTGAGAAAATAGAGACAGAGCACTCCAGGGCAATTGAGAGGGGAGAAAAAAAAAAGAAAGAAAAAAAAAAAGAAAGAAAGAAAATCCATATAGTTGTTTTGAAAGATCTCTTTGGGATTTTGTAATTTAAAAAACCACACTACTTTTGCAATTAAATTTGGCAGATGATCGGTCAATAGCATTAACTGGGGAGAGTTCTTTTTCAGTTTGTTGCATTTTAATTTAGAACCCTTAAAAAGCCTCTGGCATTTTTTTAAGCTTAAAAAAAATCCTATAGCTCAATTAAGGGATAACAGAAATAAACCAGGATTATCTGTGTGTAATTATACAAAGTTAAGTCCAAGAAAACAATACACTATCACCACCCACACTTTTGGGTAATCTGAGCAGTCTCTGTAGGGTCTCCAGGGGCAAGAAAATGCTCCGCTTATACCTGAGCATTTATTGCAAGATAGCAAAAGGCTCCCAAGCCCAAAAGACCACAGAATTAGATGGAAGAACACGTCCTGTTTTTTTGATCGATCTTTTAGTAGTCCTAAATGATATGTTACAATAGTAAGCAGGTCCTGGACTGGGGCACAAATTGGATTCAATTCTCGGCTCTGCTCCTCAAGGTTTCTTACTGCTCTTGACTATTGCACTCTTGCTGCCTTTCCCATGTCCACCAGCTGCAGTACTGCAGTCCAGGTGGAGCCTGATTACATATAGCTGACTGGCAGTAACTAATATTAGTCAATGTACCCGTATCTGAAAGCAGAAACTATTATTTAGTACTTCCTCGCCAAGGAGGAGTACAGGGTTTCTGTATATGTCATATTAATCTTCAAACTGCTCTAAGATGTGAAGACGTCTTCATTACAACTATTTGAAAATATCAAAGCCAACCAAATATCCAATCATACTCCTGAAAGAACAGGAAAGTATGGCAGAAGAGTTAGCTGGGGAGGAAAACAGCTTGATCCCTCTTCCTATTCTCTGAGTGGGACTATGGCAACTCAAGGCACCTTTTGACTAACAATACCTGCAGCCACAGCGACATGCTAGCTGAACTTAGCTCTTCTTGTTGGGACAGTGTATAGCTGGCTCCAATTAAATCTGTTTAGATTTAATCTGTTTACTCTTGAATCACTTACCAAAGCTTCAGTGTTTTCAGTGTGAAATGTACCTATCCATGGCAGTGGATAAGGGGACCAACACCCCGACTGCTTAAGAAAATTGGCCATAAAACCAGTGCCAATCAGTTTCTTCCAGCAAGAACTTTGAAAGGGAAGAGTTTGACTCCATCTGAAATTATAGTATTAATTTCATTATAACCATCCCAACCTGGATTTAAATGTATGTATGTGAGTAGCAGCACAGTATACGTAGTACCGTTACATGCCATTTCAGTAACTCAAAACATATGTCGTGTGTTTCTTAAAAGCAGTCAGGTAAAGTGTAGCTACCCCCTTATCACTGCCGGAGTTCCCTGCCTGGACCAAGCCTACATATTTATTGGTATTAGACATGAAGTGGACCTGCCCTCAGCTGTATTTGGTTAAACTTGGTATAAATGGTACCTTTCAATCCCAAGGTCCTTTACCAGCCTGGTGATAAGACATCCGTTCCTCAGTATATTATAGCAGTATATTATAGCCTGTGAGCTGGGTTAATTTACACCAGCTGAACTAGTCCTATACGGACTGGGCAGACACAACACCAAGACCCTGGGAGGCTCCTTGTGTGTTACAGAAATCCCTGGCCTCCCCTTTAGAGCAACCTTTCCGCCCTCAGCACTGTGGAGACAGTACAAAGCATTTGAAGCTCAGGACCTAACCTTTTCTCTTTGATCTTTTCCTATTTATTTTTCTATGCCTGAACTATTTGCTTATAAAACTAATACGACCACCAGAATAAAAATGAGCAGTGACTCTTAGCTTTGTCTTTTGGACTCTGTTCGACATGACGTGTCCTGTACACTCATGCAGGGAGTGCACAAGGAGCACCACAGGCGAGGGTTTTGAAACCGAACACATATGCTACCTCTGTTTGTTAGGGGCCAGAACCCATTTTCCGACCAGGGAGCACAGATGTATATTTATTTTATTTTGCTGCTTAATTTTAAGATACTTATTGCCATTTCCCTGGCAGTAGATTATCAGAGAGGATGAGATTGCAAACTCAAAGGAATGACCCTTTCCATTTCATTTGCCCTTATTTAGAAGTGATGGCCTCCATTTCTTTTTTTCTTTTTTTTTAATAGAGAAAACCCTCTTTATTCTGTCCTTCAGGCAAGTTCACTGAGTCCACTGTATTTCAACAGGAGCTAAAGACATGGTTCTACTTACCCTCCCCCAAAAGGTCTCTATTAATTGTTTTCAAATGTTGGCAGCCATGTGAAACCCTGCCTAGCAAGTCTGGCTCCTTATATGATTTTTATTAAAATTCACTTTGCACACAAGGCACATGAGATTTATGGCTGAAACTAATAGGTTGGTTCTCACTAAGACATAAATCCATGGGCTGTTTATTGAGGCTCATGGACATTGAGAACGCAGGTAATTGTTACTGTGAGTGTTCAGCTTAAAAATAGTCAATCATGTCTCTAAGGAAATTTGTTTAACTAAACACACCACATAAGCTTCTGAAAAATTACTTTATCTGTGATGGTGAATGGAAGGACTGTGCAGGGTAACTTCTGTATCTCATCTGTACAATTTAATTTCACTTATAACACTTTTCAGATTTTCCTCTTACATGGTGTCTTCTATATAAAGAGCAAATGTGAAAAGGATTCCATTCATTTTCTTTCCACATGCCTGTTTTAGCCATTCTTGGTTTATACATAAGAATTTCTACTTAATTGCTACTGACCCTTGCAAACTCCGTCCAAGTTTTTTGCAAGGCCAGTTCCTCCTGACTTGTTCGCCATCACAATCTGCCACATGAACTCAGTGGACAATTCTGATGGCAATGCACAAACTGGAGCAGAGCCTAAACTGATCTTTTCCTCTTAGGGTCCAACCACATTGCCATGTGCAAACGATTGCCAGCTAGGCTTGCCAGTGAGCCAGCTGTACTCTGGAAGCCATTTAGATGTGTTAGCTCAGTACTGTGCCCAAGCAAATAAGTCCTGCTTCTCAACATTACGTTACCTTTCAGCAAGACCCAAACCTGTCTAAATGGCTTCCAGCTCACATCTGGTCTGCAGTGTGGAAGCTCATGGGGGAGAGAGAGGTAGCTCATGCCACCTGAGTGGATCTTCTACTCTAAGTTGTGCTGGCAATATGATACTGAAGAGAAGACACAGACAACCTTCCTGCCCCAGTGGTCAGGTTACCCAAAACAGCCTCCTAATAGCATCTGAGATGACACAGGGCATCTCTTCTGGCCTTCAGTCACCATTCCAGAAGGATGTGGGTCTCATGCAGGTCCTGTGTCATATTTGCCAGCCTCATATGAATGTCTCAGGCATCCTAGGATGTCTCACATAGCTCTTGACACCTTTATTTACACACAATGCACCTTAGCAAAATATAACAGATGGCTCCTAAAACACAGATAAGAAATTGCCACTGCTTTTCCGTAACTTTTTTACTATAGCGAGCTTTTGAGATTAGATATATTTAGTATTGTGGTCATATCAAAACCAGCCCAAACAGGTGAACATTTCATTGACTGTTGCACGAACACATGGGAAGGCACAGACACTGATGTTACTGAAGTCTTAAGGAGTGTTTATGCTATGCATAAAGGTCATACCAAAACCCAGTATAGCCATTATCAGTGTTACTTTGGGTTCAAAATAACTAACCATTCTGACAGACGGAGTTTGGTAGCTTGGCACGGTGTTATACTGTTACAGATATACTGCTTTATCAATCTAAGCTAGCATCTCTGCATAACATCTGCTTGGAGGTAGACTTTGTCTCTTTTGCACCATGCTGTGAAATGCAAAGCAAACCAGCCCCACAAAATAAGGATAAAAGGGTGGAAGAGTGCCTACAGTGCAGCTGACTATATTTTTAGGTTGATACCTCATTCATTTTAAAATGGTATGTAAATACTGAAGCCCCCCAGACAGCTAAAGAAATACCTAAAATTCCATAAATACTTCAGCAGATGCAGAATTAGCATGAATACAGACTTCACCAGTTTGCAGGAGTTTTGGTACTTTTATGTCAGTGGTGTTTACCCCAAGTTTCTCACACGTCCCGGTTCTGCTGCTAAACACAGAAGTAAAAATTTTCTGAACAATTTCTTTCCTTCTCTCCCTCAGCTTTTCCGTCTTGACAGGCTGCTTCTCCTTCACTCATTTATACAGCATTTGCTTAGTTATCTAAATCTGTTAGGTTGTTGTTTGCTGATGAAGCTTCAACACTCTTGTCTGATCTAGTGACTAGGTCAGCAAGGTTGTGTGTCCTGGGGACTTGGGGAACTGTATGGAGATGACCTCTGACACTCATCAAAGGCTCCACAGCACTGTTTGGCTCCTATCAGTTTAATCAGCTGGCTCATTCCTGCTCCTTCACCATTCATGACATTACTCGTATCCCTCACTGCCTGCCTTCCAGAACATACAGCCTTGCCTACAGGCTGCTCCTTCACACTGAGTTTGGCTTCTATGCGCGGGCCTCGTGCAATGTGCCATTTCATTCTTTATGCATTCATTCTCTACAGGACTCACATTTTACAGAAAAATTCCTTCATGCTGAAAAAAGGGCAACTAATAGGAAACTTCCTTTTATTTCAGAGACACAGAGGTCAGTATTACTCCTGAACCTTTTCTGGCAGTTTAAGGTAGTGCTTAAACTGCAGAGTCCATGTCGCTGTAACCAGCTTTCCAGGAACTAGAGCTGTTTTCAAAAAAACCCTTAAAACTACAAATAACATTTTCATGAAAATGTGATGAAAAACACTGCTACAGAAATCTTTCTAGTCTTATCTAATGAAAATAAAAACAAAGAAAAAAATTCTCAAAGTGTTACTTAATTTAAAAGAAGATTAAGATCCCATAAAATATTTTTCCCATTTTCTTCTGCAGTGTATAAGGCAGCAATTTATCAATAAAGCTAAAAGAAGCTGTCCCAGATCTCTCACTGCTCCCTGGTTAGCTCCACATATGGGGAACATGTACTTTGGGTTACTTGATGCAGAGGGTATGAAACAGGGCTTCACAGCTTCTGCACGTACATTGCGGCTGCATCTGGACCTGTCAGTGGAGGACATCTGACATCAAAGAAATGCAGGCTGCACAAAAATTTAAAATGTGACAGTACTACCCCTTAAAGTCTACTAAGAGCTTTGTACAGGAAAACTCCTCTGTGATTTCTCGGCTAGATTACAACATAAAGACAGGCTCACATCATGGATTACTTCATTTTATCCTGCTGTAAATCTTCTCCCCAAAACTATTAGAATCTAAACACTGACTGAGAAATAGGGCTACCCACAAACACCACAGCCTTCTAATGAGGCAGCTTGCTTTCCTGTTAGGTAAAGGACAAGTATTGTATTCTTCTGTGTTCCAACCATGCAAGTGAAGAACCACTTGGAAGTGGAATAACATTCCACATGAATTTAGATTAGAAAGTGGCCACTGCAACCACTGCTCCTTCAGAAGCTGAGAGGTATCCCGCAGTATATCATAAACACTATCCGCAGCACAATGAACTCCAAACAATGCCAGCAAGGCTCAGACACCTTGTCTGCAATGAAAAGATCATAGTATAATGCTGTGTGGACATTGACACAACAGCATGAAAGTACTTAATTGGAGCAATATTAACTCAGCTAAAGTAATGTAAGTTATGTTGACAATACTTCTCTGTGCAAAGAAATGCTTAAATAGTCTTAGCTGAATGCATTTTTCTGCAGCACAAGAGAGGTAGAAGATTATATAAATTACAGCAGTTAATAGCCTTTTGATTCATTGCCGAGTCTTGCAAAAAGAGAGTCTGAAGTGATTCCTGAGGTGGATAAATTCTGTTGTATAATGTGAGGATCAGTCTTGTAATCCTCGCTAAATCAACAGCTCTTTGCTCCCATTAGGCTCAAAATCTGTCCTGGGAGAGCAGAAAGCAAAGCAGTCTTTCACCATAGAAAACAAAACTATTTCTAAATATTTATTAGTCTTCTGTAAATGCTATTCATCAAGAATTCTTAATTTTCTGTAATATATTTCAGAGCTTTTTCTTTTTTTTCCCCTGATCTTTACTATTAACTCTAAATTCTGAAGTGTCGAGTTAGATTAGCAATCTCATTAGCAATTGAATTTGTCTCATATGCTTGGCAATGACCTGTCAGCATTAACTGTTAAGTTTCCTTCTGTTTACTAACTCTTTTAACCACTCAGCCTTCACAAAATACACTATTTAAAGTATGTGGGGTTATGTTTTCGTTAATGACTAAGATAAAGTATACAGAAGGCAAATACAAGGGAGTGTTACTTTGTATTTTTATGTTGATGCTTTAGCAAACTATCAAATTGCAAAATACGCACTGTTGAAGTTAACAGTTGGGTTTTTTAAACTTTGTTTCTGAGGTATCAGGTCTTCAGCTGCTGTAGATTGTGAAGCTTCTCAACAGAGCAGGCTCTGCCTCTTTCAGTGTGTAAACTAAGTGGGGCTTTTCCTGCCTTCTCCTTCCTCCTGCCGATTTGATGAGGTTTCTGCCGTTACATTCCAATCCTTGATGTGAATCATCAAAATAACCAACATAGTGTGTTAAATATTGAACTGACTCCCTTGAAGGCTCAGTATGATAAAATCCAGTGTTTAATTAATGTTTTTGCTCAGGATGTATTGACATCACTGTTACACAAGGAGCAAATGTGATTGTATATTTGGGAAACTGAGGCACAAAACTGAAGCCTCAGGTCAATAGCAGAGCCAAGATGCGAACAAGCATCTATCATATTCCAGATTTTGGCTCCATCCTCTGGGTCACACTGTCTTAGGAAAGGAGGGAATGCTTCTTTAATTCTGTCATATTTTTTAACTCAATAATATAGATTGAAACTATTCACCATTATCATAGGTGAATTCCTTAAAACGTACCTTAAAGACACTTTTAATTTTCTGTATTACTTTCCCAGAAGCAGCTAGGTTTGAAGCCCTCAGCTTGGTGCACCTGCAGTGCTGTGGAAGTGAGTGGGGTCCCTCTTGAGCAGAGCCTTACAGCAGTACAGAGCCGGTACACAGAAAAGCAGGAGCACACAGAAAAATTAAAACAAGACCACCACAAACAGCAAGCATTCAGCTTTGTGTATTTGTTCCATTTTTTCCACCAGTATGTGAGTAAAGAACTGGAACTCCACCCCATGCCACCTTTTTTGCTTTTAGTGTACCTTGAAAAGGGCAGGTGGAGATCCGTTGCCTTGTCTAATTTTTTTTGTCAGGGCTGGGGGTGGGGAGGAAGCCTTCTCCACCCACACACCAGGCTAACCTCAGCTTTATTTAGTTAGTTAATTGCCACCAAAAGAGTTACACGATACAAATGTACATACCTCAGTTAGTACAATATGTTACACAAAAAGAAATATTATACTTTAATAGCTTAATTAAAGTCATATGTAAATACTTTAGCTCTACCGTCCATAGTTTGCCTTTCTAATGGAGATGGATTTCAACAATTTTTTCTATAAAATTGTAAACTTAAAAAAGAGGAAAGAGTTCCAAAAATCAGTATTATTTTGCATTTTTTAGGAGATTTTCATTTGTGTGTGGATTTTGGTTTTGTTTCTTTTAATATACACAGTAGAAATGAATGGAATGTTTAAAACTAAAGGCCTTTCAAAAGACACTTGTGCTTTTGTTTTTATTGAGGATTGATGGAGGCTGCAATCAGGCATAGTGTGCTTTTTTTAGAAGTACTTCAAATTAAAGAGATGATTCAGTAATATAATAATTACTTTTCATGCCCACATTATTGCTGCTTCTCTGTTTATTAGAACATGACCTATATGTCAAGTAGTAGTATTTTGTACCAGTGGTACAATGCATAAGACTTCATAGAAAGTGCCCTTTGATCCAAATTATATGTCCTTTGTACATTAAAACAATTAACACTGAAGTACTTTATGAAGTACGCAAGAAGTTATAGTTGCATGGAGTATCAGAGTCACCAAGTCAGGAAATGGTGCCATACAGTCTGCAAAGAAGTCAGAAGAAAACTAATAATTTAGGAGATCTCCCAGAATCACAAAAAATATTAATTTTAGGGGTTTGCTACTAGTTCATTTGAAAATAAGGGAATGGTAAATGTTAGTTGTTATTTTTTCTTAGTGACCAAATAAAGCTTCTGGAACTAAAATCAGAAGGCATAGATAGGTGATTTTATTAATGTAATGATAAGACACGGATGGTGGTGATGATGTGCTGCAAGTACCCACATGGGTCAATAGCACAGAGGCTATGGAGGGAATGCCTTCCTGGAAGCCAACTTGTTTGACTGTGGGTGGCATGATGGGCTCAGTATTACGGTAACTGTGCTATGCAGACCTTCTTTAAGAACAATGAATAAACAAAATGGCATGCTAAATAGGTAGAAACAGCTTTACTTGGCACCTTTCATTGGATGCTGCATTGATATTGTTTAGATAAACCTTGGTCCCATGTCCAGATAAAGGAAACACCTGTGGAAGCAGCTTCAAGAGTTGTCTGGTTAGAAACGGGCCGGAGCCACTCATCCTGTCTTTAAGCATTTGCCTAAAGCATTTATACACTTAGGCTTTTAAGAGAAATGGGGCAAAATGTAGCAATAACTGGAACACTCTTGCTTCAAGCAGGTACAGTTGGAGTCGGGAAGCTAAGGCAGGGATTCAGAACCCTCCGTCACAAGCTGTCCTTCATTCATCAAACTGGAGGGTCATCAAGTTCCTGATGGGAACTCTTCCGGTTACCACCTAAAAGCAGTACCAGATAGGACTTGGAGGTTCTTTTCAACCTAGTCTAATATATTCTTTACAAGTAGGTATGTAGATAAATTCTGCCAACCAAGGGCTAAAAAGGGAATCAGTCTTGTTTCAAAGAGATTCTGTGTGGCATTTGCTATACTGGCACTGTTTTGGAGTAAACATCAGCCATGCCAACTAACAACTGGCAAATACTGAAGCTTGGGACACGAGGGAAAAAAGTAGGGAGAGAATAAGAGAATGTTAAAGTCATCTAATTAAATTTCTAATCCAGGTTTACATAATTAAGCTATAATGACTATGGGGAAGGGCATTTCCTGGCAGTTAATGACCGGCTGGAGGATTTGAGGGCTTGAGGTAAAGCCAAGTGTTCTTAACACTGTCAGTCATTAATTGCCAGGAAATGCCCAACTCAGGAGGTTATTACTGCTGTTATAAACCAAGAATAGAAAAATATAAAGAAAAAAAGACAGTAATTACCTTTTTAAAGTGTTGAAAGCTGAGCACTGAACTGCCTGTCGCTATGGAGACAGAGTTTTATTTATAGCATCAGTCCTTTGCTAGCATTTAAAGACTGCCCCAGTACCCAAAGGAGGGCAGGAGTTAGTTCTCAGGGCTCCATTAGGTATATAATTGGTAATTCAGAACATCAGCTCTGTGCCACGGGCCACATAACATCTGTAGACATCAAGAGTATCACAAAACTTTACAACACTGATTACAAAATACTGGCAGCCACTCAAAACATTTTATAGTTACACATACCTTCAGAAAGCATTTCCAGTAGTTCCTGCTTTGATCTGCAGAGTGTGTGTCTCTAAATAGGATCCTTGTAATGTCACATTGTGCAGTTTCCTAGGAATTAAGTACTTAGGGACCAGATCTTTAAAACTGATTAATGCTATAGGTCTACTCGGCCAGACTGTGATCACTAACCAATTTTACAATTGTGTAACTATTGATTTCATTGGAACAGCTCCTGATTTACACCAGTTAGTATAAAGAAGGAATTCATCCCAAAGTGTGTAACAAATGCAAGGCCCAAAACCTCCTTATTACCTTCTTCCAAGCCTCTGAAAAAAATTATTCAATAGCTGATTCCTAAAGAAGATAAAAATAAAACTAATTTTGTTCCCTTTAATGGTCATTGGCTAGAATATTCTGCTGCTTTTTATGGGATACAGTATTTGAAATTTGATCAATGCTTCAATGAACACAGGCTTCCAAATGAATTGGCCAAAAACTTAATTTCTACCACTTGACTAATTTCGAACAATAATTAACAAAAAAGGTCCAATATAGGACTTAGGCAGCTAAATAAGGATAGAAGCAGGACTGAGGTGCCTGATAATGAAGTCATAATCCAAAAAAAATATTGCTTAATTTTGACATCCTGCTAAATTCACTGCTTATCAGATTTATAGATTCTGGTTCTGTGCACATGCAGGGCCTGATCTCTTAGATATTCTCACAGCAGATGAACCAACATCAACAGAATTATTTAATTTTAAAACAAAATGAGATGAGGATGGGTGGTTTCCACTCCCATCTCTCCTCCACCTTGTGTAGCAGTCTAGCAGTATGAGTGCTCAGCCAGCAATACATGTACTATAACAACATCAAGTGGTGAACCTAGGTCTCTCTAATCCCTGCAGACTGGTCAAGCCATTATTACAGGGTAAGGATTCCTTTTGTGCTTGATTTCCAGTCCCATTAATATTGCATTCTTTGCTGATTGCAGCAAAGATCAACAGAGAGGTACTTGTGTTTCTTTATTTGTCCACATTTTAAAACAGAAGCCTGGGCCTTCTGAATCGAAACAAGCTCTTATCTCAGGACTGATTTTTAAAACATGGATCTTTTATCACCTCTCTATAGATGCAGGCAAAGAATTTTATGCTTAGTACATGTAATATACTTAGCACAGTATCTGTGCTTCAGAGAAGAGTGAAAATAATGTCTGCTTCTTCTCCCTTCTCCCTTACCTCATGGTTTCCCTTTAGTGCACCATCCCTTTGGAGACTGAGCCGCACAACTGGCTGTAGGCAGATGTAATCTTGCCTGAGACATTCACACTCTTGATCTTGATCAGGTGTTCTGTGAGATGGCTGGATTGAGCCAGATGCTGTCTAGAAGCTATATCAGTTTGAGCACTGTGCCACACTGATGTGGCTGTGCAGCTCCCGGATTGGAGTGACATGTAGTAGCCAGAGTCAACGAACAGCAGAGAGAACACATCTTCAATCTGATGTCTGTAGTAGGAACTCCCCAGAGGCTTTACAGGCAGCTAACATGCTGAGTACATGAAATCTAGTACCAAACACCTAAAATTTAGAGGCTAAAAAGCTTTCATTAGGTTTAGGTGACACTAAATGCCAGTAAAATCTCCTTTTCAAGCTACTCCTCAACGTACTATTCAAGACAGATGCTGCAGCATCTTCAGTGCAAGCTGCAATCCACCAGAAGCTGTGCAATTCCTCGCGATTCCTGAGTTTAGTGCCTCAGCCTTGCAAAATTAATTATTTTACTCAGAGCTGACATTTCTTCTATCCTGGTGCAAGAGTTAGTGATTTACTGGATGACATACCAGCAGGCATGCCTCTCACAGCTGATGTAAGGACATGGCAGAGGCCTCAGCGATGTCCTGCAATGAGGAAAGCTTTGGGATGGGATTCTGTTTCGAACACGATGCTGCAGCTCCTTTCCTGCTCAGTGATCTCACATGGCAGACACAGCTGGCTGGCAGATGTGGCCAATCAACCTTATCTTGTATAAGAAGTTGTGGAGTAGTGAAGAGTCTGTGGTGCTGCCCTCTGTGTGCATAAGACACAGGCCTAGATGGGGAAGAGAGGGAGGTGAAGGCAGAGCCATTGGCTTCATCCCAGGAGAATCAGTATGCCTGAATTTGCAGGAGGGAGGAAAGAAAGGGTGATTTTTTTTTCCTTAGGTCAATGTAAACTCTTGGCCTTTGGGTCACAGTGCCAAGTTTTTCTTTTACATTATTAAATCATGATAGCTTCCAGATTTCTTGCTGAAGTATAATCCATATAAATTTTTCTCTTTTTTTCTTAAAGAGCATGTAACAGAACTATACCATTCCATATTCTAGTTTTATCTCCAATAGTTATTCCCTTTTGTCTTGACTAGAAAAAGATCTGTCCTACACCTAAATACTGAAAATGTTTCAGTGCAGACCATTTTCCTAGCTGTAACTTTGACTGGTTCACTGGATTCTTTCACTGTCCCCTTCTCCGTTTCATAAAATACAGGAAGTGAAATATAGCAAAAATACTGGAACAGATTCATATTCTTGCAAACACTGCTACACAATCTTCTTTGTAGATGCATTTAGGAACACAGCATTGCTGCAGAATTCATTGCTCAGAACTACTCAGTGTTCACCAAAGCAACTGGTCAACCATGTGTCTTTACCTGGTTTTATCCCAGTACTTGTTCTAATGACCAAACACAGTTGTCAATACTATAAAACACTGGAGGAGCTCATGACCAAAAGCAGTACAGCTGCAGCCATATGTGTCCTTTCATAAGAAACAGGAAGCAAAAACTGGACTTGGTGTTTTCCCGCTTGAAACAGGAATGTCAGACTGTCAGCAATGATTCCACACTCTTTGCAGATTCCAGATTCCCCAGCACACATCAGGTAGTCTGTTTCACATCCTTTCAGAAAACTTCCGCAAAATGACAGCTGCATTATTAGTTTTTGTATGTATTTAGATTACTTTAGCTCCGCTCCCTAGACTGGAGGAGCAAACATACTGTTATTTTCAAGGAAGGGTATAAGGCATATGCAAAGGACTAAGGGAAATTTTTAAGGAGCCTTAAAACAGAAGATGCTTATATACAGAAACAGCCAGAAAGTTGTAACTGAGCTCTTCCCTGCTTTGCAGACTTGGGGATTGGCAACATATGGCTCCTTTGCATTGTAGTTTTGAACAAACAAGCATTTAGAGTCATGCTGAAGTTCACTCAGTATGACTGTTAGATTTACTGTGAGCCCTGGAGATTAGTGCAGATCCTCTATTTTTCTAGTAAATATTTTAAAAGTAACAAATTATAAGAAACTGAAAATGTCAACTTAGGAAATTGGCATTGCACTGTTTGTGACACTTTCTTATTCTGTGGGATAGTTCACAGGGGGAAGAATCATCCAATATTGCAAATTCTGATTAATTTAAGATCTACTATATACAGTTAAAGCACATTATCCCATGGCTTGAGGGCCAGCATGTTTCTCAACATTCATGATAAGCTTTATCGTTTTATACCTAATTGGATGCCCATCATGAAATTTTCAAGATAAACCTGAAAATAATCATAACTGTACAGTGCAGTAAAGATTATCCTCAGGCTTGACCCAACAGCTAAAAATAAGTTTTTTCTCTAAAGCCATTAGAAGTTACTTATGAAAAGAAGAACAATAAACTTTCAAGCAAATTCTTATATTAATGAGCTTTTTCATTAGAGAATTTCTGCATGTTTGGGTCCCTAAATACAGTCATTACAGGCAGAGCAAAAGGAGATATATCAATAGCTATTGTAGCTTGTACGTTATCAACTACAAAACTGAAATGCCACAACCGCATTAGTCTTGTTGCATATGGAGGCTTTGGCAGACCTCTGAGCTTTGTGTTAGCAGGAAAAGATAAATATAAGAACCGAGGAGAAGCTAGAATTGTTATTTCACAAGGTTTTCAGTAGATTCACTTCATAACTGGGCAGAAAGTCCTCCAAATTAAAACAAAATGCATAAAAGAAAATGCTAGGAACAAAACCTATGTTGGTCAAAACTTTAATTTAAAAATAAGTAAATTTGTTCTTTTTAATTTTGACTTTTCAGATATGTTACATAATACTAACTAAGAAAGAAATAAAATATTTTCATGATCAAAGGTTTTAATACCTTTGCTCAAGAACTGTTGAAATGGTACATTTCAGTATTTTCAGACTTTCATAATTTTCTTTTCTCAAAACAAATGTTAAATAAACACAGTTTTGTAGAAGTTTCACTTTGGCAAATATATATAAATGTGAATTGGCATTTTAATTTAAAAATTATTAAGTAAAAAAACCAGATTTTTTTTCATTGTACTTTTTTTTTTAAGAGGAAAAGTTTTCATACTGGATATAATTATTTTCATACCTTTTCCATTTCACTAATGTAAAAAGAAAATAGATCTTTTTCATGAAATCTTTTTCCTCCAAAATGAACTTTCAGAAAAATATGTTTGAGTTCAAACTAGGTACAATATTTGCCCAGATCATACATTTCAATGAAAAAATTTAAGTGGTGGAAAACACATCTTTTATTTGAAAACAAAAACTAAAAAATACTTTATGACAGATTAGTAAATTAAGGATGAGCACTAAATTAAAGAATATGAATGGTATTGGTGGGGTTTTGTGTGTGGATGATAAAAAGACAGACTGAAAAGTAAGGTTTCACTTGGCATTCCTAAAATGTACTTTGGGGAGAGCATTAACTCACCAGCTGGTTATTAGACATCAGGGAAATAACATTTAGAATCACAGACTGAAAGAGTGGATATCTGTTATTATTTTCTGGCATCATAAGGCACAAATATTACAAAGCAAATACTCTGACTTTAGGGTGGATTTTCCTGATGTTCAAATCTTGCTATAATTAATTTATGGGGGAGTAACATCACACTACAAAGTCAAATGCACCTCACCACAAAAAAGAAAAGATCTGTAATGTTCATCGTAGATCAACATAAACCTGCAATGGAGCCTGCTACTCAAGACCTGGTCAGTAACATGGACCATAATATATACTTATAGTAAGACCAGGACACATAAATACTCCTCAAGCTAAAACGTTGTCTACTGAAAGTATAAGAAATGATGTTGAAGTACAAGTACAGTAAATCCAAAGGCCACGGAAAGAATGCAGTGGGCTTTGGAACCTGTTTCCAAAACCCAGACGGAGCCCAGGTTACTTCTTGCCATCTCCCCACATTCAGTTTGACAGGCCGATGCTCTGACTGCTTGTGCCCTGTCTTTTGCTTGTGCTGCTTAATGCTGCGTGCAAGGCTCATGTCTGACAGCTGCAAAGGCTGTGACGGACCTTTCTTGGAAGGTCTGACTTGCTTGTGATGGGATCTCCTGTGGTACGGCATGGCTTCTTGTTCCTAGTCTCAGTGTTCTTCTCTACTTCTCACTGCTGGACTTCTGCTTTCTGTCTCAACCCACAAGTTCAACAGCTTTGGAAAGGAACTCTCAGTTGAAAAAGAGAATTTGGAAATATCCTTTTTGTGCTCTGAGAACAGGAAAATTTACACAGGGCCAAAACATGGTCTGACACGATGCATCCAGCAGAAAACGGAGAAGTGCTCATGTTTGTATTTAATTGGCATACAGGGGTTATTCTTCTAACATTAAAAAAAAAAAAAAAAAAAAAAGAAATAACTGTTTGTCAGTTACATCAGGAAGTATAATAATGTAAATTGTGGTTAGTGACTCACAAAAATTTCCTTACCAGATCATTTCTATGAGTATTCTTGGACGCATTACTAAATGATCAGCAACAGGCAGCATTTTGTATGAACTGAATTTTTCTCAGAGAAAACCTTTGTTAAGGATTAAAGTCATCTCTTCAGCACAGCTCACTTGTTTTAATGATTTTGTTTTTTCATTGTATCATTGTATGATAACCAACCTACAATCAGATATTGTTTGATATTCCAAATACCTGTTGAAATTTATCACTTCACACACCCTCAAAAGAAATGGAGAACCTAACAAAAAAAAAAAATGCAAACCAAACCAGAAGTTGGGCAATGATTCCTGGTACCTCTCAGATCTGGATTCTACCTACAAACTGAATAATGTCAGTTGCTGTTCTGAACCTTTCCTGCAGAGGCTTCTTACTCCTAGATTCTGCAACTTTCCTATTAAAGCCAGGGTTTCCAAGATGCAGGATGCAGGTCCTTCAGAGGAGGATACAGCTCAGACAGCTGAGTGCTTCTTTCTGAACTCGTGCATGTGCAGCACAGAGCCAAAGGGAGATGCCATTACCAATACTAAAGCAGCCCTAGTACGATGTGAAACTAAGGTGAAACTCATGAGGAAACACAGGCCACCATTTCAGCTGTGTGAAGCTGGTGAAAGCCAGCAGGGCTGCTGTTCTCACTGTAGAGCATCCCCCTTCCCTTGCCCTGGCAAGCCGTTCCTTGCCTTTGTCATTCCTTCCATTGTGCCAGCACTAGAGTTTGTACAGCTGAACAATGACTCAGAGTGGGGAACTGTTCCAACTGAAAATTAATGTTTTTTTCTTTTTCTTTTTCTTTTTTTTTTTTTTTTTCTGGCTGGGTTACTTCTCTCTCAATCCTGGTTCACTGTGTGGCCACAAGAAAACCTGTTCCAGCAAAAGGAAAGGCTCAGTGAAAAGCAAGAAATGAGTACCACCACATTGAAGTGCTGGATTTTATTAACTGAAAATGATCCTACAGAGCTGTAGAAGTAAAGACTACTCCCAGCTACAAAACTAACTTGCTGTGAGGTGTCAGGATATTTGCTTCAAGTCTCTTTTCCCAATTTCAATCTATTTAGACTATATGTGCTTCAAAGCAAAAATGTTTTGCTTATTATATACTCATGTAATTAATTCCTAGTCTACGCTGGGGAACTTTTCTAATAAAAAGAAATAAAAATAATGATTTCTAAGTGCAAAAGCAGTTTACCTAAGGGATTCACTTTAGCTAAGGGAAAGGCAAAACAATCACCACCTCATGCAATACTGTCCTATACTGAAAACTGAAGAACATGATATTCTGTTTATCAGCGAAATAAAATTTCATCATGAAGTCATGAAACTTATATGAAAGACATCTGCCTAATAAAGGAATTTGAATTATATACAATCTCTTTAAAATTAACATTAAATTTGGCATTTGAAATGCTACAAATTTTTTTTCTCGTTCAGAAGGTAATGTCATCTAAACGTTTTTATCTGTATTTTAATTTTTTAGGCTATCTGGGCATAGCCATAAAATTACTAAAAATATTCTTTGGTGTGATCTGAGGTGATGAACAGGGAGATACAATTTTCAGATTATTTTTATAACCTTTATTTCAGTGTATCAGAGCAGCATGAATGGATTATTACCCAAGACAAGGAAGCTGATCCACACATGAAAAAGTTTTAACAAGGGTTCCTAGGACCTCCTGTGGATCCTCTCTGGCACTTCATCACCTTAGAGACTTCAGTAGGGCTGTCAGTGCTCAAAGCTTCACTTCTGTACCAAGACTTTTCCCTGGGTCAGTGTTTCTCTTTCCCTTTGCTACAAACAAGGCTGATGGAGAAGCATTGTGATAGTTAATTTTCCCCTTGGAAATGCACGACGTTATTTATTCTAGCTTTTTCTCCATACTTTTCTGGTTAGTGGTGTATATTTCACACAAGGAAGGATCTCTGCATATTAGCAGGTGGTTACCCTGGTGATGGAGACACAGTTCAACCAAGCATCCCTACCCTCATGACTACTGATGGAGTTAAGCAGAGATGGCATTAGCAGGAAATATCGCTGTAGGACAGATCAAGGAGAGAACACTATTCTCTCACTTTCCCTGATTTAAATCAGTAGCAACAGTGCTGAGTATGATGTAAATTCCATAAGCAAGAGACGACACCTTTCTTCAGGGACCCTGTAGGCTATACTTTTCATCCTATATCCAAGTGCTGACACTTTTTCAAAATCATTTTTGCTTTGCTAGTGTCCCAGTAGGAGTTTAAGAAGTCAGTTGCAGCCAATTGTACTTTCTCCTTTCTCTCAAAAGGGGATAAAGCTTTCAAACGATTTGAATAAACTGTGATTACATCTTCATTTGTCAGTAATGGGATTACCACGCTGGTAAAAGAGACTTCAGACAAACATACATGTTTAAGATTGGTGTAAATTACCCGAGAGGGTCGGGAAAATCCTTTGGGCTCCTTAGGTCCCACCCCTCCCTCTTTGAAAGCTGGCTGGCACCAAGAGCCCTGAATAGGCTGGGACCAGCTGACCATTCCCTGCTGGGGGTTGTGGCTGTTTTCCTGCGCACATGCTCACTGAACTGGAAAATACAATTATACACATCCAAGCTCACAGTTTTTTGACTGTAGCTAACAAGCTAAAGATTTTTTCACTAATTGATTTTATCTCTGGGTGAAGAAGATGTCATAAATCTCAGTCAGCTAATAATGATTAAGAGATAAAGGCAACCTGAGAAAAATATAAGTGCTGTTGTTGCTAAATGCTGATAGACTCCATGGTGAGATAATCTTTTTAACATGGCGACCCATCCCACATACAAAATGTTTGTCCAAAGATCCATTTGTGAAGGAGAACAAATGGGGAAATCTGAAAGCAAGCAGAAAAGATATGAGTGAGAAATGAAACGCAAATTCAAATCCTGTTAGAGCTAAAGAAAAAGAAAGGCTTGAAAATAATCCCACTTCGAGTCTATATAATGAATTGCGTATTACAATACAGCGCAATTGCTCAGGAGGATTCTAAACCTCTGTAGAGAGCAAGCATAGGGATTAGTTAACTCTATAGTTGTCTTCAACTTTATGAGGTCTTGATTCTGCCATCCATATACCTTTTTAGTAGATTTTACTCGTATTGGCATCAGTGGGACTCCTCCTTCAGCTAAATACTACCCAGAAATGTATGGGCTGCAAAGTTGGGTGTTTACATTGGAAACTGAGAAATATAACTGAGTATATGGGTTAATCTAGTGGGGAATAACTTCACTGAAGTGAAATGAATTACATCAGAATTACATATGCAAAATAGGGAAAAAAAAGGAAAGAAAAATTATGGTTTGGACAATTGCTATACATAATACACAGCTTTGAGTAACTAGCCAAAAAATATGTTGTGGTAAGTTTGGTCAAAGATTTGCTGATGGCACTTTTTACATCTGAAATCTTTTCTTTAATGCATTACAATTCTTTGTGGGAATTCATCAAAATAGTCAAAGCTTCCTACTAGCATGAAGCAGAGCTTTTGTTTTGCTGTTATGTTGTGGGATACAATATAATAAACTTCTGATTAAGTTGCAGTATTTAAAGAATTTTTCATTCTGGAGAAAAGAAAGTCTGGGAAGAACTTTTTATCTCAAAGTTTCAGAATCTTCTGGAGAAAGGATTTCCATTACTTTGACCTCACCCTTAAAAGCACAATATATTTGTAGATTAATAAACTAAATGTGCAAGAACTAAAGCTAGATTTTGCTGATTATGAAATTTTTACCTACTTTCTAGAGGCTTAATTCAGGGATTGCATTATATGTATGCATAAGAAACAAACACAGATTGACATCCATTATCCCTTTCTCTAAAGACCCCTGCAAAGGTCCTATAGTTAGAACTTTAATTCAAATATTAGCTACGACTTGCCATAGTTTAAACCCAGTTGTTGCTGAACATTCTTAATTTCCAATGAAAAGAAATTAATGACTTGTAGGCAGCTTATTTGCAATCCTGATGGAGGAGCAGATATTTTAAGGGAAAAGGGAAGGCTGATATTATGATGGTTTCTATGTTTATTATTCAGACAAAGGATACCCATCATGCCAAGATGCAAGCAGAACTAGGTAAAAGATCTTTTCCAAAAGATCCCAATAACTATCAAGACAAGACGCAGCAACTAGCTAGAATAAGTCATGAGGAGTAGGATGAGTAAAATAAACCTTTTAAGTCTTTCCTGAGGATTTCTTTAGTTACCACTCATCAGTTTCCCTATGATCCAGCCAGAAGAAAGTTTTGAGCAGCCAGTGGCTTTATGGAGCAGATCAACATGCTCTGTGCATAAATTATGGTGTGGAGGAAAAAAAGCACGTCCAGCACTGAGAGGGGGCTGAGCTGCCAACAGTGCTGATCATTAACTGGTGTAATAAAGTTGCATGTAACAAATTGGAGAAGAGGGATTCAAAAAAAGAGGTACTATGATCAAACTGTCATGGTAAATAAGTTTACAGTTATAAAGAAATTATCTGAATGGATATGTGAGCATGGTGGATATGGAGCATCAAGGAAACCATAGATAAGAAGATGACAGTTGTCAGGTTCTTCTGGTTGTCTTTGGAAGAAGAAAACTCGAGAATTCAGAGGAAGCAAAAATAACATTTTTTTTGATACGGGAAAGATGAAAATTTGAAGTCAAGAATAGCATTTCAGAAAGGAAGTGGAATTGCAGTTGACATCTATTTTTATAGTGACAGCTATAATACAGTAGTCATCATCTGTGATAAAAAAGGAGAAAGGAAAAGAAAATCCCTTGACATTCTGAGAAGCATTAACAATTTGACAAGTGAGATTTTAAAATATCACATTTAAATGGACAGATAGATAGGTGTAGTATAGGTGAGAGGTGATAGAAGTTATTGGCAAAAGTAACAGACATAAACAGAAAAACAGATTTTTGGGTGTTTACCACAGGAAGGGTAGTAGAAATCACATAAGAGGTTGAGGCTGTGGAATCAAAAAGTTGAGAGAAAGGGAAAAAGGACTCTGGTGGATGGTACAGAAAATAAACCACCTATTTAAAGAAAAAGAACAACATTGCAGAAGAGAGAAGAGTAGAAAGGGAGAGAGTAGACTAGGGAGTTAGTTATAACTGAAGGAAGCAGTGAGTCTGACAGAAAAGTTACAGAAGGGTATTGTCAATGGATCAGTAAGAAGGTGAGAGGCAGGCAAACAGTGAGTTGGCAGGAAAAATAATTAGCAAGTGTTCAATAACACAACAAGCCAAACTATAAAATAAGGCAATATAACTGTTGCAAGGATTACCAAGCAACAGGGGCAGTGAATTAATGAAAGTCAGTAGGGGAAAGAAGCAGAGAGGTTTCTTGAACAGTCAAGTTTAGAGCTCAAGAGTTCTCAAATTATGTCAGAACTTGTGGGTGCCAGTAGTGATCCAAAGCTGTGATATGAATAGAGGGTGGTGTCCTTCCCAAAATGTTCTTCTCTCTCAATTTGGTAGTCCTGCCTGATGTCTGCCTTTGATTCTAAGCACTAAAATTGGTCAAAGATCTCAAAGAAATCTCCTTTACTATTCAAGCCATTCTTTTCCCCTTCATCATGCCGTTTCTAATCTATTCAGTACCAAGAGAAAAGCCCCAAGGAAGTATTATTCTGATGACCTTTAAATCCACTAAATAAAAGTTCTAAAACCAGGACACATTTGTCTAGAGTGTTCTCTCATTAGCTACATGCCATGTATATAAATATTTATTTTTATTTTGATTTTTTTTCCTTCCTGTTGGGCACTTCTTTTCCCATTGACGATTGAATTATATCCTTCTGAAAAATTCAGCAGTCACTTGCTGGAGAGAGGAATAACCAGTTTTTTGAAGCCTGTAGTTCAAGGTGCACTGTTTTATAAGAGTAATTAATCATAAATCATCATGGTGTCATGTTAGAGGAGACATCAAGAACATCAAGTATAGAGAGGAATTATTTTAGGCATTTGTGCAATGGCCTGAATTGCATGTGCACTGAACACCCAGCTTCTTAATAAATGTAATAACTTAAATAAAGTATTACAAACTGCTGAACAGTCAAGTCTTTTGGAAATTCTATCCTAAAGGGTAACCTAAGAGAATTAAAAGCTCAAGACTGATGGTTTTCAATTAGACTTATACTCTTAATTCTTTTGTGTACTTTTAGAAATCCTATTCACGGACACTTTGATAAAAAAAAAATTGGCCCCGATCCTCAAATGTGTTTCTAAGTTCTTGCGATTTCAAAGGGAGTTAGGCACAAAAAACTTTTGGAGGATTAGGTGCTCGGTATATAGGAACAGCCTGAGTCAAAGTCACACCAGGCTTTGCTGGAAAAACAGAGACTTTAAAACTTGAGAGCTGATAGAGATCACAGCAAGTAGTAGCAGCATACTTTGTGTGAAGCTGCACTTAATAACCAGACACTGTAACAGCTGCAATTTCTGGGTAATTTGAAAGTGTAACATCAAAGCATCAAACACAACATCCATTGTGGAGAGGGACGTATCGAAAAGAAAAGGTAGTAAATGAAGTACATGAGCTGGGAATGACTGCACATTACCTATCCAAAACCATTAGGATATCTCACAAGCACCTTTGAATGTTGATTAGAAATGGCAGGTATGGCCATTCAATGAAGGGCAGTAACATAATCTTTGCTTTTTCATTCAATTATTTCTCACAGTCCAAAGGACTTCTCAGGCTTCATCAGTTCTCTGTGGGGAATGAAATGTCCCTGAAGATATAAAGTACAGATCTAATTCCTTATTCTCATACGTGTTTTCAATGACTTCCATTAAACCTGTTTGGATGATCCCTGTTATTACAATCTGCAGGAATAGCACTGGATTTCCACTAAGTTGAGTGTCTCATTATCTTAACAAAGAGTCAGTGGTACAGCAGGAATCAGTATCCAAGCCTCCAAATCCAAGATAAGCCCTCTAACCACATGAGACTTAAGTCTTCCGCACAAGTAGGCTACAGGAAGGCAGAATGCATGTCTCCCATCAGACAGTTGAACACACATCCATTAAATAGCCCACTTGTCTCTGATTTTATTGCAGGACTGTTTATACTGTCAAAGGATCATATTTGTCCCTGTCAGCAGGTCATGACAAAGGCATACTTTTGTGTCACTCACACCATCATCTGTCATATGACCGTGGATGCCTCCCAGAGATGATCAAAATGCAAACTGTTGTAACTGAGCACATTAGTATCATTCAGGCACTCTTCAGTCCATGTGAACCACTGCACATACAAAGATAATTGTGGGACTTGATCTGGGCCCAGCACATGATGGCATGGCTACAGGCTGTTGGATCATCATACTTCTTGCCATATGTGTAGGACACAGTCATGAAAAACCATGTCAGGAAGGAAACAGTTCTAACATTTCAGGAAGGAAACAGTTCTAACATTTAATCACAATCACTTACTCACTCCCTGTCTAAGTCTAAGAGGCCTTCAGAAAAGACAGTAAGGAATAAAATACCTGCCCACAGGTTGTTGGATGGCTGTCTCTGCCCTAATCATTGAAACACTGGTGTTTCTCTCAGTTTGGTGAAGTTTCTCTTCATTGATACACATGAATATAAAACAGAATGAAGATCTCTTTGACAGAAGGACTTTCACAAACCTTCAGCTTTTGGTACAAACACAAATTGTAGAAGTGGCTGTGTGGCTTTACAAGAACTACTTTCTACATGTTTTCACACAGCATGAAATGGTTCAGATACAATGGGATCTAAAAGAAGCATCTACTCCAGATTTTCAATTTGATACCAGGTTTTGAATTCATAACCAAGAACTTCGCAGAACTCAGTTGTAAACATCAAGTAGTTTGTTAATAAGTTTGTCATCATAAAGCCAATGACTGGAAAGCCTTCAAAGGAAGTGACTTCCCAGTTAGGATGAGACAATATCCAAGTGATTGCACATTAGGAACAGAGGTAGAGATATTCAGAAAAAGGTTTCAGAACGATTTATTGTTTTCATCAGGTTATGTTTTTTTGTTTATGGTTATTGTCAGGCTGGAAAAGCCTGTGCACACTTCTCTTACAGAAGAACAACAGAGTAAAGTGATCCCAACAGAAGACAGCTAGCCACCAGCCTAGTCAGAGAAGAGGAGCGATATTCAGTATCCTTGCACAATAGGAATGTAGCCAAGACCTCTGTTGAGTGTCTGTTAAAATTTATATATTTTAGTCTATTAAGTTTGTTTGTTCCACATCCTTTGTCCCCTAGTTATATATATCATTTCACTAGATTTTTTCTCATCTGTAAACATCAAGGTCACCCTGAGGCCAAGCCTAGATGGTCTATAAGATGTAAATTTGCTTTGGCTAAAAGAATACTTGTGGCTGGGTCATGTGATACTGCCCTTTCCTTTTATTTGGAATCTTTCGGATTAGAGCGCAATGGCCTTAAAATCTCACACAATACTCTGCAAATTAGTCCATCTGTCTATCAGTCATTCAATTGCTCCTGCAGCCCACTGCGGTGATTGTGAAAAGGACAGTAGTCCCTGGGGTGACCTTCAACAAGGAGTTTGCAAAATAAGTCTTTTCATAGGATGTTTGAAAGCAATCAGTATGTTTTTTCTAAAGTGTTTTTCTTCAATTTAGGATAAAATGTCTGTGAAAAGGTTCTGTTTCTTTTACAAATATCTTTGCATCTGTATTTGCACAAGTTCTGCACATACATGACTGCATGAGTGGGTTAACATTTCTAACCCTATTGCATATGAATCTATGTATTTCTCTGGAAGCATATTAAGGTTTGTATGATGAAAGGCAAATCCAAATCCACAAACTGTTTATACAAGGACAAGCTGAACAACTGTGGTCAAATAAATATAAAGAAAATATCATAGCTAGAAATCATTTCTGAGAAATAAATCATGGAATTGGAAGAAAGTTTAACTTCAAATGTTTTGGTTTTATTGACCAGCTTCATAATGTGGAGTGTTTCAACACATTCCCAAAACTGCCCCTTCACAATGGGGGTAAAACACACTGATTTGCATTTTTTGGATGTAGATTGGCTTTATGTTTCCAAATATGTTTTCCCACCCTCATATGACTCCCTGTTGTAAAATGTTTTGCCAGTGGAAGGAAAAATAAAAATATAATATGAATCAGAGTTCACGTTTTGGACATTGTGTAATGGTAGTTAAACTTATCTAGACTCAGTCACTACCTCAAAAAATAATATTTGAAATGCCGTTCAAACTTTTTTGGAGCTGTCTGCGGAAATCAGGATAAAGACCAGAGTTTTTAAACTGCAGGGGTAAACACAGACTTTAGAATTTAGAAAAGAGGGGTCTGAAACTAATCAAGCACCTGTGGATCTGATCACTTCAGACTTCTTGGCTGAGCTTGAGAAGCCTTCCTGCACATCCTTTGCCAAGAGTCATCACTAACCGTCTTGCACAAAGCTATCAAATTGTTCCATAATCATCAAAAGCTAGCATTTCTAACCTGCTTTCTATTTTGATAGGTATTGAATTTAATCTTGATAAAGTTTAGGGTGCTAAATTCCCTTCATTTTATACAGCTGAAGAAAGTCACGAAGCTCATTTTTGGAAACAAGGAGTTAAAACTACTGTTGCCTGTACCTTAAGCATAGATCAAAAGGCAATGCAAAGGTGTCTGCAAGCACATATGTGGGAGAAATGTGGGTTAAAGGTAAAAGGTGTGAGACTCACAGCAGATTGGCCAGAGAAGATGAGAGAAAAGGCAAACAGAATATAGAAGGTGTAACCACAGAAGTAGTGCAAAAATATGAGAGAACATTTTAGCCAAAGGCTGGATTAAAGAGGTTTGGAGCTATCTGTGAAAAATTTGTCTCCTCTTTGATTTCTTCTGTGCTTAGGGAAACTGGGCTTTGTACATTGTAAATGAGCAGGATTGCATCAGAGATGCCAGACTCAATTATCACTCCCCCTAATTAAAACAGTTCATGAAGCTCTGCACTTTGGCTAACTGCTCTGTTTAAAGAACAGTAATAATACTGATGCTAACCTGATGCTGTGCTGATTCTTTATCTGGGAGAGGAATTACAAATAATGTCATGCGGCAGATGGATGTACCAAAAACACAGTAGGGACAAAATGGCGACTGCATGTTACATTAAAAGTTTGATAAAATATGAGAAGCCTGCCTTCTGATTTTTTTGTAAATGTGAATTTCCACAGTGTTTAAGTCACACACGTTATACGAGGAAATTAAAGGAAGTCCTGTAATTTCAGCAAGCTGCTGCTTGGATTTTCTCCCCACACAGTAGTAAATTTTTTTGCTAATGCATGAACTGAGAGCAATGTTTCTGAGCTGAGCCCAGCTGTAGAAACTTGACAGCTGTAAAGAAGGGAATTTTCCACTTGCTGGGGCGGTCTGCTACTGGTATCACTGATGATCACTGTATTGGAGTATGTCTCTACTGAAGAAGATAGTGACATATTGTTTATGTTTCTACAGAGAATCATTGTACAGTTAACCAAGATCACAGGCCTCGGAAATAATAAACAAGAGATTCTATCAACTTGAAGTAAGAGGCAACCCTCATGCTCACAAGAAAAACTGTTGTCCTCTGGAGCTAGGTTCTTAAACTTGGAAGAAGAAAAAAGCCATAGATAGGCATTAAATGGAATATGTTGCTGCTCATAAACCCCTATATGTCAACATTATTGTTCTACATGCAAATAAGTTATAAAGTAGTTCTTTAATAGTGGAGGCTGACTGCTATACATAACTACTGAGTAGGCATGGTTTGGAACTTGACACTGGCTTGGTTGAACCTCAGCAGAACCTCAAACCTGTTTCTCGGACAGATGTTTTATAAAGAAAGGCAATTTTTGTAGCAATATTTTCAGAAGATAATATAAAGGTAGAATGCTAATCATCCTTTAATCCCATGTATTACTGAGGTAATATATCAGCACATACCACCACAGTCCCAATCTTACATGTGACCATTAAGTTTAGGAAATATTTTTTTTAAAAAAAAGACTATGCCTCTCACGAGTGATTAATGTGTTGGTTGATAACTAATAAATAAACCCACAGGCAACCTCCAATTAAACAGACTGTAACTGCATATGCCAAATATTGTTATTCTTTTCGTAATTTAAATGAGAATCTCAATAGAAGTTCTAAGATTACCAAGATCTGGATCTTGGAAATTCCCTTGAACTATTCAGGTTTCTTAAAAAGATGGTGCCAGACAAAATGCAAATCATGTGTTTGACGTCAGTCTGTGCTGTAAAATGTACTTTATAAGCATTTAAAAAATACTAGTGAAAAAGGATGATCTGCCAGGCAGCAGTGGGCTACACTGAGCTGCACAGGAACTGCCAGGAGGCAACACTGCTTGACATCCTACAAGTGAAGGAATAAGGTGGAAATCTGGAACAAAAATGGGAAGGAAATTCATGCCATGTACTTGAACTGTACTGTTGGTTAGTAGGGCATCCCTTTTTCATTGCTGATTATATTAGACAGTTTAGCAAATATCTAGTCATAATATTATAGTAAGCTATTGATATAGTCATGAGATAAAGAAAATAAAATGTTTAACACCTGCTCTAAATAAATCTCTAGAATATCACATTTGAAGGACTGGTGGAACAGAAATGAAATCCTAGTCTCTATTTCACTTTGCAAACAACAGAAATTTGGAAAAACAAAACACGGGGGAAGCAAAGAATTATATTTTAATTCTCGTGGTCAGGTTTCATATGCTTATGTTCAGACCATAGTTCTCAATAGTTTTATATTTCAGCTGTATGTCCTCAAAACTTCAGTGGTTAACATCCCAGGATTTCAAGTTAAACAGCAAGAACACCGAGAGGGAGTTTTCTAGGACACTATTATTGATACTCTGTGAACATCTGGTGCAAATCCTACATTTAAAGTAGAGGTAGGTGCTGTCAGGTTGAAAGTTAGGGGCCTTCACCTATAAAGATTAATACTTTTAGCATTATCTTAATTGTTGAACAGAGTTAATAAGCTATTCACAAATAAAGTTAGATACCAAAGACAGACATTCATAGCACCTGACAGCTAACATACCAATAGAAAATGATGTGTGAAATCTGTCCTAAGATTTAAGGACATGAATGAGGTGGCTAGCTAGAGTCTGATGGACTTGATGAATAAAAGATGTATAAATCATCCTCATGAGTCTGGATGATTGGTTGCTTATTTCTTAGAAAGCATGGGAGAGACTCCTATCCATTTATACAATATACTTACTGTTGGACAGCATCATCGGGAAACATGTAACATGAGTACCAAGATACAGCGAAGCCTGAGCTAAATAAAGCATACCTATCTCACAGGTACAGGCAAATTTGGGATCACAGCTTCTTGCACTTCCTGGTGAAGGTGGGAACTAAACAGAAAGATACATAAAACTCATATGGTTAAAGAAAGAAACAAACAACGCAACTCTGTAGTGGTGGTGAAAACATGCTAAAAAACTGGGAATATGTAGTTTTGGCCTTTTTCTCAGTATTTTCTAACCATTAGGAGGCAGTGAAACATTAAATGTTTGAACCAAAGACAAGATGAGTATAGTCAGTCTTGAGTACTTACTTATCAGGAAGTCCCAAATCACTGGGCTATTACACAAAGGTGAGGATCAATATTCCCCCCAGCTTAGTGTTTTTGAATAATAATTGTGGCTGTTGTGTCCTAGACAGCTTTGTATTTAACACCAGTATTACTCATTGAGCATATTTATGAGATCAGATACTTCAAGATTTTCTGTCAGGCTTCTGAATTTGTGAATTCTCAACTTATTTTAAGGAGGAGGTGGCTGAGCTGGGTATCTTAGCATTTAAAACACATTTATAGCCACAATTGGCCATGAACTAAAGGAAAAAAATAATGCCTCTTAAGGCACCAGTGGCTCGTGGCTGACAGGCTTGAGCTTTTTAGCCAGATATGTTTAAAGCTCACTGAAAATGAGGCAACTCTGCTCTGAAAGATCTGAATCCATTTCAGTGCTGTGGTGTACCTGATTTACAAACCCTAGAATTAAAAAAAGGTTTAAGATCACTCTTTCTTTTTTTTAATAGCTTTGGTTTTCTATGTTGAATAGTATAGATTCAGTAAACGAGCAAAGACAGAGTTAGGCTAGAAGCTTAGGTTCATCAAATGTTCAACTGATATAAAACAAAGAAACAAATGAACTCACTTGTGTATAGAGGAAAGATTCACTCTTTGTCATTCCATTATATTTGTGGGCCAATGTCTGCTCTAAACATTCCCCATACAAAGTCCAAGACCAACAGAAGTCCAAGGTACTTTTTACAAGGGCATGTAGTGATAGGACACAAGTAGTGAAAGAGGCAATGGCTTCAGACTGAAAGAGGGTAAATTTAGATTAGACGTTAGGAAGAAATTCTTCACTTTGAGGGTGGTGAGGCACTGGAACAGGTTGCCCAGAGAAGCTGTGGATGCCCCATCCCTGGCAGTGTTCAAGGCCAGGCTGGATGGGGCTTGGAGCAACCTGGTCTGGTGGAAGGTGTCCCTGCCCGTGGCAGTGGTGCTGGAACTATATGATCTTTAAGATCCCTTCCAACCTAACCATTCTGTGATTCTATGACACAATCACGTGCCTTTAACTTATACACTTGAAACATGATGTTATGTAGCTGTTATTGATAAGAAACAAAACAGCAGAAGAGTGGGGCCAAGGATAGCTGAAGTAGATTATAGAGGCCAAGCAACTATCCTTTTCTAAATACTTTTTCTTGGGCAATATGAGATGTTTCTACAGATAGATCATATCAAAATATAATTTTTTCACCCAAGTTAATACTATGAAGGTTTTCTGTAGCTCTGTCTTGTGCAGCCACTTAAGGGATTAATTTTCTTTCCCATGAGCAATCTGTCTACATTATCATTCCCAGAACAATGGCCAGATGGGTATAGCAGAGAAAGAGGGGACAAAACGCTGATTCAGATTTGTCCTGCTTCACAAACAAAAACTATTAAGAAGCTGCTCCCACAAAGAAGCACCAAGAGATTATTGCCCTGTCTAACCTTTTCTACCTCCTTCAGCTGTCTAACAACAAAGTGTTGAGCAAGGATGAAATAATGACCACATTAATTACTGTTTTGTGTGTGTGAAACAGGTGGGGTTGCAAAGAGGAACAACCTTCCTTGCATAAAACTTTTCTGGCAGTAGTAGTCTAACCTGTAATACTTATCTGTCTGAGAATCAGAAAGCAAACTGACATTGAGTTAGCTTTTTATTTAGCTTTAATGACTGATTTATTTGTCCTGGTAAGAGCTCTTTATCTCAAGAAAGACAATTTCTGGCAAAAATTATGGATCTTGGGAAGATGCTGGTGAATGGCTGCATTTCTGTGGAATACCGCAGGGAAGTGGTGTGGGGAGGGATGGAGTTAAGGTTCCACTTCATCACTACACTCAGTTGGAGCTCTCAGGAAGAGACAGATACAATCTCTGTTGCAGGTACTGAGAACTCCTGCTTTCCCAAGTTTGTGGGTGAGGATAACTTCTATCAACAGACCACACACTGTCAAGCAAGGGTATCTAACCCAGAGTTTTTCTTTGCAGGCTTTCTGCAAAGAAATATTTGTTTGATAAGGGCTTTTTTGTTGTTGAAAGATGGCAGCTATTTCAACACTTGAAAATGCAGAATATCTGCCTATGTGCGTGTCTGCATTCTGCTTGGGAGCCTATGCTACTGCTAACCAAGTGGGAGTAGCACAGTATCATGGCATGCAGAGGTAACAGCTTGAAAGCTTTACATAGCCACATTAGCAATATTAGCTGCATTAGCACCTAAGTCAGTAAAGATTTTTCCTGGCAAAGCCATTTTCTTTCTAACTTTATGCTACACTGCTTTCAGCCAGCAGGCTGGCTCAAACAGAGCTAGGTTAAGAGAAAGAGGAGAAATGAAGGCAGTGTCCTGTCCTTGCACCAAGCTTCATTGCAGAGCTTGTACAGCCTAAGAAAGCTGATTCCATCACTTTCATCCATCACATTTCATTACATTCCCACACAGCATTTTACTGAAATGAGGAGCTACTAAGAATAAAGTCTTCGTAGTCTTCAGTTCATAAATCCACGTTGTACAAGCTTGTGCCCAAAGAAAGCAACCCAAGTTCAGCTACTAGAAATCTAATTGTGATGCAAATGGCACATTAAGTTCTCCAGGGTAATGGATGTGTAAGCAGAATGTAGTGCTTCCCACAACTGTAACATTTGGATTTAAACCAGAAGGTTAAGCTTGCCTGAGCACCTAGTTCAAACACTCTAGGAAACAACACTCAAATCCAAAGACAAAGTAGAGAAGTATGGGTTTATGCTCCTGGTAGTAGTTATTTTAAATTACCAGAATGTTACCAGTTAAGTAGACTCCATCCCTCCCTGCACCACTTCCCCACGGTATTCCACAGAAATGCAACAGTACCTGCCATAGTGAAGATACAGTAGGAAGTCTGTGTTTCTCAGAACTCTTGCTTTGGACAAAAATGTGGGTTATTAGGCCTCAATCCAGACAAAAAAATATTTAAAGCTATCAAAAAAATCCAGAGGCCAAATCTAGATTTATAGATGGAAGGCCAATAAATAAGGAACAGTTTTTAAACCACTTATTGACACTACTGAGATCTTACAGGAACTGGCATTAAATATATAAATAACCATTAATTAATATTTTTAATGGTTTTGTTCTCAGGGCTGGATACTTCTATATCTCTTTAATCCACAACTTGATTGATGCCTTTAGGTATTTTAGAAATAAACATGACCATGGAAATGTATTTAAAATGTGTTTTACTGTGAATGGTCTCTGAAGTGTAGTGTATTAGCAGCTCCCTGAAATCTCTTCCATCTCCCTCATGCAGAGTAACACCTTCCTGAACTGCAGGACCTTACTGCATCTCCCTGTGTTGCCAACAGAAATGTTAGCAGAATCATACCCTTTAACAAATGTATGTCAACATGGTAATAATAGATTCCAGTCGTGCACAGATTTATGCGTGTGCTTAATATCTAGCACATGAGTAACTCCAGGCTAGAACCTGAGCATACAAAAGAGCATAGTCCAAGTCACTGAACTCCTGTATAGTCTTTGACAGGTATCCTTTTGTTCGCCACCTCCACCCCAACCCCCAAAACACAAGTCTCCCTTTTATTAGTTTTCTAAACAGATTTTTCCATCACTTACTGCTTGTAAGGTCTCAGAACAAAGAGAATATCTAAACCCATTAGAATATACTAGACAAATGCAAAAATTATCAAGAATGCAAGATTTTATTAAAATAAATAAAGAAATATGTACCCTGACCTTCTACATTAAATATGCAGGAAAGGCAACAATTTAAGGAAAAAAAACCAAAGTGAAGTAAAATAAACAAGCTATTTTCAGGTAATGAAATTCAATGGGAATTCTGCCAACTTTAGGATGTTTTTTGAAGACTGCATAAGTGGGGCCAAAATCTCATCTTGAATTCACTTTACTCTTCTTTGGCACACTTTTGACATATGCCTTCAAGGTGACTTAAGAGAGCAGATTATTGTATCCAACATTTGAGGTGCTATGTTGACACCACAGGGTAAACTGAGAACAGTTTCAGTCTTAACTTCCTGGCTTCTGTGGCTTGTCAACAGTCTGTCAGGTTGTTTGGCATTTTTTTCACTATCTATGAGTAGAATACTGCACTAACTGAAGCCAGGAAAAGTATTTATTATCTTTTTCTTTTAAATAGACAAAGTTTTCCCATGCCACAGTACTACTTGCGAAGAGTTTTGACTTATGTCTTAAATGTAAAAATGGCTGCATAGAAATTAACTTTCAGTGGATACCAGAAAAGTCTTTTTTAAGCAAAGTGTCTTGGCTTCTTGATTCCCAGCTACAACAAATCTCTGGTTTATTCTTTTCTTTTTTAAAAAATAGATTATCTACTGTAAAGTACCTATTATGTTACAGTTTCATGCCCTGTAAGCACTGTTTTCATGCTGCTCGTCTCTTCCTGCAGCAATATCTTGAGCTAAATTCTGATATTTACTTTGTTTTCAAAGTAAAAGTAAACTGTTTTATAACCTTAAAGAATAAAGCTGGTCTGGACTGGATTGTCAACATCTAAAAGACAATCGGCACCAATGCTTACCTGTCTACAGTCACATGTATCTCCTTCTCAATTAAGGTTTGAATATCCAATTGTAAAATGCAGTTGTTTCTAAACGATTTATTGCAAGGTGAGAAACTCCCATTGCTTTCATTCAGATATTTACTGAGGACAACACATTAATCACACACAGCACCACTGATAGAATATGTGTGCTCCTGGCCATCAGACATGGCAGCCTTGCCTATGGTTGGACAACTTTCCTCATGTGTACCTCCAGCTTAGGTGCTGGTCATCAATGATGTTCAGTGACTGCCAGGACTGGGCTCAAGAGATTCATTCAGATGAGATCTTCTCTTCACTCTCAAAGATAAGTATATAGTCTGAATCAGTGTAAAGGATCACTACCATTAGTGAGTTTGAGTGGATGGTACTGCGGGAAGAATTCTTTTCTCATTGTCAAGCAAAACATATTTTGTGGCTTGAAAAGTGACTTTAAAACCTCATCCCAAAAGCCTACGTGTTTCCTCAATAAATCTCAGTTTCAAACAAAATAAGGTTACCTTTGCAAATGTGTTTACTGTTTCCTGTTTAAAAAAAATCTTCTGTTGTAGGAAGCGTAAGGTAAGAGTCTTTAAGAAGTGATACTTTCTCTGTCCTTTGTTTTCATAACATGATCCTAGGACAAAGGGCAGGTGTAAGTGATTTAGAAATGCCCCATACAGAGTCAGCTGGCCAGGGACAGGGCTAAGCAGTTCACTAAAACTGGTAGCCATATCTGGCTGTTTTGCAAGAGTGACCAGTAGAAGATAATTAACCAGTTGCCCCCAAAGAATGAACAGATGACTACAGCCCAGGATCTAGGCTGTCTGATAGTTGGTGAAATTGAATGGTCTGAACTGCTGTAACCAAGTGCTCATTTAGCCACTTATGCAAATGATACATAAATCACAGCAAACAATAACATGTCTGAGGAAATCCAGGCACCAAAATTGAATAGTTCTTTCCCTCTCACCTCCTTCACCTCCCCACCAGTACACCCAGTGCACTCAGTCAGGCCTCCGCCAGCCTAGCTGTGGTGGCATTTGCTCCCCATAACACTCCTGCCCCTTCCGGGGTTCTCCACCTCCTTTCCCATGCCCCAGATGCCATTAGCCCAGGTGGGTGCTGCAGAGGGGAGGCAGAGCCGTCCCATTTCTGACAGGATTTGGCAGGGGTAGAGCCAGCTGCCATTTGGAAACCCCACTGCTCTTTTCCCCTCAGAAATCAGCCCCACTGATGAAGGGCAGTGGCTAGCACCTGTTACAGAAGCTCTGATTGGTTGCCAGTCCCCACAGAGGGGGAATGCAAGGGAAATAGCCAATCAGAGAGAGTTTTACAGCAAGCTTTGCCAGGCAGCCTGGCCCCTGTAAGAAATGGGTCTGAGGAGATGGCAGCCAGGGAGATGGAGGAAGGTGTCCATGAAGTTACAGACCATTATGTCCTTACAAAGAGAATAGATGAGCCTGACTGGATCTATGATCATCAACACACGATCTCCCCCAAAGCACATGGCAGCCCACAACTTACCTCAGCATCTGTAATTAGCCCGTTTTTCAAAAACCTCTCTGGTTTCATATGCTGTCATGGTGTGAGCTGCACAGCCAGGCCACGGGCCGCTGTGGGTGGGCCTGGTGGAAGTGGCTGCTGGTGCTGGTGCGGCAGGAGCGGCAGAGGTGAGGAATCATGGCAGACAGGCCCCAGCATATCGATCGCAGTGGTACAAAGGCTCTGGGTGGGGGCCAGGAGCACAGGGATGGGATGGTCCCCCTCCCTTCACTGCCAAACACAGGCAGCAATGGGAGCAATAGGAAATATTTAGGAGTGTGCAGACAAGGTGGAGTAAGAAATATTTCAGTGCAAAATATTCCATCTATACTACTTGCTCTTCTGCATCCTCCCCAGCTACCACTTCTTCCCAGGGTAATTTAGGAATGAGTATCTTGCTCTGCACTAAGAGGTAGTAGTCTGATGGTAGGCAACTATAATCATAGTCTTTTATTTCCATGACAATCCAACAATGAAAAGTTTCCCTGCTGCCTCCCCATGAAATAAAGTGGAGAGACAAAGAGAAGTGCTCAGGGCGAGAAGTGAAAGACCCTCTCTGGAGCCAGCGTCATTTAACGATGATTACTTTGCAGCTCCTTGCCCAGCAGAAATGAGATGGAGGTGCATTAGGGTAAGAAAGTGATTACGCTGCCTCCCTTTCAAGCTCTAGACCGGTGCTGTGACTTGATACGGTTTTTATCAGAGGCTGCAATGCTGCATTACCAAGTAAGCAGTAAATTATGTCGAAATCAATTATACTACCCCAAGCAGAGATTCTGAGTAGAAAATGAATGGGTCTGGGGGTGGAAGGAACAGACACTGCTTATGCATTTTGATGAGATAGCTAGCTATCATCCTCCAGGAGAAAAGAACAGCCAGCAAGTCATGAGATCAGGAATATTAGGTTGACTTTATCACACCTTATATATTATGTATGTTTTACTGCAGCCTGCAAAAGGAGATCATGAACCTTACTAAGAGTCCTCTAGCATGGTATGAGCTTTTCTGTTTTTAAGTGCTTTAATCCAGCCTCTGAAAAAAATTATTATAAGACCTATATGTATAGACTGACAGAGAAGATATTCACTGTGAACCTTTCTGCCTGGGAAGTGTATGGATCAATGGATCTTTATTTCTAAAAGGCAGGACGATCAAAAGAATATGTTGAAAAAAACATTTTGTTGCAAATTTCAGTGGCATTTGCATGGAAATGATCAGATAAAAATCCTTCCTGAAATCGTAAAAGGTGAAAAGGTTCTCGTTGCAGTAGATTACTACAAACAAAAATCTAAACATTTACTGCCAGCTTGCTAAACAGAGCAGGGGGAAGATTACACAGGCTGACATTCAGTCTAGTTACAGGCCTGTAAACCTGAAGTAAGGATAGTGAAATTTCCAGAACTGGGGTATCTCCCACATTGATGAGAAATATTTACATTACTAACTTCTCTCAAGATCATGAGCAGTGCTTACATTTGATGACTGACATCTCTGGATTGAGTGAAAAATAATCACTGCCTTTGGGGCTGTGGGGTCTTAGAGGGATGTGTGCTAGGATATTGTCATCATATAAGAAGGCATCTGATAATTTTTGGGCAACAGATTACCATTCGAGCAGACAAATCTAGCTCCCACTGATTTTCCTCCAGTACCATTGAAGTATGTGAACATAGTGAGATGCAATTGAAAGCAGAGTTTGCTTCCTTAGATACAAACATAAGCTATCCCATTGGACCTGTGTTGAGTACACTTCACCCTGAGAGCATTTCAGTAGTCTTGGAGTTTCTTTACACTGCAGCAGTAGACAGTGGCTTCTAGGATTGTCAACAGGTTGATCTGCCTGTTTTCTCACAGGAAAGTGTACTCCCCTGTGCTGCTGCTTTCTCTCTTTTCCAATTTCTGCAGCAACCTTAGCTAGAGAGAAGTCATTGGAGAGGTGCTAACCCTTGAAGAGGCTCAGGAGTTCACTATCTCCTCTGTTACCCAGCTCTAGGGATAAATTCCACTCAGAAGTGAGACTATATTCTACAGAAAGATGAGATCTAAAATGACCCTATCTATATTAGAATGAAAAATTAATGTAATCGAAAGAAAAGTTTAAAAACCTAAAGCTGCTATAAATTTTAGCAAATTTTCCAACATCCTGATACTTAACTTGCCACTTATTTGGTTTATACTTTTATTGCCTGAGAAGCCTTGTTCTACTAAAAAAAACACATGCTTAAGCAATCACACCATTCTAAAGTACCCCTGGAAACCTGCTTATTGAAAAAACCTGGGATTTCTTTTGATTTAAAACTTGGTTTCTGATACAGCAGGTAAAGAAAATTGAGTTCTATACCAGACTCAGTTCTTTATAGAAAATGACAGGCTTGCTTTAATTTCTTCTGAATGGGATGCAGCATGATACATTTTCATGACTGAACCACTGTTTTCATTGGTGACACTATTTTACTGTGCTTCAGTTTCTCCACCTGTGAAATGGATAGTGTTATCTTATAAGGTGTTTTGAGATCTACCGTAGTAAACAGATATTTGGTGAATTTACCGTTGGAATGATAATTAAATGATATTATTGATATTAAATCCAGATGTTACCAAAGCTAGCTAGGTTAAACCTAATAAAAGGGGTGCTCCTCTACAATGTTGTCGGTACTCTGCTGGAAGTACAGTCTTTAATAAAGTTGCCTTCCTAAACACTTCTCAGCACAAGGTGCTAGCTGTGCCATGTTGTAGCAGTATGGTTTACAGAGAAGGCTAGAGCTTGCACATTCCATAACCCAGCTTTTTTGACTGCATCACAAGGGTGTAGGATGTCTTCATGGTGCCTTCTCAGCATTTACAGGCAACCTTAGTCTGCTGATACCTACAATCAACATCTTTTCTATTGGCACTTGATATCATGGCCCATGCCAACTTGTCTGGCAATAGCTACACAATGGTGCCACAAAAGCTAATGGCATTCATGGTACCAGTTCCTCCACGTTAAAGGTATGCACATGGGCTCACGTTTAGGCACAATGTGGGCTGTGTTCCAAGGTAATGTTCTGAAATTGTGATAATGTTAATGCAGACAAGTGTGGACTTAAGCACAGGTTCAAACTGTACTTAAATTGTGTAACAACTACCTAAAGTTCCCAACTAACTCATGTGAAAATAGAGGCATTTATGTGTATGTTTGCCTGATTCTCCTGTGATCTTTTTCTAAATCATATTGTCTTTAACAGTGAAAAAAAATGTCCTATTCCACTTTTGAAGATGAAGTTCCATACTCGTATGTAGGGGTTGCTAGATGCCCTACATAAGAGGGGAATTCCCGTACTACAGTCTCAGATCTTGTATACCTTACTGAAAGCAGATGGGATATACTTTTTCTTCTTTTTCATCACTTACAACAGGGGAAACTAAGGACATTCATAAAGTGCCATGAATCCTTTCATGTCTCTGTCCTGCCACTGACTTAGGCTTTCTGTATCCTGGATGAGGGGATGTAGGGCCTGATGCCTGAGTTTGAGTTGTGGCTCTGCACATCTATAAGACAGTAGCTGCACAGTGTGAAGTAACATCTTGCTTTCTATGGAAGAAAACTCCTCCAACACCTTATTCAAACCTCTCCGCTTGCTGTTCCTATTACCCAGTTCGTGTTCATCCTGCCAAGTTGTCAGATAACCAGATCCCTTTTTCTCTTCCTGTATGTGAACTGCAGCTGAGCTAGTCACAGACCATTTCAATGGTATGCCTAGGACATAGGAGTGCCTGTCTGCTTGCCAGCCCAGAAGAAAAGGCAGCTAGAATGGGAACCTCCTTGTATGCCAGATGGATGTGAAAGATTAGAAATTCTGATATTATAACTTTCATATTTAAAGTCTGGAAACATCACCAGTGGGTACAATAACCTCTTTGGGGCTATGATGGGTAAAGTGAAGTATGATTGAACCAATCACTGAGAGGCACTTCATCCTTTGATGATAGAGTTCCTTCTTTATGATAGGAGTTACCTGGGTGCAGAAAGGTGGTTGTTATTGCTGTTAGATAAAACTTTCAATGATGTTTCAATGGGTTTGGAATCTAGATCTGAATGACAGTTGCGGGGATCTAGGCTCTTAAACAACTTTATTGTTTCTGAAAATGTTATGTATTTTTTTATATGTTTACAGCTTTCCTACAGAGGGTTTCTCTGTGGTGCTCTTACAACTGTCTGTCAAAGTATTTTACAGTATAATTTAGAAAATTTTGCTGATTGGTATTTTATTTAAATATTTTCTGTCTTACCCCTTTCCCTCCTGCATCTTTAAATTTCCTGCATATTAAAAAGCCTCTTCAGCCCTTCAACACACAAACTTAAAGCTTAAAAGAAAACAAAATAAAGCAAGGCTGTCCTCCATTTACAGGCAAGTTTCCTCTAGTGTTTCAGAGCTCTAGGGGAAAATAAATCACTTGAACATAATGGCATACAATTCCATGCTCAAATGTAAAGGCACTATCAGTGTAGTGTATACAAAGAGATAGTATAGTGTCTATTCCCTGAGGAAGAGTAGATAAAGTAATCTACCAACACAAATGGACTTCAAACAGTAGTTTTCAGCTAACAAAAACAAACACCACATCCCAGATTTAAAAAAAAATAAAAATTCTTTGCACTTCTCAGCTTTCCCCCAGGAATATTCTTCCTTCCTCTGCGTTCCATGTTGTCATGGAGAGTGATATGTTAAGGTCTGTGAAACTGGCAGGCTGATTACTTTCAATATTTTAATTCACAGCTAATGTCCACTAAGCAAAAGGAGACCTTGTTTTCTGCTGTAGTAGCAATGACTTTACAGTGCAGAACTAGCTGTAGAGTAGGAAATGTAGGCATCTTTCCCTGTAGAGTCCATATTTGCTCAGGTGCTTGAATTAAGTATTTTACTGAAAGCTCTTGGATTTAAACATGCGAGTACTGTGGATTATCCAAGCAGGGTTTTTTTCAAGTTAATTCTGGATAAGATTATTGAAGGGGACAACCTGTAAAATTTCTGTTTGTATTTGACTCTTTCCAAGAGTCAAATTTTTGGAATATTCAAACCAAGAGTTTGATTTGTCAATTGCTTCCAACTTACAATTTCAGATCCAGGATCAGGAAAGAATCAGAAGGCAGAATCAGAATTGTGGGAAAAGATCTGAAAAATAATTGTGAAAGCGAAGAATCAAGTCAACACTAGAAAGCTGAGGAACAACTTACCTAAATTAAAATGGCAGCAAGATATTGGAAAGAAGTAATGGCAGAATTTAGAAAATCAGGAAAGCTTGCTACAGCTACAAAGCTTTGGTTAAATATTGCTTCATTTGTAAACAGATTGCTCACAACAAGGATTCCAAAGTAAGTACCATTACTTTAAGATAAATCTTTACTATATTGTCAAATTCAGTTATCATTTACCCTCTTTGCTATAATATCCATATCTTGTTTTCATCTTGAATTTTGTTGTGATGAGAGTATCTTAAAAGACAGTGTCCTATGGAAACAGTATTTGACATATTTGTTAATTTACCAAGGGAAAGCTTCTTTGCTATCATATAAGTTCAGAGCAACATTGAACACTTCAATAAAAAAAAGGTTTACATGGTTATAGAATTAAAAACATAAAGATAGTATCTGTATTGAGAACTACAGAGTATCTTATTTGAATAATTAGCTGACAGAACTGGCACTGTGTACATGTAAAGAGGCAGCATAAATTATGTATTGATATAAATGCCTTCAGTTCAGGGAGGCTATAATCTAGTTTTTCATTTTTAAGGAAATACTAAAAATAGCTTAGTTGTAAATTTGTAGGATCAAACTTTCAAATTTACTATCCCAGCTCTTGACTGATGACAGCAAAGAGTTTGTAGAGACTAGAATAATATTATTTGTCAGAATATTTTGGTTAAAATGTTATCTTCTCCCTTTCACCTAGTATATTCAGTGCTTTTGATACATGAGGACGATGTCATTTACATCAGACATGTTACAGCAAATTTGGGAAAAGTGGGATTCTGTAGAAGAAAGGACAAAGGTAAAAATCAACTATTTTATTGACAATATTTGCATTAACAGCAATGGCAATGCACATCACCTGTAAGTGGTGTAAAGGGACAGAAAAGCACATTTTACAATGGATTTACTGAATTTATCCCCATTGTTTAGTAATTTAAGATTTTTTTCCTAGACTTGGGTAGAGAGGACAGATTACATTGTTTCCTGTACTTAGCAAATCCTCTTCACAGTTGCTCCATTTTTGCAGTAGTTATTAACAGTCATATGAAAACCTGCTTTGTGTGGATCCCAGCACATAAACAGTTATCCTTGTATTTTGAGGGTTTATGCATCCTCTAACTTTTCGTGTCATTGTGTCACTTAAGTCTTCCCTGCTTCATTTTTATTCCTTCTGGTCCCCATAATTCCTTGTCTTTCAAGTCTTTGAAACAGGTAGGAAACTTTTTGTCTGATGCTACTTGGCTGGTCATAGGAAAAAATAGTACTCTGAACTGTGAATGGATTGCTTCTCTCTGTTTTTTAGCTTCATTTCAGTCAGAGGGAAATTCCTTCTACTTCTATTAACTGGCATTATGATTTAGTGGGAGATTATATATATGTGTGTGTGTATATAATTTTCTGTGCTGAGAATATACCAGTAAAATAATTGTTACTTTCATGGTGTCTTGATAATAAATAATCTGTGCTGTGCTTTCTTTACTGGATGTCACACTTTAAAAGTATTTCAGGGTAAGAATATATTCCAGAATCAATAGCTACGAATCTTATCAGTAGCTGAAAACAAGCAAATACATATTTGGTCATTTCCTCCTCTGGAAGAAATAAAGCTAGCTTTCACCCAGAAACCCTTAGATCAGCAGTTTGTCAGCACAGGCCTAAAAATAGAAAATAAAAATAAATTAAAATTGTACATGGCAACTTCAATATTCTGCAGATTAATTTTGACTCCTTTCCTCTGCATGATTTGAAAAGAAAAAAAGAGACTGTAAAACCTTTTGACACTCAGCATACGGTATTCAATCAGAGTAGAACTAATTGGCTTGAAGTAAAATCAAGTTGCTAAAATAACAAGCAATACACATCATCAGTGCTGTGATTGAGCCAATCCCAATAAATAATTTCTGGGATCCAGCCACTGTAAGTCAAAAGTGCTAATCAGAGAATTTGCAATAGGTATTGTACACACTAAACATTTGAAAGACCCATCTGTCTACTTGAGTCTTACTTGCAGATACATATTTTCCTTGGTTGCCTTTAAATGTGAAGTAGCAATGAATGAGTTATTTCAGTACTATGAAAAGCATATTTTCAAGGCTATAAAGCCAGAAATGCTGATCTACAGTACTTTTGCATCAGTTCATAGGGAATGGGGCTAACTTTTTGGACTGCTAAAAAGTTTGTTTTATTTGTAGGGATTTATTTTTTTTCTGACTCTGTCAGGCAGAAGATACTTATATGCATTTCTTCCTGTGTAAATCCAAACACTACTCTGTTCAGCCAGTGTGACTGATGGAAGAAAATAGCAGAAAATGAAAGCAACTTGGCCAGTATATGCCATGCGGCTAGGTAATGTAATACTAGGATTGACATAGCTTTGGAGAATGCACATGCAGCAGACAGTCCTGACATTGAAATTAAGTGAGGATGGCAGCAAAACATAAAACCAGAGTCAGTTACAGACAGCTATACAAGAAAGCTCTGTCACCAATAGAAAGCAAGTAAAAAGTTATTACTATTTTGTATGAAGTACAAACACTCTGATGATCTCCCACCATGGAGCTTGGTATGAAGTTGGGAAAAGCACACATCCTCTGGTATGACCATCTTTTCCCTTTGCTGAACATGACCTCCCGATTATATAAGAATTCCAAAGATTTGGTTTCTCATACCTCACTCCACCCATATTTTTTCATGAATCTTCCTTTTCTTAATTTTTTCCTTCTTTCTTTTCCCTTAAAAGGGGAATTGTGTAATCTGTAAAGAAGTTTCTCATTCATGTTTGGCCACATAGTTATACTTCCTTATATTCAATATTGATGACTGGTAAAATAACTATATCCTCTGCAGAACCCTGAAGAGTGTGAAAGACCTAACTATCTAGACAAAAGTATGACAACATATAGCAACTTTTTTGGCCTATCTTCTAAGCTACTTCACAGAGTCACAGTAACTGAATGAGGGAACAGCCTCCACGCGTTAGAATGATACAAGTATCACACAGTACAGAGTAACATTGCACACAAACTGTGATGTAAGGCACTTCAGCAATACAAATGTAAGCCATAGACATTTCCTGTAGGGGAAGAAATACTATAATTTTGATGTACAAAGTGTAAGAAAGAACTGATATTGGCGAATTTTCATACAGTCATGGTGAATGTTCTCTAGACTAGATGTAGGAGAAATAAAAAGATGCTTATATGCAATCTTTGCAGTCTTTGGGGGATAAAGCAAGTAAGAAAATTAAAACCCTTTTGTTTATACTTGAGGGTAATTCAATTTCATCTCATTTGGAACATGACAGAAAGATGAAAACTAAAATGAAAACAGCTTTTGAATTATAGACAATCTTTTCAAATCAATCAACATTAAAGAAGAAAGGGATTGGAACAATAAGTGAATGACATGCTCTATTGCTTGGAAACTTTTGAAATCTTAGCTTTGTAAACAAAAGAAAATCTTCTATATTTGTGTATTGATGGGACTAATTTCATCACTTACATTCCCTGAAACCATAATACACAGGGTGACTCCAGTAATATTCTGTTCATAAAGCTGTTTGGAATTTACTCCCATCTTTCAATATTTGGCTAGTCTTTATATACCTAAATATTCTCTTCTCTTAACAGAGAATATCTATCTGACAGAATTTGTAAGTAGCTCTGTTTTCCTCTTGGTTGACAAACAGTAACTTATAAAGTGTTACAGAAGTGTCCTCGTATGCTTGTGGAAGAGAGTATTCAGCATGTACAGAGCCTAGTAATTCATTAGAATTAATTTATGCATGACATCTAAATCTCATAATTCAAGCCTTAGTAAGAATTTTGGTGTATAAAAGCCCATTTGATATGCTTCCACATAATTTTGTGGGATTTGGATGTTTAATTAAGGAGCTTTAAGAATAGGCTACAAACTACTCCGTTCTCCACTATATTTCCCCTGAGAATGCATTAAATTAGATGACAACAAGGTGAATTTATAGGTTTTGTACAACTTAGTTTTTGCTCACTTTTACACTTGATTGCAGATTAGAGTAAATTAGAATAACACTAACTGGAAATGCATTAAATGAGTGGTTTGTACTTAATAATTTCTTTTATGCCAGGTGTCCCAAATGCAGGTCAAGTATGTGTCTATGGCACACCCAGTTCCAAGACTGTTCATATACACATACAAAATGGGTGTTCCTGTAAGAAAGTTCAACTAAAACCACTCATTAAATTCAAGTGTTGAGCATTACGGCTATTTGTGTTCAGATGTTTTAGTGCAAGAGACTTTAAAGTAACTTTTTAATTAAAAAAGATACTCTCTACTTTTTCTGTGTATGAGCTCTCATCTCTCACACTTTACCCATGCTGCCTGCTTCAGCTGACATCTTCTCTGTTTGCTCATAGATGTCTCTGTGGCCATTGTGCTATTCCCTGCACTAGTCCTAAAGCTAGGAATTTCTTGCCTGAAGTAAATATTGCTCCTCTTTCATGTGCCTCTTCTATGGTTCTACCACAAAACAGACAAAAATTAACTAACTTTAAATGGCTAATTGAGAATCATTTGGAGCCTGAGGGACTAATGGAGAAAGGCTACTTTCACACATTTAATCAAAACCCGATTAAAATATAGATGAATAAAAAAAATTATATTAAGTGTCTGCTTTGTTCCTCGCTCATTATGTTTTGTTATTTCTAAGATTGCTTTGTGGAATGGGCCATAGATAGTTTCTGTTACATAGCATCTGGTAAAACAGGTCGGTTCTTGTTAGAATTTCTGGTCTTTGCTATAGTGGAACTGTAAGACCAGATAGCAAGGATGAAATTCTCACCTGTGTTATGCAGTCATTTGAGGCTAGCTCTTATTCCAGTAGTCAGCAGAGTAAAACCTGAACTTTAATGAAATAGGTCACAAAGTCCCATTGATTTTTTTTTTAATTAAAAAAATAATCCTTGAAGTTTTGTCACTACAGTAGTACAGTCAAGTACTTTTGAGTTATTTCACCTCAAGATACTTGAGTATCATGCTCAGCCAAGTAAACCTGACATATAATTTGCAATGCAATCCTAACACAATGTAAACAAAACAAAGGTCAAAAATTCAACATCACTTTTTCAGGACTGAAGAACTTTATTTGAATCCCTGCATTTCTCCATTTTCTTTATACTTCGAGTACACTGTGAAATATTTTTTGAAGTTCTAAACATAACTTCAAATTTTACATCTGTCATTGAGTAGTAGCTCTGATGCTTAATAACCATGCTCTGTTCAGGAAATATCCATTATTCATTTCCAGTGTACCTTCTGGCTGATTTATTGAATCTACCTTCTGTTGGAGAGTTTTCTACTAGATTGAATTGGCCTTTATGCGGCAGTGCCTGAGTACCCAGGTTTTTTAGTTTCCATGCTCCATGTCTCTAACTCCACTTGACATCAGTCTAAGTCTTGGGAATTTCCAACAGGAAATGCTACCCCCAGTATGATCAGACACACTCTTGTTGTCTGCTGTTGGTGTTTTATTTTGAACACCAAGCATTCCTGCCTTCATATATCTGAGAGTATTTCAGTTCTGTGATTAAGGCTGGTATTAGATGACCTTTACTCTTCTTTCCCTTGCTTTCCTCTTAAGAGTTAAATGAAAGCCTTCCGTTCCTCTACAGGGTACTTAGAACTAAGGCACTATGGCGCTAGCAGCAGGTTGGTTTCATTATATTGATAGGATACATGTGCTGTTTTTTATCTCTAGCATTTTCTCAGTAATTCAGCACTTTAAAGTCTCAGCTGTCTACCGATCTGCAGACAATTGTTTGGTGTAATACTATCCGGAAAAAGCTGATAAAACACAGATGTGACTAGGTCTCTGAAATTTGTGGTTTGCTAAGTGGTTTTTTTTTTGGTTTGGGTTTTGGGTTGTGCTTTTTTTTTTTTTTTGCCATTCTTGCCCATGGCAAGTTAGCTTCCCTACCAGGCATGAAGGCACAGACTTTTATTAAAATGTTGCAACAAGAAGGTAATTGCTAAAAATTAAGGAAGTTAGTTGAAATATAAAGCAGAAACATTATAACTCTTTTCCCTATTTTTCATCGTAACCCTTGGCAACCATCTCTCCATATTTTGCCCAATGCACATCTATAATAATTTTCTTTTTCTAAGCATTCACACTAAAGTGTGGATTTCTGGCAATCCTATACAGATCGGTTTTACGCAAAATGTTTTCTAGGCTCTTTTATGCATTAAGAGCCAATAGCTTGATTTTTCAAAGGGGCTGAGATTTTACAGCCACAGTGAGGCTTGTCTAGATAAAAGATCTGATTGTGCTTGAACAACATTGGAAGCAATCTAGTTAGATGGCAGGATGTTGCCATCTCTTAGCGGTTAGTGTTTAGACAAGGACAAATTATATTCACCATAGCATCAGCTGAACACAATTTTTCCTGGCTTCCATTGACCTCTAACTTGTGACTGGCCTCCCATCCTCTCACTCAGTTATCACAATTCCATTCAAACACAACCGCATTGTGTAATGTAGGCAATCCTTACTGACAGCGTAAGAAAGTTTGCATGTGCTTAGTTCTTTTACAAACTGGCCCACACCATGGTAGACTTTTCTGCATGAGGGTGTTGCTTAGACAGTTACTGTAAATGTTTCTTAGCATGGTAGGCTTTCATTCTGATTATCTGAATTATGTTTTTAACTCTGGTGGTTAGTTTATTATTTTTTTATTAATTGATATAATTGGACTAGTACAACTTTTAATACGTATGCAGTTTGTTAGCACAGTGGTACTTTGTTTACTCACGCAAGAGTTACCACTAACAGTTAAAGTAGTGCAGTGCTTTCCATCCTCCCAAAGAAACTCAGTCGCAGAGGTTTAGTAACCAGTTCTACTTAGAAGAGACTGACTTTTCAGAAGCCTCTAGGTTTCAAGCTAAGATGAGAATTTCTGAAGACTAAATAGATAAACACGTCCAAAAGAAAACCAGACTATGCTGTAATATTCCTGTGTAGCAGCATATTCCTATTTAGCTGCAGAGTGTGGGGGAGGGAGAGAAATTTGCAAAATGATGCTGATTGACATCTGTGTGTCTGTATGATAACTACACACAGCTTTAGTGATTTATGCGCTAGACAGGTTTTTCCATTCCAATTCAAATGAAAGGCCATCTTGCAATTAAAGGCTCAGTTTGCAGTTCCTGATTTCTGAAGGAAGAGGGCGTTTCTATTTATTCCAGAAACATTTAGTGGTTACATGCATGGCTGGCAGCAATTTCCCACAATGTGTAAATTAGTCAATCCCAAAGTCAGTAAACTTTTGCTTTGAAGTGGACATTAATGAAGTGCACCATTAGAGCCTAATGATTGTTCACATTTGTATTTTAGGGGCCCCTCTTGCTTTTGATGTCTTAGTGCCTTGGTTTCTTGACTTTAGTTATCTAAATGCCAGGACTGCTAAACTCCTGAGAGAACTCAAAAAAAATTTAATGAAAAAAGTTAGTACTGGCCTGACTGATGTTGGCACTTCAAAGCTGGAACAGACTAAATTGCTGTAGACTGCTTAATTCAAAAGTGCTCCCTTGTGGATGACAGTGCATGGTGACAAAGTTCAATTGGCAACAGGAGACAGGCAAGATCAAAGACCCTCTATTGTAATAGTTTTGTTCCATGAAGAATTGCTTATTGTCAGTAGTTTTTCAAGCCTTTACTGGCTCCAGCTTCATATCAGGATTCCCTGGTTCAGAACCAGCTTAAATAAATAATTGTAATTACAACCTTCTGATAATACACTGCAGTTCTAAATGCTGTATGTTGTGTCTCTCCAAGGTCCAAAAAAGAAAAGTGTGTCTTAGGAAACAGGACTTGGGAGAGAACCTTCTTGTTTGGAACCCTCTTTGTTCAGAGGCATCCAAAATACAAAGCACCACAGAAAGTTAATGCCATGTTAGCAGCAATTGAGATTTGCTCCAGACAAAACCACACTGCCCTTCCTATCAGGGCAATGTTGCTGCATTTTCTAGTTTGCATCACCAGCCAGTTTGATTTAACATTCAATTTAAGATTAAAATGAATATAATCCTGTAAACTGTGCTTTCTCTCTCTGATCAAGGCACTAGTTTGAGTGAATTCTTAGGAAATGCTGAATTTCATACTAACAATGTTATGACTATAGAAAACTCAGAAATAGTCATCATTCACAGCATACCACATCTTTGTTTTCCTTTCCGGACACACACACTTAAAAAAAAAAAATAATGTTTTTTTCCGATGAGAAGCAAAAAGGAGGTCCTATCTGAAATTGTCCAGTTACACTGGAAATCATGTTCATTTTTAGTGTTTTTTCTATTGTTTTTTTTCCTAATATTGTTCATCATGTGTAAAAAACTGTTGAAAGACAAGAAAGACACCATCCCTCACTAACAGTGTTCAGGGATGTTGTCTCATAAAATGTACATGGCATTGTCAGAATCACTTGTCTTGAACTAATTATGAAAACGCGTTTGGTGACAATTAGGGAAGCCACTGTGTGATCATTTTCATGCATCATATTGACAGAAGTTACTTTTATTTTTTAATAATCACAAATTGCAACATTTTTCACAGAAAATTTCATCATAGTTGGTACAAGATGAGCAAGTAGAAAGGAGGAATGAACAAGTACACTTAGGAAGGAGGCAACAAAAAGAAATGTTGATCTGATGCTATTGCTAGTTTTAATTTAAATAAAAGAAAAGACAGCATGCTGTTCCAATCCTTCCTTAAAACTTATTTATGAAGAGCATCAGAAGTGTGGTTAGGTTATTTCTTCTTTTTTTTTTGGCAAGGCCTGAAAAAGCATTTTAAACAGGATTAGAAATGTACTATGCCTATGCAATTTAGCTCTAGCAACTTCACGGTTGTAAATTATGATGGAACACATCATTAGCTGCAGACTTGTATGTTCTCCCTTAATCATGCTGAAGTACACATAAGCCCCAGCTGAGCAATTATGAATAATTAAATCAATTAGAGACAGCCTAACACCAGGTCTTGTGGCTAAACTGGTGTCAGCATCCATAATATTTTAACAGTAAATGCAAATGTGTGCATTTGGATGGAGGGAAGGAGGTGGACAAAGGCTTATAGAAATGCCAAAGCATGTTGCTTAGTGATGGCTTTACGATAATATCATGAAGATTATAAGCTGCCTTCCCAAGGAAAACAATGGTAATGAAATTCCAATAAAATATTTTTTGTACAAGATTTAAAGCTTAGAAGTGAGTTAATTAAAAAAGGATAAGGTGCAAGGCCTAAAAAATATGCTGAATAAATTAGGACTTTACATTCACCCAAAATAAATATTTTCCTTCGTGAATTGTTACCACCCTCTTTTCTTTTGGTACAATATTTGCTGTAACCTGGTATTAAAAGCAAATAAATAAAGAAGTATGCTTCCCTTAGAACACTGTCAGGGAAAAAAATTACATGTTTTTTAATATTTTGTAGAAAGAGAGAAAAATCTGAAAAAAACCATGCAGATTTTGCATATCAACTAGACAGTAACTGCACTATTTGATGTGTACAGCTATCCCAATGTGTTTGCTAACAGACACATACGTTTTAGACCTCTCTGCACTCTTTCTAAAACACAGAAGATGTGAAAGGGTCCCTTTATTCTCTTGCCACAGTGTGCCAAACCACTGCTGTGCAATGATCTATCTGCTCTTCTGTGCCAGCCACCAGATGTAGTGCTTGATCTGCCACCACATCATGACCATGCTTGTAACAGTTACTGAGTGCTTCTACTACCTTGCTCCTCCCCAGTAAGGAGAGAACAATTTTGGCTCTCTCCCACCTTGTCTTCACATCTAGGGAAATTATGTATTTTCCCTTTTTCTACATTAACTGCAGCCCTATGAATCAACTCAGAATTAGCACTATTTAGAAGGCTGGTCTCCTAAGTATATGTTTAACTTTAAGCACACATTTCTATTCCATTCACTGAGGTTCAAAGCAGGTCCTCACAGACATTTAAGTGCTCTCCCGACCTAGAACACAGTTCTGTACAACAGTAACAAGGAGTTATGTTCAGGACTTAGTATCCCCACCCAGCTACAGAAGCTGATAAAGCATTTATTAGCAAAAATTACTTACAAGTAGTATTTGCTATAACTGATCACCAAAGAGATTGTACAAATAGTGGTTTTGCTGTTGTTGTTACTAGTTGATTACATTGTGGGAGAATTTAAAGTCATTATAATCTCAATTGCACAAACATAAATGAATCAACTATCCTGCTTTGAGAAGGTTTAAGGTATCTTGAGGCACTTGCTAGTTGTTATACAGGACACAATTTAATAGGAAAGTGTCTAATTATTATAGACATATTGAAAAATAATCAGATTTAAAAGTATTTATACTGTCTTTAAGACTTGCTGAACATACAAATTGCATAGATACACTCAACTTGTTTAAAAAGACAGTTATCTGCATCCCACATGAGATCTCTGGGTGTGTTACAAAAGCAATTATTATAATTGTTATTGCAAAGCCTATGCAGCAAGTCAGTAAGAGAGCCAGCAATAGAATCTGTTTCCACAGGGTCAGCCCACTGCTCCATCCGCCAGGAAGCCCTGCTTCCTTGCCCCTCTGCAACTTGATCAGCACTGAGTAATCCTCATATTTTGTGATGTCCTTTGTAAGAAACAGAGCTTCACACGCGTACACCACCTACTCAGAAGGTCATGGTACACATGGAAAGATTTCCTTCTTATTTGTGGAGAGTAGGTTAGTTTCTCTGTAAAAAGCATAAAATCTTGGACATTGTTTTACTCTTGCCTAAGATTTGATTGTATTTACTATATAAATGTATAGTTACATCCCAATCTCATTACAAGATCTGCTAAGAAAATTTATAATGCAGGAATCAAACCATAAACTTCATGACAAGAAAAAAATGTCAAAATCTATAGAGATGGTATTTATTTCTCTAGATGTGACATTTAAAGCTTGCCCATATGGTTCTACTGACCAGTGTTTATAGTGAAATAACACCCCATGTGAACTTTGTCTTCTGGAATAAGGGGGTTTATTCTAGAATGATGACTCTTATTTGGAAAGGTAATGATTGTTCCAGGATTAAATCACTCTTCTGCTACAACAGACTACCCGTGAGCTGCCATTCTACCATAACTATTTCAGTGGTTTTTGTATGCAGACAGGCCCTGGTGGAGTTCCAGAACAAAAGCTAAGACTGGGAATGTCTGAAAATAAAGCTGCAGGTACAATGACATGGGGCTTTTCAAAAAAAGAATCCTTGCCAAAATTCTTCTTCTGCCTCCTCACCTTATGGGAACTAACTAACCTTAGCAGTCTAAATACAGTCTTCTGAGGACCTGCATAAGCTGCTGCATGGGCTTAATGCCTCCTTTCATGGGAATGCTAGCATTTTACACTTGCTGCTTTTGCAGAAATGTGGATGAGAGGAGTGTGTGATTCAGGAAGGCATAAAGCCCTGCCAAAGAATAGGACTACTTAGATATTTGAACAATTATGCTGCTTCAGTATGACCACAGGGCAATGCAGAGGTGCTGGAGATGGACCTCTGATAGCTAACCTGAGCACTGGAAAATCTGGTGAGCAGACTGCACTGATATCTGTACTGTTTCTACATAAACCAGCTCAGGTAGAAAACCAATCTTGCCTAATTTGCTAGACACTTTGCTAAGGAGAATAATCCTTGCGTAGGTGAGCTGGCATGTCAACAATCAATACCCTGTACTAGATTGTCCTTTGATTTTCTCAGACTAGTAGTACTTCCAGGATATTTTCACTCCTTTCCCTTATGCAATGTAGACATATTTTACATGAAACAACTGGCAAAAAATTATATGATGATGACAAGCATTTGAAATAGTAGATAACATACATAATCCTAGTCATTCAAATAATTGGACATTAAATTCCTCCATGGAACTGGTTTGATGAGGCAGGATTACTTTCTGAAGGACTGGCAGACTGACTTTCTATAAATGCAAGCAGAGATACAACTTCCACGGTTAGTGGTCACTGCAGAATCAGATCCAGTGTTTGCAATTTACCATTTCCATTGTATATATACAGTAAAATACTACATTAACTTGAATAAACAGTTTGAATACCAGCTCATTTTTACGCTGATCTTGACAAAGGGCAAAATCTAGTATAATATAACATAATATAATGTAATATAATACATTTTAAGTCTAATAAGCATTCCATTTTGTCTAAAATGCAGCACTTGTTACACTGCAAAATAATTGGTGAGATCCATCAAAACTGCTTTGTTTTATGCTATGTATGATGTATCCAAAAATTCTTTGAGAAAAAATCTAGTTCCGGTAAAATCTGTGGCATAACTGTCACTGACTGAAGGAGCCAGGGTATTACAGCATTATTTTTATAAACAGAATTGTGAATTTGTTAACATATCTATAAAAACACATTTTTAAATGATCACATGATTACAAGATTAGAATATAAGTATGTCTTTACTAGAACTTCATATTACAGGGAAATAAAACCTGGGGAAGAAAAACAACCAAAAAAACCTGCCCAACTATAGGAAAAAGGAGTCTGCCTAGTTTTGGTTTTCTACATTGCCTTTGGGTAAAAGGTAATAATATTAGGCTGTCATTATTATTCCTTTAGTTGTTCTTGATGGTGATTAAATAGTCTAAGGTAATTGATTTCCTGAAAATAGAAAAAAAAATTTCTGAGCAAAAAGAAAGGAAATAAAATAAAATAAAATAAAATTCAATAATGTTTGGATTTTTTTATTTGTTTTCAGTTTGTTTTCCATCAAAATATTTTCCTCCAAATGCATTGTCTTGTTTCGTATCTTGGCAGTATGAGTGACTATTCATCTGGTGTGGCCTTGTTCATGCAAGTTTTAAAAGTTTTAGCCTATGTATGTGGAGCAGTTTCCTCAAATTCAAAATCAAGTCCTAAATATACTTAATTCTATTTTATGGAATTTTATTTATGAGCTGTATCTTGCCTTTAATAAGAGGAGATGTGTGAATGCATCTGTAACCGAAGTCCCGAGAAAGTTTTTTGTCTTGAAGAATTATTCTCTAGTCCTCCTTTCTCCTCTGTTGCTCCTAGGAGAAAATAAACTGTATTTCCTTATTATTCGGTGCAGTATATTTTCTTTCTCTCCTTCAAGTATACTGAAGTGGTAGCGAGCCAATGTTCTTATCTGTTTCCTCCTTGGCTACATATTCCTTGGTCAAGAAATATGGGATATTGTGCAGTATGCAGCTAGTTCAGTTTTATATTTCTGGCAATGGTTTTGATGGAAGAAACATTATTTTTCTGCAAAAGGCAGTAAGGTAAAATCTCCTGATGATCTCAAGTCTCATTTTTAATGTAAGGCATACATATCTGAGTGCCTTTTGATGACTGTTGGTTCCATTAGCCTCTCTGGAATCATGTACTAAAGTTAGACTTTTTAGGATCAATCCTCTCTTACTTTTGCCTTGCACAGTGTTTATTAATTTGCTTGCAGTTGAGAGTAGGCATTCAGTGGCAAGCAGAGCTTTAAAAAAGGAAAACACTTATATTTATTACTTTCTCATTAGTATTATTTTAAATTTCTATATCCTGTTTCATACCACTGCACTTCACAACCATTTTGCGATATTCTTTGGAGTCAGCTATCAAGTGGAGATATGCAGCCATTACATCCAACATAAAAAAGACACTGTTTCAGAGGATAGATTGGGATATCTTAAATTTGTTTTAACTCTCTTTTGGGGGGTTTGCTCTAAATCAATTTTCTTATTGAAAACCAGAATTAATCTGAAATAATTTTCACTGCACATCACTAAGTGTATCCGGAGTGTGAAGTGCTTTGTGGAGGAAATAGGTGTGAGAATCAGATGAAGGAATTACTGTGTTTGGTTAGGTGCTTTTTACAAGCAAAGAGAGAATCTGGGTCAGAAGCATGAATACATACAGGCTTGTGTTCAAATGAAATTCAGACTATGGTCTTTAGCATCAAATCTGCATTGCCTCTACATGAAACAGGTTTGCAGGAGATGCTGGGTGTACATGGTACACATCTGCATAGCATAGCACTGTAGTGGTCCCTGCAGCAGAAATATCTTTTCTTTTTTCTGAAGTGTTTACTGTCTAGAGAAAGAAGTTGTCTACTTCAGGAAGCTAGGTGAATTAAAAACAAAAACAGGAAATAAGTTTTCAGGTGAGAGAGGAAGAACTTTAAACAAAGAAATATGAACAAGAAAAAAAATATCTAGGACTCCTGGCTATCACTCTAAACTAGTTTGCTTAACATCTTAATTATATGCAAAGTAATGACAAGAGTCAGATGGTATCTTTAATTTCAAGTGACATTCCAATTTTTTACAGACATTATTAATGTAGCATGATTAGCTGGCCTGGAGGGAAAAATTGAGGATAAATTGTATGGTTATCAACTGCAGGTTTATTGGTCTGAGACTTCCACCACAGGGAGTGGCTGCTGTATGGAATTGATAAATGTAGAGATTTATAAGGTCAAGTTTTATGAGTCTACAGATTCCTTGTGGTGTATTACCACATCCTTATTACAAGCCCCTGCTGCTGTCCAGCTAAGCCACCAGAGGTAATATATTACACTTGCTTGTCTGTTCTTCAGACTTTTTTCCAAAGGAAAAGAGGAACAGGTCAAAATAAAATACAGCTTTCTGGGATTATATTTGCAGCTTTCTTTGGGTTTTGGGAGATGTAAGGGCAGACTGTCAGGAATTGGGGAGTAAGTCTTGAAAAGGTGTGAAAAAGTGATTGTTCGTGACGTTGGGAGAAACATAAGGTGAAAATCTTAAGGGGGTGATGATTTTGTGTTAAGATAAAGAACAGTTACATTTAATAGTAGCATTTGTAGTACAGAGTCAGTGGATTGAGCACAATAAGATGAGTAAGTGTAAGGTTTTCAGCAGCTGATGTCTTGCTAATTTCTAATTTCTAATATTAAACTAATTTGGGAAAATATGAAAAGTCAAAAAATTACCTGATCATTCTAAGGTGCTGGTACATTTCATAAAGTTGTACATGGTTTCAACATACTATTTGTAGGACCATTCTATTAATAGCATTGTTAGGTGTCTGTGCTGTAATGCCACACATAAAAAAGTGTCTCTGTGCTTTTATTTTGTCTTTTTCATAATTGTTTCCTCTCTATCTTATCAACAGATAGCTTTGCTTATGCTGTTGGTTATATTTATTGAAACACTCTGACCTCATATCCAAATAACTTGTGATATGCCAATTGATGGAAATACTATTGCTCATTTGTTTCACAGTTCTGTGATAGGCCGCAGGAAGGGAGATGACTAAGATGTCTTATGTAAGTACTTCAACAATTATTTAACTCAAGCTGGTATCTTCATGTTTTAGATGGACAAAACACAGATACCAATACAATCATTTTGCACATTTCTTAGTTAATGCAAAATTGCTTCTGTTATGAAAACACAAAATTACAAGTCATGCAGGATTCATGTAACGTGTTATTTCAGTGACATTGCATATTGTTAAAAAAAAAATCAGTGTTGAGTGCCCATATAAAGGGACAGGTAGATGGAATGGTAGTGTAAACCCTTCTTGATTCACACAATATATAATCAGGCCATTTGATTCATTCATAGAAGACACAGGAGTGGAATGATACCTCTAAAAGTCTATTTGTCATGTTCTTAGTGGATTATTTAGGTGTAATAATGTTGACACTCATTTATCTTAACAAGTACGTTCTGTCCCTAGAATATGATGCCAAGTTGTACAGGACATTAAAGCCTAACAAGAAAGGGACGTTTAAACTTTTTAAGCATTCATCATATAACTATCTTATTATGCAATTGTGAACATCCTTCTTTGTGTTCTGCCTTGCACACAGTTAACAGATTATAGATTGGATGTATCCTTGATGTTTAGCCTTTAATCAATTGCAGAAGTCATTTATTGCCTAAAGTAGTACAAAGTAGCAGAAACATAACTTCAACAGCCAAATTCCTGTCCACGTGAGAAGCCTCAGACATGGACTACAGAAATCACTGATACTCACAGTGCAAAAATTGTTTTCTTCCCATAGCTTCAGAAAAGCAAACTAACATTATCACAATTAGAATTACAGTACATAGATTAGAAGAAACTGCATTCTGATATAATTCCAGTCTTTAAGCAGATATGATTATCCAATAGAAAAGGCTCAATTACAGTAAAATTTAGCAGGGATTGCATCCAATGGACAAGAAGTAGTTTTGAATGAAGACATTGTTTTTCAGGAGCGATGACAGTGGCAAAGTGTTTCATCATCCACAATCAGCTTCTTTTCAATATAAAATTATTTGAAATACCAAAGAGGTAATTGTTGGAAGTAGTATGAAGTATCAGTGATGCATATCAATTGCTTTTGGGATTCTTCTAGTATAAGAATTCCTCTGAAAATCCTTCCATTTTAAAGTTAGCTCAGCAAATGACCTTACTTGAGTACGTGAGAATCTTCTGCCTTCTTCCAGCAACAACAATAAAAAAGGAATAAAGTAATGGATTTTTTTTTTCTATCTGTACTTTATGTTACGCCTTACTCATAGATCTTTAAAACTGATTAACATTAGATCATCTACTTTGCCATTCATTAAGCTCTAGTACCCTACACATACAAACTTTTGCTGCACAATTTAGGGAAAGGAATGAGTGCAGGGCCTGTGAATATAATTATACGTATATAAAAAAGGCAAAAGGTTCAACCATATGGTAGCAGGCACCTAACAGTGCATAAAAATAACTTAAGGTCAGAAATGAATGATTTCTTCGTGACTGGCAAAGTAAAATGACTTTAAAGACATTTCATCTGATGCCTGGGCTATTTGCTGAGGATGTTAGAGAAGATAGAATAGGAAAGCATTGATGGGGAGATAATTCTTTTTCTAAAAAGAAAGAAGAATCCCTTGAAATGTTAAAATTAGTTAAAACATAATGGGAAGGTGTTGATAACAAAAGAGAAAAAAGGGAAATAAAACATAAAATCTTGAATATAAACTAAATAAAATGGTTGAGAATAAGGAACTTGTGGCAAGAAAGAGGAATGCTCGAACTTACTCAGCTGTTTTATAAAGTAAATGTGATAGTAAACTTCTCTGTCTCTGAGTTTTTACCCTGCCTCCGAATATGACAGTTTAGTCAAATGATGGTGTTCTGTGGCTGCTGAGATGACAAGTGACACAGAGGCTTGGAGATGAGATGGAGTTCTTCAGATGAGAGCCTGTGGATTAGATCTCTGCTGCCTTTTGCTAGTAGAGATAGCAGAAAACTGGAAAACATCTCTTACAGGCAAACAACACATTTCATGTTGGTGATTTTAGATTCAAGGAACAAGTATTTAAAACATTGTATATGCCTGTTTTAAGGCATTTATGTAAAATGAGTTATAATTAATAGAAGAAAAATGAGAGATTACAGAACAGAAAGAGAAGTGCCAACAGATGAAACAATGCAACTGAAGAATGAAAGAAAAGGGGAGAAACTAGTAGTGAAAGCAAGAAAAAGCTGAAAACAAATAGTTTTTTCCTTCCATTGATTTTTGTCCTTGTTCTTTCAGTGTTCCTGCTTTGTTCTATTTCTCTTCACTACCTCCTCTTAACTTTCCCTCTTCACAGAAGGTCCCATCCGTCGTGTGGGGGTGTGTGTGTGGGGGGTGGGGGGGGTGGGGTGGTGGGGGGTGGGGGGGTGGGTGTGGGGGGGTGGGGAGTGGGTGGGGGTGGGGGGTGTGTGTGGGGGGGGTGGGTGGGGGTGGGGGGGGTGGGGCTGTGTGTATGCGTGTGTTTGTGTGTGTGTGTGTCCGCCAGTTTGGAACTGAGTAGGATTTATGTTTAAAATGCAATGTCCGTATGGCAGAGAAGAGAATGAGGGACTGCTTTTTATGTCATACAATATTGGTTCAATACTGAAAGAGAAAAAATCTCTAAGACTGTTTAATATGTGTTTCCTGACCCATGGGACTTGTCAAATCCTCAAACAGTTCCACTTTATTAAGAAGTAGTTAGAGCAACTGGAAAGTGCTTTGACCTGTTGGCACATCCTGAAGACTCTCAGGGTTTCTTTTATACTTAAACTTAGCATCAAAACAACATTAAACCATTGACATTTCTAGCTCCTTTTGTTTGCTATTCTCTTCTCCAATCCTTAAGAGAAAAAAAAATGGTTTATTTGTTCCTATAATTGTAGCCAGCTTTATGCATTATTGCATATTTTAGCCTGCTCATTGAGATCAAACTAGGTCAACATCAATTTTTTAAAAAGTTGGCTACATTTTCTGAACTTCAAGCTTTACAGTAAAATTCATGAAATAAGGTGATGATAGATTTGATATAAAAAGGGGAGATCAATCCTAAATATAAATATAAAGCAACCACAGAACTATTCATATAGCTACTAGTAACTTATTTCAGTTTAAATACAGTTAAAGCCTGGAGAGGTGAACAGATACTGGATCTTAAAACCACAAGGAAGGTATAAATCTTTGCACTCTTACTTGGAAGAGCAGCTCAATCATTTCTACTGCATAGTAACAGATGGTGTTAGGAACGTACAACAGAGAGATAAATGGAGGTATCATAGTCACAGTTGCTCTAATATACAATTTAGCCCTCTGTTTACAGGGTAAAGAGACAGAAAATATCCACAGAAACTGTGAATTTGTTTTGCACAGACACATTCAGCAGAGCACTACTTTTAACACCCTCTCAGATGCAGTGGAGCAGAATATGGCTGACCACTGCAGAAATGTTGGCAATCCTAAGAAGCTGGACTGCTGTTGCCATCAAAGGAACTAGGAGTTCCAAATCCAAAGTTCAGTGGATTCAGAGAAAAGGTTTGCATGGATTTCAGTGAGTTTTGGGTCAGATCCCATTTCTTAGTTTCTTTTGCTTCCACAAAGTTTTACACTCATTCATTTCCATTGACTTCAAGTGAAATTACTCCTGACATACCATTATAACTGAACACATCCAACTGTATTACACTTATGTTCCTCCTGATTCTCACACCTTGTACCTGGTAATAAAACTAGAAGGCATATATTGATTTTGAAGTCAGCAGAGCCACTGTGTTTGACAGAACTCTTTACACTAATGTATGATCTGTCCATTATTTCTCCATGTCAGGTTCATAATTCTGTTCATTAGTAATCAGGAGCTATTTGAAACTGGGATTTACCATTACTTAAATGTTAGGTACTTACTCTTGATAATCCTCTAATCAATAAGAAGAGCTGAGCATTTCCAGGAGGTAATTCATCCCAGCTATTTTAGGAAGGAATTAATCATTATGTAGTTACCTCCTTCTTTTTATTAACTGGATGGAGAGCTTAATTAAATTATCCACCTAATTTTTAGAGAGGTACCAAGTCAGGTTAAACAAGCTAAGGTGTAAATGTCTTTAAAATCAGATCTCTGTATTCTGTACTTCCTAGACATAACACTGCATTCAGTTCCTTTGCAAGGAACATATGTGATGGATGATTGTACCATGACAGAGCAGCCCAAACGAGATAGACTTGGCTGTTTCTACTGCGGGATCTAAAAACTATTTGGGAATGGTATACATTAAATTCTCAGCTATGCTTTGCAGCTTGTAAGTTTTAATTAAGAAAAAAAAAAGGAAAAACAGACTAAAAAAGTTTGTGCAAATGTAAATACACTGCTACAGGAAATCTCTAAACCTGAAAATGCCTTGCGTTGTCCTCTGTAGCTTAAAAGAAAATTATCAACTACATTTAGAAAGCGATATTTCTTATTTTTCACTTTCTGAATCTTTTTCTCTCCCTAGCCATTCAGAGCCCCACTATTTTCATGACACTGGGGACAAGCATGATCTGACAGGCATGTGGAAAAAATAAATGAAATCCCTTTGTTTCTCATCACCTCATCCTTTCTTACTCAAAGACTACTTCTGATGTTCCAAGTTCACATTCATGCTTTTTTAAAGCAAACTGATCAAATATACTTCACATTTGAAAGACATAAAAAATAATCACAAATAAGAATCAAAGACCTAACATTTTTAAATGGAAAATTAATATGCAAGATTCATTTGTGTATTTGAATCTCTTCCTTCACAGGTCTTCCCTCTTAACACTTGACAAAGCCTGTCACCTAGATGTGGGAAGAGTACAACTATATATGGATAGTTATATGCCAGAACGATTTCCTCATTTTCTTCCTGGAGATCCAATATTTCAAATGCCTCCTTTCTGTTAGGCTCTCCATCTTAGGATCTAGGTGACTGAATCCTGGTTTACATGTCAGCTGCTCCTACCTGGCAATGGTGAGTTCATTTTCCATAATGCTGACTGAAACTGTGATGATTTTAGGATAAAGGAAGGTTAAAAGGGGAAAAACTGCCAGGAGGAGAAGAGATGAAGGTGTTTCAAGAAAGTAATGGTTTGGCTTGGAAATTAAAGTTTTGATTTTGCTCAGGAGTACTATTACTGAATTCCTTTGGTGTAAGATCAGGCCTTACTTAAACATTTCTCAGATGGTGGAATACTTACCTAGACCCAAAACACCTGGGAAAAAGGCATAGCAAAACTCCACAAAAGCTTTTTTGTTTGTTTTTGGTTTTGTTTTTTCACTCATCAGCCACCAATATCTAGTTCCAACAGATGAGTTTCATGTTTTACACAATGAAGATTGTGGGTTCGAATACTGTGAAATCCCAAGTTGTGTCATAGTACTGGAAGAAAGAATGGACCTTTAGAAATCTATTCAGAAAAAGACACTTAGCAGATTTTAACTAGTAAATTTTGTAGGAGTTTAAAGCATAGGAAAGAAACAGTTATGAAATCATGTCTGAAGTCTGAGTCAACTATTGTTGAATTTTTACCTGTAGCATATGTCATTCCTTAAGGCATTGAACCTAGATAAGAACTATATTAAACTGCATTGAAGAGGAATGCAACAGTTAAAAAATTCCACAAAGTTTCTTCTATAGTTTTAAATTAGTCACTTATGTATGTAATTTTAATTACATGATTATTTTCATTTTCTAAAGTCCTGACAGTGTCCTTGCCCATGTCCCATGCTTCTGTCCATCTGAACATCCTAACCTTCACTGGGCATAGCCACTCTGCATAGCTTCAAGCTACTTTCTTATTCCCTTTTCTGTGATGCCCAGACAACAACATGAAAAAAGACTCTTCTTCCCCATGTATTTCCTGTGTACAGGATCATTGCTGTCCATAATGGACCAAGAAGGATTGCAAAGAAAATCACAGGGAGAGTTTTGCTTGGATGTTAAGATTAAACCAAATAATGAGAAACTGAAGTTAGGCTTCTATAACATGAAATATTAGACACCATAACAGTGAGAAATGTCATGAGACTACTTCTTCTATTATGTTCTTGCATTGTGGTAGCACAGAGGAGACCTATCTTGATCCATTACTGAATTCTGCTGGCAAGATGAAAACACTGACTTGAAAAACAGCCCATTTCCTAAAGCTGTATTATAAATCTCCTATTCTTTTATTATTATTTAGTCTAGATCTTTATTCAGAAATAAAGAATTCTTTCAAGATAACAGCTCATCTGTGATTACAGTTTTCACTGTTAAGGTCTAGGTGCTGCTATAGCCATATAAAAAATGTATGAAGCAGCTATGATTGCTATCTCAGGGTGGTGCTTGCAGACACTGGTGATTACCCTCCACTTTAGAAGGTAAACACTGAATGTTGGGGAGCTGCCTTTTTAGAGCTGTAAATCCAAACCACATTGGCAAAGATAAAACGAACCTATTGCAAGTCACTATTTGCACCTGAGAAGTGTAATGCCTAATTGAAGCCAAAGCTCACATTGAAGTTCACATGGCCTTACTTGGCTACAGAGGAGGTTTTCAATGATAGAGCAGTGGGCATGGCTGGTCCCTGATGGATATAACTAGGGAAATCCCCTATGCAGGGCAAGGTATATGTTTCTGTCATTGCACATGTCCCCATATGATAACAATAATGCTGATCAGACAGATCAGTAAAAGATTAGCTGTTCCCTCCCTCAGTGCATTTAACATGAAGTAATGATGTAGTTTGCCAAAAACAAAGGTGAGGGAGAGCAAATGTTGTGTGAATCCTCAGCAGACAGTGTCTACTCCTGACTATTTAGTTTCCTTTCTGCATGGTATTTTTACTTGGTGTCATTCTGCCCGGAGATTGCAATTTTGACAAACTGAATAAGCCAATAGTTGTGTTTGGGGAGACTCAAGTTGTTCTGAATAACACATGCACTACAGCTGCAGTTGAAATCTGGTTTATATTTAGTGTAACAAATTATGCAAAGTACACTAAGTAAGACCCATTACAAATTCCAGTGGGCCTTTCTGAAAATATTTTAGAGAAATGTTTTCTTTGCTGTTTCCTTTCTGCTCTCATTAAAAAGGTGAATCACTAAAATTAATTGTGTAACAAAACAAAATGACAATCAGTTCAGAAAACAGCATGACAGGCCATAGAATTCCCAAGGAAAAGTTTTCATGTCTTTTATATTAGTGAGAGTTTAACTAGATAATCTAGAATGGACACTTGGCTTAGAAACTGCACATTCCTAGCCAACAAGGAAAGTTTCAAATATTTCTCACCATAAAATATTTTATAGTACTTTTCTTAACATTTCTCTGTACTGAACATTTCTTTTTATTTTCATGGAAAATACCACGTAACATCAACAAGACTGAGTTATTCTGAAGGCTGTTTAAGGAAGCAAACAATTTTAATAGAGGAGATAATTAGAAATATTTCAGGGAGGGAGAAAAGGTAAAAGAAAAGATTGGAAGTAGATAGATGTCCCTGCTTCAGATCAAAACTCAGCTGGCGGTTACCAAAAGTTACAGCAATTTATTTTGGTTCCTTGGGGGACACAGTTTTGTTGTTTGTTTGGTTTTTTAACATGACATTAACTTCATATTGTTAACCTCAGATGCTAAAGTCATGTCGGGCCACAGAAATAATGATGCTTAAAAAACTAAGAATTTGGAGACTTTCTATTTGTTGTTTTGGCCTATAGCTTTTTTTAAAAAAAAAACAACAACAAAAAAAAAACAACCCAACAAAAACCACAACAAACTTTAAGGTCTGGAAACTTTCTGATGTAATCACATGGCTTCAAAATAGGGGCTTTACAGAGAAGCCTGTAAATGACCATGACCATGCCATGACCATGATAAAAATCACAAGAACAGGGAATACTCCTAATTAGTGGTTGGTGACAGGATGAGGGAAAACTCAATATGACTAACAGTCTAGCCTTTAGAAGTTATTGAGAGATCCCTGTCCTGGCTGAGGCATAAATGTCTGTGGGAAAAATGTTGCTGTATTTGTGTCCTGTATCCTATTGGTAATTATTTATAAGTGTATGTAGTGTCAAGATGCAGGCCCCTATGAGGTCATTTGGCTCAGCATCCCTAGCTGCTAACTGGCTGACATCATAATACCGATCTTTATTGGTAAAGCTATACAACTATGTTAGTTTATGGCTCAAGCTAGCATGCAAGACTAAATTCCCCAGCCATCTATACTGCTCCTGTAAGTTCTTTCACACTTTGGCTCAGCTCTGGAAGCATATTTGCCAAACAGAGAAACTCAAGGGTGGTTTAAGCAGTATAGACAAAACTTACTTAAATCATGAATAAAAATGTGTACTTGGGCACAGCTAATGCAGTACAGACACACCCTTTAAGATTGCCTCCATGACTTGAACCAGCAACCGTCATCTAAAGGCCCTCCCCCATCAAGTGCTGGAAAAAGTTTGCATTTCAGTAACATCTTGGAATAACTCCTATTGCACATGGTATTCTTCTGCCTTTTTGCCCATGTCATCAAACAAAAAGAATGCAACAATCAGAAAGAACTCTAGGAAATTTGAGCTTTCTCAGGCTTAGGGGGTAAATATGAGAGAATTCCCTTTCTTATTTCAGCATTAGAAAAAGCAGATAACTGTTCATTCTTGGTGTAACTGTGTCTTTCGCCTTGTTGGTGTAGCCTACCATGAGCATGATATTCTCCAGAATGTTTTTACTATTTCTTCATTCCAGGGGAATGTTTTCTTCTAACTGAGTTAACACCTTAAGCCAGCTTGTTAGGTAAGACAAAATTTCAACCAAAATACACCGTTAAATCATCTCTTCACTATTACTTCTGTAATCTGTCCAAGTATAAAAGAAGTTAAGTTGTTTGTTTAGCACTTTTAAATTTATATTCTGTAAAATGTAGTCTTCATTGCACTACCTGTGTCATCATTCTTCTTTTCTTTAAGCAGCTGATGCATCTTTTTGGCAATGCAGTATCACAAAATTTAATAATCCTATAATCTTATAGGGGTTTATTACTGTATTCTTTATCAAATACTGCTATTTCTTAGTAAACTCTAAAAGCTTAAGATTGCATTTAATTATTTATTTTTTGCTGCATATTGCCTTAGAAACTCAGATGTAATCTCCAGTTTGCTAAGTATTATTTCTACCCATGATCTTAGCACAACTGCTTTCAAAGCTGTTTTTTAAAATTGTATTCAGGATGAACCCCTAGCAAATATAAGGTTTAAGTATACTCATGTTACGGGATGGCAAAATCACATTCTCCTGCTAGATATGTGTTTTGCGTATTTCTAGCCTTTCAGTCTCCAACATGATATACTTCTTAGGTAATAGCATCACTTTGTATTTGTTGGCAAGCGCTGACAGCATGGTTGGTGCTGTACAAAACCTTGACATTAGGGCAGAACTGTGCTGAACTGTGTTTTCTCTCTCTATGTGTGAGTAAATTTCAAGGAAGTTAGCTAGTTTTGTAAGTGTCACCATTTTCCTCTGGCCAGACCACCATACACCTTGCTCTGTCTCTGGGTAAATTCCCCCTCTCACTTGATCACAGCCATTGGGCAGTCAGTGGAGCACTGCTACTCTCCCTGAAAAAATGAACTAATGGGAAGAGTCCATGCAGAACTGTACTGACCCTTCTACTAAGATTCCAGTATCCTCCCCCACTTTTCTCATCATCTACTAATTCTGTTTTCTCATAAAGAAATCAAAACAAAACAAATAAACAACTAGTCTGACAAGAATTACTCTTCACCAAGCAATTGTGGTTGATGGTTCAGTTATCCTCTGAAGGGGGAATATTCAAAAGCATTCAGCACTGACCTAACCCCAATTCTGTTAAAATCGGTGTTCGTTTTACCATTGGCTTTGATGTTAGCAAAGTTAAGCTAATGTTGGCAGTTTTAGTGCCACTTGAATTCATTCCTGTGTATGCTTTTTTTATTATTTTCAAGGAATAATTTAAAATTCATGGTACTTCAATTTGCATTGGTTTTTTTTTAGTAATACCTAATAGAGAAAACCAAGTTTCACAGCTAATGTTGGGAAGATTACCATCAATTCTTATCCTCTGTTCACTTAGAAATAACCACTTCTCCTCACATATTTGTAAAAGCTAAGTATTTTCTTCTGAAACCCTCTAAGGAGAAAACTTTGTTTCCCCATCTTTCAGTCTTAAATGACATTCTGTTGGATTGCACTTATTTTTCCTTCTCTTTCCCTCTTCTCCTTATCACTGTTCATATTCATCCCTATTGGATGGCTGGATACTGACCTCAGCTATTTTCAAATTTTTCATTCTCATGGAGAGTGTAATCTGCTGCACCTTACAGTGGCTCAGATCCTATACACAGTCTTCTAGCTTGGATTTGGTCATATTTGTAAATACCTTGACTTTTAGACTGTTTTGGCTTTGGCTATGAACATGAGGCTCTGGATAGTTTGATACACTTGTGCAAAAGTAGTACAGAAGAGGTACACAACATTGACCAGGGTTATATAGAGATATGTATATCAGATATCAGATGCCTTCCATTTTTACAGCTATTGCTGATTATATTCAGCTTTACATGCAGCTTTATATATTATATTCCACTTGTATTGTCAGATTATAGCTGTGAGCTTGTTTAGTTATGACACTAAGGACATCTCATCTTTCTGTTGATTTCTTTCTTATAGTTGAACTTAGATTCCACTTCACAATCCACCCATCAGAATTTCCATTATGCCTCCAAAGCCATAATCATACTCAGATGCTGTATCATTCTTCTTGATGATTTGTCATAGTCCTCAAATATATATACAGACGTGGAGGTAATTAAATTCATGTATCCTTACTATTATTCTTCTCTTGTTTCAGAAAACCCTATCTTCTCCTTTACTTTGCAAATAACAACATCTGAGTAAACAGAACTCTATTCAGCTGCTATGGTTTGAAGTATATTCAATAACATCTTCATATTTGTCAGTGATCCTCCTACTACAATGAAAATAGTTTCACCCAAACAGACTATTGCCCCATTGAGACATCCTGAGAATCAAAAACCTGCCTCTTTCTACTGCCATAATGGAAATCACACACTCTGGATGTGTTTCTTCCATTTCGCCAGGGCCTGTCTCTTCATTTTGAAATTTCCTCTAAACCAGTGCCCAAACTATGTTCTTTTGGGGCTAAAACTTCATAGCATCAAATGATTATACTCACCCAAACACAAACAATATTTCTGTGATGAAATAAAATGGATAGTACAGTCTAACAGTTCTCTGATGAAAAAGCTGAAGGTAGTAGAACTGCACAATATTTCTGATTATTAAAACAAGGCAGATTAGTGGAGGCTAGTTGAAATTATGTATGATGTGTGAAATTATCTATAGTCTGAAATTATGTATAATAGGCATCTCTAAATAAAACTATAAAAGATATGGGGCAACATGTTAATTAAGTTGTCTAGGTTGCTGAAAGCCCCATTTATTGTCTAAGGGTGAATATAGGAAAAGCTGTGTTGTTAAAGAGTGTTTTCTGAACACAAGTCCATCTGGTGATTTGATAAAAGTATTTAGTTTCTCAAGGCAATCCGAGTGTATACTCCCTAGGCGCCACCGTTTATAGCTTAAATATGACTTGCATGTGGATTCAGCATTACAAATAGGAAACAGCAGCCCTTGGACTTGTACTCTAATGTAGTCCTTTCATCACCCAGTTACCCTTAAGCATCTCCTTTCCTATTGTAATTTGGGCTAAATGCAAAGCATTAGTCCTATCAATAAAAACTAATGGTTCTACTTAGAAAAAGAGAGGTAGATTTAAAATAAAGGAGATAGATAGCTTGCTTTTCCTTGTATCCAGGAAGTTAACTGGATACTGGCCTGCAGCCATCCACTTCTGGACATAGGACTATTGAAGCAGCACGATTGTCATGAAAGATCAATGTACACCTGCATTCTTAAAAGCAGTTTACCATGGACTAAGTTTTACAAACTAGTACATGCAACCAAAATCAAGGAACAACTTTGTTTTTCCATTGATGGTTTTACTGAAATGAATATTACAGTCCTAGTGAATATGAGGAAATATTATTGAAGAAATAGCCAGCATAGGTGCAGCGCCAGGAATTTTTACAGATTTTTGTCACTGTGAGAAAAGTGTATCCTTAACTATGTTTCTTGTTTTAGGTTAGCTGACATGGTAATTGAACTTTCTTTTTAGTGCTGATGATTCAGTTAACATACTTAAGTCAGAACCAAGAAATCATTATTAAAAATATGCATTAAATAATTAAAATGCCATATTCCAGTAAATCAAGGGAAAAGTCACAATTTCAACTGCAGTTAAACAAGGTAATTCTAGTAAAGAGAAGTACTTGCAGCTCCCACTACTTGAAGATTTGACACCATCTCTGTTGTTGTTATTAAGAAGTTGGAAATAGCACAGAACTGTGTGAATTCCCCATGTCATCAAAGATGCAGTTTGCATAAAAAGAGAATATGCACTTTAAACATAAAATATTTGGACAAGCTGCAACTGCAAAATTCAAAGTGCTGGTTTGTTCAGGAAAGCAGCACTGAATCCTTGCATCTTCACTCAGGAGTAAAAATTTCTTCATGGAACCCATAAAGAAGTCAAGAAGAAGGGTAACAAATTCTATGAAACATTTGTAATTGTTATGCATATTCACTACAGTGGAGAGGTCAGTGAATTGCTGTGTAGATCTCACCTGGATAGTCCAACAGTTTCTGACACTGGAAGTCAGCCTATTCTTAAGCTTTCGCATAGCTGCAGTTCAGCAAAGGTAGCTGCAAGAACCATGGTGGATAGAACTGAACTATCAGTCCTTCAGATAGTAAATCCTTTTGTGGTCTGGACAATGTCCTCTGTATAGTGTGCAGCTCCAAGCACAGCAAGGGATGTTAGCAAATAATTTCTCATCCTCATTTTCCAGGGAAAGGTTTGTCTCAACTCCCCTAATGATTTACCCTGTTTCCCCCAGCAGCCCAACAGATTCCACTTCCCTTAGCCTCTTTATTCCACAAAAGACACATGCTTTTGTTTCCTTCATGCTTCTTATCCCTCACAATGATTCTCTTTTTTTCAGATCTCTCTCCAAAGCCCTCAGCTTCCAGTCAGGCACCCAATGCTAAGCACTTAAATCTTTGTTCCAGTCTTTCCATTTTAGTTTACTGTAAATGGGCAATTTTCATCTGTAACAGTAAGCATATTTGTGACCTTTCAGTCTTGCAATAATTCTTGTCATCCCGCCCTTTCCCAAACACTTGCACCTTTTTTTAATAGTTACTGTTTTAGTTAATTGGGCTATGGCCTTTTTTTAAACTGCCTGTTAAGCTCCATAGACACCTGGGGCACTGGATACATAAATAATAATTAGTAAAAAACAATGAGATCGAAGTTCCCATTAAATTGTTTCATGGTAACTTTCACCTAGTGAACTCACATCCGGCAACAGGAAAGTCAGATACCTTGTAAGGAGCATTAAAGCAGGTTTTGAGGTAATTAATAAAAGATACACAGTTAAGAAATCTAGAGGACCTGGAAAATACCAGCTAGGGGTATTTGATTAATGGATATATTTAGGTAATTGAAACTGAGGAAGAATTTGCTAGATTCCTAATAGTTATGGAAAACAAGAGATGAACACTTGTAATCAGTGCCATGCACTAGGTGAGAGGGAAAACCTATTAGTCCATAAGCCTCTTTGGAACTCTCGCGGGACAAGGCCCACTTTTAGCAGCAACATTCCAAGAAGCTCCTAAATGCATATATTCATGGTGTTTAGAAAGAAGTAGTAGTTTAGTGACAAATGTCAAGAGGAATATAGAGTATTCCAGTCTCTCTGAATTCTGTTTTAACTGTTCATGTTTTGGGGGGGAATATTATGTAGTTCTACATCTCATTTCAGTCACTCTATTACTATTGTGATCTTTAACCTCTAACATCTCTGTAAGGTATAGCACAGTAACTGTCCTAACTTTAGATATGGAAAATAGCTACACAGAGAGTACTCCTAGATGGACCTGGACATCATGATGCCATGCAACGCTGTACATAACCTTTGCTAACTACCGCAACCCATAGACATAAGTGTTTCAATCCTGTTTACATTCCATTAAGAGATTTGGAATGCCATGAACATGGTCTGGTTTGAATATTCATACAGAGACAGGAAACCTGTGCTGAGTTGCCCATCTTTTAGAAAGAAACTATTCTCCAGTGAATGACCTCCCTAGGTGGTTACACAGAGCCTCAAGAAGGGAATGAGATGTCTGTATGTGTGTGTCTTCTGTTTGTCTGTTTCTGTTGCTGATATTGTTCCTATTTGTTTGGCATAATTAAAACGTCATTGAGCCAGAAAGAAATGAGAAGAAACAGAGAAAGCATATATACAGAAAAAGACAGCATAAACTTGTAGGTGAGAAATGTATTGTGGTAGGGAAGGTGTGTACCCACATAATCTTACAACTAATTCTGAAGCCAAAAAAATCTGCTGTAATTATTTGCAGGACTGAAACTTTGGTTTCTGTCTCCTCACTGAGTATCCTAATTCAGAAGTTTATTTAATTATACTTTAACTTTCTGCTGTCCATTCATATCAATCAGAAATTTTAAGACATGCACAGCAGGGCTCCATCTCAGTCTAAAACTTTGCAATTCAAGTACTCAGGTAGCAGAAAGCAAAGGCTCAGAATGTTTAATAAAGCAGAGGAAATCTAATTTAACACTCATGTCACCACTAACCTATGAGTTGTGGTTCCTGCTGAGTGCTGTGGGTTTCAGTGATGATATTATTACAAGATTCAGCACAGAATCAAGGAACTACATTTTTCTGAAGCTGTGTTGGCTCCATAGAGAGCCTGTTCAGAAAAATATGCATCACTTCTCCAGAAGTGAAAGATCTGAGGAAGCAACACAGTGCAGAGACATGTTACTGTCTTTGGAGAGTTGGTGGAATTCACCCAATATGCTTGGGTTCAGCCAGACCTGGAAGGGGAGGTGCCAATGTGAGGACTCAAGAGAACAGCAGCCTGGTGCAACAGAAACAAGAGTGAAGAGGCAGCACATGAAGGCCTCATCTGGGGAAGAGGAAGATAAGGTCATGAGAGTCTAAGACAATGGGGGGAGGAAGCCAGGGGCAAGATTACCTAAACCCAGACACCATCAATTTTAATAAATGAGTATCAGCTACTACAATATCAGAAACTGCTGAATTAGATTAAAGTGAGAGAAACCCACTTTCTCCAACTATTAGTTACATTTTGGCTTATGGATCAAGTCGTGCGAACAGGATGGACAGTCCAGCTAAAGAATTCTACCACATTCAGGCAGTTCTGGGCACTACCAGGGGCATGATATCTACTGAAATTTCAACTCCTTTTTTTTTTTCTTTTTTTCAATTTATTTGAAGTATTTTTGGTGAATTTACACTAGACAAATTTTGGTTGCAACACAAAACTTCACCAAGACATGAAAAGCTATCCATAATCTAAAGAATGCACAATTGCCCTGTGTTCTAGAAAAGCACCTATAAAAAACTTTCGTAGATATCGGGGCAGTTTTCATGAATTTTTAAAATTCTTGATTTGCCTCTTATATACGCATTTTCAGAATATGGCTTTGAGACTTAGAAATATGTGTATAAGTGTATAAGCAGCATGTGTGAGTGTGTCTCTGTGTGTACATGTGTGCCTGTATAACACACTTGCACCCCGAAGTACAAAGGTGTTGCAATGGTTGCACAAAAAAGGCTATAATTTTACCTATGATACTCCTATGGGGATAAAACTCTGGTCTATAAATATAACCCATAAACATGCTTTTTCTACTTGTTCTTTTTTTGGTTTTGTCTTCTACTTGTTACTGAGAGAAATGGTGAGAAGGGAGGTGATAGACATCGGTGATCCCATAAAACGTGTTCAATTTATTAATAAGATTTTAGAAAAAGATGAGACCCAGAAGCCTGTAGACATGAGTAAGTTCTACAACAGTCTGGTTACCAATCATTCTAAGAGCCAGCTAACAGCTGTCTGACCATTGGATATGGCTATTTGCATGGCTAACAATTGGATGTCTATCTACTATGTGAATGGCTTGCAACAAGCTGTTTGTTTGGAGACTATTCATAATGGCACAGTCAAAAGTCCCCTGAAAGGCATACTCGTTTCCATTTCTGTTCTTTACCCTTCTAAAATTGGCAATTTATTACATCAAAAAATAGCAGTCAACCCAGAAAAGGACAAAATTGACACAGTTCCCTTTTGATCTTTCAGTTTTGAATAGGCACCCACCAATGAACTTCCCAATGAATATTCATTGGATGCAAAAGAAGTACCCGGCATTTTTTTAAATAGAGAATTTACTCTAAATATTTAATAAAAGGGATAACGGTTGATGCTTTTTTATAGCTGAGATGTATTTTCAAATATATTTAGAAAACAGGGAGTTAATCCCCTTGCATGCATTTGCTATATTATTCCCTTACTTTTTATACATATATGCTTTTCCTGTGTTTCCTCATATTTCTGCCTTTGTGGCAGGTTATTCCGTATCTCTTCTTTGCACAGTTTCTTTTACCCTTCTTTAAAGCAGCTGATAGTGTTGCCTTTGACATGAACAGTATGCTCCATCAGTTTGATCCAGTATGGCCAATGATGACTTCCTTTGCAATCTATAGAATTATTTGGGAATGTACAGTGGAGAACAGGGAAACTATCTGAAGTTTTCTTTTACTGAAAAAAGTGATAGGCCAAAATACCCTTTGTATGTGTCAAATTCCATTCATTGAAACTTCTCTGATTTCAAGACAATAATTCCACATTTTTACCTATGTAATCAAGTGTGGAGGTTGGTGCAAAACTTTCAGCAGATGTTCTATTGATTTGCTACAATTTGCTACAAAATAAAAATTAACTGATTTTAAGGTATGCAAATTCAGCAGAAGGGCTTTTTTCATTCTATGGCAGGATAGACGGGTAATAAGATTTCATGTATGAGACATGCATTAAATTTTTGTCAGTGTTGTTCTTTCTGTTAGACCTACTAAGATAAAAGCTAAATAAGAGCCCTTGAGGGCAGAGACTACTGTCTTTACACAAGGTACTTCATAGCTCCCCAAAAGAGAAGATCTATTAATTAATACAATTAATACATTCATTTTACATCTGCTGTAATTTCATAACATTACAGAGTGATGCTCTACATTAAAGTATTCAAATGTCACCACATCAAAGTCATTTGAAAGTACTGTTCAACAAAACTGGCACACCCTGCAATATTTGGTTGCTTCTCCGCTGAATAAAAGACCAGTCTTTTCCTTGGGATGTCAGCTTGTGGCTTCAGACAGCAATAGTTAAATAGAAACTTGTTATGACTTTGAAAATGTACAAGATTCAGTCCCAGTGCATGACTTCAGCAGGAGCCACTTTTAAGACTCTTACCAAAGGAAGGAGTCTGCAGATTGGAGTTAACTGCAAATAGGACCAGATGCTTTTGCACATGTTTCTTCAATTCACATTGAAGCAGCAATTACAATGCAGCAGTTTACAACTGGTAAGATACAATGTTACTTAAGATTGTTGTTGATATGATATTAAAATGTTTGGCAATGAGATTTATAACATAGATATCAAATTAATTACATCCCCTGGCAGTAGATAAACAAATGCAGGTTCAGAAATGCTGAGGGAAGTTCATTTTCCTTTCTTTTTTAAACTAGTAAGTTCTTCCCATTCTGCCACATTTGGCCTACAGTCATGCTTTTCCATTCACTGATTAGATTACCATGCTGCTTGCTAAACATATTATGCTCCTGAAAGTCACTCAGAAGCTCCAGCTGGTGCAGATGCAGTGACCCGCTTCTTTAGTCAAACTGGTCAGAAGAATCACACTGCACGAGTACATTAGTTACTCCTTCCCTTCAGAGTGCAATTAGCATGGGTTTTTTTCACTTTGAGAAGCTTACATGATCTGAGACTTAACTACCTGAGGTACACTTTCTCTCCTTACGCACTGCTGCAAGTCTCTTAGGAATAGCTGGAACCAAGTGATTTAGTAGGATTTTAGCTGCAGATGAGAACATCAGTTTCTCACCAGACTTGTCAACCTATATTTTGAGAGTCACTGGGGCTGCATCTGCTGCATGCAGAAATTGTAACACTTTGATTAATTAGATCTACTTACTTTAATTATACTATCTTAGTGATGGGTATGTAGCTATATTGGAATTCAGATCCTACTTCCACTATATTACTTCTCTGCTCAAAACATTAAAAATAGGATTAATCTCAGCTAATGTATTTGCAATATGAACTTCTCCATCTGAACAAATCATCTAGCCTTCTTTTAGAGTCAGTGAGGAAAAATAAAAAGAAAATTATTCTCGGTAGTTTAAGGATCAGATCTGCAGGGATAAAACAGTGGGAAGCAGTGATTAAGTCTGTATTGTGTAAGTCAGAACCACAGTAGAGACCAACCAATTAATTCTGAGCGTGTAGGTTTGTCCACAGAGCACAGTGCAACATTAATTTAAAGCAGACATTAAAGCCCAGAAACAGCAGAGCCACATTATCACAATTCTGTGGTTGACTTACCATAACTATCCCTCAGAAGGTTCAATGTCATCTTAACACAGCTACAATTTTTTACTTCTATCAGCTAAAATCAGCTCAGATATCTCTGCAACAGGATACAGTGCAGACAAGCCCCTTCATGTTCACTCATCAGCGAGTTACACTTGCATTGAAATAGCTGTATCAGCTCTACTAAAATCAAGCATCTTCATACTGGTAGAACTGCATCAATGTCAAGTGTTACATACATTTAAAATTAGACTGCAAACTGACATAGCAATACTAGAATGCTGTATGGGTAGACCAAGTCCGCCACTATTGACCTTCAGGGCACAGTGCAAAGTCCATCTCTTTATGCAGGCTTTCCTCCAGTGTAAATAGCCGCTCTTTTGGTGTTGGTTTTTTTTTTTTTTTGATTGCTCAGCTGGAGGGTTAAGGACATTACTCTTGTGTCTTTGTTGTATTATATCATAGGTAATTGAAAACTTAAGTAGTTTAATCTTCAGGCAGGCAACAGTTGGCAACGTATCAAATTTTATTGAATGGTTTTAATGTGGGGTGCACTGTGAGGCCAAGGGCAAGGCAGAGAGTTTCAGCTTTATTGAATCAAATTTGGAGAGTATGTATTTGGTCTCCACGTGTACTCTATTCATGTAGAACATCAAAGACTTTTTTACCATCCAAAACTTGGAATTTTATCTCTTACTGCTCAGGCTGACTTGTACTGTTTACATGTTCCCTGTTGGATGTAAATTTCCTGAAAGCAAGTATGCATGCCACTGTTATGACTATAGGACTTAAAGACTGTGGCTACTAGCAATGACCTCTCTGCTGAAGTACTCCACTGTTTCACTAGTTAAATAAGACCTACTAAGTCAATGCTTGTGCATATGTAGCCTTAAACCTGGAGTCTATATTCTAACAGGGCTCTTACAAATAGCAATGAATGGGTTGATTTTGTTTCTGTTTGGTTCAAGATAAGTGATAGAGCAAACGTAGCTCAGATCACCCTGGTGTAAACTACCCACTGTTACGTATCTTAGCTACAACTTAGAGGAAATGCTTTTAGTAGCAGGAATATCATGCAGACCGTGTCCTGAAAAATTGCATTCTTATAACTCTGAGGCTGGCTTAAGGCAAAGTTCAGTTTGTATTGAACAAAATGTGTATGCAGGGACAAGGACTTTAGGTAGGTCACTTAGCAAGAGGGCTTGAAATTCAGGCTGAAAAAAATGCAGAGTCAGAAACAGGAGAGAAGTGTGTTCAAAGTTGGAAAAGGCAGATTTTAAGTCCTGGATGGGTTTATCACTGGTTGGTTGACTAGGATGGTTGCCAAATTATTGTCCCTTAGCTCATCACATGGAAAATGAATTAAAAGATGGCACTGTCTGAAGAATGATGTGGAAAAGGAGATTCTGCTTCTTGGATTAAACTGTTAAAATGAAAATGGTTTCTTGTTAAAAGAAATCTGATATGTGACTATTGCACTAGCAGGCAAAAGTTTTTGAAATTATGTATTCAGTAAAGTGAGTTAAAATGGATTGTGTACCATGCAATAGCCAGCATTCTATTCTCTACAAAAATAATTTTGGTTTGCTTACATAGTCAGTAATTCCATTTTCCAAATCTGAACTGCCTTTCTGGTATCTCCTCCTAGCTCCCCAAGATATCTTCATACCTCCAGACCACCTGCAAACCCAATGCCTATAGGGTTTCTTTGCTTTTATAACCTCTTAGGCACAACTATCTATCTACATTCATAATTTCTCATCCAAGTTCTTATGTAACATCTGAATTATTTTTACTGTAATAGATACAGTTTTGTCCCATACATATCAACACAAAAAGTTCCTATTTATCACTTTGATCATGTTACATCTTTGATGGCATCTCTCAGTTGGTTCCCATTTCTCTAATAGGTCAAAAAGGTTCCTTATCTCAGTTATGAAGCCTTTCATGACACACTCCACAATTCACGTAATTTGTATGCAGTACCCAGAGGTCACTTACCACCTCTCATCATGTAACCTGACTTTGCATGTGTCCCAAATAAGCACTTCAATGCTTTCTCACTTGCTGGAAAGAACTTTTCTGTAAACATATTCGATATTTTTTCTATCTCCTTTCAAGCCTGACCTGAAAGTCATCTTGCTCAGTTTCCCATCATGCCCCAGACTTATGCACCCACTTTACCATAGTTAGCAGGAAGTAAAATCTAATATGAAGGGGTTGCTTATCTATAGCCTGCTTTGTTTCCCTTTGGGGTACAAGTCATTATTTATGACTATCATGCCTGTGCTAAGAGTGGAACAAACAGCAACAAAAGGATTTTGAAAAAAGGTCTGTAGCAAATGAATTGATTGCTTTATGGTAACTCAAGGTGCTCAGAAAACTGTGACCTCTTTCCTTTCCTGTGGAAGGAAGCACTGTCTATGAGAATGCAGGCAATTTAGTAAGACTATCCATGGAGAAATAACTGGACAATAAGGGTCTATAGGCAGCATCTCAAGCAATCACAAATTAAGCACTGTAAGCTCTGTAAGTCAAAAACACATTTAAACTTCACCCAGAAATTAGTGTTGAGTGTTGCCTTAAATTCAGTTTGCTATAGGGGAAACATAAGTGACCTGTATTGTTCTTTGAGAAGCCTTGTGCTCACAAAACCTTTGATCTCCAGTAAATAACAGGTAGCATTTTGGAGCATGATGACTATAAGATTTAATTTCAGGAATTAAAAAGAGATCTAATGCAAATACAAACAGATATTTTGGCATATAGACCTGCTTTAGAAATCTGCAGTAAATCTCAGTCTCTTGTCTGCTATGAAAAAGCCTGTGATGAATTTGTCACAGAATAGAAGCATAAATTGAAGAATTTATTTGAGCAAATGCATTTTAAATACCTATAATTTATTAGAGATAAATAAGTAAATATACTTTTGGTGCAGAAATTGGTAATTCTACCCAGTATTTCCAAATGTCAAAATGTAAGCCATGGCCAGTCTTCCACTTAGATCGAATATAACAGGCAGGCCCTTTTTTCTGATGTGAACAACAATTTAGCTACAGTATTAAAAGAATGTGCCCCATGGACAGTGTAATTTGAGATACTAAGATCACAATAAAACATTACACAACTTGTGTTAAAATGTCCGAAATTACTAAGATAGTTGAGAAGGTAGTTGTGAAACCATTGAAAAAGTCCCAAAAGAATCAAATCCTCCATCCCTTATTTTTTCTAAAATTTAAAAAAAAGATCCTTTACAAAACTTCCTAGTGTTGTATGAATGAAAAAAATGCACCAGCCCTGTATGAATGAAATGTCATCTCATAACAAAGCTGATAGATTCACATACCACATATTGATTATCATAGCACTCTGCACCAAACAGAGAATAGTAAAACTAATCTGAATAAATTTTCCAATAAGCCTTGAAAATACACTGGTTGCATCATCAAGCCCATTTACATTTATGAGCAGAAGCACCAGCAGAACTGAAAGAATTGCTGTAAGATTTACACAAAGGAAAAAGGAGTCCTTTTACATTCTTCTGGCCAGCCATCGTCAGGATGTGCTGTAGCTCCCAAGCTCTCATGGTAGCACTTGGGACACATCTTGGGGCAAGATATTTATTACAATGAATTGTCACAGACCTCCTCACAGCAGTGCTGTGCAGATATTGGAGTTATGTAGACATCTACAATTTACTAACCAGCCTCCATTAACTTAGTCAGCTGTGTGTTGTCCATTGATAACTTGATGAAGATACAAAGTTGTTGGCTGTGTATTCATAGTTTTGGGGGCACAGCTAAGAACAAAGCTGCTTCAACCAGTAATTTGATAGCAAGAGCCTTCTTAGTCTTATGCTCTACTTAAGACTTCCGAGGTATCTCCTCCCAGCGTGTCCCCACACATGAAACTGGTGCAGGGACTGTGTGACACCACCTTTAGCTATTAGAGGATTCTCTAGAAACTGAAATTTCCAGCTGAGTAATTCAACAGTAGAAATAGTTTGTGTAAACAATATAATACAAAGACATTCTAGCTAAATTAAAGATTGAGCCCTATGAATTTGGCAGAATTCAAGTGCCCTGATAAACTTGATAGTGCCACGTTGCAAATGTCCCTGTATATACACAGGATATCATTCAAGAGAATATTTAAACAATGGCCATTTAGATAATACATGCCCAAAAGTGCTATAATTACTCTTTAATACACTAATTACACTGTATGATTATTCTTTTTTATATTTATAATTTAATTACCAATAAGCTATAATTAGAAGATTTATTCTGAAATAAATGTTATAATGAATACAGTCAGATTTAAAAATACATGTTGAATATGACAGTGGAAGTGCAGTAATGTATTTACATGTTCAGTATATAAAGCTGAGAATTAGCCAGTTACTCAAAAAACACAGCACAATGTAGTAATATTTTAAATACAATGTAACTATAGTGTTGTTTGTTTATGTTTTATAAACAATATTTTCTCATGGCATCTGGATATAAATTTAAAGTGTGCAGCCCAAACCCTTCTCAATTCCCATTCATTAATACTTTTTGACCAGTTCCTCTTGGAAGCTCTCCAGTATTTAACTATGACAGTGAAAGACAGTGATGTTATGTTGTGTTATGAAGTTGTCAGAACACAAAATGTACTAGACTGAGATTATCTGCATAATCCATGCTGCACAATTCATATCATATAAGAAGATGTTTTACTTGAAATGTTATCAAATGAACTGTTTTGTCATTAAGCATTTATTTTATTATATTCTTCACAAATGACAGTGAAATGAGGTTTTGGATTTAGACTTGTCCCTAGGTGTGTTTAAGCATTCTCTCACTTTAATATGTGAATATTTTTAATCTTAGCTTTATTTATCTTTGTTAAAAGTTTCTGTGGCAATGATAAATTAGTTCCCATTCGTAGGTGAGAACTGAGACACAAATAGATAAGAAAATGAGACAAGTCTTACTTTCAACTTCCCGCTTAAATTCTACATGTATTAACAGACTTACCATTTCTAAGAAAATTATGCATGACAGGCTTGTTGCCCCATGCACCAACTGCAGTTTCATGTTTCTGATGAGAAGTGTGATATAAAAGCTTATGCATCCTCTTATCTGCATGTTAGCTCAACAGCAGCTAACCACGTTATGTATTTGCTTTTCAGTTCTTCATTTTGAAAATTGTCTGTTCTGATTCTCACTTTTTCTTACCCTACCCTTTATCTTTCACACTGTTTTTTTAGTAATGGAAAAATCTGAATACAAGCCACCTTGAATTTTATGTCATTCATGAAAGAACCATGTTTTGGTATAGATCCAAGAATAATGTCATGATGTTGTATTTTGGCACACTTAGTCAAAAAAATACTCTTCAAACTTCTGATTGCCAGAAATAGCTGTTACCATTATCTTATAAAAATATTCATAAAATATTTTTATGTTTGTGCCCCAGTGATTTCTACTTCTCCATGACTGTTTCTTAAGTCCTTTGGCATGATAGCACAAATTCACCATCCATAAGGAGTCAGGTCTTCAGTGAGTGCCTTAGCTCTGATGCCACAGCTGTACTACTTGGCACTAAGTTTTATTTAAAGCAGCAGCAGAAGGAATCAAGTCAGTAGTAGTGGAGGAAGTAGAGGAAGAGAAATCCACTTCAATGCCAAAGTTCCACTATTTATTGATGCTTCCTAGCCAATGACTTGTTTAATTGTCACCAAATTGTTTTTGTTTGATTGGAATATTGGAATCTTACATTTTCCAGCATGTCTGAAGGATAAAGCAAGCTGAAATGGTACATGGGACATCAGTTTTGCTCACTGTGTAAAATAATACTCACTGTACATTACCAGGGTAGACAAGACTTGGTAATTCATGGCCATCAGATTGATGAGGAGAATTTTATTGAATTACTGAAGCTTCACAGCAATGACAATGAGACCCTGGGAAGCTAGCTGAAGAGAAAACAAGATTACACAAGTCCAACAATTCAGAATGAAATCATCAGTCTAATGAGCCGTGAAGTTATCCACACTATTGTAAAGGAAATTAATTGTGGTTCACAATACCATTCTGTCATAGCTGATAGAACTCAGGATTACATAGATATAGTATGCAAGAGAAAAGTGTGTGTCTCCACCACATTGACCGTGGCTTGCAAACTAGCAAAAACTCAGTTATAACTTCCTAGACACCAAACAATTCCATGGTCATCATTGGAAAAAGTGTGTATTGACATTGAGTTACTTGTTGGTAATGCACAATACGCATGAATAAACCAAGAACATTCTAGAGCTAATGTCCTTAAGTGCACATACTTTCAAGTGTATGTACATTTTGAAATTAGGTCAGATTTGTAGATCATCTAGTCTGCTCTTCCTTCATAAAAGGAGTTTCAATAGAATCTAATATCCAGCCATATGGGTTATTCAAAGGAAATTAAAACTGGAAGTATAAAAACTAAGGCCATCAGTCTCTTAATGGGAGAATGCAACTGTAAATGTGCTTGCTTTAATGTCCCATGCTCATAAAAGCCCTGATGAATCTGAAATAAAAGTTTATGAGAGAGCCAAAGCTCAACACTAAGCAGAGTATGTCAAGTAAGTTTTGTCAAAGAAAAGTTAATGAGGCACAGAACTGATTCAACTGTGTCTATTATTAAATAAGCAGAAGAAATTATCTAAACATTAGACTTGGATCCAACAGCACCTCTGTATCGCAAAGCTCCCTCTGCTATTGTGCTGTTAGAGGCAACAGCAGCTTTATATAACCAAAAGAAAAGAATTTTTCAGACTGCAGTACTTCAAAGAAATTTAAGTGTGGTTTTGTGCAGCTGAAGACCTCATTCCTGTAGGCTGATCTGAATGAATATCCACAGTTGGAGGAACGTTTCATGTTGATGTGAATGAGGAATTTGCTGGCTGTGAACCTGAGGGAAAAAAATCATGATTAAGAAATATCCCCCAATCACAATCTAACCATATGAAATATTACTAGAGACATTTTGCACACTAGAACAACTCCTGTTGGGAGCATGCAGTCTGGTAACTGTCTCAGCACAGCTGCAGTCCCTTCAGTATGACAACTTTACCATCAACTGCCACAGAGAGGCTGTGACTGCAGAGCTCCACAGTTGAGCCACCTCCAGACTAGACTGAGGACAGATTAATTTATTTTCTTTTTCTAACAACTTTGCCTGCAGTGTTTGTTATTATACTTACCAGCCCAAAGATTCACAGCACATGCTGTTTCCCCAAATGTCTGCTCTGTTAGGAACTGTCTAGCTTTGAATGCTCTGCAAGTACCATATCATCATTTCAGGTCCTATCGGGGGAAGCATATTTTATCAGTGCCTTTACCCTTTATCCAAAGTTGTGCATTTACCCAGAAGAACACAATTTTAGGCAATATGCTTAACATATACAGCTTAGAAAAAAGGAGGATCTCAGGTGACCCTTGTTAAAATTTCAGTACTGTATTGAAAAGTTTGTTTGGCTATTGTAGCTTATTCCCACTCTCACTGCTAGTGAATCATCCTTACCAAATGTGGCATGTTTGTAGCTCATAAAAATGCATCAAAAGAGAAAATTTGGTGACTTTGGAAAGGTGATGGACAGCAATACGATCATGCCTTTTCACCCAAAAGTCTCAGGCAGAGGGGGGATGAACTGTTAGCATCATGAGCTACCATAAGATCAGAGGAATTAATTGAGAGGTAGAAATAACTATCAAGTACACCAAGAAGTTGCTGTCAAAATTCACCAACTTGTTAAGCAGATGATGGGTTTGATAAACTTTCTAAGTACAGCTATCCGTTGAAAACCTGAACTTTCTAGAAAATTGTGCAAGTGGTTAAAGTGGTTACATTAAGGTAAGAAACAATCAGTTTACCTGTAAACTAATGTATTCTATCCTACTGTGTGACCTCAGCTTTCCATTTTAAAGAGTCTTTATTTGGGGGAAAATATTTGAATCTGTGAGAACATTCTGACCTTCACTTATCAGCCAAAGACTGTATTTGTTGAGGCGACTAGAAGACAGTTGCCAAATTGAGATGCTTCAGTCCAAGTCCGTATAAAAATATACATGGAGAGATAAAGAGTTTCAGAAGCATTTTCTGGATAATTTGTGTTATAATTTCTTTGGGACTAAGAAGCATTACTTTAAAAACTTATGCAGTGGAGGGATTTTAGACTGCTTTTGTCTTAAGTAACATGTACAGAGATATCCGGTGCGTCTTGCTGCATCACAGTTTACCCATTATGAGAGGAAATAGACAATTTTACAATTTTTTGATACTTTCAGAAAAAATGATGTTGCAGAGTAGTAACTGTAGTGAATCAAGCCCAGAATCTTGATTGTAACAGAGAAAGATACTATATGTTTCAAAGGAAAAGGTATACTATTTATGATCATACACCACTGCAGATTTCAGAGCAAAAATCTTACATCCTAAGGCTGTTTCCTTTACCTGCTTTTGCTCTAGTGAGGTAGAAGCCTAGTGCATGCATGATTAATTTCCACATTCCATTGCAATAATTTGACTAATTTGGAAGTGAGGTTCCTCGGTGTAGTCTGTTCACCTGTTCATTGCTCATCTTCCATTTTCATGCCTGACCAGTTCCTTACAAGTACTCATACTGCCAATTTCATTACCAGTCTCATCTTGCTATCTATTGCTGCTCTTGAACAATCCTGTTCACCCCTACCTGCATCTGAAGGGTATATAAACCTGCAAAATACAGCCACTGCATCATTGCTATGGAGTGACTGTATACTTCACAGCAGTGTTACTAGCCAAGGTTTACAAGAAACCAGTGCAGAAAGCAAAACCAAATCAGTAAAGAACATTAATTTCTTGCACATCCAGTACATACATATATCTTTCCACATCCTCTTCTTCTGATGAGATGTAGGTTGTTTGTATAGTTGTAGTGCTTTCTGCTACCCAGTAGCCAAACATGTTTGTTAAGTAAGGTCATTTAAAAGTAAGAAGCTCCACAAATTAGTAAACTGCCCAGCTGCAGGTCAGTGCTTGATCTTTCTTGTCCTGTATCTCACAGTGGACCAGATTCATAGTCCGGCTTGTAACAAGCAATAGCAGCATCTCATAGTTTGGAAATGTGGATACTCCCTACAATTTCAAAAATTACAGGGAAGATGGAAAGGAGAAAACCTGGGGGGATCTTCAAGAATGCCTGATAATAGAATGACAGGACTTAAAAGGCACATGACTTTTGTTGGGGTAATATAGAGAACAGCTCATCAGTGACAGTAGTTGTGAGGCGAATAGCTGTCAGCAGAGGTACATCATTTTTAAAATAGTCAAGCTGTCCCACTCAAGAAAATCCAAGGACAGCGAAACCTACTAAGTAAAATTCAGCTGCAGTAGCTATAAAAAGACAAGAATTAGTTCTGTGTCTCTCTATCTATACTGTATGAATTGAATCCTCTTCTTGGTTTCTTTTACCTCTTCTACAGCCCATATATCTCCACTCACATACTGGACAACCAAACAGCAGCCATAACTCCATCCATGAGTGTAAGACACGAAAGCAAACACTTTGGCAGGTTTCAATCCTGCAATTTCCTCATAAAAATTAATGCCAGTTGTAGAAAAAAATCATTAAACATAGATCAGCCATTCAGACATTTCTTTGAATATTAAAGAAACACAGTTTACAGCTACCATTTTTCACTGCATCTCACTTTCTTAAGCATCCCAACAGAAAACCACATGCAGAATTACTTAAAGTGTAATTCATGAAAGCCACACCAACCCTAGAGTAATCATTGTATCATAGGAACTTATAACCAATAAACATTGTTTAAAGTACAAGGCTGTATGCTAGTGGCTCTGGATTGAGGTGGGAGTATGTGGGTTGTGGGTAATGGAAGGGAAGTAGTTGGGGTTGAGAAGAAAAATTGATCAGTGGGCTGTAAATGGGGTGTGGAATGATTTAACTGCTTGTTTGTTTTCATTTGTGGGCTGTGAAATTTAGACGCTTTGACTCAAAGTTCATGAAGATCTGGTACATAAGTTTGTCTGCAGTGTCTGTGGGTGTAAAGTAGAATTAAATATACATCACAGTACGTCAAATTTTCTTGGAAAGGAAATATATTAAGAGTTGGTTCTTGCTTGTGCATCGAAGTAAAAGTGGTGTCATTTAAGTGAGAAATTATGAGATGACACTACTAAAAAGTGAGTGAATGGGAGTCAAAAGCTGTAAGCATATTACTCATGCCCAGTGTTTTCCTGAGAACTTATAGAGCAGCATTTAAAGAACGGATACATCATCTAAACGCCCCCTCTTGTGTTTGTTCTGAAAACGGCAGGTCTGTGCTCAATAGTAGCACAGGAAAAATTTGCTTTTTAGTTGGCAAGTCCCTTACAGCAATGATTAATGACATTTTGAAGACTATAATACATATCCCAACTTTGAATGTAAAGACAAAGTCAAGTACCATGTAAAGATTTTTGTAAAAATGAACTTCAAATGTGCAAAAATGTTTTGCCAATATAAAATCACCTCAGTAGAAGGAATCTTGAAGTTCTGACAAAGCTTTTCCTTACAGAGAAATCTTTTTACAATAAAATTATTGTAGAAGTGCAAAGTAGACAAATGACAAATGTGAAAGGGTATTTTGTTGAAAGGCAAACAGATTACAAGGCTTTAAGGGTGGCATTCAAAGAAAAGCCAAATGTGTGAGTAAAGTTTCACTGAAGAAAAAATAGTTTATATAACAGGTTCTGTTGCTGTTCAAACCTAAACTCAGAAACTACACATGAATAAGTGTCAACTTCACATTTTGCCTGGAAATCTGACCACTCAGAAAGTGCAGTATATTTTGTTAAAGGTTTACTGCCTGTGGCTTGGAAGCACTAATATTAAGTACAAGAATTTCAAACCAAAAATAAGAGCTGCTTTTGGCACAAGTTTTTATAGCTTGCATACTTGAGGTTTCTTTAAAATCTGATCCACAAACTACTCAGATGCAAACTTGCTCATTTAGATACTGTTGGCATTATTAGTCATGCACTCGTCTCGTTTGACAAAGTATATGCTATCAGTTTTGCAGTAAAATATTATTTTTGCAACATTTTTTTGTCACAGAAGTTAAAAAACCACTTTACTTCATCGTATAGTCAAATGAGAGGGATAGGAGGTTGGTTGGAATGATTAGGAGACATAAACACAGGTTGGGAGGCTCATAACTAGACAGACAAATCAGAGGTAAAACAGAAGAAGTTGCTCTATGGTATGTTGCAAAATGTCATTTCATTTTTCAGTTTCTAACTATTTGAAGAATATCTGCTTCTGCTGAAATACTGAGAAAGTGCATACACAAACAGATACTTTTCAGACAATTCCAGCAGGCCTTGTCAATTTTGTTATTGATTCTTCATTAATTTCAGTAAGTGTTTTGACTAAGGACCAATAAGAGTTATATCTCAGTCTTTTGTCAAGATTCTCATACTGGCCTTAGCTCTTACAAATCCTTATTCATGTGAATTCTTCTGCAAGTGTGGTCTGTCCCAATGTATTAAGAAAGAAAATAGAAAAACCCTATTCTTACTAGTGTAGTTTTACAGGACTTTGACCTGAATGTCCACCATTGTGGCATTGGTCCTTTCATGATTCTTCTTATCCAAAAAGTTGGGAACAGTTATAATGCAATTTGAAAACTCAGACACCTTTTGCTATTTTTGCTGGTGTAGAATGTTTCATGCTTCATCTGTCACACAATGAGGGCTGTGTCTATACATGCAAAGCAATCCCCTTCCTGCTTCATTCCTAAGTACTCATGGAAAAGCTCTGAATAGACAACTTCTAGCCATTTCATTACTATCATCCTCAAAATGTTCTTTAAGAAGTTTTAGCAAGAGTGAAGGCAATAATTTCTCTGTGAATTCATTCCAAAACTAAAGATGGGAGAAATGGCATGAAATTTCGTAGAATCTGTGTGCTATTATCCCTCAGCTCTGTAGACCCAAAACATCCTTGGCAGATTTTCTCTTACCTCTTTTAGCCAAATGCATATTTTTCCCTTTGATGGTGATTCATATTACTAGCAGTTACGTCTTGCTCAATATTATCTTTCCATGTTTTTCATTGGCCTGAAGGTTGAAAGTCCTAATGATGGCTGTCCAAAATAAGCCTCGCTGGTCTGTCTTCCATCATCCTAACCACATACTCTGCCCACTCAGGTCACTGGGATTTCACTCCATACACTGCATTTGCCTCTTCGTAGACCTCCCACAGTCCTGTGTTCAATAGTTATCTCCACACATCGCTCACTCTAACTGGCCCAAACATTTATCACAGGACTTTATTCTCAAAGATCTTTAACTGTCTTTTGGGTTTTTTTAGTAAATTCCCTTGTTTCCCATCCACATAGAACAGATCTCCCAGTGGTTCTATGTATTTGCAACTTTGTCTTTCCCTGCAGTTGCCTGGAGCTAAACATTATCTTCAGAGAAAAGCAACAACTCTTTCTCCTGTGTACTAAATGCATATTTTCCATCACCAAAATGTTGTTGAAATTTTCTGGATTTCATAGCTGAAATACATGATTTTATAATTATATTTAGAAATTATAAGTTTAATAATTTTTTATTAAACTGCTATATTTATCAGATTTTAGTAGTATTTAATTCATATACATCATAATGGTTTTATGACTGTTTTCTTTTTCCCTGTCACCTAAACAATAAATTTTCAAAGCTAAAATGTCAGTTCTGACTTTAGTCCAAGTTTCTAGTATGAATTATGTATGCATTATCATGTGTACTTATCTTCCCAGAGCTATTGTTATTTTTCCTGTTGCTGACCACCAAGTTACACAATTCCAATATTGCATATTGCTTCCAGATTAACATGGAGGTTTCCCATACAAACAATAGTTTTATTACATTTTACCCGTATTTACATTTTTTAAAAATCAAATCCTCCAGTATTTGATTCCATGGCAGAGAGGGAACATAATATGCTATAAAATTAGCCTTAAATCATGTAAATATCCCCTAATTCCTTTAGCTCCAGGCAAAAGATGGTATCTCTGAGAGAAAAGATTTTTAAAGCTTAAGGACTCGTATTTTGCATCTAAGCAGTAAAAGCCACTAAAGTATCACTGTTACCTTTGTATCACTATTTGTAAAGAACAAAGGACTTTTTAAGAAGTGAAAAGCATATTGGTGCAATTAAAGTCTGTTAATAACAATTGAAAGTATTTTCATAAATCAGTGCAAACTGGGGTTTTAATCTTTGATGAAAAGATTTAATCAGGAATTTCTAACACATTGTAATGGCTGTAAAAACTGCCAACTTGGTAAGGAGTTAGAAAGAGAATTTATCTCCTGTTCATCAGTCTATATTCTTCCCATTTGATATTGCCTTGTAAGCTCACTGTTTATCCATAACTTTAATTCCATTGTCATACTTCTTTTACTCTTTGGCAGAACTCAGTATGACCACAACTTCTGCCAAGTCTTAAAATTAGTTGGACTGTAAGAAATTCCTGTTTGTAAGTGCACTGTGTTATAAATGAAGGTGCAAAATACAAGCATTATCCAAGAAAGAAACAAAACAAGATTTGGAGTATAATGCAAGGAGAGCACAGGAAGGTTAGATGTCACTTTAATAAGGTTATGTTGAAGGTGACTGCGGAAGTAGTTTTGCTCTCTGCTAAACATTTTGCCAATGGAATAAACAATCCCTGATGTTTGGGAAATAGACAGCAACACACAAAAATTCCAGCAGACTCACTTAATATATAAATGCTAGTATAAAGAAACTGCTTTTGCTTGCAGGTGTTTTATTGGCTGCAAGCCTCTCATATTGCAGCTTGCTGCAAAGCTATCTATCAGGCTATTTAATTTTTTTTCTTTACATAGATAACCAGAGGCTTGCCATTAGAAAGCTTTTGCCTTGCAGAAGGTGTTTCCTATACCATGTTTCTTACCTGCACTTCATGCCAACAGGCATGTCTGTCTTCTTATGGGCTTCAAGCCAATTTAAGCAGGGGAGGAGAGGTAAATGAGAAACCCTGAAGGCAGCTTCCCTGTGTTTAATGTTGATGGGAATCCTCTCTTTACCCTGTGTTTTGTCTGCCCTATGTAGAATGTAAGTCCTTTCAACAAATGACTTTCTCTGCTCACAGGCCTAGTCTAAAGTCCCTGAAGTAAACAGAAAGACTCTGATGGTCTTCAACAGCATTGATTCCCTGTGTGTGTGTGCAATAAACCATCTAGGTCAGGGCATATTGATGCTATTGTAAATATAGAGAAGCTAGCCGTAACTCTTCTGTGAAAGCTCAGTTATTGTGTACCCAAAGTAGAGAATGTATTATCCAGGCAGCAAATCCACCCTGTATTTACAACACAATTTTGGAGTGCAGAGTGAGCCTTTTAAAGTCTCCAGGTAAATACATTATCTTTATTTAGCCCATAATTTGTTTAAAACTGGGTCAGTCCTTCAAGAAATTTAGCATCTGTGTCAGTGTTTTCTTTGAGTCTGGTCACACAAAATGATAATCCAAACATATTGAGATTAGGGCAGTCTGGCACCTAAGTATTTTTAACTCTGCCCTTCAGTGGTACCACAATTACAGAAAATGTAGGATTGGGAATCTCATGTGCTTCTAAAAATGAAATATAATCTAATCCAGGACTACAAACACAAAATGCTTTAATTGTAATCATATAATTACCACACAGTTAAAGATGTTTCAGAGCCTTAATCTTTATTGATTACCTTAATGAATGGATCTCTCTTAAGTTTAATCACATTTTCCAGCTTTGGCTTTGATGTAATTGAAACAAATCTGTGCAATATTTTTCCTTTAATTAATTGTTTCCTTGGTTTTAACACTGCTTTAATTTAGTTTTTTATCAGGGCACACCAAGTAATTGATTTCTAAAATGAGTAGCTATGTGCCTATATCAACGGAAAAGCTCATTTTTCAAGATAGTTATACAGCATGTTAGAAAATACTTCGCTTCAGTTGAATTAAATATGCTAGCAGTAGGAAATAAGTGAAATTATGGAGCTTTATAGTTCAGTAGATATATCTTAATGTATAATATGAATATGAGTATCAGTGTCTAAATAATTTTTTTCACATTATATATTTTTTTGTACAAATCTCCCATTATTACAATTATATTAGAATTTGATCATATGGCATATTTCCTTATACACAGTTCTGAAAGCGGGACACAAAAAGTAAATGTTCTAGCAGGCAAAAATGGTAGTTTATATGTGTCTTTATCTTAGAAGTACCTTGTCTAAACTCTATAATAGGTTAGTTTTCCATATGTTACTACAAATTGCTCCATCAATAAATGCCTTTGATCAAAATCTAGGGAGGAGCACCACCCTTTGATTACTGTATCTATTTCTTAAAGCCACTCAATAGTAAAGGTTGATAACAACAGAGATAAAAGGTTGCTAACAGCCTGAGATTTGGAATATAACTGAAAGCTAAGATACCGGTAAATTAGTGGGGTGCTGTTAAAAGTGTAAAAAATGGGATCACAAACAAAAAATACTAGGAGTATGTGTTTTGCTCCTTATGGTTGTGAGGGAAATCCTTGCTCATTATCAACATTGAATGACTAACGACCAAGCACTGCATTTTGCAAAGGCAGTAAGTTAAAGGTGCAGGAAAAGTCATTGAAAGATTCATATGTAAAACTGTCCTGGATATACTTTTGGTTTTCTATCTAAACCTGGCAGTCTAGACCAAATATGTAGTAGCAATACCTACACTTGTGGAGTCATAGTCAACAGAAACTCAGAAAATGTAAGGCTTAACTTGCACAGCACTCTCAGGTCCTGCTGCAGTCAAGCTGAGGAACATGCAGTCATGCAGTCAGACATGCAAGGTGAACAGGCGAAGGCAACAACGGACAAGCTCTCTGGAGACTTTGTTAGTAGGTGGTATAACAGAACAGTGCCTCCCAGTTAAGAAAATGATGGTGACAACGACAGCCATTAGCAAGAATCTTGTAGAAATAACCCTGTGTAGACTCCCTTTTTGCTATAACCATTTTAAAATAATTGCTAATTCAGTATGACCCAGTCTGTGCCACTCCGTGGCAATAGTACCCTACTCTTATGTTGTCCTGTTACTTTTAAAGGGGAAAGTCAACCTCAGTCAGGTGAAATTTAGATGAATGGTACCATCTATAAGCCTGGTGAAGCTGGTTGTAATGCTTGCTTTAATGTTTTGCTGAATCGGGACTAGACCAAAATAGGAAACAAAGAAGTATCTCAAGATTATAGGGAGGATGGGAAAAATAATTCAAGCTCTAAATAAAGAAACACAATTCATTGAACTATATAGAAATTATTTCATTTTGGCAGAAGTATTATACAAGTGATTGGGTAACAGGAAGAACAATGACTATGTGAACAACAAAAAGTTGTTCATGCTGTTCACTCTCTGTTCACTTTAACACTTTTCAAGTCAACTTAAAAACATTTGAGGCCCTTCTCTTTTTGATATATAAAAGAAACATAGCATAGTTTAAGCTAGGATATGACTCTGCTCTTAGACTAAAGTTTCTGCAAGCATTTTCCATGATGTATGTATTGCTTCCTTTGACTGGACACTAGGGATCAGTTTCTGGGACATTTTGTGTTGAATCTACTGGAAGAGACACAAAATATGGCTGATCAAGTGATTATACCTAAAACCTGAGCCTATCCAATACTCTATGATGAGACAAAGCCCTGTCTGAGACCAAGATTTTCCCTACCCTCAGGCGAGTTCTAGTGATTCAGGACAATTATTCAAGCATTCATAAAAAGGCATTAAAATAAATACTTTGTTTATAAATACATGTTTTCCATAAAGCCCACACTTATTTCTAGTCACCGAAAGCTGTCAGGGTAACAGTAAAGCATAAAATATATTCCTGGGTTGCAAGAATGTAAAAATAAAAATTAACCTAAGAAGAGGACAGTAGTAATATGATGATTATCTTAAAATGGTAGCTGAGCTAGTTTTAGTTACTATCTAAACAGTTACTAGCTATTTTACACAACTATAATGTAGTTACTATGCACTAAAGACTGGGGTAGTCATTAAATAATTGTATTTGTTTTATTTAGTTGAAACTCATACACTCAGAATCTTTTTTTGTCTCCTCAAAAGGGCTAGGAGTTTACCTCCAGCTTAGCTACCTCGCTCATATCCCTGGGGAATGTGAGAAACTGCAGATGGGATTTATCTTACCTAAATATAGCTGCCTAAAGGTTAGAAGTCCAGTCTGCACCGCTTACCCAGATATCCTGTATAGCCAGTGAAAAATTAGTCATCTTCTTATGAAATAAATTCCATCTACTTTGGATGCTTTACTACAGCTACAGCAACATAGCTATGAATCTATAGCTATGCTTTCCTAAAATGTCATGGAGGATGCACTGTTTCTTCCAGCTTCCTCTAAGCCTGCAGAACACTCCACTCTTGCTTACTACACTGCTGTGTTTGTGAGGTTAGCTCTGTATGGCCTTTTCTACCTAGCTTTTTTTTTCAACAAATGCCCCTGACTTCAAAGAAACCCTGTTTATTTTTTTTTAGCAGATGCAGTCTATGAGATATTAAGCTATAGTCAAGCACAAATTGCTAAGAGGGGCAAGGAAGATCTGCACTCAGAAGACTGAGCAAATGAGACTGTATGATTGCAATGGCAGCAGAGCAGAGCCATGGTCCAGGCACTTGGGAGCTGCATTTTCCCATTCAGTTAAGAGACCTAAGACCTAACTGCTGAGAGGTCATACACAACAGTTTCCTAACCCATTTCTCTGCTGTAGCTCTGACTGTATGAATAATTATATTCTATTTCAAATAAAAGACAGAAGGGTAAGTTTAAAGCTTCCTGCTTAGTAATTATTTCAGCTAGCCTGTTTGATTTTCCCTTAAACAGCCTTGAAGCCATCACAGACACTGCTAAATTTCTCAGCTGAGCAGCTACTATCTGAAAATCAGCACCTCCTTAGACCATATGAACTTCACATTTTCAAAGCCAAGTCAAGCCTGTAAGCTTGAATTACTTTCAGAACTTAAACTAATATCAGGTTAAGCAAGCAGTTTAAGAAACTATTCCTTCCTGCTTTCAGTAGTTAATTACCACTTCGCAGCTCAGGCTGGGTACCCAATATGTATGGATATGAGGGCTTATTTGGCTAACATCAAATGGGGAAACCAGTATGACATGCTAGAGTGATCCAGTTTGGGAATTAGAATATAGTTGCTTTTTAATACTAGTTAATATCTTTCGTTATTCTTTTGATAAAGACATTCCCCTGACAGACTGAGGTTCCTCTGCAGAAGAATTTTTCTACAGAAAACTTCTTTTGCCAGAGCGTGCTACTTTCATCTCCTGTTCCTCATAGATCAATAAATGGTTTTATAGCCTCCATACCTTCTGTAATGAAGATTCACAGCCTTTACAAACACATTTGGAGAAGGAGAGAAAAAGACTGTAGTCTTAAGGGACCATAAAATCTGGTCTTTTGAAGCTTATCTTCATGTTTGACTCCATGGGACAGTAACTGCTTATCCATACACCATCTAGCCTGTTTCCTTGACTGGACCTTCTAGTTGATGCTATAAAGAAAAAAATTTGGAATCCTTAGTGTTAACAGTTTTCAAAGTTAACAGCAATCAATGCAATATAAACCTAAGAATGGGTAGTTAAATCATTAGGGATTTATTTGATGACTCTTGTGTAGTTTGATGTTATATCTAGTCTCATGAAATTATACTTGTAATCTTCAAATGGGGTTGTCTTCCTCTTGCATTGGTTCTTTCATATGCTATGTCACGAAAAGAAAAAATAAAAGCAATAATTTTCTGTTGCATCAGTTCACTGAACAATCTCATACTCTGCTAGAGCTGACACAAAGGAGGGGAAAAAATCAAACGATCAGAGAAATAAAATGTGTCTCTAGTTAGCTTCTGAAGGGCAGTATTATATGCGCTGGGTAAAAAGGTGCCATTTTTTTCAGGCCTAGAAAGGTTCTGTTCTGCTAAGAGTCTGTGCATAAATCCAGAGTATAGCATACTCAAGGGACTCAGCTGTACCCAAAATGTGAATTAGAGGCCAACAGCTTCATGACATATTTTTTGTAAGATGTGTAACCAATTTTTACACCATGTATTTCTTCCTTCTTTATGTTAAACATAAGGAATATGTATGTGATCCCTTTTAATAAGTTTTATTTCTCTTCTTTCACACCTTTTCAGGACCTTCCTCCTAGCCATCTTTGATATTTCTTGCAACTTCAATCTCTTCAGGGGACAGAGAGGCTTTACCATCTACTCTGCTCAGTGACTGCCCTTCTGGTTGTTGCTTGCAGCTAAAACAGCTTTACCTTCTACTCTGCTGTACCATCTTCACTTCTGGTGGTTGCTTGCAGATAAAACAAGTCTTTGATTTTTGCCAAATATCTGTTTTGCAAAATTAAGTTTTGCAAATTAAGTCCATCTATTGAGTATAATGATCACCCTTAGGCATTTTAAAGGGGGATTCCTGTGTGCAATTCTTTTAATACTTCAATAATTCTTAACTTTTGTTTCCTGTCATAACGTATTGTGGAAAATAGGCATACACCAGTATTGAAAAAAACAATGGCATTTTTAATAATTAATGCTTTCAAAGGATGAAGGTACTAAATACAGTAGCTTTCTCATTATGCAATCACTCAGAAAATAAAGTAGTTAATCAGAAAGTGTTGTGAACAAAAACCTAAGACATAGGAATGTCAAGGGAGGAAAAATGTCTGAGAAGAAATCCTAACTCATTAAGAGTCAATTTCCATGATGTCACATTTTATCTGTAGCCTTTATGTCACTTATGTTTACTATTAACTCCTTCATCCTCACCACCAGACAGTAAACTTTCATTTTCTTTTTTCCTTCTTAGAGAAATTTGGGGCTGTACAGCATTCACTCTTACAGATTTCAACAGCCTCCAAGCCAAGGGTCTGCATCTTGTAGATGAAATGGTCACATTTTGAAAAATGCTTGATCACAAGCTTTTCCTTATGTTTTCTATGGCAACTGGAAGGATGGTTAAAATATGACCCTTGGACTTTACCTGCAGATTCTCTGCTGCACAGGCCCCAGAAAGATACTTGATGCAATGAGCTACTTCTAGTTCCAGGTGTCTGAGCTCCTTATCATTTTTTTACATATGAAACGATAATGTTGTGGGGCCTTTCATCTTTACAAGCTTTCATGGTATTCATTGTGAAACAGTTCTGGGAAACAGTTCTGGGGAAACCTGGAACCTGAAAGCAGTTAATGAGGCTTCCATGCTGCCATTAATTTCTTTTAATTTCTATTGATTAATGGAGAAGCACAGAAGAAAACTGTCCATGGATGCAAGAAACTACCTAGCCTCTTTCATCTCCCAAGAACACACCCTAAAATAGCTCTAAAATATGAATAGTGGAGAAAAATCAGGGGCAAGTCAGGTATCCATACCTGTAACACCAATGTAACACCCAGAGGCTTAACATTATATTTCTTAATTTTTAAATATTTAAATAAGCTATTGTCAACTGACTGTCGAATTCAGAGAGTACAGGTATGTGAGTATCCGTTCTTTTTACAATGAAAAATACGGAACTATGTCTGTTTTGTGAACCAAACACAGGCCCAGGCTGCAGACATATAATTAACCATGATGTGAAATTATTAGCATAAACACTGGGACAATTTTGGCCTGTGTCAAAAAAACAATCTCCCAAACTGCATCTGGGGCAATGACCATTATCAACAGATAGTTTGGATTTGGTCTTCTGGTTCCAACAGGAGAATTCAGCCATGTGAGCTGTGCCATACCACTAACCATGGGGCCAGAAAACAGTTTGTGGCCTGTTTTATTTACTGGTATAGAGATACTCTACATGGGTCAAAGGAGAGGAAATGTATTTTCTAATGGAGCATAAGAAGCCAAAAGGACTGATGCTTTCACATTCTTAAGCATAACAGCTACAATTACACACATACATAAAATTCCATAAAAATTAAGTTGAATAAAAATACACTTTAATGTATCTTAATTTTATGTTTACATTTCTGCTTAGATAATTTTCTATGTTAGAATCTTACCCAAAATATCATTGTTTTTGGTAAATATATATTATAGTAATTTATTCTGGTTTAAAAGCTAAGATGTATAACTTCTGACTTGCATCACAAGTATAATTTGCCTAGCTTTTTTCCATCACATTCCTCAAAAATTGAAATGTTTGAATTTGTAAAAATGTTTGTGATGAGGAAAGCTGGACTTTAAAATGGCTTCTGTATCTGTCTCCATTCATTTTTGCATGCCTTCAATTCCAGATGAAAAAACAATCATCAGAACTGAGTTAAAGGAAGCAAAGTCTTGCTCTTGAGCAATATCAGCTTTCTACCTCAATGGAAAAAAGAAGTCTCTGTAGAGGTTCAGAAAGAACAGACCAGGTGGTTCTGATAGTCACATTACTTATCATTGCATATGGTGCAAAAGTTGCAGGTTATTCCAATATCAAAGTAGGAAGAAAAAACCCAGAAGTTATAAATAAACCAAGATTTAATAGCACTGAAGAGAATCTGAAGAAATTACCAGATAATGTGTGTTTTACATGAATTCAGGCCTGTTAAAACTGGTGTAATTTGCTTTTGTAAATAAATAACATTGAAACATGCATGTTTATCTCTTTCATAAAGATAAGTATTCCGTCTGCCAGTAGCCTCTGCCTACAAGACTGGGGTTTTATTTTATTGTATATTTTTCATACCTTAGCAGTCAATAGTGATTTTTTTCCCATGTGGAACTGCTTTGGCATTCTGACTTAATTTTAACTTTATTTTCAGTTAGCTACAATTGCACTTTAACACCTGATTCATAAAAAGCAAAATTAGGTTGCTAGTGTCTGGGTCTTAACAATGAGTTTTGTTATGTCTGCTTTCCTGCACTAATGGTTCAGATAAATCAGTGGGATTTAATGCCACTAATCACCTGTACATTCCCTTCTTCTTATCCTTCAGTACTTATGATGGTGAAAATTACTGCTGTCTTCTTCAGTGTAGAAGGTGAGAAAAACCTGGCAGCAAGTTTATGTACCTATAATGTTGTTCAAGCTGCAAGAACCGAGGTATGATATGCATAACGTGATAAAATTTCTGAGAAGAAATATGATCAGACAAGTCATTATGCAAGTAGTGGTTTCACTTAACCTTTTTAGTCCATGAACATATTTAATGTTTTCTTACAGCAAATTTAATAAATTCAAACATCCCTAGACTTCCTGACCACCACTGTCCTTCAGTGGTATGTAGATCTTTGGAACCTGAATAGCTGGAGGTAACTTAGACAGTCTGTTCATGCTACCTTCACTACTTACACTTTAATCCAGTATAAAGCAAATAAACTTTCATCTTCTAGGCACTAAAGCTAATCACATTTATCCAGAATCTCAAGAACTGGAATCAGTTCTATATACAGCCATTACAAAGACAAACATCATAAAATCCAGATGCAAAAAACACAGCAACTTAGTCTAACAAATTTTCTTTGGCGTGAAACATAAACAAAACCATATCGACCACTGTAGCACTTCAGAAATCAAATTATTAATCAATGTTTTAAAATAAAAACTTATTTGATGATGATGATGGTTATATACATGTACACTGTTACTAAAATATACTTTCAAATACTAGAAAACTAGTATGTTGAATCTTTGAAAGTATTTTCTCAGAATACTAATCATATGTTATAAAGTCAATTTCAGTTTAATTTGATACTGTCTATTATTTTTTACATTGAAGGGATTTTCTGTGTTTTCGTTTCTATGCCACAAGTATTGAGGGATTTACTGCTTTTTCAAAAACTACTAGTAGAGATCATAAAGAGTGTTTTTCAAATCCATCCAACTTTCAACACTTGAGTTAACCCTACAAATCTCTTTCCAAGTCATACTAAACAGTTGATAAAAGAAAAATAAAAGAAAAAGCTCATAGAAAAGAGTAGGGACATAATCTAGCAGTCTCATTTTCAGCAAAATGATACATGTATGTGCCAGGTTGTATGATATACTAGCCCCCTGTCCTGTGCAGGTGTGTTAACACCCTGATTTGGGAGCATATTACTCCATTCTGCACAGTGAAACCTGCTTTTAATATTCCTCTGCTATAGGTAATCCAGTAACAATATAAATCAGTTCAAGGTTCAGAAAAGATCATTTTAGCTTTAAATAGCTTTGCAGTGCTTGATTCTACTCTTATATTGCTAGTGTGAAACTGTTCCACTTTCAGTGTTCTGATTCCCAAACTTACCCTCTAGTTCATACTTCTGTTCATTGCCTTAGGTTCATAAGGCTGTTTACTTAAAAGTAAGCCCTAATTATTGCATGGATTTTCTAGGATCCATAGTGCACCTCATTTTGGCAGTAAAAATTCCCTTTAAGATAAATTGGGAGTTTCATAACTTATTAATTCATTGTAACTTGTTTATCACTGGGTTCATTTAGTGAAAGGTGCACTGAGAATGGGTGTGGGGTTCAGTTCCTTTTGTTTAGAAAAGTAATTTGAAAAAGATCGTTTGGCAATTCCTGAAGGCAGCCTGTGAGCTCATCTGCTTTTGAATCATTATGAATCCTCAGTGCCTGTGAAGCAAATGTGACACCTAGAGTTCTTCAGGGATTTCCCATCCTGTCATTTTCAATCAGTGTCAGTCAAAGTCAAAACTTCTCAGTGGGATATTTTCACCAGTTCTAATGATGGTGCAATTCTTGTCAAGAATAAGAGAAGGAGAGTAACCCACATTAGACTAGTCAGTATCTGGGATATGACAGAACAAGGCTCAGGATTTAGATCAAGTAATTTTTTAATTATTTTTTTTTTTAAATTTAAATGGCTCCTATGAGAAAGATTAAGAAGATCCACCTCAAAAGCGGCATATGGTGGAATAATTCACAGGGGATTTTGAGCCTGAGGCAGGGCACAGATATAGTAAGACAAGCTGAAAATGCTAGTAGTCCTTTTTGGCTATGTACTATTGTCCCAGAGCTCTGCTGAAGGAAAGAATCATTCTCATGCTGTCTCAGAAAAAGCCGGTTAAGTTAAATGGAACTGTTAGTGTAATTATTTTGATATTGTCCGATACAGGCTTGACAGTGCTTTTGTAATTCTTTACCCATCTTCCCACTGGCAGAGAGAAGGGAAATTGCGCACAGCAGGTGTTGCCTGAGCTGGAGGACATTGTCTCCACTCCTTTAGATTCAAGTCCTTTGCACCTCAAGCAGTGCATGACGTGGGTTTTCTCATAAGACAGGTTTAGATCCTAACTACTGGTTGTCTCATCTTTTTCTGCTGTGAGATAGGAAATGTCTTTTCTTGTCACTTTTACTGGTAACCATTATGTCACAGAAACTAACAGTGAAAGTATTGAAGCGCAAGCAGAAAGGTGAGAGATTCCAGGATTCAGCTCTGCTGCTGCCATGCAAAATGCTTGTTAGTCAAAGTTTGCTTAAAGGCTGCCTGAGCGAAACTTACAAGTGGATTCCATGATTTCAGCATCCAAACACCAACTTAAATGATGAGCCTGACTTGACCAGTCCCCTAAGCTCAATAAACTTCTGAAGTGCATGAAACTAGCTTTCACTGTAACACATTTATTTAAACCTTTAAGAAAAGACTGACCAGGATTTTGTTGTTGTTGTTATATTACTGCTGCCATTCCCTGAAATATGTTTATTTATTTCAAGGACAAAACCCAGAAAAAACCCTAACCTATCAAATAGAAAGTAATAATACTGGGTTTATGAAAGGACCCAATGCCATATAGGTTACATTCCAACTTCTTCACAAAGGACTGCTGAATCTTTTTAGTGTTTAGGGGGATTCCTTCTTTCACCTAAGTAAGCAACAAACCAGCAATACAAAGTTTATATGCAGTTTTAATAACCTGTGTTATTTTTTCCCCATGGGTGCTGCAGGTTGTGAAGAAGCTCGCAACCTTCCTGTGAGATACATTTCAGACATTTTGCCTAGGGAAAAGCTAAATATGCTTTATTTATACTCTGTCCTGTTAGCACATATCACATGCTAGTATACATTGAATCAAGAGAAGTTACATTCTTCTGTTGGTATCAGTATTATCCACATCAGAGTAAACATGACTTATAAACATCTTCAGATGTACCACCTACATGTATTTGAGGAAATCTGAATGTGAGTGAATTTGAGTAAGTATAATACCTTACCTACATAAGAAACCTAGTGAATATATTTAAAATATTTACAATATTTACAAATTTATGTAGTTGCATTGGTGCAAACCTTTGCTAAAATAGGCTTAGTTTTCATACATAAGTTAGGAGCATAGCTCTGACGTCTCTCAGGTCAGTACAGATTTTTGCACAGCAAGGGTCTGAATTAGCCTAAGTGTGTAGGCCAGTCCCAGTGTAAACTTGTAATAACTGATGACATCATAGGTTTTCAAATGCATGAGTAGCTCTGGATTACTTAGTTTCCACCAAAAGCCAACAGCAGTTAGATGACTAGTTTTCAGGGTGATCCCTCCCTGTGCAATTTATTTTACATAGCCATTAGATTTCTAACCTGCAAACATATTTTAAAGCAAAATAAAAGTAATGCTTTCACACACTGTTCATAAATGTACAGTCTGGTTTCTCCCATGGAAAAAGGTGATCTATGGGGAATGACAGGGCCTGTGATCAGTGTGCAATCACTGTAGAATTAAGGGTCTGTTTTAATCTGAGTATTTGATCATACCTGATAAGCTATGCAGTGCTTTTGTATGAAATGCTGCTGGGACAGTATTCAGACACCTAGGAAGTCTCTTCTAGCCATACATTTTGTTCAGGGATCAATTTGATGTGAGCATACATCTGCTATAATGCTTCATTAGAGTTAAAATTCAGAGAGGTCTTATTCTCCTCTGAAGTCAGGGTTCCCTGATGTAGCAAGGTCACATCTCCCTTCTAGTTCACTGGGCAAGGTGTCACAGGAACTGCTTGACACAGGGCATTCAAGGACATTTATACTGGAAATTCAGCCAGGGAAGGAGAATAAGGCTTGAGTCACTTAAGCTACAATTGTCATGAGGCAGTGTAGCGGCTGAAAACACACATGGCTGCAGGCCAAGGCTAAGCATTTGGGCACATACCTGTGAAAATGTCTATGCTTTAATTTTCTTGTCATTAGTGACATTGCATTCCAAAGGAAGGCCTGTTTTTTCAGATGTCTTCCCTAATAAATTGGTTACTTGAAAATACAATTGCCAATACAAAGCTAAAGATGGAAATCCTTAATGTACTACTGAGCCAGCCATGTGCTTTGCTTCTTTAACCAGAATGACAGAAAAACTGTCAGCATTTTCTTAGACACTTACACATTCAGCTTTTCCAAGTGACATGGATGTCTCATTGCAATATTTGAACTCTGTTAAGAACTGCAGTTTCTTCTGAGAATGGGGGTGAACTTTCCTGACTGTTTTTCCTTTTCTTTGTTTCCCCCCCAAAATACATAGTTTTAGTGAGGGTCCAGTGGGCCGTTAAGGACTGTCTTTATTTTGGCTTTCCTTTTGACTGAGCCCTTTATAAGAGATGATGTGTGGTTTCCCTTTAGAAGAAGAGGAGTTTTGTGAGTAGTTAAGGGCAAAAAATTGAATTTGTTAGTGGTGCATTCCACACTTTTATGACTAAGCCCGTAGCACATGTCTATGTAACTGGTACATAACATGATACCAAATCAGCCCGCATAACTAAATTGCAACATACCATTGATTTTAGTCACTAATAAAACACATACATGTGTTTCAAGTGGTTTTAATTATCTGTTTATTATTAAAGTGTGTTTTCTCTGCTATGTTTCTATAGAGTTTTGATGTTAGAATTTTGCTTCCAAATTTAAGCTTAACTGTATTACTTTAGACATTTTTAGACAAAACAGCAACAAATGGCCGTTTACCAAACTATGGTTCTTTAACTTTGACCTCTTAAAGGTGCTACAGAAATAATGATTGAGAGCTGGCATTCAGGGAAAAATAATTAAGGGTCTGACTGATTGCATGATAGGACTATGTGGTTAGCTTCACAGAAATGAACCACTTGAGCAGAGGCCAGAACAATATGTAAGCCTGACTAGCAAACTAGCAGGAATCCAGCTCTCTGCCTTGCACTCTGTTCCTTTCTCTCGCTGATCCAATAATTCCTGCCTCTGTGATTCCATGTTCTCTGCTCTTCATTTTGTTTTTATCCTTTCTCTGACAGCAGAACTCTAACTCACTCCCATTATTCCTTTCCTCTCTTCCAGATCTTGCACAGCACAGTATGACTTGGTGTCCTAGATGCCTTCCCGCACCATAGACATGTTTTCTTCTCCAGTTTTGCCGTTTTCCTAAGTAACATTCTTCAGAGTAAATCTACTTAATCCCAGTAACTTTTTCCACATCTCTGACTCACTCCTTATGTGTTCCATCCTCCTGTATCCACTTCTCCCTCTCCTCAAATGACATCTCCCTGACATCTTTGGAGAGGAAATCGGCAAAGGCTGCTGCTTTGTCTTGCTTTCTCTTCTCCTCACCAACATTCTCTCCTTTTCCCTGGAGGTGGAGATGCTATAGTGGCTCTCTTTGTCTCAGAGCTCTGCTTTCTCCAGCAGCCCCATCCCATCACTTGATCACCCTCTTCCATTTTACCCATTACTCCCCTTACAGCTTTTGTCACTTTCTCCTTTCAGTACAATCCTGCTTCGGTCTGTCCCAGAGTCAAGTCCCCACCTTTTTTTCTCCAGCAATTTGCCTATTTAAATTTTACTTTACAAATTCACTGAATGAAAAATAGTTTCTCTCCACTGCTTCCATCATAGAATAACTTCCAGACAACACTTTTTGTATTATGCCAACATGATGATTGACACAATCTTATCAAACCTTTAGACCAAACATCCTTAATCTGCTTAATATCTCTCACTTATTTTCAAATATTGGGTCATAGATATTAACAGGAACATAATGGTGTCCTCAGCAGTTTCTACTCACATAATAACTTTTAAAAGAAGTACCTTCAGTCCTTTGGCTGCTTTGTCCATTATGCTTGGGAGGAACTACCCACAAATGTTGACAGGACAGTTTCTTCACAGTTTTCTATTTCCTTGATGTCTGTGGATAATCAGGCAATTGCTACATTACTGGCCTGCAGAGACCTTTATTTATCACTACTTTTACTAAATTAATCCAATATTACCTATTCTTTTTACAATTTTCCTTGTACTCATTTATCTGAATCTGTTCCTTTGTCTTATCTTTAGATGATTTTTGAGTAAAGATTGTGGGTTTTATCCATACTTCACAGAACTCTTTCCACAGTGGGGTCTCAGTCCATGACTAAAGCCATCACTTCATTTCAGTAATAACAGCCATACCGTAGAGATTTAACTGAATTTCAACTTTATCTAAATGCACATAACTGTTAATAAAACATAGTCTTATTTTTATTGGAATTGTTTAAATTTAAGGCCTTTTTCAGTAATTTACTCTTCTTTGTAATTAACAATAGTGAGAAACATGGCTACTCTTTTTGATCTGAGTAGCCATATTTTGAGATCTCATAGGTTATTCGCATTGGATGGAGAAATTGATGCGGTAAATTTTCTTTGATGTTTATTGACGTTTATTTCTGTTAATTTCTGAGAAAGTTTATTTCCAAGAAATAAATTCCTGCTTTCTTGAAACTATCAGGATTCAGGGTACCAAGAATAATACATCCTCCAGTCAGTACCCAACCGGTAATACATTCTGTAGACTTCTCCTAGGGCATATGCTAGCATTGGTTCTTTTTATGTCTTCAACCTATTTCTGAGCTTTGCTCCACTTCTCAGTTTGAAGTTTTTTCCACACACACATAAATCCATGCATGTGCAAGCTAAGCAAAACTGCTTCACTGTTTTTATGTGGATTTCTGTTTTGAGTCTGGAGGCGGCTGCTTGCCTACATGGAGGGGTTGAATGACCTCTCACAACTATTATAAACAAACAGCAAGTTCATCCTTGTCCCAGTAATGCATCTATTAAACTGGGTTTTCTTTTAAGAACTGTACACAGATGCATTTACTATGAATTTTGTGACATGATCTGTAAAATCCTAACAGATAATGAAACTACTCTTGTATTTTGGCTCTGCAAACCTCTGGAAAAACTGTTTCACTCAAAAGCATAAAGGATTTTTCATGGATCACTGGGAATGCAACATTTACATTGAGACACTGAGACATCTCAATTTTAAGGCTGTAAGAAAAATATTTTTTAATACAATAAGATAGAGAAATTTTGTAGGAAGTCCTTTACTAACGCTCACTGTGCTCCATTTCAGAATTTGTCAAGAACCCAGCCAGAACCTTTGCATGTACCTGTAGGTTTGCTGTTTGTCTGCATTTAGAAGACTCATTTGTGGCTATATGGTTACTTCATGTGATATTGTGGTGAAATGAACAAAAGGCACATCACAGGCTTTATTATAAACTATAAATAATGTAGTACAGGCCTTGTTAAACCATATGTAAGAGTCGTGTTAGTTTTACCCACACATTCCATAGCTAGTATTTGGCTGTCACTTTTTATTAGCACATTACAACTACCAGATATTCTCTAAGTGTAATATATGATGATATGTTAAAGAATGCATAATGTATTTCTGTCAGGAAAGATACTTGTCACTTGCTTTATTTTTTCCTTTGCACTTCTAATTCTACATTTGTTTGTATATTCTGGTGAACATACTCTGTGTACAATAACATGTCTCCCAGTCACAGTCTTGCTACTGTGGGGGGGAAAAGCTGTTTTGGGACTTTATAGTAATACTTTGTGTCATTTTCCTTGGATCTTAGTTCATGTTGAGATGCCCTTTGCTGCTTTAGTAATCTTAATGGAGCATTATCATTTTGGGGGTTTTATTCCCCCTTGAGTTTTCCACCTTTTCTATTACTGACAAATTAGTCAGTTCTACCAACACTGAGATTCGTTGAGTAAAGGAACATACGAATATACCTTCACAGACACAACAGACATGAGTATGCTCTGCCCTGTTTTTGAGATGGCTGCTTACAGGCCTGCTGTAGTCAGAAAGCTGGTTAGCTGTTAGTGCAACATGGTGTTTGAGCTGGTCAAATTTGCTGAGAGGCAGATAGAGTGTTTTGGGAATAGTGCTCCTTAATGCAGTTGTACGGCCCATGAATTGCTCATGACTTGTGCCTACCAAGCTTATGTAACATTTTGTATTTTAAGTATTGTGTTTTTCACTTGACAGTGTTCAGATCACTGGAGCACTGCCTTCAGTCAGCCTTAGATCATGGCAGATACAGAAAGTTCAGTGGAAAACACCTGCTACAGCTTTATATATGCATCCTCAAATGATACGTGCAAATTTCTGTAGCCCCATGAATACAAAAGTTCTTTTTAAGTCTCATTTGTAGCCTAACAAAGTAGTTGTTATAAACTGTAACCTTTCAACACTGGTCTTGATGAATATGCAACAAAAAGATAAGGTTTTTGAGAAAAGAAATTGCAATGATCTAACTATAATAATACCTAGCTCTTGTACAGTCCTTTTCATCAACTGATCTCAGAGCACTTCAGAAAGGAGATCAGTATCATTACCCCCATTTTACTCATTGGCTTCATTTTCTTACAGTGCATTGTCTTGATTTGCAAAATGTATACAAAACTCTTTATATTCATCTTTCAGATCTAATGTGAAGTGGGAGTTACACTCAGTCTGGCATGAGAGGGTGCTTTTTGCCTTTCACATCCTCTAACCCCTACGCACACAGACCCCTCTATTTTTTTCTGACTGAGTGGTTTTGCAGAGCAGAGATCAAAAGGAAATTTATCAGTATCTGTCTCCCTTCAGACCATTGAAGCCAGACTTCTGACAACTGTGTAGCAGCCTTAAAGCTGAAAGAGGCATCAAGAACAGGCAAAGAAAAAGGAAAGTCCCATGGCTATACTGTCATTCAGACTATGGAGGAGGAAACTGCAGTGTGAGAGCACCCACAGATGTTTTGAAGGTAGGCTGGCAGGGACTGGAGGCTACAGCCTCACTTGATTGTTGGTTTGTCCAACTCAAAAGACTCCAGAGTCCCCAGTTCCTGAAGACACTTGAGATCTGAAGCTGAAACAGAATCCTCATGTGTTATATAGTTGTAGTTAAAGGAGACCTGAAGTGCTTTAAACAAATAAAGCTCCTTAGAACATTGGATTGCTAGCAGAACATACATGAACAACCAGAAATTACAAATGCTTCACTTCACTGAAAATGCAATTTAAGGTGTGTCATTTAAACATAGTCTTGCCTTTGTCTAACTTCTAAAAATGGGGCAACTGAGTTCAGATTTTCCTGTTAGAAAAGCTCTTCTGTAAGAGCCTTCATGTGTATGAATGCTGAAACTTGGAGTTAGGAGTTACCGGTCTGAACTTTTCCAGACTCTAGGGGATTCAGGCTAGGGATTGTCTGAAGTCCTTTGCTTAAACACTCAGCCAGGACTGCTGAGGTGATATTAGACAGCACAGACTGTTCAGCTAAACCAGAGGAAAGGAGTCAGTGGATCCTTTCATGTCAGATGTGCTCAGTATTCCTTCAACAGTATTCTCTATCTACCCATATTGCAAGTGACTTCACTAAAAGCGCTGGGGAGAGCTCTGCTTCTGCATTGCTTTAAATAATCGTGTTAGTAATGTGATTCACTGATGAAAGAGGGGCAGATAAATCCCTGAGCTCTGAACTTGGAAAGCAGAAAGAAATGATGGATGAGCCTTATGCATTGGCAATTCAGTTGGGTTCAGGTAATGAATCAAATGTTTAACTGCTTATCCAAACCCTATCCCCCAAAACCTCTCCAAACAGTTATACTGATACTGAGACTTCATCCAGCTCCCTTTGAAATCAGTTAACAGACTCTCTGACTTCAGCAGGGAAGACATCAGGCCCTAGAGCTCAAACAGGTTTGCTCTCATGCAATTTATAGATTTTTTTGCATTTTGGCTGAGATGGGGACAAGACTGACAGAACACTAGTCTAAAAATAATTTCTAGTCAGAGAGAAATGGGACAAGTGAAAATTCCAAGAACTTTAAAAATCCTCTGAGAAAACCTCTGGTGGCACACCAACATTATGTATTTATTTTCTTAAAAAAATAGTTGATTCAGTTTGGGCTTTGTGGAAAAAAATCAGATTTATTCCTATTTTGACCATTCTGGTTCCCCTACATCAGTAAAATGCATTATATTTCATTGCCAAGAGATAATTCTTTTGAAACTGATGTCTGAAAAATGCATTTTGTTAATAAGTAGAACCTAAAAGCATCTTTTTGAAAAACATTCAGATTTACCTTTGAGTTAAATAATGGCAGCATACATAGCAAATTCTCCATCCATGGTCTGGGAAGCGTTTAGAGGTTCCATATGGCAACTGGCACCGAACAAAAGGAAGCTGGTCAAAGAGGTTAATTAATTGGGACACATCCTCTTAAAGTTTTGCACAGTGTCATTACTACCCAGAGATATTCAACAGGATGCGGTTACATTTCGTTTTCTTGGCATTTCAGAAATGTATCTGAGACTGCATTGTTGAGCCCTTTTCAGATTTAAGAGTTGTCAGTCCCAATATTTTTGTGTGACAGTGTAAATAAGAAAGGCTATATGTTTATAGGGAGGTTGTCAACATAGCATTCATATATTTGGGGGGGGGGAAATCTCTACATTTCTTGTAACAAGAAATATATTTTTTTCAGGAAACATTAGGTTTTAATTCTTTTCTAAAAGAAAATGTAAAACATTTCTAATTGAACTGCAATAAATGGATTTTATGTTGAAATTAAATACATTTTCCTCATATTTTTCTCGTAAAAATCTTTCAATCAACAATTTTCTCAGGGAAAACCAGACACTGATCAACAAAATGACACTTTCTGATAGGAAAAAACTTTGTGGTAAGAAACTGAGTCATTTCTATTAATAAGTCCTTGGATCTTCACAACTACTTGGGAGATATTTCTGGACTCCATGGTTTTCCTTCCACATTAACCTTCTTAATATGAAGGGGAGAAAAGAACACAGATGTTTCAGCCTCTGTACAGTTGCTGGGGCACAGTTGCAGAACTTTTTTATTAATCTCTTGGTCCCTAGACAGCCAAAAAAGAGTACAAAAAGATCTGAGGAAGTGAAGCCACAGCTCTCAGTGTGGTGGTGCCATAATATCAGAGCACTGAGATTATCAGGTGCAGCTGACAAGAGCAGCTGTAGGGATAATCATCTAACTAGCATGCCCATGCACAGGCTCCTTCTCCAGGAGCACAAGTCACTTAATATAAAAAGACTACATAGAGCTGTGACAAACAAGACCATACACACCCTAAAGTGCGTGTTTCTGGCTCCTAGTCTGCAGCACAGATATTGTTTCATGAGCTTCTGTGGAGTGACTGTGGTCTCTCTGAAGATTTTGGGGAAGGTACAATTTAGTGTATGCCTGTACAAGGAGGCACAAATGCTAGACAGAATTGGGTCCAAAACATTTTTTAATCCAATTTTCTTATTATTACCTTCCACTTGAGTTAAATGTAAATGGAAAACAGAGTAGTCCATGTTACTTGTTTTTATAGCTGTTTTCTGGCTAGGTTCATAGTCTGGTTCTCAGGCACTCCTAGAGTGTTAGCTGGATTCACAACACTGGAAGAGAATGTTCAAATGCAAAACATTTCCCTTTATAATGAGCACAGATCATGGCAATATTTCCATTCCTACTGTCTTTCAAAAACCAACTTCATGAAACCTAATTTGAGGCCCTAGACCACATGGCACAGCCATTGTAAAAAAGCCATCTGAAACAAAATGTTCTTTTACCTATTTAGTTACTATTTCTGAAAGGTGTCACATATTTTTAATTTCCACTCAGTTGAGGGTGGTTGTGGTGAAAGTTGTTTTCTTGAGGAAGAAGGCAGACCTTATATTGGTTCTGCTAAGAGCTAATGCATTAACTTCACTGCATTCGATGCAGAAAAAAAACCCAGGACTTGAAGTATGCTTCCTTCTGTGGCTCTTCCTTTGTCTCCTCTGAAAGTAATCTAATATTGGTCTTATCAGTAGCAGGTTACCATCATGTCTGGATCTGTTACTTGTGGCACAATGTACACAGTGCTTGAGAAGACAAAGCATGCCTGATGTGCCACATCAAAACCACAGGAATGTCATAAGGCTTTTTCTTTAGTCTACATTTGCCTGAAGGAATTGGCCTTAAATCCCAGTGCTTTGAGTGTGCCTACCCAAACATGATCACCATGAGGTGCAGTTTGGCAGATACTGCATTACACTGGTGTCCAAAGGCTGTTCTGGAAAGATCTCCCAGAAATGGGCATAAAGATTGGATGGTTTATTCAAGAGAGCCAGACAATGAGGACCTCAGGTAAAGGAACCATAATCCACAGGAATGACTAATGCAGTTGTTTGCACTCTAAGTACAAGACATTAGAACATAAGGCACAGATGATAATCCTGTTCAGAACAGTTTATTATGAACATCTACATTCTACAAAAGTCACCAAAATTTTCCCCTTTCCTAGTGGTGTTTGTCACAATATAATGAAGATCTCTTTCAGACTGTTTTGGACAACAGATGTTCTAGAAGACCATTTTGTGCTGTGGGCAGCCTTACAGGACAATATATTCTTCCATTTAGTTTAGCAAGTATTGGAAAAAGTAGCTTTGGATTCACATCACAATACTGGAGATCAGATATAGCTCATGGGTGGAAAATCTTGCGTGTTTGTGGAAGGTATATAAGAAGACTGCTGACACTGCAGTTTCAAGCTGATGTCATCATTCATCAGACACATCTACTCTTTTTTGTCTAATATGTGCATATGAACCAATGCCAGTGCAATTTTGCTGATGGAAGATACTGCTTCTGAACTGCTCACACATATATTTCAGAAATCAAAATCCAGCACAGAAAATGTATGTTCTTTACAGTAATTAATTAATCTGTTAAAAAATATGTTTTTTAAGAGTGTAGCTAAAACCACTGTGACGTTTCTTTGTAATGAAATCTCTCAGGTGATGTAATTCTTAATAATCAGGTCAAACTACACATTTGCAAGTCTAACTGCTCCCTGGAAAGGCATCCTAGAGCACAACCATGACTGAATAGCAATTAAATTAAAAACTGGAAAAGCAAAACCAGCATACTGAATAGAAGAATGGCAAAATTATATAATAGACTCTTTCATTTGCAGTCTTCAGCAGGCCATATGCTGAAGTCCTTATGCATTTCTTACTACCCTTTCTAAGCAAAAATATCATTAAAGTTAAAAAGTAATAACTAAATAATAAATCAACATAGGAGGCCGATTTGGGGATGGGGGAGATAAATTGTGCTAAGCTTGACATTTTCAGTATTGTATGTAAGAGAACAGCCACATTTTGTAAGTACCTAAACAAAGCAACCCAATTTTCAGGGAAGTGGAATCCCCACAGGGAATGCTCTTTTCTCACTTGGAAGATTTCTTTTTTTTTGCTTATTCTCTCCAGAACTCACTCCTCCTTTCTTCTTTTGGCCTTCTTTGCCTATGACTCTGCCCGTCATGATTGTGATGTGTTTGGAGAAAAGAATGTATTGACAAACCTCCTCACTTGGATAGGGATCCAAAATACAACCAGAGTAATTACATATAATAGTGAATATATATTTTTAAACGTCTCCCTGAGACAGCTGTTCTGAAACAATAATGAACATCTATGGTTTAAATCACTTATGACTGAGATCAGTTTATTTGCCTTATTTATGTTCCCCTATTTCCAAGAAAAGTTTCTGGAAAACATTTAAGGCAGAACTGCATAGACTTGCCATTGAAGTTCTGTGGCAAAACATGCAAGAAGCAGACTTAAAAACAGAGATTACAGTCACCTATGAATTGCTCTAATTTCTTAGTTACTTATTCCCACATGTAGAACTGGGATCCTTAGGAAGTGTTTAAGGAAGATATAAACTCTTTTTGTGCCAAAATAAGTGATTGATCTTCAAGACTTCAGCACCACTTGACAGCAGAAGATCCCTCTCCATAAGCTCTACCCCAGGATCAGCTGTGTGCCAAGCACTTTTGAAAATATAAATTGCACTTATCTGTCTAGGTGGGTGCTGAGCTTTTCTGAAACTCTGATCCTCTGATATTCCAGCGATGAATGATCTAGAAAAATGTAAAAGTTACTAATATCTGTTTGTTGTGACTTAAACTACAAAATACTTTCAGGAAGAAATCCAGGTGTTTATCCCCTGAAAATACATTGTTACATTTATCTTGAACTAAAGAACTATCTACTGACTCCTTATAAATGTCTATCAATCAAGGTTGTTTTCCTCCTCTTCATTCTACACCAATTGATGGGCACTTTTATCAGACATACTATGCTGTAGAGAGGGAGCATACAATTAGCATACAGCCACAGAGTCTCTGCTTTTTCTCTTGTCCCATATCACCTGACTCACTATATTTTTAGACATCATCATCTCATACTTTCAGACATTTTAAAATTAGCACCTTACAATGACTAGAGGCTTTTGGAAAACTTGGATAATACTAAGCTATCACAATCTGACCAATTTTGCACATCCTTTATTCTGCACAACCAGATGTCACTGCAGTAGGCATGTGCATTATTTATCTATTTATTTGTGAACATTTACAATGAGTGCAGTATATGCTGATCATGATGTTTTCCCATAAATAAGGATTTAGGCTCCTCAAGTGGCACTTAGGTAGAATTAGAGACTTTCTGTCACGCTCATTCTTAACCTGTAATCACCAGTTAATAAACTATATCTTTCTTCCCCTTTCATTGCATTTGTTCTTTTAAACCCATTCTGAGTAATTTAACTTTTGAATTGCATGGGAAGCTTTGCAGTATTAAGTTCTTCAGTACATTTCAGAGGGCAGATGGCAAAATGTTAGTTCTAACACTTTTTAGCATTATAACTACATGTCTTCTGAGATACAGCTCCTAAAGTATCGTAGATGATGCCTTCAGAGGAAGAGCAGGTGAAGAAAGATATAATAAAAACAATAAAATTGGACAGTAATGTTTAAATAGCAAATTTTTAGTCACAAAAAATACATTAACATGCAACAGGTGATTTATATTCCCAGGCAACTCAAATGCATTTGGAGATCATGAGGAGAGCATTTGGGATCACTTGGGAAGCATTAGGTATCTTGCAAGATTAGACCCATAAGATGTTGTCCTTAGAATTACCTTTTTTACTCATTATTAATCACTTCTACCTCCTTTTCCTTCTTAGTCACTTTATTTGTTTCAAGGGGACTGATAGGGCCCTTAAGGCAGTCCCATAATGATACTAATTAATTAATAATTGGTAGCAATTTGGGTGCGTTGAAGAGCTGACCTCAGATAATTCATGCATTGTGACATGATGTACTTGACAGTGCCAGCAGCAGAAACAGCAGGAGTGCCATCCTCCAGCTGCCAGAACTAATTATAAGCAGTTTGTCTTTTCCCTCAATGGCAGATTCTGTTTGTTTCACAACAGTCAATTTAAAAGTCACTTCTAATATCATCATCAACAAAAGGATACCTGGAAAAAATGCGCTCACTTTTGACTGAGAAACTGCAGAATGAGTTGAATTTCCATTGCCACTTTTGTTAATTCAGACAGTGAACAGAAGGCAAAAGGCAGATGTAAATTCTCTCACAGGAAAACTTTAAAACTGTTACTGCTCTTGCACAACTGATGTGGGCTGACGTGTTAGTTAACACACCAACTTAAAACATGAAGTCCCTTCCTGAGGCTCTAATATGATTGAGCTTATGACAAAGGACTACAGCCTACAGTCTTTACAAAAAACTAATTCTGTGTAAGTCTTGGTGGGGATAGGGTGCTGAAAAAGTCATGTAGTCTTACAGAATGATTCCAGTGTTCACTGAAGTAGAAGGTAACTCACTGTTATGAATTCTCATCCTTCCTGTTACTCAGTACACTCACACCATTAAAAACCCTTCTTAAAATTTCATCCTTCCTCTATAGTAAGGTGAAAAGGTTAATTCCCAAGGGACTAATCCTGTGAGGTGCTGGGCTCTCTCAGCTCCCACTGACTTCAAAGCTAAATATTTGGTTCACATGAAAGCCTCTTTAATTCCCCATTACTGTAAGGTATACTTGTATACAACAGTGGGAGCAGTTGTCATTATAAATCAGACAGTTTATCGGGGGAGCTATTCTCCAGGGCAGAGCAGATTCTAACACACCACGACATACTTTATTTGTTAGCCTCAGTTCCACAGGAATTTTATTCAGGCAGATACCTCAAGGCATGCATCTTTTCAAAGTGTTTAGGCAGGAAGCGAAATTCAAATTAGATACACTTAGGATGCAAATGCATTATTATTTAGCTCAAAATGACTGAGGCTCAGGGGTCGTAAATCCTGCCATAAAGAGATCTTTCAATTACCTTCTGTTCAGTGAATCAGAGAAGAGGAACCCTTTCCCTGGCTTTTTCATGCAGAACAAATTTGACTCCCAAACAAATATCAATCACCATAATACTCTATATTTTGGCCTCTATATAGACCTAACTCCAAGCTGGTTTATACAGTTTCTTTTAAGATGGTGTCAAACCAAAACTTTACATCTTTAGTGTGACTGAATCTGAACCCAGTCTTGAATAGCTCCTCTCTTTGTGAGCTGAGCCAAAACTCCAGAGTAGAGGATGTTTGAAACCTGGAGCCAGATCTGGATCTGATTTCAGAATTATTTTCTTTCCTTTGAAATTTCATTTTTTCCTCAGCTCGTCCCTGTTCTTCATTTCAAACATCTAAACTGCAGATAAAATGTATTATTGCTTTCTCCCTGTTTCCACAGCATAATTTTTTCTGGTGGCTCACATTTCCCTTCACCTCTTTTCTTGATGTTTGGCTTTTCTAACATTCAGTTGCTTCTTCTTCTCCTCCTTTCCTGTCCCCAGCTGTGCCAGTCTGTTCTACATAACATCTGCCCATTCAAAACACTGCTGCTATGGTTGTTATCCACCGTATTGACCTTAGTATCCATCACAGGCACCTTGAATCCCTTCATTTGTTACTCTCATTCCATTGCATCAAATTCACACCTTATTCCCCTCAGGATGCCTTCAACTCCTTTCCCATGCTTCTCTGTTTTTGTGTTGCATTGATCAGTTACAACAATCTGCTCCCCAGCAACCAAATTTTACATTGCCATCCTTGAGTTTTATTGCACAAAACACTGGGAAATTTTTATGTCTGCTTTTGCTTTGATCTTCTGAAGAGGTATGACAGCAGACAAGCACAACATCTCTTTTCATAGTTCCTTAAAGCATGTGAACACCTGTGTCCATGGGCAGTGCCTTGGCTGGGAGTGTCTCAGTAATTGTGAAGTGTTTGCAGACAGCATAAGATTTGCATCAGTACAGTTCTTGTCAGGTGTATCCACTCTTTAGATTGTCTGTAGGAAATGTCAGCTTTCTCATTGCACAGTGATGATTAATAAGAGTTTAATAATTTATTAATAATATATTAATAAATAATAATGATTTAAAGCTTCTGTATGACACAAACTAAAGGAAAGAAACATCTCAGGTACACAAAGCCATCCCAACAACAATTCACAAAAAACCTATTTCTCTGACATGGAGAAACTGTAGGCTCAAGTTCTAAGTTCCTTGTATATGAAAAAATCTGTAGGTCCATATTTAAACATCATTTGAGGTCATACTTATCACAATACACATATTCCCACAACATTTCATGCAAATATATATTGTATATATGTTCAACAGAACATTTAAATGTATCTTCTCAGCAAAACTTGCTAGTAAAGTTCACATTCAACAAGTTAAATATTTGGTTGTATTCTAATTGTACAGATGTATTTTCTCACAGAATAAATGAATTGCTGTACTTTTCGGTGTGGGTTAAATGAGATCACACTTTTCAAAAATAATTGTGTGGCTGCAGGGTTAGTGAAAGGTGCCAAGTAAATATCTTTAGGGACTGCAATTTTCTATAGGTTTAATCTGGAGACTATTACAGAAGAAGAACAGGGCCTGTGGCTGGGGAGTGGAGGCATGTGTCAAGAGGTCAGGTTTCCACCATCGCCCTGCCAGACCCACTGCTGCACCTCAGGCCAGGCACCCAATCGCTTTGTAACTGAGTTTGCCCATCCGTGAGGAGGGCTTAATCTCTTACATACTCTGCAGGAAAGCTATGAGGCTTATTTTGCTAATGTTCATAAAGTATGTTGAAATATTTGGCTTGAAAGCAAAGCGTATCTCTTGTGGTGGTGTTTATATCCACAGAACTGGTACTACATTTACAGTTACAGTACCAGCTCTCCAACACCACTGATACAACTAGGTCCTAATGAGAAGAGTGGCTCCCATATTTTAACTTCCACATATCTTCTCTTCTGTTTTATCTTTTCCTGTCAGTTCAAGTGATTCTTTTCTTTTTCTTTTTTTTTTCTTTGCTTTTTCCAGACAAAACCCACAGAGGTTCAAAAGCAAATAATATACCTTTCAGACTACCTCTCTCAATTTCAACCAAAAGGAGTGGGAGGAAAAAAAAATGTATTGCGTACATTCAAAATTATTTGTAAATTAACTTTATGAGTATGTGTAGCAAATAAATACAATGGAAGCAACCACAGTGCCATAGCTTAAAAGATAATATCATTGGTTCTTGAGTCTGTGCAGGTCTGCTTGGGTCTTTATCTGTGATCCCCGCTATCTAAACAAAAGCTTATCTTTCTTTTGCTGTCCTTATCTTGTTTGTCAGTTGATTGTTTGCTAAGTATCTCAGTGAACAAGACTCAAATGAAAATGACTGTTCATGTATAATTTGTTTGGATCAGATTAAATTAGAAAGAAGGCAAAAGTGAGAGACAGAGAAAGTAGAACGTACCTTACAAATGAGTAGTGAAGGTCAAAACAAATTGGCAAACGTGCTTGAAGGGTTCTCTTCCTCTTGTCTGACTTTTCTGCGTACTTTTTGAAGAGGGTAGCTATAACAGCATGTCCAAAGGAAATTCTTTAGATCATATGAATGTGAAATGTCTCTTATTATTGCAGCATATGAAAGTGTCTTTGGAAGAATGAAAGAATCCAACACAATTAAAGTTAACATAGTTAGCTCCCTTTGTCACACTGTTGCCTGCTGACAGTTTTTCCAGTGGCTGCTATTACTTTCTGTTCTACTATGCATTTCTCATACTGATTTGTTTTAACTGTTGTATCAGTGCAAGTGTTTGAAATTGATCCTACATTTCTCACAGGAAGGCTCAGAAACCTGTCTGGGATGTGATTTGGAAGGGAGAAGCTAATCACGTTAAAGTTTTTTGGGTTTGTGTTGCAATGATACCTGTATCTGAGAATTGGACTCTGTTTTGTTCAGAAGCAGCACTGTCTTATGAGTTTATTTCAAGTAGATAAGATAATCAAAGGATGCCTGGGGAATTAAAAACCTTGCAGGACATCATGACTTGCCAAAGGCCAACAGCTGCAGGGCCAGGATTCTGGAGACCTGTTGTGCTTCAGCAGCATCTGCAAGCTGCTAGTATATGCATTTTCCCACTTCTCACTCTCTCCTCAGCTCCCCTTCACCCTTTCATAAATATAAATACAAAGGAAAAAATGCAGTTATATTGACATTCTACAAGCTGGATAATTCTGTTATGGTGTCCTTCTTCCATTCCTCCTGGCCTAATTTTTACTTAAGACAGACTTGTTGATTTAAAACCAGAAAGACACGACACCCCTACGTAACTTCACATCCCTGCGTAACCTCTTCCAATGGTATATTTTCTAAAATGTATGCTTTATTTTTATTTTTAATTTTTCAGGTTTCAGTTTCAAGACGTTGATCCTTTTTAAGTATTTGTTAGATTAAAATCTCCCAACTGAATGGATGGGTTTGAGTTGTCTTAAGCTTCTTTTAGATAAATTAAATAGATTAGGATTTTTAGTCCCTCACATAGATCTTTACAGCTTTTTTCTATACTTCTACCTTGTCAGTATTTTCTGTCAGGAGAAAGAGTATCCAAACTTGGTCCAATATTCTGCTTCTGCAGCAGTTTCCAGAAAGGCCACGTGTAGTTGCAGTATCTTCCTTGTGTTTGGCTAGTCCTCTGCTGACACATCCAGAGATCTTCCAGCCATACCATATTCAGTTTGTTATTTACCATGATGACTAAAAGTAGATAACCTGTACATGCCTCAGACCTCTGTCCACACGGTCTTGCTGGTCTCTTCCCTGCCACAAGATACTGATATTACCGATGATTCAACCACCCCATTTAAATGAATCCCTCCACTATCAGTTACATTCCCTCCCATGCCTACCCTCACAGCTCCCTATGTCATCCTAATTCTCTCCTTGCTTGGGCCTTCACTGAAGCCCACAAACTCCACAGATCATTTTTCATCACTCTTGTAAGCATGTCCAACAAAATGTGATCAGTGCTAACAGTAGGGAAATTATTTACATCAGAGACAGCTCAAAATGAAAAGCCCTAGCTGTCATTTCTGTGTCCCCAAAGCCTTTCTGTGTTGTGTGGAAAAGGTCAACGGGAAGTCAACAGGAGAGAGGAGGAAAGGAAAATATGTAGCAGCGTTCTTTCAACAAGCTACCCACTCTACATTTATATACCGCATATACATATACTTTTTAAAATTTGCAGGGCTGACACACTTTTTTTTGACACACCTTTTCTTTGTCCATCTCGTGGAGACATTCTCAGGCTTATTTAGTCTGCAGATTGAGATCCTCAGTTCACAAAGAAACTTAAAGCATTACTTATTAACGATTTATACAAAATTTAAAAAGGAGCCCCGCACACTCCCAGGGTGACGAAATCACAAGTAATATTAAACAGCCTTCAGTCCACAAAATGTCACCCTAAAGAATCTGAAAGGACCTCCTCTGAAACTCCATGATAGTACATTGACATTTCCAACAGCACACGCTGACCATCTCTTTTGTACTTCAGTACCTGCCAGAAGGTTCGTTTCAGTAATGAGACTCCTTCTTTATGAACTTTAACAGTAAGTAGCTCTTTCCTTTGCACCTTCCAGGAGAAAATGATAGAGTACACCCTTTTCCGAAATAGTATGGTTCATATCCAAACATGAATTTGACTTTTTTCTTCCTTGCTTTCTGTGACCCTCATGCGGAAGATTTCAAAATGCTGCCGGACAGGCTGCTCCTACAGGGAATATTGCATCGTGGGAGAGTGTGTACGTGGAGGATAGCTTATCGTGCTGCAGTGGAGGACCAGTAAGTGTGCCTCTGAGCTACATGGGTGTTGATCGACTTGTTCTGCCACTACACAGAAAGCGACACTTACAGCTGCGCCGGGCAAGCGAAGGGCTGGTTAGCAGGACGAGCTGCTGTGAGCGCTCGCCGGGGCGTATCGAGTTCTGCCTGTACATTTCTTCGCGCAGACCAGGCCGGAGCCCTTTTATGCAAGTCTGACTTTCTCAACGGCAGCTCGGTTCATCTACTTCACGGGCCGCAGCCGCGGCGGTGCGGAACGCAGCCCCCGCGCAGGCTCCGCACCGCTCCGCGCCGCTCCGCACCCACCGGCCGGGCCGGCGGCAGCCCCAGCCCCGCACCGCCGCGCTCCGCTGCCGGGCTGCTCCGAGCCTGCGGCCAGCCAGCGCTGCTTGAAATTCAAGCCAGGCTTGCACAAACAAATATTTTGTGTGGCTGTTATGATTATTGTCAGTAACTGTCCCCATTGTTCAGGCGCAGGAATTCCTTTGGTCTCATAAATACTAAACCAAGTCCTCCCCTCCCCCCTTTAACTGTCAGATAATTACACAGTTGGCTTTAGAGTTTAACTTGTCAAAGGAGTTTTCATTACTTTGTTCCTTTTGGGCAGCTTCCACTATTGTGCTTTCTGAACACTAAACAGAACCTATATTAACTGTCAGTTAATTACACACCGTTTTTCTTCAGTATTTACCAGTCAAAGGGGCAGGTAGGCTGCAATCCTATCATCTCAATCACTGTCTCTGCTCACAAAAGAATCAATAAAGATGAGTCACTTAGTGTCACCCAGTGTCTGATACTCAAAGCCACCCATTCCTAATTGCCTTTAGAGATGGATGATAATACAAACTTTGAAGTGATAATCAGCCTAATGAGTGGCCTTGCTGAGAGGGTAGATCATGTGTCAGAACAGTTTGCAGATGCTTACAGGCAAACAAAGCCAGCTTTCCTTTTAGACCTGAGAGGACCATGGCAAGTCTGGTACCCAGAGCCCAGCACAATGGCAGAGACTGGAGCACAGCAGGACGCTGTAGCCTGCTGATCACAACTGACTCCATCCATCTTGCTCTTTGCCTTTAATCAGCACAGTCAGAACAAGTCCTCCAGATCTCTGCATGTTTATGCTGGATGTTTAGGCAATAACTGTGTAAAAGATAAATTCTCTGATTCTGAGTCGTTGGATTTAAATAATAGCGATTGGACTTGATAGGTAGTGGCCGGGGATCCCGGCTAAAACTACTGAGTAAATGGAATTAAATACAATCGGGTGCAGTCAGCCAGGCAGAGGCAGAGACCATAAAAGGCTCATTCAGACAGCAATGAAAACAAACAACGTCAGCAACAAAAACAAAACCAGTGTTTGGTTTGCTAATAAGAGCATGATCTGAGGCCTGATCTACACTCAATTTTGGCACCCAACAATTTGACCAAATCAATAATTTGAAAAAACCGGCAACAAACAAACAAACAGAAAGACAAATTAAATTGTTATAATCCTTTAGTATGGATGCAGTTATATTATTGCGAAGACATTTTCTTGTCAAAATAGTTAAGCTGTCATAAATTCAGTCAAATCTGACCAAATAGTCTGTGCCCATGTTTGTGCTAATATGACTGCCTTGATATAAAAGGGTTGTTTTGATTTAACAATCCTTTACCAATTTAGCTAAATGTTGACAAGAATTAACTGTGGACATGGCTTCAAAATTGTCTCACACAAAGACTGAGATTCTGTAGGATTACACCAATCTGATTTCAAAGTACAAATGAAATATAAGAATGTGTATAAATGGACTGGTTAGCATGTTTAACATTTGGAATGTAACAATAAAAACTATATTAGGGACAAACGCTACAATTTGTATTCACTTTCTTAGCACTAGTTTTCAGTAATTCACTGTGAGTCAGGGACAGAAAGGTGGTGAAAAAGCTGAACAAGTGAATTCAGGGTTTGACTCTGTTTTAACAAGAAGCTGTCAGAGGTTTTAGTATTTTGTAGTCAACTGTTTTGCTTGTAAAACCTGTCATGCAAATAAGGAATAATTGTGATAAACCAAATGAGAAACAGAAATTGTTTTAAAAGCAATCTAACCCTTTGAAATGAAAAGCAAGATTATTGCTATCTTTTAAAAAACTACTGAATAAGGCCTCTTTCAGGTAAAAACAATCACATGTACATATTTTTACCAGCTGTATATCTGCCTTGCTTCTTATCTTCAAGTCAGTGAGAAAAGTGCAATATTTAGGTTATAAATAGACAGAAAAGATAGCCTTGTATTTCTCGCAGTTCATGTAGGAATATAACAGAAGTGCCAGTGAAAAGGTTTTAGAGCTATTTGATTGCATTGCATTTTTGTTTTGTGACAGCGTTCACTAATAAGTGATGTCTAGTAATACCGTATGTTCATATGGAAACCTATGTCTTCAATCTCTCTGCTACAATTAATATCAGTAATTAGACCAACCTAACCTATCTGAAACTGAATTCTCAATAAGGAGTTAGTGTAGGTCTTTCAATAAGGAACATGAAACGGAAAATACTTTACTGAATTCAGAAGTGAACTCCAGAGACACGTGTCCGCCAGCGGTCATAAGTTGCTGGTGATCACACAGGATACCTAAGGTTCCTGAATTCACAAAGTTGAAAACACATATGATTGCCTGCCAACACTGTGCTCTCGATCTTGTGGTAGTCAAGCTAACTGAGCTCTGCTGAGCTCCCTCAGTGGCAGCTGTGAATGACACAAGAGTTTTCCGTGAGCTGGGGCTGTGGGCTTGTTCCCTACAGACTGACTGCCCCTTCGTCTCTGCCGGCAAAGCACCGCAGAGAACGGACTTCTCTAACAATGCTACCACAGAAATTTGGGGAAGAGGTTTCAAGCTGTAGAGGCACTTCACCTTCCTTCTGACCTGGGGAATCAGCTAGGAAAGACCAGCCTGGGCATACTGAAGTAATATTCTTTTCCAAGGCAAACTCTAACCCACAGCTATACTTCCGCTACAGATAATGTTCCTTTTAAATCATCTTAACTTATACATTTATAGCTCATGTGATCCAATTTATTTTTTAAGTGATAAAGTTACTAAATATTTTTTTTTAATACACTGAATAACCCTATATGCATTTACTATATACACAACATAGGTTCATGCAGACGGTAAACACAAATATATTCACCAGCCTGCAAGTCTAAAAAAGCTCTTTCAAGCACAAAATATTGGTACCATTACATATCACTTATAATCATATCCAAAATCTCTGTCTGAGCTCTGAAGTGTGTTGGACAAAAGGAAAACTTACTTGTGTTCAGACCTACAGAACTGAAGTTGATAATTTGTGGTTAGTTAATGGAAATGTGTTGACATATGAATTACAGTTGCAAGTTTAAGCATGTATGTTGCAGGCAGCTATGGGTTGGAAATGAAAGGGGACAATGAATTGAATAAATGGGTTTGATGATGTTTGATAGCTGAAATCCACTCAAGCAATCTTGATTCAAAATTTGGATTGTAAGTAGAGATGTTAAAATTCATGTGACATGATATACTGCAAGGAATTTAGAAACAGGACTTTTAATGTATCTTTGAAATCCATGCAGTTGATAGTAACCTTAGGAAATGAGTTTGCTAATATTTTGATATCGCTTATTTGTATTATTGCATCTCATTGTCATAAAGAAGGGGTTTTTGATGCTCAGCTCTACAGGTAGCAACCAAGTAATGTCTGAAAGATTTCCCTAGAAATAAAGCCCAAAGAGAAAGAATTATAGCTATGATTTTCAGAAATTAATGGGTTTTTTGGATGAGCTCAATTTGAGCACTTCAAAGGGATCTAGTTATCAAAGGATTCTGAATTTCACACGTTCTAAAACTATTTAAAATTAGATACCCAGAAACAGGCAGACATAAACACTAGTGATCTTTAAAAATCGCGTGTGTGGTTTCTCTATCAATTTATGTCACTCTTTCATGAGGTCACTGCTGAAAAAAGGAAACTTAATGTCCCGGTTGCCTCTGGTTATGCACTCTCACTGCATTAAATATGCTGGTATTCATGGTCATGAGCAAGCCAATCTGATGGAAATATAAGCCTACAGAAAATGCAACGTGATCTGGTTGACTGGGCAGCCACACAAGTGGCAATGACAGCACATGGGCATAGGCTGCCAGGGCTCACAACAGGCAGGATGGGTCTTTCAGCACCAGCCTGAACTTATATTACCTTAAGAGATGATGTAACTACACCCTGAGTCTGTGAGCATTTGCTTCTTGTGCTATGTAAGCAATCTGCTGGTGCTTTGCCAATAAGCAAAGAAATACAAACAATACAATAAATGCTAACTTTTAATAAGTTAAATACTTTAACTTCATGTTAGAGTGTGAGAAGAGCAGAAGAGAAAAAGACTGGAAAACTTACAAAAGAATGTGGACTAAGTATGCCCCTGCTTTATGCTTTATGCTTTTGATTTACAGTGATTATGTGTTTAAACCAGAATCTCCAAGCTCTTTCTCAAACAAGTAGCTCTAAGTGTTTCACTAATACCTAGAAAATTCCATAATCTTTCTATGAGGCAGCAAAGTATACCAGGAGCTATTCACCTGCCCGTGGAAAGCAAGTACATCTTGAGGAAAACAGAGCAGGGGTAGTAAAACAGCAAACCTACAAATAATGGAAACTAAGGAAAGAAATTAAGGTGGTTAAAAATGGTTACTGAAGATGAAATTTGGCAAAGACATGATGGTGTATGATCCTTTTCCCAATCTCAATCCTAATAAAAAGTGCCATGAAACTGGTAATGACAAACAGGAATTGGAATCTCCTTTTGTCTCATCTGCGATGTATCTCCAGCGTAATTAAGATATCCCTGTGTTTATTCTCTCTGAGCTAGCATAAATTTTACAAATTATTTTAATTGGACCAGGTATACTTAGTGTGTTACTCAACAAATCACCAAACCCACTTACTACTTTTCTTAAAACTGTCTCCATTTCCCACATTCATGCAGTCCAGCTCTTCCCTGAGCTGCAAATCTGTCAAGTCTTACAAACTGCCAGGGCAGGAGATAACTGTAACTGTGGACCTCTGCACAAATGTTGAGTATTTTCTTTAACACATGCTGTACAGTAGTATGATTTTGAGCAGATAAACTCTGTAGCAAAAGTCGCACTCAGAAAATCAAATGTGGCTTTTGAAAATACTTTTCTTATTATTTAAAGAAAACACAGTATATAATCACTGTTAGGTTAAAATGCATCCTGATTCAGCACTGAGCTGTATTGCATTCCCTCCCATTGACTTCAAAATGAATAAGCTCAGCCTGGGTATTTGAGAATTCATCGCTGCTAAGACATATTCTGGCAGGTCAACACAAGCATTATTCATAGGCCTCGATTCAGGCTGTCATCTGAAATGAAAGAGAGCTTTTCTTTAAAAAGCTAAAATCCATCTTTAATTTGTTATCCTAGTAACTGTATCAAAAACTGTTTTAAAATAAATGTTAAAAACAAGAGCAAGCTGATAGCAATTGAAACAGTAAAATAGATCTGGAAGTGACTGCAGGGCCACCAAGTCCATGCTTCAGCTATTGCAGACAACCAGCTCGTATAATCTTTTTCATAAATGTATCAAGCTCTGTCTTAAAAGCAGCTAGTTTTATTTCTTTGGTTACTGCTATTGTACAGTTATTTGTATTTCTTCCAGTTTAAGTTACAGAATCATAGATTATATGCCAGAGGGGACCACTGTGATCATCAAGTTTGACCTCCTGTATAACATAATCTGTAGGTTTGCCCTGAAATCATTTAAGAAACCAGTGATTTTGCAGCCATGAGGTTATTGGGGAAAGGGCACAAGAGCCATGGTATCAGTGTTAGACTGATGGGATTAATCAGCTCATGTTAACATACTGATTATCATATAGTAAAGGGAAATGTTTCAAAAGAATATTCCAGTCTGAAATGTAAAGTGAAATCATTTGGACTTCCAGAGAGGTCATGGTTGAAATATCACAAAACTCTTTACTCAAAGCAGATGCTTATTAAGATTAATTTAGTGTGAAAAGTGAACCAGAATGCATATAAAAGACAATGCCTCCTCAATTATGTAATAGGACACCTCCTCATTATATTGCGTTCACTGAAGATGATAGTATTTTCCTAGGGGATGTATAACTACAGTTTGCCTAAGTCCCTCTCCCTCATTTTAGATTAAATATCAGAGCATGAAGCCAAGTGAACAGAAATAAGAGAACTCAAATAAACATCAATTTAAATGAAAAAGAAAAGGCCTGTTATGTATGTTTTCTAAGTATACGTGTTCAAAATAGAAAGTTACAATGATGCCAGAATACAAATACAAAGAAAAATTATCACCATTTAATATAAAAGAAAATACCTCTTTCCTAATTTGTACATGGATCAAAATGCAACACAATCTATAGATGTAAATATTCGTGCAACTTTTCACATAACTGGAACAACTTTTTCTTGCCACCTTTTCTCTTATTTTTCCTGTCTCTTTCTGTGAGCTCCCTCCAGTGTTCTCAAGGAAGTATTGAATCATTTCATTTTGGTATTTTCCATTTTTATCACAAGTACTATGATAAGAAAGATTGCGTTCATCTAACCTAAAATCATCTACTTCAAAACTAGGTGCCCAGTTTAAGCTGAAAGTCTAAGTCTGAACTAGACTGTAAAAATAGTCACTGCAAAAAAAAGATGCCTCTCACCCATCACAAGTCCTTAAAACAAATGGCACACTACGCTAAAAGAAGTACTGGCTGTAGAGGTGTCTAGAGAATGACTTGAGATTATATACCAACTTTGAGATTATTTAGAGTTAAGAAATAACAATTCTTTCCTTCTTTTCTCCTTAGGGGCTAACAAGTTTTTCTGCTCTAAACTGGAGGTTCATCAGTTGGAAAAGACAGATGACCAGGAAAGCCTGGACGCTGACTCTCAGTCATCAACATGCAAAGAATAAGTTGGCTCTAAGACGCTGTCAGGTAAGGTACATTCTGTATAGCAATAATAATGCCTTTGTACAAGTCCAAGCTGAAAGGCAAAGGGGATACAATTACACCCTGGCAGAAAGCATTCAGGGCACTGAATCCAGTATGCTGTGGACATGCTAGCCTGCTTGGAGCCAGCTCAGGGATCTCCATACAGTGCTGCTATGCAGGCTCTAAACATGTCATAAGTGCTCTAACAAGTATTTACATCAAGTTTAACTCCTGCTTCTACCAAAATAAGCAAGAATATAGCTAGACACTGTATTTTCTATGCCTCTTTCATGGATTTGTGGAGTTAATAAATTGAGCTGATACAAATGAGAATAAAGTTATTCTCTGTAAGGTTAGTCTGCCTGGTTTATTTCTGCTGGTTTGTTTCTTGGGTCTGGTCACTGACAGAATAAACCAATATAAGCTGGAGCTATTGCAGTCCCTTTCTACCCTTTCTTCCCCAAGGTATTTGTTCCCATCCTTTCCCTTGTACCCACACTCGTGCTTTGTGCAACTGGGCCGTGAAAAAGTTCAGGGAGGTTAGCTGCAATAAAACTAGGCAAATATTTTGAGAACATACATAAGCTTAATGTCATAAGCAATAGAACTAAAGAGAACTTAATTTTTAGTACTGCAGTGTCAATTAATTTGGTGTCTTTATGGTGCTTTATTTATTGCGAAAGCCGCTACAACAAGCCACTGTACTGCTACTCTGCGTGCTATTCAGCAGATAGCAAGCCATTGCCTAACCTCAGAAATGTCAGAATGAAGCTATGGAATTACTCCAGTCCTTTGTGGGTTTGGCAAAGACTTTGTAGGATCTCTAGTGATGTATGCTGGGCCTGATTCAAATCCCAACAATGGAAATGTCTTTGATTTGGCTTATAGTTATTTCTGACCCTATAAATGTGGGGAGCACTCAGGCATTAAGATATTGTTTCTTTGACATATTGGTCAGTCATTGCAGTTAACATCAAATGAGAAAGAATGAAAATCCCAGTTTGATTTTTCCTTTTACTTTGAAAGTACTCATAATAAGATAAATTCAGTGCCCATTCAACCATCATGGTTTGTTATGTACACACCACGATTTGAGTTTCTTATGAGAAAATTGAACAAAAATGGTCCATATTTCACAGTTCCCTTTCTTATACCATTGTCTGTAAATAACGTCAGACAGCTCTTTCCTTTTCCTCTTCCTTTAAAACATTTCTTTAAATAGGTTCTTCTTACATTTTAGTTTTGTACCCTTTTTGCATTTTTGTTCTAACCATCCTCTTGTAAGGGCCACCCCACCATCAATTCTGCATGTTGTTAACATGTAATCGATGGAAAAACACATTTAAATACAGTTCCTCTTCAATGCAAGATATTGGCATGCTCTGTACTGTATTCCATGACTGAAGATCATCTCGATATTTTATAACAGATTTTTTTCTTCTGCATTTTTATCAAGGGGTTGGAATTTGAGAGAGTAGCTACATTGGTTTCACTCCAAAACCCCTAAATCTTGAGAAATTAATTGAAGCTTGACTATGTTATGGGGAACTGTTGGGTCTGTGCTGCTTTTCAGTCTCATTGTAGGATGGTTCCTGAAAAAGTGTTCCTTTGCAACCTCTCTCCTACTCTTTTCACAGTGGACATATCAACAGTATTTTTCTTGGGGAATTTCTAAAGGATCTCTTGCAAATATGTACTTCTGGCTCTTCTTACTACCAATAACTTAAAGCCTGTGGGACAATGTGAACATCCCACATATACCATATTTATTCATATTTATTGCATATATATTTTCAAGCCAAATCCTTTTGCATCCAATATGCTAAGCAATGGTGTGCAAAATCCAGGTCTGTCTGGTTCGTGCTCATTGTATCCCATTTCTAAGGCCCCATAGGCTGACAGCCACATATGTAGTTGTTAGGGATATTAATTCTCTTCACTACCTATATTAAATTATAGATGTAAGAACTCTGCATTGAGATTCCTTTGTGTTGGCTGCTGCTCAATTTATAAGGGTTTGTCTACCCAGGGAAACTTGTGAGCACGTGTTGTTTTAAGTGCCTCTTAACATTCATCAGTGCCATTTAGAGTGTGCTCAAAGGGTTCACTTCATCTTGAATAGGTTTTTGCCTCATATATTTCCACAGTTCTTAAAATTCAGGTACATGGAATTGTCTGTGCCCTGCCCCAAGACCTTTGAGTCCTTTATTTATTTTACAAGCTCTTAACTTTTTTGTATTACATTTTGCTCCCAGCTTGAATTTATTGTAATATTTGAATTAGTAGAAATCTTATCTGCATCTCTTCTTCCACTTTTCATCTTTCCTCTAAGCTCATTACAATTCGCTTCTCATTTTTAAATTCCCATTCTTCTAACTGCCATCATTTGTCCAACGAAGACACTCTTCAGATAGCAGTATGTTAAACCATAGAATATGAAAGTCTGCAAATGTTGCAGGTCTAGCAGCAGAGAGACATGTGGGACTCTTGTATATGTAATGTAGAATTAGTCTGAGTACCTGCTCAACAATTTTTTTTGGAGGAAGGTCTAAAAACACTTTTAATAAAATATGAAATGTTTTACATGTAATATGCATGCTCCTGGAGACCAAAATATAACATTTTCAAGGCACATGAAGAATAACAGCTTGGGGTAGTGACAGTGCAAGCCTTCCTGTATTATCTTGCTAATATTTAGCGGCTGCTCTCAAAAACTACTTTACTGTTGAAAATTAGAAGGTAATCCAGCTGTTTCATCAACTATCTACTAAGATTATTCAAGTACATGGGGAAATAATGAATGTTGTCATAATTATTGTGTATAATTTTTGTTGTTGAAAAATTATCTCCATTTTTATTGCTCTTTCTTTTTGCCTGGTAGACAACACATGGCCTTGTTCACATATGTAGAGGCCAAGCTTTTTTTCAACTTCTTAGACAAATTTTGACTGATGTTGTTGAAGAACTGAGAAAGAACGGCTTGTGAGTCTCTGTGGTAGTGTTCACTACAGAATTCAGTAGACTGAACTTTTTTTCTGTAAGCTGCATTCTTTTCCTGCAGAGCTTCATAGAAGAAACCATCCAGTCTGCAAGCATCTAGGAGGGTATTGGAAGTTCTCAAAGGAGAGAGACTTTGAGCAAGCTAAAATCTCTTCAGCAAAATTTAAGACAAAGAACACTGTCTCTGTTGACTTCTTCCAGGCATATATGATGGCTGTGGGAAATGACTGCCACAGGTATTGCTGGCTGTATTTGTTCTAATTATGAGAGTCATAATCATGATATTTAGGTGTTAATGTCAGGGCAAAGCAAGGACCAGCTGCTTGCCCAGGGATAGGGAGCTGGCTGCAATGCCAGAGCCAGCAGAGCAAGGCCTCACCAATGCAGCCTGTCTTGCTGCCCCAGCGTGAGAGGGGCACCCCCAGCCCAAGGCATCGGGCACCCCCTGACATCAGCCCACAGGGAGGTCACCCAGAAGACGGGTGACTGGTTAGGGACAGTGAAGGCTGTTGGTGACCCCTGACACCCAAAACTCACTGAAATCAAGTGATATATAAACACCTTGAATGGGATTCAGATGTCTTTAGTAGTTAGGCTCATAACTGCCTTTGAGGAATCTGATCTAAGGCTTTGATTCTAGGCTTCCTCTTAGCTACCATTGCTTTGGATCCACTAGTTGGGCGCTATCCAAGTTAGATGGTAATCTGCTTAAAATACAGCAGGGTTATTAGTTGCACAAATACATTTGCTGTGACTACTGTTGCTGTTGGATCAGTCAAGAAGCATTAGTGATAAGGCCAAAACCCCCTAACACACACTATTCTATAAGATTCAGAGCTTTGTAGGATAAGCTGCAGGTTTACAATGTGAGTTGTGAGCTAAGAACTGAAGATTTTACCCTCAGAAGTCTGCTGCTTTGGAAAATAACATTTTTTTTGGTGCATTGGTTAAGTATATAACCCAAGTAACTCTTTTTTATAAAATCTTGACTATAAGGTAATTTTCTTCTGATGAAGACCTACAGTTTTCTTCCTCACTTGGAATTTCACACACAATGGAATTTTTACACACAATGTCCAAAGGCAGGGACAGTGTTTCCATTTATGTGAGGAAGAATTGGCACCTCTGAGAATTCTTGCATAACTTTCATAGTTCAAGCTTAATTGCCTCAAACACACACACACTTCTTTTATTATGTAATTCGGATAGCGTGTATCATGTTAGAATGTACACTACAACTAAAGAATGGGTTTATACATAATGTCTTTAATAATTAAACATGCTTCTGAACAATAAGAAAATCAAGTCATCATTTTTTCCCCTGAATTTCTATTGTTAGACATCATATATACAGATATATTTTAAGGCAGAATATATTTTACATGAGAGGTTTGTATTTTTAAAAATTATTTTTGGTGTAAATTTTGGTGTGATGGTCTAGTTTCAAGAGGAATAACAGAATGTTGACATTACTGCCAATTGGACTGGTTTCTAGCAGTCAATATTTGTTGCCACAGACAATGCAAGTTCCTATAGGTATGCAGTTCATACACGTTCTTTCCACAAAACTTTGTTTCATTGTACACAGTGACAATACTTCCTTTGTACAGGTTGTACTGTCTTCCAATCCTACTTTTAAATACCAAAGAAGTTTTCTTTACATATGTATAAAGTTTTTCCATTTACTGAAGATTTTAAGCCAATAAGTATGCATGCTATTGGCTTAAAAGTTTAAACAGTCATCAAATACCGCTCCTCCCCTTTTTATTTGTCTTGATTACAAACATGCACTATAAACAACTTGCCTTCCTTTTGATATTTTGTTCAGTTCACCACACTGCTATCACAAAGTTAGTCACTGGGTTTATGCCAGAAAAAATATAAAATGTATAAAATGGACCGCATGCACTTTTCCATTGCCATGCCAAATTAGGACCTTTGTAGCTGCAGCACACTGAAAAGATGTTCAGGAGCGTTATCCCTTTTGTTTACCTCTCACACTAAAGGAAATTACAATTTGAGGAGTTACCTGTTTTTGAATAGAGATGAACCTCACCGGCCCCTCTTTAGTGGGTATATTGATTGATAACCACAGGGAAACACTGACGCCTTTTTGCTGGCAGATTTGTCCAGGACATTTTACTGGACATGTCTATTAAGCAGGTACACCAAGACCTGATGGTCAGCATGCTGTCCTCACACTGCACACAAAACTTGTAGCCTGCAAATTCCTAATTCCTCCTCTTCCAGATATACTACTGCTAAGGCAGACTGAGTGCACAGGGTATGTGTTCTTACAGATTTACCTGCACTGCTTATGGTGGGACTGTAGTCCTTTGTGTGTGTTTTGGAATTTTACTCCAACCTGCAAATCTTAAATTTCAAGGTTAGTCTTTTTAGCAATTACAGGAAGCTCCAGCATGTACTATTGAAACCTATCTGCTCCAAAGTAAGCTTTAAACTTCCAAAACAAGGTGGCTGTGGAAGTGCAAATAACTACTGAGTAGATGCAGTTACTGTATACAGGAAGCTAGGATCAAGTTCAAATAAAAGCTCTGGGCACCAGTTCTTAGCAATTGATTTTAAAGCAGTTGTAATCTTCAAAGCTATCTATTTATCTCTACAGCAGAGGCCCTGGGTATTATATACCTAATGACTTAGACCATTTGAGCAACCTTCTTTCACATTAAAAAGGTACTTTAACTTTTTCCTTTGCCAGATTAACTGTTCAGTCCATTTCTGACAGATGAGATCAGCTCTATGGAATTTTAATACTATGTTTCTTTTTAAATGTGTCTCTGTTTATTTCCTTGTGCCCAAATGGAAGTTCTAAGACTGTTGAGGTTCAAAACTGACTGTGTAATATTACTTTTACTGTTTTGGGGTGTTTTTCAGTAACTACTGGTCACATACCTAAAGCACAAATAAATAAGTAAAAGTAGAAATAAAGACATGATCTTGTTCCCAAGAATTTCCAGCTAAGATCCTGATCCAGTAAAAGGGTTATGTGCTTAAGTGCATGTGCCATGTGTGGTTCTGTTGACCCCAATGGGAGTATTCACAATATTCACAGTGGTTTAGTATGTGTGTTCATCTTTGCAAAGTCGGGAGGTAAACAATAGAATGTCTGTTAAAATTTACTTTGCTTTAATGAACTGTGGTTTCTTTTTTCATCCAAAAATGTATAGAGTATTCCAGTTATTTTAAAGTACCTAAATTTCATTAAAAAATCAGTAAACTATAAGATCACATAGTCACCAATAAGTTGGTTTTTCTAAAAGCAGGAAGGGGAGGTGAAGTTCAAAATAACTTTCATATATCTATAGTTTGAATGTAAAGAAGGAGCACTCTAACAGCAAAAATCTGTAGATTCTTATCCAGTGCCCACTTAAATAGGAATACTTCAAGGGAGCGTAAATGTTAAATTCATTATATGTTGGAATAAGCTATACAGCTGAATATGCACAAACCCAGATAATTTTATCATCTACATTTTCAGGAGCATACTACCATGGGCTAAGCTGTGAATTTCTTATTTCTATTGGCAAGAAGTTACCTGTGCAAGTGCCTGTGAAATAATGTGTTTGCAGAGTGAGGCATTAGTTGCCATAAGGATGACAGAACCACAGCATATGAAAATTACCTTAACACATAGCATTGGTGAACATGTCTCAGAAGTGTCTCCAGGGAGTTTCAGACTGAGGGTATCAGTGTGACATTCCTGGAATTTTATTGTGTGTTTACTTTGGGTTTGGTAATGCAAAGAAAATGAAAATGACCAGTTTTAGGAAACATACCTGCAAGTACCTGATTTACTATGTGTAAATTCCACACAGCCCCGTTAAATGAGTCTTTTGCTAAAGTATCTTTATACTGAATTTCTTAATCTTGAAAGAGCAAAGGCATTTGGCTCAAAGTTCAGTTGAATACTGCTGGCATTCCTGGAATGAAAAGTTTAATTTCCATCATTGTCCACTTCTTTAATACCTTAAATATATTTTCACGGTAAATCCAGCACCGAGGACAGTGACTTAAAACAGTCTGTCCCTTTAATTAGAAATACAAATGTATGTACCACAATAAAAACACAATTTTAAATAGAATATTAATAACAAAGTATGAAAGAATACTAATCACAATATAACTATGAGGGAACCACTAACGTACAGCTAAGGCTGAATTGATGAGAATTGAACTGAAAGGAAAGTAGTAACCCACAAGGGAAGAAAGCAGGTACTCTGGAGTAGATAGGAAAAATAGTTGTGGTTCCAGCCCACGGGGGAGAGGCAGGGTTTTGAAACTGTGTTCTTTGGAGACTGTCTTGGGGAACGTGCTTCTGGTCAGTGAAAGGATAGTTAAAAACTGCATGGTATCTACTGGATCCCAGAGCATTAGATGCCATACATATATATATATATACACACACACATATATATGCATACATTTACGTTACATATATATGCACTTATATATGTGTGTAACATCACCACTGGTTATTGGGTCAAAAGTTTTCCCGTGTGCCACGCAGTTTCACAAAGCCAGCCCCCTGCAGGGCGCACGGCCGCGAAGCCCCCTTGCTCACACGGACTATCTCACACAGCTTCGTGCAGCATCCGCACGGCCACCAACCACGGCACCTAACACACCTCCCAGGTACGGGGGTGACACTGTCCCGGGCTGGGTGGCAGAGCAGAGGGCCTCGCCGGCCAGCTCCTCGGCAGGGAAGCAACCATGGCTGCATGCTCCAGGTGAACCACGCTGCTCCACCCATACAGCTCGGGGACACGGGACCAGGGGGCATACACGTGTCATCATTTCCCACGGGAATCTCACACCAGCGCCAATCCCACACCCCGGTGCAGACCTGCTAACATGTATCAGTAACTCCAGTTAACCTGTCTTTCCGTGGCTAAGTGGCCGATGTAAAATCTCGGAAGACGGCGTGTAACAGCACCACCTGGCGACACCTGCGACGGCGCCGTGGGGGGGGGGTGGTGTCTGGACGGCCAAGTTGGGCTGGAACGGCACCTGCGTTCCGCAGAGCCGCGGTGAGGCAGGAGGGGCCGCGCACAGCCCCGCGGCGGCGCGTACGCGGGAGGCGCCGGCCCCCGCTGGCAGCAGCCGCGCCCCGGCGGCGGGAGCCACGCGCTTCCCCCGAACTCGCGCCCCGGCTGCCCGGGCCCGGCGCTGCGCGCCCCACCGCGGCCCGGGCGGGCTCCGTGGGGGCTGACGACGAGCTCGGCCCCGCCGCCGCGCAGAGAAGGCGGCGTGGCGACGAGGCCTCCCCCGCCCGCCGGCCCACGCTGGGCGGAACGCGGCGGCCGGGGCCGCGTTGCGCGGGGAAGAGTGCGCGGCGGCACCGGGCGGCGGCGCAGGGCGCGGGTCGCCATGGCGGTGGACATCACCCTGCTCTTCAAGGCCAGCGTGAAGACGGTGAAGACCCGCAACAAGGCGCTGGGAGTGGCGGCGGGTGACAGCGCCAAGGACGAGCTGCTGAAGCGGAGCGCCGCCCGCTGCAAGAGCGACTTCACCAGCCGGGCCCGGGAGGTGGTGAGTGCGGCGGCGGGCACCCAGGCCCCGGGGGGAGGACAGGACGCGCGGCAGCCGGGCTCCCCGGCGCCCCCTCGTCAGCGGCTCCGCCCGGGCGCCGCCGCGGGCAGCCCGCCCCCCTCGCCCCCGCCTCGGGGCGGCCCGCCGCGTCCAGCTCTCCCCGGAGGCCCGGGGCGAGCGAGCGGGCCCCGGAGCCGCCCGCAAGCGACCCCAGGGCAGCTCTTTCCCACACGGATGTGGGCTGGGAGCGCCGGCAGCCCGGCGGCTGGTGTGGCGGCCGGGGGAGGCTCCGACCCGCCTGTCGCCCGCGGCCCCCTCGGCGCGGCCCGGCCCGGCCGGGGGTGAGCCGCTCGGCGGCCGGGGCAGGCAGGGACCCCCGGGGGCGGCGCTGGCCGCGGCCCTGCCTGCGGGGACCGGCGCTCCTGATCGCCCAGACCCGGGTGTCCCTGGGGGCTGTGCCGCGGCCGTGCCTGCGTTCACACGCCTGGTTCCTCATGCCGGTGCCACGTCAGAGGGCGCCTCCGTACGAGCGTAAGCGGCGGTAACGTTCCACCGAAGTCTTTAGTGTTGTTGTTTTCCCCTGTCACGCGGTATGGCTGTGAAGTGCCAGTTCTGTACAAATGGCACGTGAAAGGGTAATCGGAACATTTTAAGACTTGAAAAGGCAAGCACCGAGAAGTTGAGGAGTTACAGAGCTGTAGGCTTACGAGCATTAATTATAATCCTCAGTCATGCTGTAAAAGCGTTGCAGGTAAAAAGCAGGGGGAAAAGTCTGACACCAAGGCAGGGTTTGAATTATCACGTTTAATAAGGCGCTGGACCATATTTTGAAAAACTAGGGGAAAAAGACTTCTCAGTACACTTTTTGAGGAGATAGGCTTACAGAGCACATATACAAGTTTAGGCCTAAATGAAGAATGCACAAGTGACCTTGTTCGGTCATTTTCGAACTTGTGATTAATTTAGTTTTCAAGCACAGATATTAATGTCACATTTCTGTGCTCATTCTACTTTCCCCAGTTCTGAGAATGAGTACTTAAAAATTAATGTGTTTTATAACACTTGATGTTTGATGTTCAGTAACTCAGTGATTTCTTTGAGGCCTAAGCAGAGGGTAGCAAGTTGGGTACCTGTTAAATGAACATATAATCATTAACCATTACAAAAAGCTGATTTAAGTGATTTGTCAACTGCGAGTTCTGTGGTAGGGATCTATCTGCAGTGATCAGAACAGTCCACAAAACTACATTCAAGCATTCAAGATCTTTTTCCATGAGATCTATCTTCCCCGCACCCCCACCCCCCATCTCCTGATTTTGACTAAAGATATTCCACATTCTGCAGTGTTAGAGAGAACAGGTTCCTTCAGTCTTACCCCAGAACAGGGTGGACTTTTTAATTTTTAACACAAATTTTGTGTGAGTGAATTCCTAGAATTCTAAAAAGAATTGAAACTTTATCACAGGGCATCATGTTGACATTTATCTGCGTTGTCAACATGGCTGTAACTTTTAAATCGCTATTCAGAACTCTAGCACTTGGGCTGATGCTGAGGGCAGGTTGTTGCCCTCTAAGGGTTTAGCACTAGACAGTGTTTGGATGGTTTGCTGAAGTGTTTCACAGTTGTTTGTGGTAGCAGAGGGAGCAAGAGGAAACCAGAGGTTTTCTTAGGTTACATTCTAGATACTTTTATAGCCACAGACTTCTGGTCATTCCCTCTGAAGCTTTTTACCCCATTGCCACCAGTACTGTCTCTGTCTGCACTTTGGGTTCTCCTCAGTTTCAGTGTCTCTATTCCAAATAATTTACGACCTTAGACTAGGCTCACACCCACTTCTTCATCCTAGTCTGTTTTTCTTTCTTCCCTTCCTACCATCAACATTGCTTTTGCTTTCTACCAGTTCTGGTTTTCTTCCTTAAGGTCCAGTGGAGGGCTGTGAAGATGATTAGGGGACTGGAACATCTCCCTTATGAGGAAAGGCTGAGAGAGCTGCCCCTGTTAAGTCTGGAGAAGACTGGGAGGGGATTTTACCAATGTATTTGAATATTTTAAGGGCAAGTGTCAAGAGGCTGGGGCCAGGCGCTTTTCAGTGGTACCAAGTGACAGGACAAGGGGCAACAGGCACAAACTGAAACACGGGAAGTTCCATCTGAATATGAGGAAGAACTTATTTACTTTGGGGGTGACAGAGCACTGGAACAGGCTGTCCAGAGAAGTTGTAGAGCTGCCTTTTCTGAATATGTTCAAAAGCAATTCTGTGCCACCTGCTCTAGGTGAACCTGCTTTAGCAGGGGGTTGGACTAGATGATCTCCAGAGGCACCTTCCAACCCTGACTGTTCTGTCATTATGTTTGTACTCAAGCCTAGCCGCACCTTTATATTTTTATTGCCCAGCCATAGTCCTGTGTAGCGATGGCGTGCTATAGCTACGTCCTTTTCCTCCCACTGTAGTCCTTTGTTTTTCCCTATTCACAGCTACTGTTTCCTGCTGGCCCCTGTCTCCTTTTTGAGCTCCTTGTCATTTCTGAGTTTCCTTGGGGCACTGTCGTGGCAACAGAAAGAACGACAAAGATGTGGATAAAAGTATCTTCTTTAATTGCAGGAGCTTCAAGTGAAGTAAACACCTAATGGCAACGTGGATGAGCTGAACAGTCTGTCTGAGGGGGAGAATGGGTTTAATTAGTGGTACTTACATAAACAATGACTTTGGAGAAGAAGCCAAGGCTTAAAATGTGTGCTGAAGCAGGTCTGAACATGATCATCAACATGCTGATCAATGAGTAGGATTGAGAGGGAGCCAACAACCTGCTAGACCAGAGACCAGCATTTTAACGTATGAATAGAACGTTGAAACTGCAGCTAGAAGAATAAGCTTTGTGGTAAAATAAATTATTACTTTAATTGCTTGTTTCAGCCACATGCAGTTTGGTTTGATTGTATATGCCAAACTCTTTTTCAAATAATTTATCATAGCCTCACAATTAAAAATTTAGCTGCTTCTGCCAAGACCATGCAAATGTAGTCTTTGATACATTCATTAGTTCTTTAACATTTCTTTTTCAAAAAGCTCCCCCAAAGCTAGTGAATTCTTCTATGTCTATGTATAGGTCTTTTGTTTATTGTTTAAGAAACATAACAAATGGTTAACTAGTTTGTTTTTAAAACTTGTGAAAGATACTGGTCAGAATCCATATAGAATAACAGTGAAGACTCTGAAAAACCTACACCTAGTCACCACTTTCATTATGCTGTATTTGGTTCCAGAATGGAATAGTTCAGTTGGAAGTGACCCACAATGATCATCAAGTCCAGCTGCCTGACCAGTTCAGGGCTGACCAGAAGCTAAAGCAAGTTGTTAAGGGCATTGTCCAAATGCCTCTTAAACATTGACAGGCTTGGGGCATCAACCACCTCTCTAGGAAGCCTGTTCCAGTGTTTGGCCACCCTCTTGCTAAAGAAATGCTTCCCAATGTAGAGTTGAAACCTTCTCTGGCCCAGCTCTAAACCATTTCCGCATGTCCTATCATTGGGTAATAGGGAGAAGAGATCAGCACTTCCTTCTCCACCTCCCCTCCTCATGATGCTGTAGAGAGCAATGAGGTCACCTCTCAGCCTCCTTTTCTCCAAACTAGACAAACACCAAGTCCTTAGTTGAAGATCTCCATTTGACATGCAAATATTGGAATACATAGGCAGTCTACACACAGACCTGCTCCTTTCATTATTATATTCTGGGTGGGTTTGCCTAGCTTCTTGCAGGCAGAGATGTGCTGACACAGCTGTGCTCCAAGCTGCGGGAGCAGTAGCCGGCCCTGGTCCAAACAGACGGCAGCACAGCTGGAGTGTGGGCTGGGCAGGCACTCAGCTGTGCCTGTAGCAGCCACACAGCTGTAGGATCAGAATTCTTCTTTCTAGCCCATCCCACCGAGGTTTTATATCACATTATTAATGTGTTTTGAGCACTTGGCTGAACTGTATTAAGTGATGTAACTCTCTTGTCATACATAGCGTATTTTCTTCCTTCTTTTTCCCCTGAAGAACTATGAGTTTTGCAATAGGATCTGATGAGGACTTTGGGAATGTTTGCTTTTTTTATTTTTTTGTCTTCTTCATAAGACAGACTCTAAGGGTCTTTAAGAAGAAAGATTGAAGGTCCATGGCATGTGGAGAAGAGGCTGGCAAAGTTGGAATAGTTCTTATTTTCTGTTGAATTTCAATTTTCTTTCCTACGAAGGCTCTGTGTCTGCACAGTGAGCTTCTGAAAATTTGTGGTGGAGTTTCATTGCACCTGGGAGATACGTTTATAAAGTCCTGCTTTACATTCTCAAAATTAACGTGATTTTTTTAGATGAATTAAAGTAGGCACAGAGAATGTGGAATGTAAGAGCTTTGACTTGCCTCAATGTTGTGTAGAGAAACTGGTTCAGAAGGGGGAGGATATATTTTGTGTGCTCTTGTAATTTCCGTTAGTCACAAACCATGCTCCAACATTCTGTATTAATTTGTATTTTTTCAAAGCTGACTTTTATGCTCAGGTGTACTGTATTGCTGCAGTCTGCGCAGAGCTGATGAAAGTATTTTTGTTTGAGATTAATTTGGTAACACAAGGATGTTTTGAGGTTATCTCAAACCATTGTACTGTTCGTTGTAGAGGCTGCTGTTGCTGGTGATACTGTTAAATTGTGACAACTGATCTGTTTGCCTATGGATGCTCTTCTAAATCAAAGACAAATGTTAATGGCCATGAACTTTTGAAAGGATTTTCTTTGCTCCAGCGTTGACCCATCACTGTTTATTTGGTTTGGGTTTTTTGGTCTGTCAGCTGCATTGTACAACCATTGGGTTGTCTGATATGTAATGAAAAATGACTAATGCTGTATGTATGGTGAAGTTTTTGGCATCTCTCCACCTGTTCACCAGTTGCATATTGACTAGGACCAAGTAAGAAATGATTGTTGAGGGATTCCCTACAACAAAGCTATAGTAACAGTGACAGACTTTCCATTGCTTGCAATTCATAGAAGACTGTCAGGATTCATTATGTATATGTTAGAGCTTTTTGGTCAATTAAAACAAAAGCAGCATTTTTTTTTTTCCCTTAAACTTTTACAGTGACACGGCTATTTAAATTGTAGTATACAGTGATACACAAGCTTGTGTTTCAGCTTGTGCAGACTTACCTAGCTCTGGTGGGTTGACCCTGGCTGGACACCAGGTGCCCACCAGAGCGGCTGTGTCACTGCCTGCCTCAGCTGGGCAGGGGGGAGGAAATACAGTGAAAGGCCCGTGGGTCAAGGTAAGGGCAGGGAGAGATCACTTGCTAATTGCTGTTATGAGCAAAACAGACTCGACTTGGGGAAAATTTAATTTATTGCCAATCATATTAGAATAATGAGTAAACAAAACCAAATCTTAAACCACCTTCCCCCACCCCACCCTGTGTTCCTGGGCTCAGCCTCACTCCCGATGTCTCTCCCTGCTCCTCCCGAGCAGCGCAGGGGACCGGGAATGGGGCTGGGGTCGGTCCCTCACAGCTGCCCCTGCCGCCCCTTCCCCCCAGGGGGAGGGTCCCCACACGCTGCCCCTGCCCCAGCCCGGCCCCCCCCGGGGGCGCAGCCTCCTTGGGCACCCCCTGCCCCGGCCTGGGGCCCTCCCCGGGCGGCCGGTGGGTCCCTGCTCCCCGCGGGCTCCATGGGCTGAGGGCACAGCCGGCCGCGCCGCGGCCTTCACCGCGGGCTGGGGGGGAACCTCTGCTCCGGCGCCTGGAGCCCCTCCGGCCCTGCCTGCACCCACCGGGTGTCTGCGGGGCTGCTGCTCGCACACCTGCTCACTCCTCTCTTCTACTGCATTTTTTTTGTGCAAAATTTCCGCGCCCCCCCCCCCCCCCCCCCTTCTTAAATTTGCTATCCCAGAGGCACTGCCACTGTCACTGATGGGCTCAGCCTTGCCCAGCGGCGGGTCCATCCTGGAGCCGGCTGGCGTTGGCTCTGTCAGACATAGGTAAAGCTTCTAGCAACTTCTCACAGAAGCCACCCTGCAGCCCCCCCCAGCCTTGCCACACAAACCATTAGTTTTTTGGTAAGGTATCAGATTGGAGATTAAGGTGAGTTAATGTGCTAAGTGATTGAAGAATGTTAGGGATTAGAGCAAAAATATTTTTAAAAAATTGTGTGTGAAGTAAGTGTTCAGTCACAAACATAAGCAGTTCAGCTATAGCATAGGCCCAGTTTATGTGACATTTGTTCAGAGATTCACTGTGGTCTTAAACCTGCAGTTTCGGACATTTTCAAAGATGATCAGTTTTGAAGGGTGTTTGGGACTTGAACTTCTGTTTTAGGACAATCTTAGGAAATCTGACTAAGCCTTTCTTGTTACTTTTTTATGACAAGTAAGAGCTATTGGGAATATCATCTGTCAAATAATGCTTCTTTCTTAGTTATTTGAAAATATGGAAGTAATGAGAATTTTTTATCATTGCTGACTGTCCAGTATGTGTTGGAGAAACGGAATCAGGGCTGACACAGCTTATTGACAGAAATAAACATAAATTAATGACCAAGCAGAATTTCATGGTGGGCTTGACTGCAGCCATGAATGAAAATTTGTGTTTTGCAAGGGAGATTCTCTTCTTCTTTAAGGCTTTGGAAAAAGCTAAAAAATTAAGTGTTGGAGCATAATTCTTCAAAAGCAATACGAGACATATCTGAAAACATATCCTTGAGAATGGAAAATTTGAAAGGTTAAATGCAAAATTTCAGAATGATCAAATGTCAGTGTTTGAAGCTGTTGAACGCATAAGGATGCCAGATTCATGAGGCTACAACATCTGTTATTCATATAAATTCTGTGTATGGATTCTGTAGAATGATTAACTGATTCTTAAAAAAAATTGGTATGATAGGCCAATAGTCACATCAAAAATATGTTCAGCTGCTCTGTACAAATATGTAACGAGGAGGAAAAATCCCCACATAAAACTTGACTCTGAAACTCGGTCTTATGAAAGCCAGAACAAATGACATGGAATATAAATTTTGAGCAAACCTTTTAATTGCAAGGCCACCTGACTTTCATAGTGTACTGCTCTGGGTACTCATAGGTTAGCAGTGGGTTTTTTGATTTGCTTTTTTGTTGTTGTGGTTGTTTTGTTTGTTTGTTTTTAATTTCACATATTCTTAGTAAAACAGCTTTTCATGCATACCTGCCTAAGTCCAACGTATCTCATTGTTTGGATGCAGCCCATGGGATAATTCAAAATAGCATTGCTATTAGAAGAGGTGGAGAGCTGATGTTTTGTCTTTGGTCCCAAACATGGGATCTTCCTGCACATCTTGGCAGTTTTGTATTTAGAATATTCTCATAGGAGAAGAAAGGGGTAGGTGTGTTTGTGTACGGTGTTCACAGTGGCTTAATCATTGCCACTGTCGCTGCATTAATAAAGCCTAAAAAAAGCGTGGGGAATGCCCAAACCAGTAGCTGGGTCCCCCAGACTGACCATATAGGACCAGCTTGAACAGCATAACATAATTATTGACATAGCAAAATTGAAAATGGGTGGTTTTAAACGTACATGCTTTCTGATCCCTTTCAGACTATTCAGGATTGTTTGAAGAGGTACTAAGAATTAAATTCAGCCACTGAAATTGTGTACCAGGTCTGGTTACAGTATATAATCAGTAGCTAGTACACAGCACTAATAAAGGCAAGTCTGCACAGTCACTGGAAAAATTCTAGGGGTTTACAAATCAAAAAATGTTTGGAAAACATTAGTAGATTATTAGATCTGGACTTCAAACAGAGAATTCCTTGTGCTTATTACGTTTTAGTATCATAAGAAAAAGGAGTCGGCTTGCAGATTGGGAGGTCACAAGCTTTTCCACTGCCTACTTTCAGATGAATAGTAGCTTTGGTAGTAGACTGGTACTGATCTGCTGATGCAGGGAGTAACACGGTCCCTGTTCAAAAAGTAAAAGTTATATGAAAATAAAAATTCCAAGTATTAAATGTTTTATCGGAATATGACAAAAATTACTATGCTGCTGGTTCTGAGTCAGGTTCAGGTTGGTGTCTCCAGAACATATCAAATTATATCTAAGCTTTTTAAAAGACCAAGAAATATTCAAAATAGTGAAATAGCCAGCTTGCTATATTAACTTTTTATAAGATGGGACATGTATTTGATAGGTCTAGAATAGACCTGAATGGGGATTAATCTGAAAAATTCCATATCTGAGAGTGGTACTGTTGAAGTCCATGGCAGAACACAAGCAGTGCATCAGACTGCATAGTCACGTAGTAAACTTACTTCTGTTGTTGTTGAGTAGCTGGTACTAACCAGTGCTATGAGGGAAGTGGCTAGAAGTGGTTAAAATGGTATGCTTTAGTGTTTTTGGTTTTATACTCAAACTAAAAAATTATAACCTGATTTACTAAGCTTAGTTTATACAATCATTTTGACTCTAATGATTACATAAGAATAACTCCTGTGAGAGAATATTTGGATGCAAGGGAAATATATACTGCTTATGGTATAGCCAATTATAGTCTTTATTAGAAATTAACGACTGTGCCAAATTTTGGACAGCAAATGATATTTCAGTTCACTTCTTAACTTTTAATGAGAGGTAAGTTCTAATAAATTGGGCCCATAGCTGAGGTCATTAGAATTAATTTTGACTTCTTCCATGTACAGTTATGAACAGTCACTTTTTTCCTCAAAGTTCATCGATGGTGCTGCATGTTGTACTCATTTACATGCATGTGGGTTTCCTTCCCCCATGTTCTAGGCAGAAAATACAATTCTAAATTATACTTTTCAAATGGGGATTTACAGTATACTGCTTTCTTAATATTTCAGGTTTATCTCTTCCCCTCTGCAAATTATGGTTAATGTTAGGTTTTTATTATGAGCATTTATTGTTTTTACTCCTCATTTCCTTTATCCTTTTTAGAGAAGAAATTTAGCCTGAGAGATGGAAAGGAAAGAAGTTGATAATCGTAATTAGTAGAGGAGAAATACATAAAAAGACTCTTTAAGGCAATAGCAGAGGCAAGACTGTTTTTAAAAATTTTTAGAAGATTTTTGGAGACGAGTGAAATGCTGACCTTGTTTAATGCAATAGGATTAAATACCAAATCCCTAATGTTCCCCATGTGATGCTTTGGGTTTTAGCAAAACTCACATCTGTAACAGTGGTGAGCATGTAGGTTGGTCTTGGGGGAAGAGTTATGAACTCTTACATTTTGGGAAATGTCTGTGCAAATGTCTGTTGCTGTCCCCCCTGCTTTGTTTGTTTGTTTTAAAGTACATTCTTAACTCCATGGGAATTATTTTCTGAACATAACTGAACAGCAGGATTGAAAGTTGGCTTGAGAGACGACTTTCCTTAGTTGCCTATTAATTTTGTTTTGAGTAACTGAACCTCATGCGGTGCTTGAGGAGTCCAGAAGTCTCTAAGGCTGAAATTCCTGTTTTGAGGATGTTGTGTTCCTCCTCACCTCACCTCCTTCCAGGTTGTGGGAGGTTCTTCCCTGACTTACAGTTGTTGGAGGAATTGTTATATCATGTAGCTGGTCACTACATACTCTTTCCTGACTATGGTTGTCCATTAAACTGACACCTCCTGTGAGTTCTTGGTTTGTCATCTTGCCACAAAACATAAAATTTGTTGAAGTTTGTGGTGCATATGGAAGCAGAAGAAAGCTGAGGTTTATCATATTTAGCCTCCTTTTCTCAAGCATAGGTTATATCGGTATGACATCTGAAGAAGGAGAAAGGTGGGCTAGGGGCAGCGTGGTGGGTCCTGTGGCATCTGAAAAGCTGCAGAGATGCAATGGAACAGAAAGACTGTTAACAAAGTGAGCAGGCTTAGCTGGAAGAAAATAGAATGATGTAGGTTGCAGAATAGACAATCTTAACATGAGAGGTAGAAATATGCATAAAAAAGAAAAAGAATTAATACCAGTGAATGATACGGAGGTTATGATAGACTACATCTAACTAGGAAAGAAAGGAAGGGAAATGGAAGAAGGAAGAGTGAGAGTGAAACTTAATACTTACACGTTAGTGAATTTAATCGCTGCATTCATGCTTTTTATTGTTTCTCTGAGTTCTTCATCAAAAGATTTTGGAGCAAGAACAGCTTATTATTTTGAGTACTTTGATACACTAGAAGCCTTGAGCTCTGTATTTATATTTTTTTAAAACATAATCTCTTATTTGGGACAGAAATGAACATAAAAATAAACAGACTTAAAAGAATATCAATGTGATTTGTTAGAGATTTAACTGTTGGCATTTATTTTTCCAGGTGTTAGCAGTGAGGCCAAAACAAAGCTGATTTTTTCTGGAAGTTAGTAAATTTAAGGTTCCGATACTCCTCCTCCCTCTCATTTTTGAAAACAGGACAAGTTTGGTGGAGAGAAGAACTTACCTGTGACTCTTCCCAGCATCCTGCAGTTCTCATTTTCTGTGTGGATGCTGTTTCCTGCTTGATAAGTTAGGTAAAAGGGCTGTTCTTGTACACTTGAAAAGTACTATTTTTGTTAGCTTCTGCTAAATCTAGACTTGGACTAAGATGTTTTCTTCTCTGTGGCAATTAGCAAACAGAATTTCTGAGTGATCACACGTTACAGCATTGAGATCTGAAGTATATCGGAATATTAATAAAATGTGGAAAAATTGTAATTTAGGATGTGATCAGCAAAAAAAAGTTTAAACCTAATTTCAGAGAACAGCTATTTCAAAGCATAAAGATTTTGCAGATTCTCACAAAAATCAATTACCAATCATTGCTTTCAGTGGGTAGCACTGACACATGTTCTTGCTAATTGGGGCTGGGTTTGGTCATCATGGTTAGTTATTGCTGTAACGCTGAGCTGATTCCTTGTGATTTTTGGTAATGAGTGGATTAAGTTTCTGTGTGTGTCACCACAGACAAAAGGATATAATTTTACAGTGCAAGGTTATGTAATTATATGCTCTGTCTTTGAAATATATTTTTCAGACGGGCAAATATTAAAACCTAGTATGATAGCTTCAGCAGTGAAAGCAATTAAAGGGTGAAAACTGGAGCTATGAATAATTTCCAGCAGTTTTGGGAAAATGTTCTTTAGTGTTGAAAATATTACATGTTATAATTGCATAGAATTTTAAATGATGGGTACTTTCTTGAAAAGAAAGGTTTCCTGACTTCAGGGTGGTGTGGCAAAGCTTTCTGTCTGCCAAAAAAAGATATTTTATTGGTCATCAGGTACTAGCCTTAAGGTGTTTGTTGTCCCTTTTTACCTTTTCATTCTGACTCTGCCTTTCCTTTTCATGGAGGGTGGTGAGAGCAATAGAGAAGTGGATGTACTGCATCTGCTCAAATTTAAATCTCTTCCATTTATGTAGGTATTGTCCAGCATTTGAAAAACAAAACAAACAAACCAAAACCCAGATACAGTTAAATGTAATCCTGCTTCTTTTCAGTCCTTGCTTTTCCATTATTAATACACTGCTTGACTGGATATTTCCTTTTTTAGTTGAATTTTAAACAACTTTGAATGTGGCTGTAATCTCACTGATTCTGAATTGAATATTTCATTTCTGTAGTACAAGATGCAACCTCTCCCTGCCTCGGTTGGGTAGCAAATATGAAATGGGTTTCAAGTGAATATCAGTGGAGGTTCTGTGAGGATATCCAGAAGCTCTTAAATGTTATGAGGTTCTGTGGTTGAAAATAAGAGAAAGGGTCTTGGTTTGACTGATAAATTTAATAGATCTCTAATATGGAGTGGAATTCTAATTAGAATTCTAATATAGTCATTCAGTGTTGTGGGTTTTTTTTTACGGAAAAAAAAATCCTCAAATGTTTAGACCAGGTGAAAGTAAAATATCACTACATTTAGAAGATCAGAAATAATCCTGCTGCAGGATTTGTGAGGGTTTCTGGAGTAAATTACATACCTAGGGCCTGGCAGGTAAAAGAGGAGCTGAGAATGGACCACCAGCTTGCACAGCAGCCCACCATGGATGTGGGGGGGACTCCTCATGCACTGGCTCCATGGCAGCAGTGTGCGGGGGACTGCCAAGTAGTCAAGAGTCCTCAGCCTCCAGAGAAGGGAAAAGTCGCTTAAAGGGGAAGGAAGACAGGGGAGTTTTTCAGCAGTGTGCTGAAACCAAGGTGTTCTAAGGAGCACTGGTATTTTGGGGAGGAAAATATGCTTTGTGAGTTCTGAGTTGTTCTAGAAGTGTTGCATCATCTGCTGGTTTTCAGATTTACATGTGTAAAATATAGATGCAATTGCATCATGGTTTTTTGTTGGGTTTTTGTTTGTGGGTGGTTTTTTCTCCTATTTTCAGGTGGTTTGGATGTTCTTACGAAGTAGAAAATTTTGAATTTCCATTTTTTTTGAGATATCTTTTACAGAAATTCCAGCTTTCCTTTGAGATGTTTTGGCTGAGCTAATGGTCTCATTTCCACCCCCACCTATCTCCATTTTAATTTTTTTCTTGCCTTTACTCTTGCTCTTTCCTGGAAAAGAAGCAAAACATTGTGTGAGATGTAGAGGAACATACTGCTTACTCTTACAACACTTTATGTATAACTTAAGGCATGTTATACATTATATCTGTCCTTTTTATAATGAGTTCATTTATATTAAAAATAAATGGTGATAGCAAAATGACGTGTGAAAGACAAACATGTAATGGTGATGAAAACCATTTAATGATTAGTAGGGAGGCAAATATTTACTGAAAATAAAAACCATGTCTGAAGGCTCTAATGCTGACTTTTGGAAACAGTACCATGTTGTGGTATTTGCAATACTGTATGTCCTGTACAGTAGATATTGTTGAAAATTGCTTGGGAACTGGAGCTTGCAATTGTAAGCTTGGAATGTCCTGCAGATAATTAAGTTGTGGTCAGGCTTTAGAAAAATAAAAAGTTCTCGAACTATGATTTTATAAACATGTTACAATAACATTTCTTTATATTTAACAGTTTTTTTTATAGAAAGCTGATACTCTCATGAGGCATTTGCTAAAGGTAAAACATCAAGAAAGAAAAAATATTAAATTAAAACTTCACTTAGGATGTTGACAGTTGGCTTGTAATATTAAACAGATGTGTGTGTTCTTGGGGTATTCTTTCAGAACTTTGTTGCATACCCATTTTCAAGTGACAGCTACAAATTTTTGATTAATTTTAAATTCTGCTTTCTTCAGTTGTCTTTGTTCTGTATTATTTTCTTCAGGTCGATTCAGCTGGACAGTGTGATGTATACTGTAGTTTCTGCTGTGATACTAAAGTGAAAGTGATCCTTTCTGTAGGCTTAAATTAAGTCATAGCTCATTCAGCTATATAGAAAACTTACTACATATGCAAAGATTCTTGAGCATGATAGTACCTTTGCATGTGTAAGTAGGGCATGTATTGATTCTGGTTGTGGATATGGCAGGGCATAATTGGCCTCTTCAGCTCCTAGTAAGTACTGCACCTAGGAGCCAATACCAAAATAAAGAAACTTGTAAGTTTTTAAAAGATGGAAGTTTTAATGAAACATAGAGGAATTACCAATTAAAGGAAAAACATACTAAAATGACAAAATGTTGTATCCGGTTCTGATGTCAACCTTTTCCTGAAATGTGGTGGTAGTAGGTTGTTTTGTTTGGGTTTTTTTATATGAAAGTGCTAAAAAAAATCTAAAAACTGAAAAATCTGCTTTGTGGTGTGAATTTTTTCATCCTATTTTGTTAGGGGACATGATCACAAGAAAAAGTCTCCAATTTGTGAAAAAGCAAGAAGATGATAAAGTGCTGAAAAAAGTACACATTATTTGTGGTGAGATTCAGCTGATCCTTGATTTGGTAGATTCTGTATCACTTGAAATCTCTTAAGTCAAGTGCATGTGTTCCAAAATACATACGAGACTCAACAAGTAATGCAGGAGTTAATGCGTAGGGATGACTCAGGAATTCCTTTTTACATATGGGACACTGCTTCATACCAAAGCAAAGAGTTGGATACTGGTTTTCCAAATCCCAGACTACTGCTCTAGTGACCTATGACTCTGATCAATCTGACCTTAGACTGTGTGAATGTATGAATGTTCTGTCTTCATTTTTAATAATAAATGATCTTCCAGGAAACAATGTGTTAACATATTTCTAAAATAAAACAGTCATATTGACTTCACAGGGTGCTTAATCTAATGATGTACCACATAAGTTACTTACCATGAAGTAAGCAACCACTTTTTAATGGATAGTAGGTTTTTTTCTGATTTCTTCCTCACAAATTTTGGAGGACGAATGGATGTACAAAGACAGTGAAATGAGCTGTATGGTGGTTTTTTTAAAAGAATTTTTTAAAAGACTTTTTTAAGTCATTAACCAATGTGAGGTATTCATTGATTAAATACTACTACATTTCTGTAGTCTGCACACTGACTCAGTTTCATGTATGTGAATTGAGTACGCCCTTTGTCTTTTAAAATTTGTGTAAAGACACAATACACCATAATGTGAGACGAGCTTATTGTAAGAATACACTTTATTTCTGTTAATGTTGTTGTTTCTAATTCCTAAGAATTTTAGCTCACTGTGGAACCCTTTAAAGTATAGAAGGGAAATACTTAACGAGATCAGATATTGTTTCTTATGGGCTTTGAATATGATGTAAAGGACCATACAGCAAATAGAGGAAAATACTTCTTAGAGATAATCAAAATATGAAGGGGAAGAAAAAAGGGAAAAAATATCAAAGAGTTAATTAGTTGGTCTAAAATGTGACCTAGTATAACTTTTTATATCTTATTTGCTTCTGTGATGTGGCATACAGAATGCACGGTGCTGTGGTCTAACTGTTACTTTGCCACTTCTTCACAATTTGTCTGAAAAATAACAGTAGTTTTAGGAGTGGTTTGTGGGTTCACACAATACACTTGAAATACTATAATTTTATTTTGTAGGGAAATAAGGCATGTAGATTTCTTTTGAAGGAAGCTTTTTTCTTTGCCTATAGTGAATGAGAAGAAGCCTTTTCTGTATAACTGGTTCAGATCAAGTCTTATTTTACTGAATTAAGCATATGTACCCTATGAAAAATTCTAATTTGAGTATTCAATTTTAAAGAAATACATTTAAAAGCATCCATTAGAGATATGGGAAGGAAGATAATGCAAATATTACATGGATTTGTATCTTTTGAGTAAATTTGTGTGCTTGTTTTTGGACACTAATAAGAATCAGAAGTTTACTTCAAAGACCATTTTTTTTTTGTTGTTTATACATGGTTGTTACTGATGCTTTTTCATTTAAAAAAGGGCTACTATTACAAAACCCCATGATTTGTTTGCAGGCATTTTATGGATTGAACTATTTTGAAAATACCGATTTGTATCAATCAGTTCTTAAAATACAATGGGAGAAGTTTCTTCTTTCAGTGAGACTTGTAAGTTGTAGTGCACAGCCTGATGATAGGTACAATCTTCTGTCAAAGTAGGCATACAAATAACAGTTATTAGCATGCATCTTTCTGCTGGGGCTTTGTGGTGGTTGGTTCTGACTTCAGGTTTTGTCCCTTTTGTGGGGGACTTTGAAATAATATGAATAAAATGTTAATCATGGAAATTACGCAAGAGAACTTGCTATGCTCTTAAGCCTCTTTCATTAGCACACTTGGGAGACAGGGGGAGATTATATTAATGTATTTCCTATTATCCTTATTACTGGTGCTTAAATATTAAAACTGTGGCAGAACAACTGTATAGGTGTTTGATCCTACAAGGATAACTCTTTGACTGAGGCTGTTGCCAGTGAGATATTGTTGATTAAACGCAAATATATGTTGTAACAAAACCCACTTTCTTATTGGAATTTTATAAGCAAGGAGATTGTTGTAATGCAAATCAACTGAAATTCTTGAATAGTAAGTTGTTTGGAATTAAGTTTCCTACCTCTTTTATGAACTGAACTATTATATTGCCTTCTGATTGCATGGTGAGTTTTCTGCTTTAAATTGCTATTACGGTAGCTCTGAGAGTCCCTAACTGAGAGCAGAACTAGATATCCTCCATGGAGCATGTGAACTTTTAACTAAACAAGACATTTAAAGCTGCAAGATGAAATCCTGGTTGTACTGAAACAGGCTGCAGAGTTATGGTTGATTTAATTGGGGAAAAGCTCTTGTAAAGAATTCTTAGCAGAGTGAAAGTTTAATGCTTCTTGTTTGTTCCGTAATTTATCTTGTGATTTGAGAGTGAGGATGAAGGCTCAAATAAGACAGTACCAAAAGAGAAGTCTCTTAAGTGCTTTTTTTTTTTTCCCCAATACGTTGCTTTTTTTTTTTTTTTTTTGCTTTGTAAGAAGTGAACAGAATTTGTTGGCACTATTCATACATTGTTGAATTGGGTCCTTAGAGAGCATTCTCAGAAACTTCTGACAAATGGGGAGGAATTATGAGTAAGGACATGTCTAATCTGTGTTATTTCTTCATATTTCCCTATGTATTCTGTACCCTACATCAAAATAATTCTACAAATATTTATGCATAACAGTTTTTGGGCAAAACTTGTGAGTATTCAATGAGGTGTAGTTTTGAAAATATGTACGAGTTGTAGCAATTAACCTACATGCACATATATAATTCTGGAAAATGGACAGCATATTACATTCAAAGACAGGATCTGATAGACCCAAATTGCTTAAAACATCAGTTATTGAAGATGTCCCCCTGGGACTTTAAGAAACCATTTAACAGATGAAAGTACATTTTGAAAAGTTTGACCTTACAGGCAATCATAAAATGAATCAAAACAGTTCTTTCCTCCCCTGAAATGTACAGAGCCCATCTGTATCTAATCCAGTAATTACAGACTGAGTTCAATTACCTTTTCAAACTTGGAGCAGACTGGAGACTAGGCAATGAACAAACATAGGGTTTTGTCTAGACCTCAATTGACCACAGTCTAAAACTTGAATTTATATCTAGTTTTATTTTTAGCTTCTTTTGGTAGATTTTAAAGGATTAATTTTGTTACCTAGTTGCTAGATCATGAAAGTTTTTACTTCCTGATATAGTGTTTACGACTACATTTTTATCCCAGTTAATAAAATGACACCAAGTCCTGAGAGTTTACAGGATATATCATTTTAAATGTAATGGAAGTGGGTTAACCAGCTTTTCTGAGTCTTTAATATTGCTACAATGAAATTACGAAAGAATCTGAGCAAAATGATGTAATTTTGTCTTTGTGCTTGTATCCGTATATTTGATGTTCAGATTAAAAAAACCAACACACCAACTTTGATGTTTTTTGCTCTCTTAGAAAAATGAACCCCAAACCTACCTGACTGCAATATCACCAGTAGTTGACACTGATTAAAAACTATGCTGAAAACAGATTTTTTTGACTGTTTTTATTAATTTATTTCAGTTAAAGCAGACAGACTATCCATTCAGCCATACGGACAGAGTTGAAGAGTATATATACAGCTACAAGTTGTAGCAGCTAATACAGGTTATCCCTTTGACCACCAAGCTGAGGCCCAGGCATCTTTTGATATTATCCCACAAACAAAACAGAGAACATAATATAAATCTTGCTGAGAGGTATCATGCACTGTGTTCACTGTCTGACATAGTAACATTGCCAACATAATGTTCTTACTCCTTGTCCAATGATTTATGTGCAACCTTCACTTGAAAAACGTTCTTTGCAATAAAGATGTGTGTAGTTTGCAGAAACCAACCACAGTGTGCAAGACTTTTGTTGTTACAATAGTGCATTTCCTATCTCTTGGGTAGCAGTGGAGAAGCAGTGATTAAGGACAGAACAAACACTGTATTTTTAAGTTTTAATTGTGCAGTGTGCTTTTGATGGAATAGTGTCTCTTGGCAAGTGAAGGCTATGGTAATTGGTGTGTTTAGTTTAACTTACTGATTCTTAATAGTAATCAGCATTTTGTAGCAGTTGCTGTAATTAGTTAAGAATGTGGTTCATGACCACTTCCAAGTCAACACATATTTAGCAAATAAGGCATACTGTTCCAATGAGTAGTAAATTTGATGTGACAAGCAGGAATCTTTTGATGTTTAATTGGTTTTCCTTGTAACACTTGAGAAAAAACTGATCTAATGAAATGTTGCGTTAACTGTAAAGCTGAGAGGCCCAAGAGATTGTATTGATTATAAAACTATAGAGACAAAATACATTCAGTATAGGCATGGGAGGAGTTCTCTTAACGTTTGTCTTCTGGTTTTTGTAGTGTATAGTACAATTTTTTTGTAATTTCTGGATGAATGATAGTGTTCTGAAAAGGTAATACGGAAATAGATAAAATTTTCATAGTTGTAATTTTAAAGCAAAATCTATAATAGTGTATGATGAGGAAACGTAGAAAGTTTTGGTATATAACATCAGTCTGGGTTTTTTTTCCTTTAAAAAAAGGATAACTTTCATGCATTCAGAAGTCAGGAAATCCAGTCTTCAATTTCAGTCCTTCATCAAAATCCTATTTACACAAAAGCACTGAGAACTTGTTTCCTCCCTGCCTTAACTCCACATCAGGAGCTAAGACCCTTCAGCTGTTGCTAATAGTGAATGTTATATTCTGTTGTACTATCAGATTTGTATTAGTAGATTTATCATAGAAGGTGGGACCATATGCTGTCTAAAAACATTGAGTCCTTCCGATAAGCCTGCTAGCACTTTTTTTTCTTCTCCTCTTTACCATAATGGCCATAAGAAATAAAAATTCAACCTGGAAATTCTAGTAAAGTTTATGCTGCCACTCAACGTACCACCAGGCTTTGTAATTGAAAGTAAGGATGGTTGATACAAATTTCTTAGTTTTTCATTCATGTAATAAAATTGCATTATAGCTTCATAGGAAAAGGCTACTACATCCAGGATGTGGAATCTGTTACTTGTGCTCCATTTCATTTTATAGGGCTTCAGTGTTGCACGGAACTACAGAAACAAGGCGTTTTAGACCAACAGATAAAACGAGTATGTTCTGAGAGTAAGATAAGGCAATGCATTTAGTCTGTAGGTTTGTTGAAATGAGAAGTCTAGATTTTCCAGTGTGTACCCTCAGATCTAGGTGATTTTAATACTGAGGTGTAGTGACATCTCCTCTCACCCCAAATGCTAAGGCTACTAGCAGTAATCATTGAGAGTAGTGCTTGCTGCAATAGACAAAAATTATGTTACACTAAAAATGGAAAAAAAAACCTTTTATAGTCTCTCAGAATCTTTCATGACCTTATCAACTCTCTGTTTGTCCCAGGTGAGGGTTGGTTAGTACAGTTCTACCTTTTTGCCCATTAGCAAAGGACTTTGTGTTGTGACTGTTGTAAGAAACTACCAGATTTCACTTAGTTTCATTCCAGCAACACTGCCTAATAGATTTTCTGCCATGTGCATTGCATACACTTTATATTTGTGATGTAAAAAAACCCAGTCATCCTATTATTTTGTAAAAAGAAACTCTGTTTTCAGTTTAACAGAAGAGGAAATTTTAAAGGTGAAAGTATCTGACCATTGTGTCTCAGTAGACATTTTTGTGTTGACTGTTTTCAAACCAGATTGCTTAAGTCAGCCCTTATTGTATGTATGTCCTCTGCCTCAGAGCACACGCTCCAAACCAGGCAGAAAGCACACATCTTTTAACTGCCATCGGTCAAATAAACGCATTTAATTTTCCTTGAAAGGTCATTTTTAAATCTAAAGGGAATATTCACTATGTTATAATCCCTGGACTTGACTTTGCAAAAAATAGTGGCTCTTCAGGAGTCACCCCATTTTAAATGCGTGAAACAGAAGAAAAGGAGTAGGTTTCTTTTGCCTTCATTTGTTACTTCCAGCTCTTACTTTTTTTTTGACAATGTGTGCTTTTATTTCTGGCTCTGTGTGTCATATTTCATCATAGCTCTCTGTTGAAATCTCTCTCACAATTATTTTCTTATTTGTTTGCACACCATTTGGTTCCTTTGTTACTGTATTTGTTTCCTGATTTTCTGCCAGCACATATTACAGTATTAATAGTTGCTTGTTTATTTAAATGCTTAGAAAACTTTAGCTGCAGGAAGGATAAATTGGTTGCCCACAAATATCTAGTTAGTTGTTTTACTGTCTTTCTATAGCAGATGTCTGGCTTATTCATTTTGTTGCTGTTTGATTTGTCTTATAAGGCAGAAATTAAAAGGGCACTCCATGTGAAGTTCTAATCTATATAATTAATTTTTGCTTTTTCTTTTTTCCCCCCTCTCTTGTCCAGCTCTGGCTTTTTGCACTTCTTCCTTTTCTTGACTCCATTCATATCATTAATTAGTGTTTATAATGGCTACTAATTAAAGCAATAAAAACATGCATGCAGTCATTAAAGCTACCCTTTTTTTATTTTCTAAAGTGCAAATTCCTCAAATCAGTTTAAATAAAAGGAAGATCATGTTCAATTACTTAAACTTCATCAAAAGACACAGTTCACCTAATTTGATGCAGTGCAACTAAATATAGCTAAACAAAGTTATGTTAGTAAAACTTTCTATTTAGGCAATGGGTTTTATTTTCCTTCTCTGTTTTTCTATCGTTAGGCATTTTTGTCTGCCTCCTCTGTACTTATTGATGTTGTATTCATGTCAGACAGATGCTTGAGTTGCTTATTGCAGAAACAGCATTTGAATCATTATGAAGGGGACTGGAGAACATACAGGGCAAAAAAGAAAAAAACCACTTCAAACTGGTTTAGATATCATGGCTTTCAGTGTCTGCACTGCTGCTATACAGTTATACAGTGCATTCAACAATCTGCATTCCATTGGTATAACATTAGAGCTGCAGGCATTTGAAATTGTTATGTGTTTCTGTGGCAAAAAACTATAATTTCAGGATGTTCTGGTTCTAATGCTGATGTGCCAAAGAGTAAAACATGCTATTAAAAACATGAGGTCACATTAACCCTCTCTGTGCAAGCATATATGTGTATATGTATAGCATACGGTGTTTTGTTTACACTATTTTGAGAACTTTCAAGGAGAATATTTTGCATCCTAGTAGATATAATTGTTGGTTAGGGGGGTGTGGTGTTTATTCCCACTATTGAGTGTGGGGGGGTTGTTTTATTACCCTACATAAGGGTCCCATTCTTCCAAGTACGTGGTAGGTCTTATGTCTCTGGTATCTAACATTTGTTCTGAAAATAGTTACTGCTTTAACCAGGATGTATCTTATGATCTTTAAGGGTTTTTCGTTCTTTACCTTAGACCATGCTCTTCTGCTCTGGTTTTTATTCTCTCTTAAATCAGTTCTTCCCTTCCTTCGCTCTTTGGTGTTGCTTTTGTTTTTTCACCTCTATGCCACAGTGAGCTTTACCAGCTCCTGTTCCATCTACTCATGCAGTCAGGTATCTGCTTGATATTTACCAAGTAATCTTGACCAGTCTCCTTATGATAAATTCTCTTCCCAGTATTAAGCTTTCACGTTTTAATTCTGATTGATAGCTTTAAAATTTTCATCTGAAAGTTGCTTGTGAGATAGCTCCCCGGTGGGGAAGGTACCTCATGTTTACCTTTCTCTCGTGTTGAGTACATCATGCCAGTGCATGGGCAGAATACTGAAGTACTGATGAAAGATATTTCAGTAACATTGACTCTTCTGTAATGCAGAGCAGAACTGTGGAGCAGTGGTATGGCATCTGTAATCAGGTGTTCCTAATCCAAATGAAAACTGGAAAACATAGCATCACCTCTGTCCTCGACATGACAGACTGTTCACAGAATTCAGGTAGGAGCTGTGAAACAGTGGTGTGGCAGATTGCAGTAGCATTTTTCCCTAACCTTGAGTGAAAATTGTATACAAACCAGTATCCATCTTACAATAGATACTCCTATTTCTACATATGCATATCTGCTGAAACACAAGTATTTTCTATCCAGTTCTTTTGTTATTTCTCCCCTGCAATGCAGTGCATCTAGATACTGTGGCCCAACCTGGGCAATCTAGTTGTTAAGGCAAAAGACACAGAAGTGACAGTGATTTCTTCACTGTGAACAGGTTGGTGAGACACAGTAAACTGCTTAATGGACACTGAATCTTAACACAGAGCTGCTTAGGAATTCTTACAACTTAATCAGTAAACTCGTAGACAGTTTGTATGTGTTTACGTGTTGACATGGTGTTGGTTTAGTTACTTGATGGTTCCTTCTTGCCCTACATACAGCAATGTCCGTGTGTAGATTAGCAGAAGATTGTGAAGAATATGGCCCCTATGAAAACTCTTAACATCTTTGAAATGTTCATGTGCCACAAGGTGTTGAAAACCTGACGTTGCCCGTAAAATACACCTTAAAAAATTGGGGGTGGGGGGTGAAGCAGTCCCCATTTTATTCTTTCTAGCAGATTGTGCCAAGTAAAGTCAGAACCCCAGTTCATTTTTCAAAATAGTGTTTTAATGGATTTTGTCTTCGGAAGCTTTTCTGATTCATCAGTTTACCAAATAAGCACAGTCTCTTTCCTCCCACTGGTAGTTAACATGATCTTATCTCAGTGTATTTAAGGTGATGGGTTACTGAAGTGTGCTCTCACTACAAAGTGCTTGTGAACATAAATCTGTCATGTGTTTCATAATCTTGCTTCTTAAGATTGTCTCACAGCTTGCTGGGTGCTCAGTTGTATTTATAGTCACTTGATAATTTCAAAATGGAGACTGTGTTGCTTTCTTGAGCAGCCTTGGAAATAACACCATAGTTTTCAGCCCTTTCTTTTTGGAGGCCCTTTGGACTTGACTACTGGCTGAAACCTTAGACTTGATGCAGCAGTATACAGTGGTGGTACGTCTCAGTACCGATGCCGTTTCCTTTTATTTCAGCCAACCCTTTTCTTTCCTCTTGTGTGTGTGTGTGCTAAGTATTTGCCTTAGGTTTTTTTGGTTTGTTTCTGTGTTCTCTCCCTATTTGCACACTACATATTTTCTTTTCTGTGGATGCATACCATCAAAAAGGTACCCACTATATAAAGCTGCTGGTTACTATGAGTTTGAGGTTTTATAGAGACAGAGATAGTGCTTTGACAATTTGACATTACGGAGAGAGGTAGCCTATTACAGTAAATAGGTGAGTTAGCTAGAAGACAGGAATGGACTGTTGTATTTTCAGGTATCTTGTATTGCCTTGGAAAGTTCACTTCACTGAGTCTCTTCATTCTCATTTGTATGGGGAGGCCAAGCTTTCTTACGTCCATGTGAGCCTTGAGTTTGACTGAGTCTCCTAGTTCATTCTCCTTTATGGACAGGGATAAGAGGAGGAGGCCAAGACCAGAAGCTTCTATCTCCTGAACACTTCAGATTTGGTACTCTGGCTTATGAATGATTACTGTCTTTTTAGAAACTTCTGGCTTTTAAGCACCTTAATTTTCTTTCTTCCTCTTTTTCAGTTATATATCTGTCATTGTATAATAGAATAATTTGGTTTAGAGTATAGAATTCAGAGTTTAGCTTTGTAGTGGTAAATAAGGTTATTTTTTTTTTTCTGATATGGTCTGATAATTTCCTATTGATATCATTGGGGAGACTCTAGAAGAAGACCTTGTATGCAGGTGATGTAATAGCTGGAAGTGCCATGTAATAGTTTATCATAATACATATGGGAATTAGGGAAATAATCTGTTAGGTTGTATTTCTTTTGATAAACATTCCTTCTACTAGATACTCACATCTTTTTCACAACTTCTATTAAATTTATGTGGCTGTTACAGGTGTTCCCACAGGAAACTATTTGAATCTATTGTGATGTGAAGAATTTTCTAGGTTTTTAGGCTATGATTTTTATTTTGATGTTATATTGTGAAGCATATCAGTGTTTCCTCATGAACTTCAAGTTCTTTTCCTTGCTTTTTGAAAATATGGCAGACACTGATGCTCTTTTAGCTCTTGCTTAACTGAGCTATAAATATTTAATTATTTTAATCTTGAAGTTCTTTATGTGTTACCAGTTTTTGAGGGTCTGCATGCAGGAATGTTTCATGCAACCTAGTAAATACTCTTAGTCTATAGGAAACACTGTTTTTTTCTGAACACAATGTCATTTTTTTAGCTATGCTGTCATACAAAAATGTTTCCCGGTTTTTGCTTTTTTTCTCCTCTGCTATTCCCAGACTTTCTATATGAAAAACTCACATTTTTTTGTGTGCTGTCGTCTTGTTGGCCTCACAATGTCGTAACAGTTTCTCATGACTGCTCTTATCGTTAAAAATGTTTCTTACATTTAACTTCAGGTTCTTTAATCTGAAGAGTCTTTAACTTTTATCTTACTGATTGACATCTATCTTGAGTAAAATTAAAATATGCAGAAATCTGAATGCTTTGTTCAAAACACTTAAGTGAGTATGATTAAGTTGTAAGAAGTAGCCCATCAAGTAAAATCTTATGACTGCATACAAAGCTGTCTGAATTAAAAAACCAGAAACTCAACTTTCATTTGCAATAGCTGTGTTCTGATTTTCATTAAATAAATTATGTTTTACTCTTGTTTAAACTCAAGATTAATTTCTATGGTTACAGCAGATATAAATCTCTAGATTGCTTTTAAAAGGGATTGTTTATTCAGAACAGGACTGACAGTCTCTCCTTAAGAGAACCTATTATTTAATTTTATTTTTCTAAGTTTAAATGCTTAAAAATATTTGTAATGATACCCCAAAGGCATCATAAAAATGTAAAAATAATTATATTCTAAAATTACCAAAATTACAGGAAATGGACATTTAAAAAATCTTACTGAGATTCATGGCTGAGAAAAAGTGAGAAAGGAAAAGTGCCTTTACTTTACAACTTAATTCTTGTTAGGAGTTTTTGCTTTCAGTGATTAAAAATATACTTTTGAATTGGCAGCATTACTCAGATGCGAAAGAATAGCATTGATTTCCCTTTTAATAACAGCTAAAGCTTACTGCTCCCAAATTCTGAAAGCACTTTCTCGGGAGAAATTTCTACATGACTATCTACTTGGATTTTTTCAAGTAGAAATTATTCTCGGCCATGATTGGAGGGGACACCAGTTTTTTCACAGGCCAAATCAGTTGGCAGATAACCCTAGGTAGATCAAAACCAACACGAACAGCATGTTGTGGTAAACAAATGCAGGGATCCAGAGACACTTTTTCATGCCACATCATATGTTACCTTGGGAAGCGAATGGTTATTTGGTAAACTTACTAGAAATATGAAAGATCAATGTACTGTAGGGGAAGGATTTTTCTCAGACATTACGGCTGGACTTTGGTAATATCAGAAGATTCTGGAGTGGGGACAAGGTAAGGCGCTTTTGTTCTCAGCGATGCTTTTAGGCCAGCTTATGCTGTGATGAACTTCTAGCCCTTCCTGTAGTAGTTGAGAACCTGATGTGCTTTGCCTTGATTCCATTCTGTAAGACACTTACGTTCCTTACAAAGGGGCAGGGTGGGGGGAATGAGATAATATTAGCAAACTGGATTTCAGACTCTGTTAGTGTCCGTGTCTGGTCCAAGAGTTATTAAAGGGATTATAATTTTTTTTGCTACTGTTGTTTTCCTCACCTCAGTTTAGCCAAAATTTTTGCTGTTATAAGGAATAATGGAGAAGAGTTATTCTTCTTGGGGGTGGAGGAAGGAACTTTTTGTTTTGTTATGCTTCCTAGGTGCTGTAATAGAAGAATAGTAGCTTGCTCAGAAAATGCAGCAAAGCAGTCTATTTGAAGTGGGTTGGAATGGAAGAGGTCCGTGTGTCCGATCAAGAAACTCTGTCTAGATTTACCTAAGATGTGAATAGCCTCTATCAGTGCATCATTCTGGATTAGATTTAAGGACTTAGAGTGACCAGAGCCCAGCAAGTTCCTAAGATGTAGGGCAAATGATCCAGGTCTTGGGGTTTCCTGTTAAATGAGGAGGAGGAGAACAAAAAAAAAGAGGGGTGGGGGCTTTGTCTTAATTTTTCTGCCAAAACCATAAAGCACTTGGATGAAAATCTTAATGTGTTCAGATTTGACTTAGTTCCAGTATATTTATTTATTTGCTTGTGTGCCTGATCTGTATGTGTTCCTTACATAAGGAATCATAAATTTCTCATTTTCAGCTGGGTGTTTTCTTGGTCCAGTTTAGTGTTTTAGTGAAGGAGAAACTTATTTGGCATAAGTGCTAGAGCAACCACTAAAGTAATGTTTCATCTACGTAATTCAAATGAAGGTGTTGAAAGATAATGACAGGATTTTTGTGCTAAGAACACTGTTACACCAACGACAAAAGTCCAGAAAAAATAGACACGGAAGCAGAATGATGCTTGTCCCCATGAATCATATTTGACAGAGCATTAGGATTTTGAGACAGTGCTGTGCCAGTTCGTGCTGCATCATGTATAGGTGTATTAGTATAAATACACCGAAATGTAGAACTCTGAATGAGAAAGGCTTGGCAGAGGAATGAGGGACTGCCACGTCCAGGCCGGCTGCGGCTTCAGCAGAAAGCTCGTCAGCACAGCTGGTGCCCCGTGATGGCTTCTGCTGAAGCAGATTCGATGTAGTCCCAGAGTAAAGCGCACGTAACTCTCTCTGAATTGCACTGCAAACACTTGGATTCTGAATTTCATACTGATGGTCAGATAAAGTAACCTTTTGTTACTGTATATCTGTTAAATGAGACTGGAAATCTATACTGTAAAGCATCTATGAGTCAAGAAAACATAGTGCTAAATGAGTTCAGACTATGAGAATGAGGGACAAACAAAATAAGTCTTACAGAAAGACACAAGCAAGGTTGAATGCAGTCACCAAAAGGCTGTAAATGGAGCGTTTTGAACAGCAATGGTAAAGGCCAATTACTGCAAATATGTATTTTGGCCAATTTACTTTTATCTCTCAACCAAAACATTCCCCACAATTGTTGTGGGTTTTGTACTTTAGACAGTGAGGTTTTGGATGACTGTGTGAAAGTATAAACGTTAAAGAAAGTTATGATTAGAGTTGGACAATAAACAAGAAAAAGGGAAATAGTAAGTTTTATTAAAATCAGATGTTGCTTGCTTTTTTTTTTTTTGTTCAAAGTATTTGTTGCCACAGAGAATAAATGAAGACTGGTTACTAAAAACATTTAGCGTGACATTACATTGTAGAAAGCCTACTGTTAATTTTTTCTGGGGGTCACTTCATGTTGTTGTTGACTCCACATACTATTTTCAGAGTATTTAGCTGTGCTTCTGTATGTGCAGGTATCAAACCAGTGTGTTCCCCCAAGATCTAAGAAAATAGTGACAAAATTAACGCAAATACCTTCATCTTAAATTCTACGTGTATTGCAGTTTTCTGGTTCAGAATAGAAATTCAGTGTTTATAAGTAAATGTCCTGTAAAGTCAGATTTTTTAAAAAAATATTTATAAATGCTTGAAATACAAAGCATTAAAATGATTTTAAGAATATACAATATGCTTTAGGATGATCTCAATCTTAAAAAAAAACCCTTACATAGCTTCAGAGTAATTTTTCTGTACAGTTGGAGTTTGTTATCAGTACCATACACACTTTTAAAAAATACAACAACCCCACACCCAAATAACACCCCAGTAAACCTTCATCCAGTGATAATACTGAGTAGTTTCAGTCTTCACTGTGGTCAGTGGGGAACTGGAGCTTTCGAGCTCTTAGGTTTTACATTTGCTTTACTTCTATAAGATTGTGTCACAAAATTCCAAAAATAATCTCTTCATCATGCAGTTGACCAAATCTTACACTAACTGTGGATTATTTTTAAGGAAAGCATGGTAAGATGAAATGTGAAGCTTTTAGGCTGATAGTGAGTTATTTACAACCAAATTTTCCACTTCGTGTAATAAACAGTGAATAAAAAATGAAAACAACCAAGTGCAGATCTAAAGTGCACTTTAGAGGTTATTTCCAATGTGAACTGATAGTAGCAAAAATCAATGACACACAGTTTTTGAGCCATTGGTAGTATTTACAAATATATGCTAATTAAAACCCAAAAAGTATTTAATTTAAAGGCAAATTATTTTTTTCTTTATGGTGCAAGACAGTGATTTTTTTACTGTTTCCTTTCTGCCAGTTTGATATTAAGTAACAGGAAACATTTTCTGCTCCAGACCAGTTAGGAAATCACTTTTGCTTCTTAATGAAGTTTAGAGGTTTCTTAATTGGTTTCTTAATGATCACCAAATACTGCCAGTGGTATTCTGCAAACAGGTTTATCTTCCAATATCCCATAATGGCTAATACAAATTTTTGCAGTGATTCCTTAAAATTTTACTTTGGTTTTAGAAAAAAATATCGGTTTTTTTAAATTAGAAAAATACAGCTAATATTACACATTTTATTTTTAAAATCTTTTGAAAGTTTTGAACTATCTTTATCCTGAAGAGTCAAAATGCCTCAGTCTTAATTTTCATGGCTTTTAATTCAATTGAATCAATTTTTAAATTCTCCCATTTTATTAATACAACACCTCCATTCTTAGTTATATTAATTCCTTTGCTCTGAATGCAAGACTACTAATAAATTGCAATTAAAATGCTTCCTCGCCCGTTGCTGCTGCTGTAACATACATGCTGATGTAAAGCAGAAACTGAACAAAGTCACAATTTTCCTGAGATTAGAGGTAGCCAGGCTGGCTGTCTCCTGGACTCCTGCTACCCGCTTCCAGTGTCAGGCCACCCCCATGCCACAGTTTAGATATTATTTGCTCCTTTGCGTCTCAGATTACAAGAGCAATTGATCTGTGTGACCTATTTTAGAAACTTTCACGTTTGCTGGGGAAACCTAAACCAAATGTATGCCCTCAAGAGACGAATCAGCTGAAAACTGGACAGTTGACGTTTGGAGGCAGCCACAGCTCCTCTGCAATGAATTCTGGTAGGACAGCACCACCTCATGGCCTACTAAGAAGTCACCATCCACACCCTTCTGAATAACACTTTTCACACTATTAAATTCAGAGCCGAAGCTCCAGCTCTGAATTTAATCTTTGGTTTAACTTAGTTGGTTTGATCTTTGTTGCTCATCACTGTATTGGAGAATTATAAAATTTTGTCTTCAGAAGGTTCCAGTTTCTGAATTGTAGAATCTGGGTAAGAGTATTTTAAAGACCAAAACCTTGTCTGTTCTTAGGCAACATCCTGCAGGAGTCTGTGCAAATTCAATGGGCTGACAGTGTTTAAAATATAACCCAGAAGGAAGCTGTGTGGGACCTGGCCTTTCATGCGTTGTGTTTTTAAAAGTTCATAATCTTATGTAATCAAAGGTAGTTCGTAGTGGGAAACCTGTCCATAGGAGCTATTTCTGCATCGAAACTTTTCTAACTAGTGTTTCCAAACTGTAATAGTTTGGGTAAGAGCCCAAGCTCTTGGTTTTAAAATTTATTTAATATAAATCAAGGTTTTGTTTATAGTGTTTATTGTTTGAATTTTCTTTCAGATTTCTCAAAACGCTTGCCTTCATTACATGCATTAACTGTGGAAAAATTCCTTTTATTTTTTTTTAAATAGTTTAGACATTGGAAACTTTTTTTTTTGTAATAATAACAAGTTTATATCCTTACACCAATTACTGTACCTCCTCGTAGTATTGGGACCATATTTTTTTGGTCAGAAACATGCAGTCCCTGTACATCACCTAATGTCTTAGTGAAATTCTTAATTTCTTCTGAAATAGGCAGTAGAAATGTTTGGGTTGACTGTTTGGAATCAAAAATATGATAGGTGTCTAGATATTAATATTATAACAATCTTAAACTTTCTGCTGTTTGCAGAGGGGGTTGTAGAATGTAGTTATCTTTGTGTATATGTAGATGGAATCTATTTAGGGAAGACATTTGTAGATGAGGCTTTTTGGATATACTGAAAAATCAAATGTAAAACTTTTTTCTTTTTTTTTAATTTTATGGTTAATAAGACACTTCCATCAGCCGTGCTTGTCAGTGCTGCTGAATCAACAGTAAATGCCATGTCTCTTAAAACTTTTGCAAGAGCCTTTCTGTGATGTTTTGGTTTTAAGTATTTAAAGTGTCCTTTAAAGTACATCTTCTAAAAATTGAGAATGACTATGTAGTGCAAAGTGTAACAGTCAATTTTATAAGGTAGTATATAGTTACTTATTGTTCGGGTAGAAGAGTAAACTTGGTAAAATGCTACATTTGTTCAATGAAAATGATTATTCAGCACTGTGGAGTTCTCTCTACAATATGTCACGGGAACCTACTCCAGTCGTTTTAATCGTAAACAATGCTGCTGCTTCTTGCAGTGGGTTAAACGTATGCAAATTGGAACCTACTGTTTCATGAGTGATCAATTCTTTGTTGGGAGTGGAGAGAAATGCTGTATGTATTGCTAAGATACTGAAGAAAACGTAGTGTCTTCATTCAGAAGTATATGCATCTTTTGAAGGTGCTGCTTTGGAGGGAATGCTTTCCTGTTTCTCTTATTTAAAAATATAGCGTGCTCCAAAATTCTAAGAAAAATTTTTAAATAGAGGAACATCTACCATTTCTAGTGAAGGCCCCAAGTATAAATAGAGCTGTGCATGCCACCTGTGGTAGCAGATGGCAGCCATTCACAGCTTCCTTTTATGTTGGACCTGCATTATATGCAATATTTGCTTTTATGTTTTAATAAGAGTTGTTTAAAAAAATCTACAGTGGCAAAAAAACCCAAATACATGCATTAAAGAGGTAGTCTACATTGAAGAAACTTTGTGAAGTGCAAACTGGAACCTAAAGTAACTCAAAAAACCTTAGATTACAGGCTTTAATGTGAATTTATAGTTTTTTACTTATGTGATGCTGACACTTTTGTTGCCACCCAGTGGAAAACTGCTGCAGCTTCACTTAAGAGAATAAATTGCTTTTTCATGATCAGAGCTACACTTGGCAATTTTAAAATAACATCTGGAGTCTCTAGCTTCATTACCTGAGCTTAGGAGGTTATCATGTCAAGTTTCTTAAGTTGTAACTAAATATACCTCCTTTCATGGCAGATGTATCTTTTAGGAAGTTCCCTACTGGTGCTATCCAGCTTCTGCTCTCTCTTGTGCTGATACAGGAATTTGTGGAGCTGAAATGAAAGCAACTGATTTTTTATATTTGTTCTTAAGCATTATTAACCCCTATTTCCAGAAGAGTAATGTGAAAAATAAAAAAGTCATTTCAGTGTTCTGGTGTGTGGCATTGACCCTCAAGGGAGTGCCAGTGGGAAAGGGAAGAGAAGAGGAAGAGCCTGGAGTTTCCTAAGTAGTTTTCATCATCAGAAAGAATGTAACTTTCTGTATTCTGGTAGTGAACAGAAGCTTGAGAACATGCCATCAGTATAACGATATAACATATGTTGGCAATACCGGGAGGAAGGTTATTTTTTTCCCCATGATTCTCATAAACATGTCAGTTATATCAGGAAATTCAGTAGTGTTCTTCCCCATAAGGTACGTTTAGTCTTAATGTAGTGCAAGAGTGTTGTAACTGCGAAGGGCATTTCTCTAAGCCTTCTTATCTCATCAGGGGAAAAAAAAAAAAAAAAAAAAAAAAAGAAAGGGGAAATAATTTCATCATTTCAGGGTTGAAAGAGAGGCTTATTTCTCAACTCCAGACTTTCAGAGAAGAAAGCTGATTTCCAGAGGCAGGAGAATGGGAACCATGACAAGAGGCCAATACTCAGATGTGTTTGTGCTTCATCTTCAAATTGCTCTCATCTATCCTTTTGACAACTGTCTCAACTGGTAGTATAATTGTTTTGAAAACAGGCATATACAGTAGATAGGAAGTTGCAGTTATGATGGATGGGTAAATGCAGTGGAACAAATAGATATGCTGAAATGCAAGTAGGTTTTAAAGTTATTCTAGGTCTGCTTGAAAGACTAATTAGAAAAGATACAAAAAAATTAGGCCAGAGGCAGTAAAAAGCAGTGGGGAGAGAGAAACTGACTGACCAATAAAACTGTTGCAGAAGGGAAGGCTTTGTATAGATAGTCAGGTTTGGGAAAATTCACAAGTTAACTAATGGTATTAAAAATCCCCAATGTTAAAATATGCTTTAGCTATGTAAATAAAAAGAGGGTTAGCAAAAAAGTGGTTTTGTCATGCAGCTGGAGTGTAGATTAGGAATAGTTTAGGCATGGTCTCCAGGCTAAATTAATAAGCAAAAAGTCATGGACCAGCAGGGTAAAAGCAAGGTACATACTGGGAACCAGAGCTTGGAATTGGAAATTTGTACAAAGTCTTAGAACTGTAATGCAGTCATATTGTGATTTTCAGATAGTCTGTGGGTTGAGTTCAGACACAGCAGATTTGGGAAAGCTCAGGTTCTGAAGGTAGCTGTTTTTAATGAAAATGCATTGAATTGAAGATGGTCCCTCTGATCAAATGGTAAGCAAATGTATTGACTATAATTAAGTCAGCAGAGGGGAAACTAATAGTGACATCAGCAATGTTTCTGTGTTGAAAAAAGTATTGGGCTGAAGATTGCTTAATAGTGAAATTACTTTTTGCATTCCCCAAAATAAGCACAATACTAAACAAGATGAGTTTTCAAATTAATTCCAGGGTAAGATGGATTGGTAAAATTTACTGATGAGGGGATACTGAGAGGCAGAAGGAGGAGCATGATATGTTACAGCAAGTGCTGAATGACTCTGGGGTCTGGAAGTTGTGGAGAGAATAAAGAAATTAAGCAGAAGAATGGGTATTTAGAACCAAAACAAAGAATAAGCTTGAAACTAACCAATGAAAATGGTGGAAGAAAAGATATTTCCAGCTGAGTTACAAAGTAACTAACACCAGCGAATACCCTTCTAGTTATCTGCATTGGAAAAGGATGGATGTAAACTGGAGCAACTGCAAAGTTATGGGTTAGGCAACTTCAGAACTATCTTGTGAGAAGAAACTGAAAGCTTGGGGTCATTTGTTTGGGGCTACAGAAGTTAGAGAGAGATAGGGTTATTGATGGAAAACTGAAACACATGCAGGGAAGCAGAGCTGTAAAGGGAAAGAACTACTTTGAAGCAAGAACAGATGGCTAAAAGTTGTTAATCAGTAAACCTGGAAATTTGATGGTTCTTACTCATAATAAGAGCAGTAGGTTTATAATAAAACCATGCATTTGGAATAGGGAGATGCTTTATTGCCTTTAGGCTGGAACTTAATAACTTTGCAGAGTATGTGGTGTGCCTCTGATAACCTCAGAATAATTGCAGGTTGATGACCCTAGAGATATCTTCGAGATTTATATTTGTATGATCAGGGATATCTCGTGTCTGCAGAAGCTTAAGCATTGTACCAAAAAAAAATATTTTAAAAATAAAATTCACATTCTTTTTAATGCTATTGAGACCTAATTTAAAAAAATGTTTAATTTTGTTGATATGGTAATGACAAATTGAATTCGAAGCTATGCTGGTAGTACATGGTAAGAAAAGGCAAAAGAGAAATAGCAGTAGTGCAGGATTGCAGAAGATGCTGTTAGAATTTGAGGGGAAAGTAGGACAAGAAGTCTCACTTCTGATGCAAATCTTGGGAACTAAGAGCTTGATGCGAGTATGGGCATAATGGTGTCATTCTAAATTCATGAACATAGCTTTACAAATGAAGGAGAGGCAAAGTGGGGTCACTGCAATTCAAATACATGATGACAATTTTAGCCTAAATAGAATGCTCTTTGTGACTAGATGAATTAATTACTGTAAGACAGTGTTCTTGCTTGTCATTCTGATTCTTTCTGCTTGTTAATCACTCCTAAATTGTAGCTATTGCAGTAATATTAAGATTTATTACTTATAAAATTTTGCTAATCTATTTTCTAGTTTAGTGTTTGTTGACAAATTAATGTAGATGTTTTCAAATGAGTTTCTTATTTTACATTGCTACTCTTTGTCCTCTGTAGTACTTTCTTTCTGCTTATTAAGTGTTATTGTTCTACTGAAACACTGTATGACTGTTTTAAATGTTTTGCTTTCATAGTCAAGCTTGATTTACGTATTCAGCAAATCTCATGACATACTCAATCTGAGCTGAGAAAGAGATCACTATACAAAAAATAAGTTCCAGTGGTCATGAGAAGGAACATCTGTAGAATAGTTTAGCTTACCCTTTGTGCCTCATTGATCCTGTAGTGATTTCAGTGTTTCCCTTCTTACTGCATATGATGGTGCTAACATACGTTAGGAAACTTCGTATATATTGGTGGTACTAACATAACTCTGTTTGCTATGAATGGGATGAAATTTCCCTTGCTGTTAATCCCATGGAAAACTTGAAACATGAAAACTGGGAAAATTCTTATCCAGTACAATGAATTGTAGTAAAATGAAAGAGCAAATAACAATAACGAAATTTATTTGCACAAGGAAACGCTTATTTTCAGTTGTACAGATCACTGCAGTCTTACTAAGTATGTTTTTTCCCCCTCCCTCTTATTTTTTTCTAAGAGATGCTGATCTTTTGAAAAAAATAATTGGGGGAATTAATCTTCTATTTATCCAAAGTATTCTGTGTTCTTTCTCTGTGGTTTTTTTGTTTGTTTAATTACAAGGAACATTTGCATGAAAATAGGATTTTAAGACTTGAACAGCTTCTGATGCTTTTTCCCAGATACATGGAGTAAACCATTTACTGTATTTGTAAACTAAAACAACTGTTGTTTTGTAAAATTCCATGCATGCTTTTTTTACACTGAATTATTAATCAATATTTCACAATATGCTTTAGAAAGGTTCTCCCTCCCTCCCCTTTGAAAATATATACCACTAATGTACATAATTCTCCCCCTTCCTCCTCCCTCCCATCATGTCTCCTTCAAGACCTGCTAAGGAAGTCATATTGGTAATCATCTCATTTCTGTGGCCAGTTAAACTAGATTTCTGCAGTTCTTCTAGTCTCTGAAATAAGCAGCGTCTTATGCTACACCAGATCTTTTAGATCAGACTAACGTTTGCAAAAGTTCTTTCAGATTTTCAGGAGTTTTTTCATCTTTTTCAAAGGATCTTTGTAAAGACTTTTAATAAGGAAAGTCAAGTGGATTTATAGTAAAATGTATGTAATGTGAAGTAGAAATCTAGAAATAGAAATTTGGTAGGGATGTATGCTGTGGCAAAACTTACTAATGATTATCAGATGATAGAGGTACTACTTTAGTTTGGGCACAAACTGATCATTCTGTTATGGCAAAAATAGAAAAGAGAGGGATAGCATCTTGCTCTACAAGTTCTGATAACTGAACTTGAGTATTTGTTTCAGTAAAATGTTTTAAACTTTCTTGCATGATCTTCTAAAATGAATTAGTTTTCTAAAGTGTACATTAGGTTCTGGGTTTCCAGTTTAGATAATGTTTTGTGTTGTTATTATCATGTTTAATATTTTTAATGTTTGATATTGTAGTTATATTTAGTGTTTAGTTTATGCTTTTTGGATAGAAGATGTATTTTTACTACTTTTGTCTGAATTGTACCTTCATACAGCAGATCTTTTTAGCTTATTTTTATGCATTGACTGCTTGCAGGAAGTGAAAATTGTAATACAAAAGAGCAAATTTTATAATTCTGATTACAGAATAAATAATTTTACAAATTCATGTTTCAAGTGTGTAATACTGAACTTTAAACTTAAAAGTAATCAGTTATCAGACTGAAGTTTAATTATGATTCCTATTCTTTTAGATTTCTCATATTGGAAAGCTGAAAGATTTTCTTCTGCAACACAGAAAGGACTACATTAATGCTTACAGGTAAGTGTGCATTGTGTTTAAATAGATTTATTTATTTTCAGATTTAGAAAGTGAACCGATTAAAATTTTATAGGTATAATGACTAATAATAAAACATAGATTGCTTATTAATTGGCTTACTGTAAGCTACTTAAGATGAAGAATAGTGCTGTCACAAGAAGAAAATGGTCCTACACAAAAGGAGACTCAGAATTTGAAGATTTCTGGCTCTTAGGTGTGCGTTCGGAAACAAAACCTGGCAGTCTTGAGTCCAGCACCTTTTAAGGACCTGCAGAGTAGGTGTCTGAACTGGTTCCTGAGACAGCAGGATAATAGTTTCAATGATCCAGGTTTTCCCTTTCACTCTGTGACATAAAACCTACCTGTTAACAGTAAGTATACAGTCAGTAGCGTCAGTAGGTCCTAGAGGAGAATGATGCAAACTTCAGGTTCTGGAGTGTGAACTGCAGACATGAAAAGTGTGAAGGACACCTTTGAGAACATGTTGCCAGGGGACAGCAGCACAGGACTTGCTTTTCTGTGACAGAAACTGTAGGCTTCAGTCCTGGTAGCTGTTATTGTATGGAGAAAGTTTTGATTTTCTTCAGCCATTAAGAAACATTCAAAACTGCTGTATCTGCTTACTTGCTGATAGCTTTAGTAGTAGGATTTTTAGAAGATTAAAACAAGTTTACAGGTTGGTGTTTGAAAGGAAAAATAAGAGTATCTTATGATCCGCAGATTTAATTTTCTTAACAAATTATTAAAGTTATTCTAAGATCTAAATGTTACTGCAACTTGTATTTTGGTGGACTGAGTACAAACAATCAGTTTGAGAAATGGAAAACTTGCTTTTTAATGAAGCTCTTGCTATGTGCAAACTTAGTAGTCGTATTTGAGGTTGCACAGTATTTAATTCCAGAAGTAGAAAATACTTCATAGGAAACTAACTTTTTAGCTAATTAACCATTTAACTTACTTTGCTGTTGTAAATAGAAGTTTAACAGTTCCAGTTTATTTCATATTGTAGGAATGGTTTTGTGACACACTTACGACTGCTATAAATATTTATTTGAAAAAAATAGATATCCTGTCTGCACAGTGCAGACCCCACAACATCTAACTAATCATTCCTTTTCTTCCTTCTCAGTCTATAGGTATATCTAAGATAAATGAACAGTGCGAAATAATGTACATAGTGAGTGCTGTCTTTCAGGGAAGTATATTTGTGTGGGGAAATGTGCTCCCCAAAACTGCCTGGCCTTCGTCACACTGTCATTTGAAACAGGTTGATCTGCCACCCTGGTTATGCATAGGGAAAGAGATGTTGTTCTCCAGGGTTTTGGGATGCCATTTTATTTTGAGATTGGTGGTTCAAAACCAAAACTTTTAAAATTCCAACCAGGTGAAAAATTGGAAGAATGCACAGTGTGTACAATAGAGACTGAAACCCAATTGGTATGCATTAAAGAACTGGGATACAATCTTTATAAAGATGCAAAGCATCCACTTTAAAGAGCATGTCAGCAAGTTGTTCTTGATGTGATAAAGGTGGATCACAGTGGCAACAACTAAATGTCTTTTTCTCACACTCATCTGAGAAGCACACAACCCACTTTTTCTGAGGGGCTAGGTGAGTGAGGTATATTCAAATGAAACTGTGCAGGTAAGCTTTCCCTTTTAAAGGATCTTCTGAAACCTCACGATTTCCTGTGTTGTATTTCTGCAGTCCCTCAACATAACTGCAGGACTGCATGGGGTGAGTCCTCCCTGTCTGCATTCCAATTCTGCCACAGCCTTGCCTAAAGCTAAGCTGTTGCCATGACCAAGGTAGAGAAAATGCAGTCTAAAGTCATCTTGGTTGAAGACGCTGAGTCCCAAGTCAATTTAATGCCTTTCTGCAAAAGGCCTCAGAGATACCAAACAGGAGTGTTATCCAGACAGATATCCACCCAGGAGAAGACAATAGGAACAGATGAGCCACCTGCTCTTCCTTAGGCTCGGTCAATATTGGAGGAACAGCCTTTCTGAGAAACAACTTCTAGGCCTGGAAGGGTCTGTCACAGTACTAGCAGTACTGTCTAATCAGTGATGTCAAAATGCGTCCCGAAGTAAGTTGTCAGAAGACTTCTGGCACCTTTTTTTTGTCTCCTTGAGATTTTAAAAGCAACACTTGGTTTCAAAAATGAAACAACAAAATCAAAAGATTTTGGCATGTAAGGCCGTGAGAGCTATTCACAGTCAGTGCCAGTGAAAATGAAGCTCGAGGGTGTCGGTGTCAATTCTGTGTGGAAGGTGTACGAGGAGCTGCTTTTCCGAGCAGGAGCAGTGTTACACCTACGTGTTGGGCCTAGCACTGCTTTTCAGTTCCTGTTGGAATAGGTCATGAACACCACTAGGTGGAGCCACCAATTTAATACTGAAATAACTGTGTTTGCTGTGTGAAAACTTCAGGGGACTGCACAGGCTGAGAAACTGCAAATAATTTCAGTAAGAGCAAATAGTCAGTAGCGGTTAAATTTTGGGTATTATTTGTGTGCATAAAATTGAAGTGATAAGTGGAGTAAAAATTTGTCCAAACTATTTTGGTTTCTGAAAGTTTTTAATGTTCTTTTTGTAAAGTCTGTTTTAAGCACTTACCATGGTAATCTCAGTGATTTTTCACCACCCTACACCTCAGTTATTAACTAAGGAGAGGAAAAAAAATATAAATTTATTTTATTAAACAGTAAAATAATACTCCAGATCTCTCATGTGACTGCAGATGATCCTGTTGTTAAATTTAAAATAGATAGTACTGTCAAATTCCATACTAGATTGCTTTTACTGGCCTACTTTGTGGGTGCAAAGAGGATCATAGCATCTATGTTGTCAGTCTTACAGCCTTAGCAAATGCCTCACTCATTGAAGACAGCAGTTTTAATAACTTTTCAATAGTTAAACTATGGGGAAATTTTTTAAACAATTTAATACAAAAAGGCTGTACTAGAATTTATGTAGGACGTTTAATTTTGTTCATTAAATTTGACTGCTCTTTATTTTGTTAATCCTGCTATTTGTTTTTCCAACTATAGCACCATGTGTTGGTAAGACTCAGCTTTTGAGTTACCAAGTTGAATTATTGTATGCCTTTTAAAACTTCTTCATAGTGTGCTACATACAGGCTCTTGATTGCTTCTTTGACCTTACTTTTGCAGACTATAAATTCTTTAATAATAGAATTTTTATTTTTAGCATGCATAAAATACCCTGCTACAGAGGGTATGTCTTTAATTCATTTTTAGAGGAAGATTTTTAGCAATGAGTAACGACAACTAGAGGAAGAGTTAATTGGAACAAAGGCCCTGACCCATTTTATCAAACTTTAAATATTTGACCGAAATACCTAAATTGAGTCCAAAAAGCTCAAGAATTAGTAATTGCTTATTTACCTTCTTTCTTCTTGATTTGACTGTTAGCTCTAAAATATGTGAATGGCAAAACGTATGAAACTAGTGATGCAGCAATCTAAGCCTGCTGACTTACAGGCCATTGCACCTTCATTCGGTCCTGTTTATCAGGATTCATTTGCTTTCTCACACCAATTTTCAGTTTTCTGTGATAAGGAACTTTTCTGGTTTGTCTTCTTGCCTGTTTTATTCTGTCTACCATGATTCTTTCCTCTGGATAGAACTTCTGAGAGCTTCAGAGATGTGCTATCATCTTCCACTGACAGCATGAGTTGTGATGGAAAGAAACACGAAACCAGCCTGTTAGAAGACTGATTTAGAGGGACACATCTAGAAGCTCCTTATTCAGACTTCTTTCCAAATGTATGGTTGTTTCTTTTCATTTGGCTTCAAAATTGGGGGTTGTACTGGCAATAATAGTGACAACTTGGGCTTTCTCTGTGACACACGTTTTAAGGAAAAACAATAAACAATGAAAACTTGAATGACTAGCAAAGACATGTTGTTATTGGTTACACCTACTAAGGGAAGGACCATTAACTTTATACGCATTATTGCTTTTATTTAACATTAGAGCCTTGTCTTAAAGAAAAGCAACTTAATTTTAATTATATTCTTGCTGGCTTCGTATACACATTTCAAACCTAATGAAGGCCTTTGGGTGTCATACTTATGATCAGTGAACACAGTCAGTGGCAGGGTACTTTATAAGAAACATGTAGCTAAATCGTGGGACCCTACATCATCACTGTCCCTGTTGATAGTAGCCCTCTGAGCTGTTGTTAACTGCAATCTCTCTCCAAGAATCTTTGGAGAGAAGTAAAACTCAACAGTCAAGAAATGCTTTAGGACATCTCAGAGCATTTGAAAATGAATTAGTTTTTATTGCAAAATGCTCTGACAATACTGTAAAACAGCAACAGTAAACAGTATTTGGATATTTGTTCATATCTGGTTTATGCTTTATCTCGAGGACTTCTTTACCAACTTGTTCAAGTAGGCTTATTAAGCTTCATAATGGTGTTTAGAAAGCGTATATGGGGTGTAGTCCTTCAGGCAATGTGTAAGAAAAATAACCAAGGACTTCTTAGAACTGATGAACTTAAAGATAAGCTGACTAGATAATTACAAAAGTAATCTTCAGTTGATGAATCAATATGGTAAACACCAGACATTTATATATTAGGAAATTATCCCTGCTAAATTATCACCTTTAAGGACTTTCCTAGCAATGTTGCATTTGTCTAACTAACTTTAGTGAGTTAGTGATGAATAATACCTTAAAAAAATAAAAAAAGGCAAAAGAAAAATATAAAGCCCGTTCCTGACTCTATATAATATAAAGTCTGAATATCAGATTCTTCTCTCGTAAGTGATATGCTAAGACTTTATTGACTTGAATAATTTCTTATATGTTGGCATAGAAGAAGAATGGGTAGTACTTTTCCTTTTTTCAGTTCTGTAGATACTTACCTGTGAGGGTAGGTGGCTATTTCTTTTGTCTGCCTTTGGCCATAAACTGTTTCCAGCAGAACAAGTTGGTCACTCTTCCTGGAAAGAAGGCAAAGACTCTTGATTCCTGAAGATGTAACAAGATGTGGGTGCTTTTTTTATTTTTACTTATTAAGCAGACTATGATCATTCCTTTCAGATGAGAATTGTTACTTACCTTCCCATTTTTAGTGTATGACATTCTATATATTCTTCTTAGTCAGTTTGCTATAATGCATTCCTGCATTGCTTTCTGCACTGCACTGTGTGAGATCCTATCTTCAGTCTTTGGTAAATTGTCTCTTGTTTCGTCTGTGAACAGCTTCTGCCTTTGCCTTTCATCATTGGTTCCTTCATGTTTTTGCTTATTGAACCACCAAGGTAGTTTGTACATTTCTGTTAAATGAAGTTCAAGGAACTAGCTGTAGTATCCTGACACTTGGGGATTTAAAATGGTCCTCTTGGGATTCCTCCACAGCCTCTAGTTTCTCTGAAGGATCTTTCAAGGTTTAGAAAGTTTCAAGACCAGTAGTTATTCCTACTGCTTTAAGCAGATATTGGAAAGGAATTGAGAGAATTCTAGATTTTGACCACAGAACACTTCATACTTAAAAGGAAAATCTTTGAAAGACCTTTCCCTTTCCATCTGGGGTTATTAGACATGTAATTTATTGTCTTTTGCAACTGCAGAGATACTTGTGTAGCTCATCAGTGTAGTGTAGGTTGGTTCTGAGTAGAAATAATGTTTTTTCCCCAGGAAATGCTGGATGGGTGTCTTCTGTGTTCATTACATGTTTCTGTGGTCCTTCTGTGCTGTTAAGTGTTTATAAACATTTCATATATTGTTTATTGCTAATGATATATTTAGAAAAAAATTGTAACAAACTATCTTTCTGTCTTAAAAAAGAATGTTGATGCCCAGTAGTTATGCCTCTTGCCCTAGCATTTGTCTACCTAGTAAAGCTGATGTGAGGTAGCAGTAAATCAGTTATGTTTGTCACCTAATAGAAAATCATTGAATGATTGCCCCATCTTTTGTGGAGTGTTCCTTTGGCTTAACCAATAAAAGAAAAGAAGTAGCCATTAAAGGACTCTAAAAGTGTCTTGCCGGGTCCCATACAATGCCAGAATGCTTTCTTGCCTTGATTTAATTGCTTTTTTACAAGAAGCAAGGCTTTCTTTGTTGTACTAAGAGAGTAAAACATGTAGATGGTCTGTAAGGACTTTCTTCATGGAGGAGTGTGTAGTATTTTCTTGTTCTCCAGGGAATTCTTTTCAAATTATTTCTCTTCTTTTTTGATTATACTAAGTTCATATATCACTTTTTAGAAATACTAGTTCTTCATAGTAGCATTCTGGAATTTCTCAGCAATATTTTACAAAACAAAATACTAATTCAGGTATGCCTGTACTGCCTGTTCTAGTAGCTGAAGCTTCTCCACAGACTTAAAAAAAATCTGTTTAAATATTTTGTGGAATGTTCTGTCATTTGAGTAGACAAGTTGTTACCTTGGATTTGTCAGACAGCATTTGGATGGAAAAAGGCAGTAAATAAAAACACACAAAACATGATAAAACATGTTTAAATCTTGCTGTTAAATAAGAAGTAAAATAATTTAAATCATGCTAGATGCCCAAGGGGAAGAACTTTTAAAATGTCTGCTGTGTTTACAACTAAGATTATGCATACATATACCTACATACATACATATACATATACCTACACACTTGTGTGTGTGAGCATTTATGTATATATTTGTAAGGCAATATCTGCAGGTGGTAAGTTGGGCACATCTCTGCTAAAACAGTACATATCAGTCTTTTAGAACTGATTTATTTCAGCTTATTGCTTCTCTCTCTTTTGTAATACGTTGTTGGAGGCAAATGAAGTTTTTCTGCTTGATCTGCTATCTTTTATTGAATCAGTAAGCAGAAAATATTTTGTACACCAGCAGAAAGAGTTACTAATTCCAAAACCTGATGTAACACCTTCATCAGCTCTGGTTCCTTGTGCTTTGCCAGCAAAACAGGATCTTAGAAATGATAGGCTGGAAGGAGCACGGTTGACACATTAGAAAATAGAATGACTAGGTCATTCTCCCACCATGTTTTGCTTGCTTTTAAATACTTTTTTTCAGTGGAGATCCCTCTTCTTTTTCCTGTTTCCTTATCTTTATCCTGTTTCCCTATACTAGAATATTTTTTTTTTTTACACTAACTTACTTCGGTAACGCCTCAGTCTCTTCTAGAATCAACAATTACAGTATCTTTGGTTTCTCACAGGTGTTCTCTTCAACCTTTGATTGCACTTTTTCCTCTCCTACAGACACTGTCCCAGTTGCTGTTGCAGTGAGGTGCTGAAACGAAACAAAAACTCCAGCTGAGGCCTTGCCCAAAGCTAAGGATAGCAGAAAGATCACCTTAAATTTGTAATGGATTATGCTACTGCATTTATGCATCCCATTGTAATGATGACTTTTTACGCAACAACATGTTGTTATGTTTGGGTTATGACCTAATTATGATCCCAGATGACTTTCTGGAGAACTAGTCCCTCATCAGTTGCTCCTCATTCTCTGTGGGTTCAGATAATTGTTCCTGCTGCAACAAAGAGCCTCTGACCGTGCCTTATTCAAATTCTTCATGTCATTTCTCCAAGTTGGCAGTATTGTTTTGATTTGAAGTCTAGTTCTCTTGATACAGTTTTAAATTGCTTAGCTTTTATGCCTTTGCAAATTTAGTGAGTTTATACTCCATTCTAGTGTCTGAGTTGTTAGTGAAGTTATTAGTGTCGTGAAGTTATTAGTGTCAGATTCACAAGAAACTCCCAGGAACACAACTCTATGTGTCCTTCTGTTTTGATATATAACTACTCCGAGTCCAGCTATTCAGTTTCACATCTGTATGGTGCTTGTTTCTTTTAATGCATTTATTCACTGGTAGCTTCTGAGAATGTCATGTGAGATGGTAACAAAAGCCACGCTATAGAGAAGGTATATAGCAATGATAGCTTTTCATCCATCCATAAGACCTGTTAACTGCATCCCAGAAATAAATTATACTGCATATGACTTATTCTTGATACATCTGATAATACTGGTTTTGTTGTTTCCTAAGCACTTAAAAATTGTTTGATTATTTGTTCCTATATTTTCCTAGGCCGAGTGGTCTGTAAGTCCTCTGCTTTTTTTTCCTCTTTAAACGTATTTTTTAAAGATAGTTGCTACACTTGACCTTTCCATCAACCTAGGACTTGCTTATTCTCCCCTAGTTCTGGGCAGTGAGGATGCAACCTTTTATTTGATGCATTACTTGTTTTATTCCCGGGCTTCTTCTCTTTCTGCATGCTATAGGGATGTATGTACACCCTGGGCTTTTTTGAAGGTCAGTTAGTTCCCTTCAGGAGCACGCCTTTGGCTTACAAACAGGAGGGATATATACTTCATCAAGTTTACCTTCAGCATTACCCCAGGAGGCACTGCACCTTGAGGTACACTCATGCCATAACCTTGTTCGCCTAGCACTCTTTCTCATACACTGTTCACTCAGCATGCTGTTATTAATATATCTTCTGACACTTGTTATTATTGATGAAAATATCAACAAATAATTATGATTTATTTTTTTTGTTAATGGCAGAGGTAGTAAATTGGGCCCTGATGATTTAGCAGCAGTAAGCTAAAGGGAATAGTAACTGCAGCTTAGAAGTGATCTTTGTGATGAAACTTAACGCAGGGGAGGAAAAAAGGCAATAAACACCTAGAATTTATTCGTACTCTGTGTATAATTCTATTTCTTTACTTAATAACAAGCCAACACCACATTCTTGGGAGTTTCTCATAGTAATATTTGCAGAGCAGGCTCTTGTTATCATTGACATCCCTTGCCAGTTGTGTCTCATGCTGCGCTTGACCCTTTCCTGATTGTGCCCCTACATGCTGTGTTCCTTTAGATTTGTCAGTAGCAATCAGACCTAATTTGCACTTTCTGTATTCTGCTCTTTGTGTTTCAGCTTAGTGATGAGCTTAGAGGTCATGAAGTAGCTAAGATGATCTCTTACTGTATTGCCTATTCTTCCCTTTACCAAGGGCAGAATTGCAAATTATCATAGTGTAATTTTTATATGAAAACAACTAGTTCACCTGAATTATTTTCTGTTCCTTTTTAGGTTTCCCTTTTCTATGCAATTTACCCTACTAATTTTTCTAGACTACTGAAGTCTGCCTACTTCTTACTCTTCATCCATGTTCTTAAAAGTCACAAATAACCCAAGTTGCCTTCCAGCCCGAGTTTCTCATGAAGCTTTCTCCTATTGATTAGGACAGTTTCCCCCCTTCTCACTTCCTTATCTGCATGCATTAGCCAGTGTGTGTCTTGGCTAATTCTTCTGACCGCTTCTGAAAAACCTGGTTTGTTTGACCTTTCTTGATTTAGTAATGTATCAGTCCATTGCCGTGATACTGCTGCTCTATTTCCAAGCAGGTATTTGTATCTCTGACATACAGGACACAGCTGGGGTTTTTTGTGTAGTTGGGTTTTGTTCAGTTTTTTCTGTGTTTGTTTTTCCTTGGCCTGTTCTTTTTAGATGAATGGCTCTTTTTTTTTTTTTTTTGGTAAGGCTAAAGGATGGTGATTACATGGATTTTTTTGGTATAATCTCCATGTGCAGATTTACTGGGCAGTGCAACAGGGACTTCAGTATCCTGTTAGTACTAGTTGAATGCCACGTCTTTTGACATAATGGGATGTGATTGTATGACTTCATTCTTGCCTTCCCAAGGAAACTGGGTTTCAAGTATCCTTGACTCCCAGTGGCTTGACCAGCTGTTGTTCAGAAGTGCTGGTCCAAACACTATGTAAGATGTAAGCAGTTATAAAAGGAAAAGGATTTTATTTCTTGTTTACTGGATTAAGCAGCATTTTGCGACCTTTGAAGCTGTGAAACTCCTATTTAAGAATTCGATCTACCATATTTTTGTATTGGCAACTGTGAAAAGCAACTGAGCAACTTGTTTCCCAATGTTGTTGCAGTTATCTTCAGTGTGTCACTATATTACTACTAGTTGCACTGTTAGTAAAAAATAAAGCATGCTTGAGGCAGTTTTTGTATATGTATTTCTAATTCTGATTTAAAAGGAAATTCTTGTTTGCATTTTGTAATCTTTATTTTGCCCTGTAATGTTAAAAAGTGCATGGAAAGCATAGAACTCTGCAAATACTACAAAGCTGGATAGGGTACAAGAACATAGACATATAAAGACAAGAACTTTATACTCTGTTCAGTAGCAGCCCAGCCAGAACTTATTGTAATCTGAAATAGAGTGGAGATTTTTTTGCTTCATCAGGGGGCCATCATGAAACTGTTACTCCACCCTCATTTTCCATCTGAATCTCTGTGCGTTAACATGCTCAAGTAACTCTCTAGGCAGGGCTCGCTGAACAATGTTATGCATTATCCCATACCAGATGATGATAATCTTTCTGTCTGGGCCTGTGTGGAGATGGATGTAGGAATGAATTTTCTGGCTTTACACATGCTGAGAACTTGTTTATGCCACAGACTAATAATAAAAAGCCCCATCTATTTAAGCTGTGTCAAGGGAGTGGGAGAGAGGACTGTCCTAATATATTTAACAATATGACTTATCTTACATTGCATATGTAACTATCAATATATCATTGTAACCAGGCTGTGGAAAGCCTCTCCATCAGATGTCTCTAAAATGAGACAATTTCAAATATTTCATCATTAAGAAGCTGCTTTCTCAGAGAGTGCAAATTGGAGTTACAGCTTAGAAGACCACTGATTACAGCTGTAATAGGGTGTTTGCCACAAATTTATGAAGCTGTCTGGCCTGACCAAAGGAGAGCAGTTCAGCTAGTACAGTATAAATGGAAACACCATATATGGCTGCTTTTCTGCAAGTTTCCTGTAAGTTATAAAAAAATAACTTTATAAGAGCTAGAATAGTTTTAACTGCTGGGGGAGCCCTGATATTTCGATGTCAAATGCATGCCAGTGTTGGAAAGAAGGAAATAAAACAATAGACTATTACTTCATTGCTTCTACTTAGTTTTCCATACTGTTTGCTGGCTAATCTGTGCTTGTGCACTAGCTGGCCAGTAAGCAGAAAGTAATTTTCAGGCCACGTGAACCATGTGCTGCTTTTTTCATGTGCAGCCAGTCACATGGGATGGGAATGAAGACATTTTGGTATAATACTAGGGGACATTAGAGTACACTTCAAACATGGAGGAGATCTGGGAGACCCATGCTGACAGTACATTGCAGATGCAGGAAGGCATTGGTTGTTTTGTATGGGATGAGAGATGGTGAGGTTGGGGTGATGTGAATTGATTGTAGGCATTCCTGTGGCAGGGATTGTAGCAGTTGCAGGGAAGAGTTGGCATTATTACAGTGAAGCATGTAAGAGATCTATCTCTAAGGTTATCAGGCTAGCTTTGCAAATTGAAGATCCCTTCTTTTTGCTTGTGTTACTGCATTAATATAGTTGCGTATACATACCTTGAAGAAGTGGGGAAACTTTCATGTACAAATAAAAATCTAAATTAAAATGGGAGTGTAAGTTAAGGTTTTCTTTCCTTTTTAAAAAAGCAAATATAGTAGGCTGTGATAACTGTATCATCAGGAAACATAGGATAAGCTGCTGTAGCAAAATTCTATCATCCTGTCATCTGTGGCTGTGGAAACACTGTTAAATACCTATATATAGTATGCTTTTCTGGTGGTTATCTACAATATGTTGATATTTTACTGACAGGCCACCATTTTTATTAGTTTGGTAACAAAAAGATATATCAATCCTATCTAGAAACTATTAAATACATAATGTATAATCTAAAATAGAAGTAAACAACAGGAACAGGTTTTAGTCAATCTTACCATTCACTTGATATTAAATATGTGCATTATTTTCCAGTATTAATCTTTACTCTGGTTTGGATTCACAGCTTTCATAGTATATCTACTATAAAAATGAACCCGAGAATTCTAGGATAACGAAAACGTATTTAAATGAAATAAGCTCCAATATTTTGTACTTCTTTCAACATTCAAGCTATTCTTTTATCCTACTTGTTTTTGTGTTTTTAGAATTGAAATACAGAATATTGAGACTAATGATACATTTTCTAGCTGTATTTTCTCCTTATCTGCTCAGTATTTGAAAATGTATGAGATTATAGGATATATTGCTTTTTCTACATCTTTTTACTTGTCAAAAATGTTTTTAAAACCTTTCAGCTTTATAGAAGTGGCATTTTAATCATTGATGGTTATTGTGCTTTCTACTACTAGTGTGAACATCCACGTTGAAAAGTTTCTGTGGAGGTGGTGAATGAGAAGGTCTAAGATGTGTACTCATGGTTTTTATGTTGGGGATTTCTTAAGTGACAGTTTGTCTTGTTTCTCAGCCATATTATGTCTGAATATGTGAGGATGACAGATACAGAGCGTGATCAGATAGATCAAGATGCTCAGGTATTTATGAGGACGTGTGCTGATGCCATTCATCTGCTGAGAACTGAAGGTAAACTGCACAACTCTTAAATGTCTTTTCTTAAAAGGCTAATATATAATGCTGAATATTGCATGGCGAATCTGAAATGCTTTTGGAAAGAGATGGGTGAAGTCTCATTGGTGTTTTGTTTGCATCTGTGTAATCCCATTGGCGAATTAGTAGTGTACTTTAATGTTAGTAGAAGGAAAAGCCAGAACACAGAATTTTATTTATTTGTTCAGATACACTAATTAGCAAGTGTTAAAAAGGTAGTCTTTAATATGTACTATTTCAATAGTAATTTAACACTGTGACACAGAGGCCTGAACCAAAGCTCACTAAATGTCTCTTTCTAGCTTGTCCACCTGTAAAGGTATTACAAGTATAATCTTTCCATGTTTGAGATAACTAATTAACTTTAACAGACTTCTGGTAAAGTAAGTGTTTTGGACAGCTTGAGTGTGGGATCCTACTTTTACAATACTTTAGAGAGAACTTCTGTTTTGCCATTTTCAAGTTGTTTTGCTCTGTGTGTGTGTATCTCAATATAATAAAGATGTTCATCAGCTTTAAAATGCCATCTAAACATAGTTGTAGCATTATTCAGAATAACTGAAAGTCAGTCATGCAGGGAAATTACATAGTATCAAAATAAGAAATATTAATATATGTGAATTAAAAGGATGCTTGACACAATAAATCCCAAAGGTTTCCACATAGTCTGCACACTGAAGGATTTAAAATGTTAAATATTCAATATTTTAAGCAAGATAAATCTCTAGATCTCTTCTGCTATGTTAGCTTGTTGACATCTATTCTTGTTTAGAAATGTAATTGACGTAATATGACTCAGTGGCATGTATAACAAGTCAATAACATAAATATTGTAAGACACAGTTGTTTTCAGCTTTTGGGTTGTTGTAGTGATTTGCTGTTGTAATGACAGGTTTTACAGAACCTGTATTTAAATATAGCTATGTTTAAAATAAATACGGATACATAACATATATAAAAAGTTAATAGGCTCATGAATATAGCTTGCATATCAACTGAAAACTTCTGTGCAATTCAGTAAAAAGTTAAAAGATTGTGTTATTTTTCTTTTTTATGTCAGCACACAAGGGTGTCCAGTCTGCTCAAGTAAAAGAACACAGATCGGCTGTCTTGGACTTCATTGAAGATTACTTAAAAAGTACTTAGTATTTATTAAATAGTTAAAAATGAATTATTGTATTTTCCAAGAAAGAAATGCATTTCTAACCTGAAATTTTGTTTACTGTGATCTTCAACAGGAGTGTGTAAGCTGTATTCTGAACAAAGAGCCATCAGAGTTAAGCGAGTGATAGATAAAAAGAGACTGTGAGTAGTGTCAAAAAATAGTTTAACTGTGCGTTTTATTTGTAGGACATTCAACAAAACTATTATTCATGTTTAGATTCTAGAGAGATTGTTTTAATAGAAATCTGTAGTTGGACAAGCAACTTCTGCTGTCAGCACATGCATTCCAGGGCTCTTAAACACTTCTGGCATGTGACGTTAAGTCTGTAAATGGCAGAGTGCCGATATAGTGTTGTACTTCTCATTTATGGAAGTGAATAAAGCACCAAATCAGTAAAATGTGGGTTAATAAATCTATTTGACTTCTACAAATGCAACAAAGTATTTTTACGTGTCCCATTAAGTATTACTCTCCATAAAGTATCTTAGAATGAAGTCCTGCATATTGGTAATATGTCTCAAGGATGCTATTTAGGATACTGTCTACTTAGGTACACAAGGGATGTTCGCTTTACTCTCCCATTCTCATTCTTTTTGTAGATATATAGATAGATAATTTTTTATTAAGCCACTGTCTTTCTGCTAAAGCAAGTGAATATATTGTGAATAACAGCTTCTTGAGATGGCAAGTCTTCATGGCAAGTGGAAAAAATAAGTCTTGAATGTATCTTTTTAACTGAAACAAAAGAGTTTTTGCTTCCTATCATGGCATGCATTCAGGCTGCTAACGTTGAGGTGAAAATATCTAGGAGAAGTTAAAGATGATGTGCTTGCTGCCTTTTTGGGCTGGGTTCTTTTGTTAGTTTGTTTGGGTTTTTTGTCATGTATCAAGAAACATACTTTTACAGTTTCTTTCTGCACACTCCTAGGTATAAGAATGATAGGGAGAGTGAACACGTTTGCAATTTACTTAATACCTGAAAGGCTTTCCGTGTCTTCTCAATCTGCATTATCTAAATACTAACCTTGAGTTCTATTATGTACATTTAAAAAATAACAAAATCTAGAACATAAATAAATTCCATAAATAAATTATTGAATGTGTTTTCAAGGCTTGACAATGCTTCTTTATCAGTTTGGTGTTTGGCTCAATCAGCTATTTACATTGAAACTAGAGAGATGTTTTCAGAAGTCCATAAGTACATTTTATTTGGAGTGATTCAGCATGATTAAGCACAATTAGATTCACTCAGATATATCCTCCTGAGACATAAATAGTAGTATAAGCCAAAACCAGGTAAACAAAATACCCCAAACCAGTTCTGAAATTTGGTAAGAATTAATGAGAGAAAAGTGAGGCATTGGTATTTTTGTAACTCTCGTAACTTTTCAGGAAAAGCGTACAGAAACAAACTGCGTGGTACATAACCTTATCAGTATTCTTCACACTGAAGGACTTCAAAGAAAGATGGCATGGTTCCTGCAGTTACAGAGTTGGCTTAACAAATACCAGCTCTTCTGTTTGTTGTACTCTTATATTATTGTTTCCATGTGAAATCCTAGATTCAAGATTTCCCAGATAACTAAACAGAGAAAATGACTCAATTTGATGTATGCTAAACATGAAGCAATGAAAAGCTATTTCAGAAGTTAGAATGCCACTTAAATAAAGAGCAATGAGGCATTAAAAAATAACCCAGAAGATGCAGTCCTTCTATGGAATACTGGACTACCACCTCTTTGCCTCTATCTACAGACATAAGAACTAGAAGACAGATGTTGACCAGGTGGAGTCTGTATGCATTGCAGATGTGATATAATGGCTAAATTGTCATTTGGATTAAAATTCAATTTAAATAAATCATGGGGCATAAACCAATTTTTATGATGACTTGAAGAAGAATTGTCTTTTTTCATATGCCTTCAACGAGCTATTTGTAATTTCCCCAAGGATTTCAGGAGATGCTTTATGTGGTAATAAGATCATGTTCCATCACTTAAAAGAACTAGGCATTCTTTAAATAGTGCACCCCAGGCATTTTGTTAGTTTTTAATTGGAAACTTAATACATTAGCATACTGTGCAAACTAAGGACAACAAACAATAAAGGAATACATTTCTTTAAAAGTAAATTAATCCTAGTGCAGATCATCTTTCCTGCAATTCAGTCAACTTAAAATATGTGCATATGAGACAATATTGAAAGGTTTGCAATAGAAATATACTTCATCATGTTTCCTTTTATATTGATCACCATTCTAAGCTCTTCAGCAAATTACCTGAGTGTTTTCTTATGCAAGTTGCTTTTGTGTTTAATCATATTTTTTGATCAAAAAGTTCTGCCAATTACATAGAACTAGTTCCCCAGAATGAAAAGGTAAGAAATGGAAGCACAAACAGGTTTTTTTTTCTGTAAAGGTGCTTCTTTTGTGATTTTCAGGTTTTATATTTATTGATATTCAAAATTATATTTCATTTCAATTGTAAACCTATTTTTCCATTAGAATATTTTGTGACTTAGGGATGCAGTTACTCAAGCTGGTATTTTTATTATTTGGGGAACTGGTGTTTTATTAGCATCAGAACTGTTATTTGAACTGCATGGACATCCAGATAAGTCTGTTTTTTCCCTTGTTATTAGGCAAATTTAGGACTTGAGAGGGAGTAGGCGAGAGAAGAGTTCTTATTTGTAAAATTGCCAAAAGCCCAGTACTTGCAGAGTTTTTAGAACTAAGAAACGTTTCCCATTACTGTTTTTCTTGTTTAAATAGCATAGTCACTCAGTGATGACTAATGCATTATATTCTGGTTTTTCTCAGAATTTTCTAATTATGTGTTAGAGTTTAGACACAGTATAAAGGAGGAAAGGAACACAAAATGCAATACCTTCCTTTAAGCAGCAGGGGAAGATTGCAGATCGTAATGAGATTAACTGTTGATTATATTTGAGAATATGTGAAGTGGTGAAGTGGTGAAGCTGGTACAGCAGGTGATTCACCTCATTGCTTTTTGATTTTTTGTTCTTTAGCTTCTCTAACAGCATAACTGCCAAGTATTAACTGTCTACTACATAGTAGTTATGGAATTCACTGTAGACAACAACAAACCACATAAGTTTACTGGGAAAAAATGTTGCCACTAACTTCTAAACTTTTTTTTTTTTTTATGTCATAATGAAACATACTTGACAAGTTTAATATATAATCACTGAATACGCTTCTGATTTTTTGCATTGCCTTTGTATTAAAATTACATAGCAGGGACTTAAATGTAGTATGTATCTGTCCACTGCATACGTTTTTTCTTTCCCTTGCTTCTAAATGGTCTGTTTAGTGCTCTGGCAGCCAAGGTAAGGATCACTGCCATCCTGGTTAAACTACTCTTTCAACCTAGTTAAATAAAAATACTTGTTTCAGGAAAAAGCTAATTCTGTTGTATTTTTTTACTTTTCCTTTAATATAACTGACAATATAAAGTTGTAATTATTACTTGGAAAAAATGAAGTAGTGGTGTTGGCTATTCCTACTAAAAAGAATTTTCAGTATGACCAAAATGCTGTTGGTTGGGTTTTTTAAAAAAATATATATACAGTAATACAGGGTTTTTTAAAAGATATTTCATAAAATGTGTGTGGTTTTATGCTATAGCATTCAAAATTCTCCTCAGCTGTGAACATGTACTGTGTTCTGTTCAGGAGTACTACTCATGCTTTCTTCGCTTTTGTGATAGTATTCCAGTGAAAGTTGCTAAGTATAATTTGTATCTTGACTGGGAAATCTTTAATGTGAAGTTTGCAAAAGTTCATGTCAAATGTAATAATCTGTGGTTGTTCTCATTTTAGAGCAATTCAGCTGTGTAATACCAGTTAAACTGTAGGCTCTTGTGCTTCTAGATCCAGGCTTGAACCTGAGCAGAGCAACGTGTCCACATCACCTCTTTTCCCTGAAAAATCTTCACTGAATCCTTTTGATGATTCTGAAGAAAAACTTTCTGCTGAGGAGACCAAAGGTAAAAATAAAATGTAGTTAAATTTTACTTTTTGTGGTAAGGCCTGTCTGGTCAATAGTACTTCCTTCCCATTACAAGGGCCTGTTCCTGTGACTTGCACCTTCTCTATTTTCATCTTCTGTTAGTTGATCAGGCTTTTTTGAAGCATATTGTGAGACTGAGAAAGCAAAATCTTAAACTTTTTTATATGCCTTTTCCAACCAGCTAAAAAAGTTTTAGGCCTTGCTAGATTCCTCATCCTCTCAAACTCTGTGTGAACTCTTCCATTTTTATTTTTATCGGTATCCATCTACTTACATATCTTCTCAAATCTGTCTGATTTTTTTCCACGTTCCTGTCACTGATGGCAAGGAATTGGAAAGTAGCTCAGTGACTTTCTGGGAACATTTTCTAGTGTTTAAGCACAGAGACCTTGAGTTGGACACTCCTATGGTATGAACCCAAAGGTAGAACACGGTCATAGAGGGGAGCTTAGTGGCTGGCCAGATCCAGTAGTTTTGGGGATGATCTCCACAGCATTGAGTGTCCCTGCTGGAAGGATTGCATCTCATCTTTCCGTGGGTAGGGGGCAGCCAGAAATCCAAAGCAGTATCTCTGACCCCACTGTCAATAGCAGGTGCTATTCTTGACAGAACTTGTTGAACATCACTTCTGATTCCTTGGTGGCCTGCTTCTGAGGTTGAGCAATATTAAGTCCCTTCTGTTGGCCATTTCGGTTTGTCCTGGGATGCATACGCTGGCAGAACTTTGTTGCAGAGTGCATTTTGGAGTATCACCGCTATGCAGATAATTTCAGGTTTCATACCTAAAGAGAAGAATCTTGTTCTGTGATTCTGGAGTTGCTTTCCCTGGCTTGAGTTCCCCTGCTTGTGCTGTCTAGAAGAGTCAAAGGTACCCTGTGATATACCATGTGTAATTTTTTTTTGTGAGAGAGAAACAAAAACTGTGTGAAATGTGACATTACATTAGCATAGTAGTTCATCAAGATAGAAGAAACCTGCTGGATAGCCATATTATTCTGATAATTGGTTATTGTTTCTTTGGTGATTTTTGTTAAAAAAAGTAAAGTTCTTGGGGTTGGTGACTTTAGGGCCATACAAAGACTGGATTCATGTGAAGTGGGTACTCCATTTCTAGGTGAAGACTCTTAATACTGAATTGCCTCACAGTGTGCAAGTGGTTTCATTTTCTGATAGGGCATTGCTTATCTTCCTAACCAGTTTGTACTTCTGCAGCCCTATCACTATGCTCCCTGCTGCTGCCAACCCCCCCACCCCCCTGAATTTATTGTAAGAAGTGAAGGTTTTGATTATGTGTCATTTCTAGTGCTTACTACTTTTTTTATAGTATGTCTTAAGTGATGCAGCACACAGGCACATAGATGAGTTTCACCTTGGCATGTTATCAGTGTTTTGCAGCTGTGAGCAAGTACCAGCAGAGAAACAGCCGTGTAGTAGCATCTTCACTGGCCTGTGCTCTTCCTTGTTGCTGAATGTCTCTGCAGTCTCTGGACGTGTGCACTCCCACACATAGTGTCGTAATTTTTAGCTCCAAAAATCTGTGCCACACTGTGGAAAATGCTGTTCTTTGATTGCCTTGGGCACAGCAAACCACTGCAATAAACAGAAATGAAACTTTGTTTATTGCATGTTAATTTTGATTACTCCAGTTTTTGCTTTTATTAGTTTATGCTTTAAATTTTACAAGAAAGTAGGGGTCTGTCACATATGTGATGCTGATGCAGTACTTATGAGGGATTCCTGAATAGTCTTTGAGAAGACTATGAAACGTGTATATCAGAATAAATCTGTCTGAAACAGTTTGTAAATATGCAAAGCCTGTGGCTCCTCACATAAGGGTAAGTGTTGGTTGCTGCTGCTTATAGAAATCAGCCTTGTGACTTCGCTGGTAGGTGGTTGTTATAGCATGGAAATAGTGTGAACAAGATGACTAGGAAATGAAGCTCAGTTTAAATCTTAAAGCGTTTGATTATTTTTTTTTTTAAGTAACTTTTCAAAGTTTTAAGAAACTGGAGAAATTGCCACATTTAGAAGTTACTATTTCATCCTCAGGGTGGTTTAGAGAACGGTGATCATTTGTATTTATGAATTAGCTATCATCAGCATACCTGGGCCCCTTGTGTTAAATATCTCAGCTGTAAAGATAGTTCCAAGAGGAGCTTGTGGCCATGTCCTTAATTTGAATGTTATGATGGACAGCTGAATGTCCTACTTGGTGTGCTGAAGCACAGCTTGGGTTTTGTCTGTTTTTTTTGGCAGAAACCAAAGCAAAATGTGGTTACTTTTGTTCTGAGGCAAAGCACCTGTTTACGTTAGAATTATATTGGACATGCATCATTGCAGCAAAATAGTCTTTCTGGAGGTTGCTTTTGTATGCTGACAGTATTTATTTGCATATTACAAATTTCACATTTAGTTTATGGAAATAAATTCAAATAATGAGTAGCTTTTGAAGTGGTCCACAAGCTTAACAGCTGTCTGTCTCCTTTCAGCTTGGAAAAGGGTTCAGGGGATTGATCATTACTTTGTATCTCTGTCATGTGTTAGCTAATTCTCTTTCTGCAAAAGAAATGGAGTTTGGCTTTAGCTGGATGAATTGTAGAAAAGCATTAATGTCAGCTCCGTGAAAGCTGCAGAACACCTTTCCCAGTAGCCAAAAACATCCTGCAGTGACAGGAGGAACCCCAGGGAGGTATGTGTTTCTCACTTAACACTTATCATATTAGCTTATTAGCAACCACATTGGATACAGATGCTGTTTTTTTAACAGTTGTGACAATGCCTGAAAGTAATTGGTTCCTCTGGGATAAAATAGGAATATTTTTTTTCCTTGGCTCCATAAACTAATCATCTTCTTTTCTTTGAGTCCAGTAAATAATTAAAATTTTGATACCTGAACAAGTAAGTTTTGTGTTTCTGTGAAATAGACTTGATGATACCCCATGGAAGACATTGTTATTACTTGTAAGAATTTTTTAAAATCTACTATATTCCTTATCCACATCCCTCATTCATAACATTGTCATTATTTGTACATCCTTGTTGGGTTGTTGAGAATATACATTTATAAAGGAGACGTACACAGTGATACTCCTTTATAATATTTATTTTTCAAGAGTTTTCACAAGTATCATAGTGAAGGATAAAGGGGAAAAATTCTCCTTACAATCCTTTTCATATATTTGTTTATAAATAGGACTGCTCCTTTCTGAGGCTTCCCAAGGCAAGTCAGGATCTGAATGAGGGATGATGCATCAGTTCTGCTTATGCAATTGAAAAAAAATAAGGTTTAGAAGGTTATAACAAAACAAATGAAAATATAAGTTCCTGAAAAAATTGACTGGAATAAATAAAATATCTGAAATCTATGAAAAAGAAAACTAAATCTTTCTGTATTTTAATTTGCTGCCTGCGCATGATAAGTTAATGCAGGTTCAGGTTTGATCTGCTGTGGGGTAGTGCACATCTCCCTTGGGTTTTATAAAAATGTCACAGCCACTGAAGAGAAGAGAGGCCTTCTCAAGAGTGCAGTTGTATCATTAGGATTTTAAACACTGATGCTAGGACAGATTCAGAAACAGTAGGTTCCTGTAGCATAGTTTCTTTTCTTTCTCATTCTGACTTCTTAGTCTATAATCAGAAGTACATAATTAAGCCTAAAAATAAATCTTCCAGAAGGGAATATTCCAGAAATAGCTGTTCAAGATCTGTGCCCAACTCCTGCTAAGGTTTATGTGGATGATTAGCTTTAATCAAAGGGCAAGTACTATGGAAATCAATGAAGCAGCTATGATGTGTACGGGTTAGTTTATGGGATCAGATCAGTTTCGTGTTATGTGCAGGAAGGCCCCTTGCACAGTGTGCTGTGGGATTTGCACAGTGCTAGGCAGTTTGAACAGCATGAGGAAACAGTTTGAGAATCTCTTTTTGCTTTTTTGGAAGGTGGTGGTTCTCTCAAGCCTCATTGGAAGGTAATAGTTTGCATATAGGCTGTCATTTTGAAAACAATGTGTTTTCTTCTGTTAAAACACAAATGCTACACTATTTTGTGCCGTAACAAGTCTTAGTGCAATGTGAATTGATTTACACCATTCACTGTCAATATATTAGTGCAACTCTTCATAGTTCAGAAAATTAAACATAATGCATAGACTTTTGTCTCAGTTTAGAAGTTAAAGGTTATTGGTAATTTTGTGCTGTAAATATAGGGTGAATCTCAGCCACAAATTAAATATAACAATTTCATCATCATTCTGAAATGGATGAAAAATGGTTTTCACCTTACTGTTCAGTGCCCTGCATTGTCTCAAGTATTTGCTGGTTGTTTTACAGACAGGAATCTGCCTGATGCCCAAAGTAATGTTGGATTATGGGGGGACGGCAAAGGTGAAGATGAGCTGTCACCTGAAGAAATACAAATGGTAAGTCTGTCTGGTGTCTTATTGTCAATTTTATTATATTTTTATTATATATATTTAAAAATTAATTTTCAACTTTCATTTCATGCAGAATAATACCATAATAAGGTAGACCTTTTGCACATGGCTTCCTGGTTCTTCTGGTAGCAAGTAATATTGAAAATTGCTACAAAATACTTAACATGGAGCCATGAAAGCAGTAATAACTATTTTTCAACAATTGAAATTAACATTGTTTTTAAAATTACAATTACGAATTGCTTTTTTCGTCAGGAAACAATAGTGGTCAAGGCAACATCAGAAAAAGCATTACGAAACTTCTGAAAGAATAAAGAGTTGCGCTTCCCCCCCCCCCCCCCCCCCCCCCCCCCCCCTTGGAGTATTTCTACAACACACCTTAAATAGTTATTCTATGGAAGTATAGCTATGAAGTTATACTTCATTGTATTCTTTTTTTATTTCTTTGGATTATCAAATTAATATTGGTTTACTAGAAGGAATAGCTACAGGCTTTCTGTTACAACAGTATCTCATTAACTTTACCTTTTCTGCATTTCCCTGTTATCAGCACATTTACGTATTGTTTGATCCAGTTCTACTTACATTTGAACTGATGCAATACAGAATTTCTGACATGGGAATGATTGCTGACAACCTATCTGTTTAGACTTTTTGATATTCCTAAAATTTATCATTTTGCACATGGCTCCAAATTCTTAGAAAACCTCTCTACGTTAGCATGCATCTCCTTGTTTTATATAAAGAAAGAAAAATAGATTTATAACTAGCTAGTAGATGTGCAGTTTTTGAAGTGGTGAGCTTTACTAAGGCAGAGGGTCGCTGCAGTATGAATGTGTGAAGCTTCCTTGGTAGTGATGAGAGACGTTCCCAAACACAATACTCATCTCTGATGGGAAGTGATGCATAAGCTACACATAATTATGGTATGGTTTGTCAAAGAGAAAAGGTTCTTCAGAGGCTGCTCTTGATGCTCTCATGTTCTTCTCGAGTGCCAGTCTGAAATCTAAAGGATTACTCCTGCTTTCTGTTTTCTTGTTGAAGAGAATTCTTTATATATTTTCATTCTTCTGTGTTTAGGCACAATATTATTAGCCCCCTTGCTGTAAGCTTCCAGAGGATCAGGAGGAAACAAGCATCAGAAGTGATGGCTCTGACAGGGCTTACTAATAAATGACTACTAAATGTTGGATTGCTTTTTGCAGGCCTTACACTGTAATTAAGTTTTAAACACGTTACAGCCCTTGCCATGGTACTTTGGGAATAAGCACATTTCTTTTTCATGCAATCCTTTTATACTTTTTAGAGTAAGGCCCCAGATAAGAGAAAAATCGGTGTTCATAGTTTGTTTGAAGGATTTCTGGACTCCTAAATCTCCAATCCTAAACTGCTTCTTATTAGGCATTCGGACAACTCTTCCTAGGGGAGAACCAAAAGACATCTTTTTTAAAACCCATTATTATTCTTTACCCATTCAGAGCTTTCCTGTGCTATGCTTCTTTTTTATTATTGTATATTTTTTTAACTTTTATTGGTTGTTTTACACTGACTTACTTCTGTTGTGCTTTCAGGAGTTGCACTTCCTGTGAAAAGGGGTATAAAAATAACGCTGATGCTCCAAATTAAACGAATTTAGTTCAGACAGGCTATAATATGTCCTTATTCTTAGTTATATATATTCTGCCTATATTTTGAAAGAAAATTTATAGTATATGACAGTGCCTTGATGTCAGTGCCATGATTAAGCCTAGAAAAATGACGTGCTGGAAACTTCAGATCTCAGCTTTAAGTTTATCAATCTGCTTCATGGGAAAAGAGAGACAAATTTACTAGTCTGTTTAGGGAAGCAGAAGATCAAAATGCTACCAAAATAAAAATAGCATTCTTTGAAGCCCTGTGTGTATATATATATATATATATATATATGTTAATACACTGAAATATGATTGCTGCTCTTGTGCCATATTTTATTCTTAAATTTCCATGTGTGAATTTACAATTTAAAAAAAAATTCTATGTACTCTCAGTACTTGTGTTTTAGTACTGATATTGGGAAACTAGAATTGGAAAAAGCATACAAAGGGAAGTTAATGCTGGAAAAGCCACTTCTCCGCTTATAATTTATTCTAAGTTTTGCAGAAAGCTGGTTCTGAACTGGGTATCTGAATCTCCTGTTCAGTCTTGCTGTGGTTCTGATCTCCCCCATTGCTGCTCCCTCCTGTTGCACCTCACTGCAGGCTGACAATACAAACCCCAGTAGTCAGGGCTGTCTGTATCTCAGCTTCTTCTCACACTATGAGTCTATGCCTCTGGCACTGTTGTGAAGAAATACAGGCTTGCTTTCTACCTCTCCTAAAAATTAACAAGCATCAGTTACTTCCACATTATGCCGTGGTAGGAGTTTACATTTATTATGATTTAGAAGAGAAGTGAGTCAGCATGTATGGCAGTGTTAATACAGGCATCTTTTTCTTTTCTCCACCAGTTGTCAAGTAGAAAGCGAGCCGATTGTTTCTAGTTACAGTTAATGCCCCCCAGTGAGGGTCATTTCTTGCCAGGTAATTTTTTTACCATTGGATTGGATTGCATGTTATTGGAGTTGTCAAACTGTAAACAGTGTGTTGTATGTTTATATAATATGTAAATGTGCACAGCAGGGTTTCAAATGTAAACGTTACCACTGATAAGTTGATGCTCAAGGCTGAGCAAGCCATTGCTCTGGTCTGTGGACCTAACGTGATTTTTTTGGGGTATGGTGTGTGTTTGTTTTATGAACACTGTAATTAGCTGATTTACTAAAGGCTAGTGATGTATGTGGTGACTATTCCACTGCGAAATTGCTCTTTCAGTGCATTTTTGATGAAACTTATAGCTAAGAGTTGGCCTTTCTTGGTAAAAGCTGGATACTGCAGAATTTCACTCTTAACCTACTTTAAAGTCACTGGATCTGTTACTCTAATTTGCAGGTAAATTTGGGTCCAGGGTGTAAATACAGGTGTAACTGGGGAACAATTTGAGTGTATGAATGTTCATTGCTTTTTTCATTGCTCACATAAATCCTTCATACTAACTTGATAATATTTCATGACTTCATTGTACTTTTAACGCAGGAACCAAAGGGTCTTTACAAACGCATAACAAACCCTCACCACTTTAGTTAATTTGTTCACTAAAGGACAGTTAATTATTTCTTCTCTGCATTATGTTTGCTGTTACAGAGCAGTTAATTTCTACTTTCTGAACATTTGATTTGTTGAAGCATGGACCGACCGCATTTAAAATACTGGGAAATCCAGCAATTTTCAGAAGAGGGCCAATTACAGTGTAGAAACTGCTGTGTTGGTTTTAAATTGGAATGTGTTGTGTCAAATCACAGTTAACAGTTTTCAGTCGTGGTTCTACGATCCTTCCTGTGGGTAAAATAAGGAATTAAATCCCCATCATATCACTACAGCAGGAATTTCTATCAGTATTTTACCCACAGGAGAGAGCTTTACGTTGTTCAAAATGTTTGCAGGCTATTGCGTGATTTGCACAGTAAATTTCAGTTTATAACCCTGAGTACAGGTATATTAATGGTTTTTATTGTGAGCACATGCCTTGTGGTTGCATTGAGTGGGAAAAAAATCTGGCTTTTCTGTTTGAGTTGTGAAAATAGCTAATTTTCCCTGATTTTATTGTTGGGTTTTGTCTTAAGTTCAGGTACAGTACATATAATGACTTAACCCATGGGATAACAAAAAAGAACTGTGATTATTTCTTCTACGTATTAGGTTTTTAGCCATATCTTGAGCAGTTTGTCACTTAATGCAATACTTTGGTAACAGAATATTTCACTGTCATAAAAGAGGCTACTTTAGTAAGCCATAAATCACTGAGCTGTACTGATTGCTGGTTTGGTTTATATTCCCATCATGTAAATCCCTTTGTGACACACTGGTATATGATGTGTTCTGTGCTCTAACCTTTTGTTCAATTGACTGTTTTAGCATATCTTACTGCTGTCTGCGCCAAGCGGTCCATCAGCCATGATTTCAAATTGCAAAGATCATTGAGCAGTTTAAAAGGCAGTCTGTGCCAGTGGAGGGTTTTAAATATCAAAGGGAATTTTTAAAGAATACTTTCTCAAGTGGATTTGTGCTATTTGTAAGGGATTAAAATCATTCACTGTTTCTTTATTGAAAATTTGCCTTCTAAATTAGTTATCTTCACAGTTTTACTAAGGCAGCAAAATAGTTTTTTTTTTAATGTTGAATATTTGTGCCGAAATACTTACCCTTACGGAAGTGAGAAAAACAATTACAGCTTGGTGGCCCCATTTAGTCACTTAAGGACCAACCAGTTGGCTCAGTGCTAAATCCTGTGGCTCTCTCATTGCTCTGCGCCCTGGCTTTGTTCTGAGGTGACTCCACTAAAATCAGAGACATAGGGTGGTGTGAACATAAAGGATTGCAGTGATAAAATACCTTTAACCATCCACTGCTGTTAAGTAAGTATCACTATATTAGTCAATTATATTTTAACAAATGCTTTGTTCTATAGGGGACGCTGCAGGCAGCAGTGACAATGACACTTAAATGTATTGCAACACTGATACTTGTTTATTCAACAAAACCATTGGACCTTTAGGGTGGAAATCACTGGGACTTCAGGGAGCTGTGCAGAATGTTCCTCTCTGTTGCCTCTCGACTCATGGAGCTGGGCTCTTTCCTCAAGGCCTCTACCCCACAGTGGATGTGACAGTGCCCAACAGCCTTCCTCCTCTTCTGTGACTCTGTGGAGTCCTTTAACCAAGGAGAGAAAGCTGTTCTTGCCAATCAGGTAGACAGTGAACCTCTACTACAAAAAGAAATTTGTATTTTAAAAGAAATAAAAAGTAATTTTTCATTATTCTTCATGACATAAATTGCCTATGTCATAAGAGTAAACCTTTTTCTGTGAGATTCACGGTTACCGTTCTTTAAACATGCCTGTCATTTCACACTGACTTCTGCCAGATCAAACCTACAGATTCCTGATTTTTAACCCAGTAGCCATTTCCCCCTAAGTCATGCAGCCTGACAATTCATTTGCTGTTGGCAGTCAGGTGCTGTTGGCAGTCAGGTACTGTTTCTCTGAGGCCCTGCTGGGCCTGAAGCAAGATGAAAAATGTTACAGCACAAAGTGTGGGGGGCAGTGGCAATAGCGTGGGGAGTGAGGAGGAGGGACTGAAGGTGAAGGGTATGAAAGATGGCTTGCCTTTTCTCATTTTCTTGCTTTTCTGTGTTGCTCTGTGGCAGTGCAAAAGTCTTGCTCAGCTCCTGCTCTCTACTCTCCCTTAAGCTAACCCTATCATCTGGTCCTGTGGTGGGATTCAGTTTACTAATCTACCAGAAAACTCAGGAGGAAAAGGTGGTTAGTGAGCTAAAATGTCCTACCATGAAATGAGATGGGCAGCAGCATTTGCTTAGGGCTGTATGTTGAGGGGAGGGAGAGGAGCAGGACAGATTCCTCAGTGGCTGCACTAAGTCTTTTTCACTGCATCCTAAGTAGTACAAACACTTCTATTTCTTCTCTGTGTTCGTATTATGAACGTACTTGATACGGCAGAAGTTCCAGCTGGAACATCATGGATCATTTCAAAGGGTATATCTGCTTCTGAAGCAGTGGGCACAAGGAGTTACACAATCTGTATAAGGAAAATCTTAAAAGACCTGGAATGGAGATGCTGGTGGCATGATTGGGGCTGGGTTGGGGTCACAGTGGTGAGCCAAAGATCATCACCAAACGTGGCAGCGCAGTGATGTTAAATGTATGTACTCCTACAGACGTGACTGTGAAAGAAGCTATGGGTCAGACGAACTGTATGTCGTAATTTTCATGTTGCATCTTAATGACAAACTGTGTTGAAATACCAAGTGCTTCGTTTTCAGCTGTTTAGTAGCCCTGCCCTTAAAAGCAGGATGCCCATTTGCCTTCACTGATGTAACGGGGCCTCACTCTTACGGTAATTCTCTGTGATTCAGACCTTTTCTCTCTCCTTCCTTACTTTGCTTTTTGCACAGTTTTCAAATGCTTACTGTCTTCTCTGGGCAACACCTCCCTTTCCTGCCAGCTTAAGCATTGGCCATTTGCTCAGATAGCGAGCAAAACCAAGTTGGACCTGTAAACGGTGACAACACACTGCTCTGTCTTAAGAAGGATAATGAGACCTTGCAAGGTGGCAGAGAGGACTGCTGCACTGTTACTGCTAATGGAATTGTAATGTGATTGAATTATGCTAAAATCCCATGGAGTTATGTAGGCTAGTTCAAAATAAGGAGGTGAACTGAACTAGAACAGGGCTTGCTGTCTTGCACAGCTCGTGTCAAATTCTTTGCATTCTGAGCCCTGTTCTCTGGTGTTTCGCGCTGCTGCATGCATCACCCGGCTTTGTCAGAGGCATGTAGCAGGTAAGGTTTTCAGTAGAAATATATCTCCTGTGTGCTGTTTCTGTATAACTGCGTAGACCAGGTCCTTCCCAGCTTTGAGAAAAGCGCAAAGACCTAGTCAGTTGTGTCCATACCGCAAAGGTCCAGCTGTTAACGAGGCTTTGGCTGTGTAGAATTAATTGGCAGAATACCTTGAATAAGCTTGCTCCCTCCCTCCTCCGAAACAGGACTTCTGACCCTTCTGATAGGAGGTGCCCTGGTGTCGGCGAGGCAGGGGCCTTTCAGCTGGAACAGCCCACAGAGCTCCCCGAGCGCGTACTGCCTGGAGCCGGCTGGCTGTGGGGCACACTGCAGCCCCCCTCGGGCTTGGAACCCGCTGGAGCTGCCAGGCAGCAGGGTCAAACTCATTCAGGCGCTTACAAAATCCCAGCTCAGTATGTCCTAAAGGGTTATTTCTAAAACAGAGTCCTTACAATGCGATTTCCAACAGGCTCCACTGTGACATGGGACACCCTTCTCAGCTGCGTTGTGGCTGTGCAGGTTTTGTTCCAGCAAATCATGTCATTGTACTTACTGCCTGATCAGTTGTTCTGTAATGAATCCCAAATGACCTGACAAGTACCTCTGAACAGGCAAAGCATATTTTCCTGTATAAAGTCTTCTACTTATGCTTGTATTTGAAAAATGTAGTGCTAGAAGTTTATTTAAATGTTTCATTGATTACTCACGAGTTTTAAATGGAAGAGGTCTACTGGAATAACTAAAGCCAATGGATTTGTAAAGTATAAAGTACTAGATCTGTTGCAAAATCTAAAAGCTCTTCATGCCATGGGCAGTACATGAATAATGTGAAGGAAAGTGCAAAGACGTCATGAAGAGAATCATGCTTTCACAAGCATGAAAGCTTTCCCCACTCAAAGTTCTAAAATAATAAAAAAGGACAGATTTCATCAACTGTATTTTTTTGTTACTGTGAAGTAACGTGAGCAAAATCTTCAAGTTATTTGGGGGTTTGTTCCGTTAATTGGAGGAGAAAGACGACTGTTACAGTGACTGGTTACAAATAAGCAAATCGATATTGTTCATTTAGGCTGCTGTTAGTAATCCTTAAAGATCTTTTTAGTTATGTACTGTCAATGGATTGCCAGGAAAGGTGGGAACTGATTGATCAGGGTGGGGGCTGAAGAAAGTTCCCAGCATCCAAGCATGTGAACTCATGTGTGTGACTTCCTTCTTCCCTTCTTCCAGTTTGAACAGGAGAACCAGAGACTTGTTGGGGAAATGAATAATCTCTTTGACGAAGTCAGGTACAGTTTTCTGTGAATTAACAGACCGCTGCACGTGCTGGTCCTGTAACCTGGACAACACCCACCACGACACGCAGCTGCGCGAACTCCAGAGGTGTCGTAGGAGGGACAAAATAGGAGCGTCCATGAAATGCACTGTGTTACATTAACTGTGCTGTCCCACAGTGTAAAGATGGTTCTGAGTGATGCACAAACTATCCAACACAGGACTGGTTACGTTTGGAAGGTTACGTTCTGTCTCACTTAGCCTAAGTTTTACAAAGTTAAGTTTTCCATTCCTATCACACTCCCTGCTGCATATACAGACAAGCAGCCAGGGAGGTGCAGCCACCAGCCCCCATGCACAGACCTGTCTTCACGGCAGCGTCGGGGTTGTTTGCTTGCCGCTTGCTGCGCGGAAAACCTGAACGGCTAACTCAAGCTGGAAATTTACTTTTGGGATAGTACTAGGCAAGGCGAATTCCACGCTTCCTATTAGCCTGTAAAAAGGGTATGTCACAATTAACTACTTAGGGTCCACCGTGGGTTATGTTGTATTAGAAGGCGGCAGACAGACAGGCGTTCCGCTCACAGTGGAGGCAGCTAGCTGAGAATTTCCGGGTGGTGCCTTTCCCAGAGCTTCACTGTGGGCTGGTCATCTCCCAGCCATGGACTGTCTGAGCACTGGGCACTGGCTACTGCTGCCCAACAGCAGCTAACAAAATAGCAGCCTTCTGAATAGCCTGCTTACCGCGTTGGGAACCTGAGCCTGCAGAAGCAAGAAATGTTTGCAGTGGTTTCTAATGGAGTGTTTCTGTTCTTTGCCCAGACAAATTGAAGGAAAAGTAGTGGAAATCTCCAGACTGCAAGAGATATTCACTGAAAAAGTCCTGCAACAGGTTAGTATAATTTAATGCTACAGCAGCAAATACAGCTTGAAGATTTTCTTGAGAGGATTTTGGTCTTGGTTGCATGCAAGATGTAAACATAATGAATTTTTGATGCAAATGTGAAGGAAACTGGTTTTGTTTGGTTTTTTCAAATGCAAAATCAAGATACTGTTGTTACTTCCTAGTGCATACTGGGAATGAAAAATGCAACGTATGTGTTAGTTAACAGCACCTTTTCTGGAAATGGTGGCACCTCTTCCAGAAAGAGCTGGCAAGCATCAGCCAGGTTAGATTTGATTCTAGATAAATGGGAGACTTCCTATTGATCTTTGTAGCTTCCATTCAGGCTCATAAAACCACAGGCAAAGAAATTACAACTTAGTTGTCTCTATACCTTTGCATCATTGAAACATAGATGTTAATACCAGATTTTGAGTTCTGCTTGTTTCCCATGTCCTTTTCTTAACATTTATTGGTTTCTCAATTCTGGGTTGTTTTTTTTCAACAGGAAACTGATATTGACAATATCCATCAATTAGTCGTGGGTGCAACAGAGAACATCAAAGAAGGCAATGAAGACATAAGAGAGGTAAAGCTGTGTTGCTTGTTTCTCTTAACTCTCAGGTTTGCCCAAGTGTTGCTTTAACCAGCATGTGCAAGCTCACCCATGGTACAAGTGCAGCGCGTGTTGGGGTGTCAGGGCATGATTTTGGAAAAATTGTGCTAATTAGCTGAGGCTCCCAGTATTAGCGTTGCTTGTCTCGCTAACCATGATTTCAGTAGCTATACAGGTCTGCAGAAATCTTGGCCTCGCCTATTTTTTAAATATGAAAGTCACCTGGCATGAATTTAAGCATATGTGAAGTTTTCTTATTAAAAAAGGGAGGTGCGGAAATTGCAGACTATGAATAAAAGTGCGCTGAAATTGCTGAAACTGGAGTTAAATGCTGAGTGTTACCAGAAGAGTCTCTTCGAGTCGCATTCAGCACAGTACCCATGCTGCTAGTAAACAAATCTACCCCATTGTTTCACTAATTAGAATGAAATGATGTTTTCTTTCAGGAACTGAGATTTCAATAAAAACAGTTCCTAAATTAGGCTAGTGAGTGAATCGCTTCAGTTCTTTTTTTCTTCTTTTTCTTTTCTCCCTCCTGAAAGCACATAGAATATATAACTTAAGGATGAGTTACCTGCTGCTCAGCTCTCGTAAAAAGTGCAACAAACATGGCATGAAGGGGTTTTTTTTGCTTAATTTTTCACATTTGTAGGTTTCACATCTGAAACCACACTGAGAAACAGTAGAGAAAGGTGAAAAATACAAAACCTCAATACTCACATTGTCTGTATCACATTAAAAAAAATTATTCCATGTGTAAATCTGAAAAATGAGAGGGGGAAAAAAGAAATCCTCTGTTATATGCCAGTCTCAGTTTTGGGAAGGAGAATCCCAGAAAAATACTTGCTATCCTTGCTCCAAGACTGAAATACATGACTGATAGTGCTAAATCAACTTCCAGAAAGAGTTGTCAGGTTTTGGGGCTATTTTTTTAGTCAGAATATGTTTATTAGAATGTTTATTTCTAATCACAGAATTTAAGTTTTGGAACTTAAAATTGACCTTTAGGCATCCACGTTTTGATGTAGTTCTTAATGTTTTTGAGTTCCACTGTGTGGGATTTTAGGGGGGGCTTTTTTGGTTTATTTTTTATATGACCAGTTTTTAAGATTCTGAGATAAATTTTAGTGTGATAAATCTGAAAAGGTATAGCCAACCTGACTTTTATTCACTTAAAACTGGGGGGCAAGTTTTGTTCTTTCCGTTGTCAGAGGGAAGTGTGAAGCCACTAAAAGTCATCCTGTGTTGACATTGTTGAAATTCTACTCTATATTTACTGGTGATGGTAACGGAGATAACCTTCTCCTCACAGGCCATCAAAAACAACGCTGGATTTAGAGTATGGATCCTCTTCTTCCTTGTGATGTGTTCATTTTCCTTGCTTTTCCTGGACTGGTACGATAATTAATTACAAATATAACACTGTCTACATGCTTTGTTTGTAACTTTTGAGCTTTCTTTTTCCAGTGGAGTAGGATATATGGTATATCTGTATATTTTATGGTTTTTTTTCATACTGCTATTATGGGCATATTTTCCAATAAATAAGCAGGCGTATATATCCATTGGTGCAGAGGCAGCTGATAGCATTTGTTTTAAATCCCTTTATCGAACATAAAACCACACTTAATCCTGCAAAGAACACAGAAACCTTTGAAAGAGCTGGTAAGAAAGCTACAAGCTGGACGACAGCCAACAGAAGAACAAAACCAATCGTTGCATCAGTCACCCACACATCTGTGATGTCTGAAGTCCAGCTCCCAGTGTGCAGACCAGATCAAGAGAAAACTGTTACTGTGCAAAAGCATCTACGCTGTCTCAGGCTTTTATTTAACCATACCACTTCAGTACAGAGCCAACACTTCGCACATGTATGACCTCTACTTCAAATCCTTTCAAACTACTTGAGTCAGAGATCACATTGATTTAATAGTAGTAGTAATGATAAAAAGTCAACTAAAGAGCTTTACTTCTAGATGAAAAGAGAGAATAACAATACAGATTGTGCAGTGAAACGGGCGTTCTGGGACGTTGGAACAAAGCCAAAGGATAGACAATATTGAAGCCAAACTCTTCCAAGTACTAAAATTGGGAGCGGTTTGATAACTAAAATGAAAAGTCTCAAAACCAGCTGTAAACATGAATCAATTAACTGCCTCCTCTTAAAGCAGACAAAAAAAAATGCTTTTGACTTCAAGAAGCATAAGCAATCTGTTTCTCCTAGATGATAAAGCTTAGTATTTTTTAATGTTTATTGTTACGAGAGAGAGAAATAAGTTGTTTCTCATCAGTATTTACTTGTGCATTAAAGTTTTTATTGTCCTGAATTTTAAGGGAAGGACATGTATTATGAATAGTTTCTATGCAGGACAGTCTCGGGGAACAGATCTTTCCATCTTGTAAAACGTGAATGTCCTCTGTAAATACGTTGATATGAAATGTGTCTTTTACTATCTCTCTTCTGAAATGTATATTTCTATACATTATATGCAACAAGCAGCAGCTTCCTTAATCTTTACTCTGCAAAGAGTGAAAATGTCAAAGTTACATATGAATTAATTACATGCAATAAAGCATATCCCTATTAGAAAATGCAAACATGGTATATTTTGAACTTCTTAACAAAAGCCTGAAATTTTTAAATGCAAAGAAAAATTTGGCACATAATTTATTGCTTTTTATGCATTCCACATACCATAATGACTTAATAAAGCCTTTTACAGATATACTGTGTAATGCACATTTCATATCAAACCTGGAAAATTCAGCAGTCATGGTTATTTTTGCTGTACGGGTAGGAAAGGTTGTTGATAAAGCAGTTCTACTGGAGAAAAATAAAATCAGAGCTGACCATACTTGTTCTACTATGGATCTTGAGAAACAATCCATGATCTTTTCCCTTCATTTTTGTAGTTTCTACCAAAAAAAAACACCTAACAAACTTTTGACATGTCCACTGCACCTTGTCCCATTCAACCCCTCCATGAACAAAAAGGTGACTGACTTGCCCAGATGCTTCACCCACTTTTGTCCAACTTTTAAATTAAGATGTCTTTTGTAATATGTATTTAAGATTTGTAATAAAAATGAAAACATGGTTTCACACAAAGAATAGGTAAGTCTGTAATTACAATGGAAGTTTAACGTGCATCCACAATACTATGTTCTACGTCTTTCCCCCTCCCAAGCCATACATAAACAGTTCTACTCTTCGCTCTGTTTCACATGTAGCTTTAGAACAGCCAGTGCTGTTAACTAATATGCTATTGTTTCACTTGTGATGCTCTGTGTTTTAAGAACTATCCAACTGCAAAGCATACATCAACTGAAAGCTCCTTCTAATTAATAAAAAGGGAAAATGTTAATGCAACAGAAGAGAAAATTTAGACATATTACTCCCTCAGTTGTATCCAACAGATTACAAAATGGACTACACAGACTGTGAACGGGCTTTCTGCCTCTTAAGTATGATCAAAAGATGTCATTTCTCATTTGAACAGCCTGAACTGTTTATTTTTTTTACGCTATCCTCAACATCCATCACTAAAACTGTCCGTGTTTTTCCATAATGTCTAGCTAGTTAGTGTTTTCAGTGCACATCCTTACCAAGATGCTAAAGCCAAAGTGGAAATGCAGTTAAATCCTGTTGACAGCAATAACAAAACACTGAGCATGCCTTGTTGCAGAGAACTTTGTTATCATTTACAAATAAACAACAGTAAAGAAAATGTAAGAAAAATGCTACCAAGTTTCTTTCTCCATACAAGTCATTACATTATGCCTTTGCCATCAATGCCGACTATTATTCTTGCTTCAGCCAACTAAATACTAAATACAACTTTCAGCTAAACAAGAGATCACTCTGGTTATGGCTGGGGTGTTTCAGTTTGCGAAGTGACAAAGAGTAAGAAAATGTATAAATAAAGTATCAATTCAGACAACAGAACACATGACTTCTCTAAGGTCCAAGCCCTGAAAATCCACTGAAGAAATCTGTCAGTATCCAATAAACTGCAAGAACATATCTAACATTGGATTTTTTTTTTAACATTGAAAATGGTGTCAAAGCTCTAAAGCAATGCTGATATGCACCTTGTTTTATGCCCATGAATGTTCTGCAGCAAGTTTTGGGTGGTTTGTTTTTTTTTTTTTTGCAAAGCAGTATCAGCAAACAGAAGCAATTGCACCATAAACATGAGTAACCTCTAAATTATCCATGATTATATTTAATGAAAAGTTCCTTAAAGTCCCTTAGTTACCTTCAAATGACATAGTGTTAATAATTAGCTTATCATACTAAGCTGATTTCTCAGCAGCTTCAGTCTCCTGTTCAGATAGTTTCTCTTCTGACAGTACTGTCATCCACGGGGACACTGAGCGCGTGATGGTTTGTTTGGCCAGATTGTAGTGGTTTATGACTGTGTAAAATTTCCCTCGAGCACTGGAGTCTTGTTCGGAGTAGTAGTTTTCCAACCCAGCTGGAATGCATTGATTATTCTGAAAAGAAAATCCATTACTTAGATTACAGATACAGCCCCATACACACAGAAAGGAGGTTAGGTTTTTCTTCTTTTCCTTTTAGTCTCAGCCAACATTCAATTTCTGTGAGTTGAGATACAACACAGGGCAATTAACTACAGTGTTGTCCTACTGTGCTTAAAGTGTTCTTCCCTGCCATCCTTAAAACTACCAAGTGATTTGCCAGGAAGACCAATCCAGGTTTATACACCAGAATAATTAACATACACAAAACATACTTGCCTAGAATTTTTTCTAAAAGCACTCAATCTCTAGTTCCAGCCATATTTCACTGGTTTTTCCTCCCCACCTTATTCCACCTGTTTGGTCTGTGATTACAGATGTCTGTATCCTACTGTCAGAGTCGCTTCAGGCGCTTTAATACAGTGGTTTCAGTCTGAGGGACAGAAATTAATACAGATATGTTTTGCTGCCAAGGTATGAACAGTTCTGTAGCCCAGTAAATAAGAAGACATACAGGGAAAACATCATGGGTGGCCAGTGTGTACACACGTACAAAATACTGGACTCTTGATTGTCAAAAAGATGTAGCCAACAGAAGGCTTTTCAAAAGCTATCTTCAGCTGTGGGACTACATTATTTAATTTCCCAGAAGTGTAAGAGCACTACATAGAAACTGCTAGAAGCTCAGAGCTTTTGAAAGGGAAATACATGATTTAGAGAGTTAAATACTAAGTGGGAACCAAACTTTGCTGTCATCTTAAAAACCAAAGTCAATGCACACATGCAGTGCATTAGTCAGCAGGTATCATCTAGCAACCGTTCCAGCAGCGATGCGGCACAAGCCTACGAAGCAGCAAGCTGCACTGAAGGAAAAAATGACGCAGCTTGATCCTGCGACCCCCTCAGATTTTGCTCCAGTAGGTCACGGGTCTCTCCAAGGGTCCTCTGCCATATCTGCCAGCCCAGGCAGTCTTGCCTGACACCTCAGTGTTGGGGCAGTCGTATGGATGACTGAATTGATCCTCTAAAATACAAGCCATGAGTAGCTGCATCTTTAGGAAAATTAAGTTTAATAATTTCTATTATGGCAGTTTTAAAAAGAATAGGCTGTTTGGTCTTCCTCCACGAGAAGTCTAGAATTTATAACACTATAGCACAGCAACTTCGAACTGCTACTGTTCTCATAGCAGTTGGCAAGCAAAATTTAATATTGTAAATTTCTGACCACAAAAACACATGCAAAAATGTCAATAGTTTTTAGGACCGGACGCTATCTCAAACATGTCCACATTTACTTTTGGGTTGACTCCTGTCCTTGTCAGGAGAAAAAAAAAAAGGAAAGTGGCATAAATAAGCACCAGTAACAACAGTTTCAAGTGGTTTAAATCATAAAGCACAAAATGAGTGGGGGAAGATCCAGCAAACAGTCCTGACAATACAAATTTTGCATCCTAAAAATGTGAAGAAAAAAAGAGTGAAAAAAAGCATCAAAAGGTACGAAAGAAAAAAGGAAGACTTGCCAAAACAACAGGCCTACGGGTAGTCTTACGAACCTGCCTGCCCCCAGTAAATAGCGTCTTGTGGCAAATTTGGCTGCTGTGAGAAGATTCGCTGCTACAAGACCAACAGCCCTCCCACAGAGTTAACACCTCATCGGCTCTAACCCGCCTGTGACAGATGCCTCAATACGTGTCGGACTCACAGCAGTGCTCGAAGTTAGCACATCCATCCAGGTCCCATCTATTTGTTATCTTTCGTTAACACAGCAGCCAGGGCAAATCTTCCCTCACAGTTTTGTTTGAAGTAGCACTACAAAGCAGATGGGATTTAACCCCAGCTAAGCAGACACTTGTGCCTGTTCAGCACTGTGTAAGTCAACAGAGGTCTCCCCATGGTCATAATCATCGTATATACCAGCTGCAAGACTGAGGCCTAGATTAAAAAAATAATCATCCAGGAATCTGGAATAGAGCTATTTGATATGCATGTTTACCTACAGCAACCATGTCATCTTCTGGAAGGATTATCCATGCTTTATCTGGGATAACTGACACTACTTCTGATGTAATAAAATGACTAAGAAGTACCTAGACACAGACATCTTTGTAGTGATTATTTCACCCAGTCATGGGATGTAGTCACAATTCTAAATATTTAAAATGGGGGAAGGAATACCATCCACTGATCTAATGAAATCTGCCAAGGAGATTCAAGCAAATACAATTATTAGTGCTGAAGACAAGCTAAGATTACTGCCAACTTACAAAAAATGCCTTTTAAAAGCAATTTTCTTTCTAAGAGGTAAAATGACTCAGTAATGTTATTTCTTGTATTCACAAACATGCACAACATCTGACAGAACAGCCTAAAGAAACACACAGCAGAGTCTCCATCTTGACTGCATTTTTGTTGCCAGGATTTCATGTTTCTAGAGAAGACAGGAAAAACCTCCTCTTTTACTCACTGCTCCTTCTGTTCTGCCCTAGGACAGCCCCCTTCACTTAGCTCCTAATCGAGGCAAGCTATGCAGCACTCGGGAGTGACTGAGCGACATGAACTGGTGCCGATTCTCATCCTGCCGCCTGCCTGACAGCTTCAGCTTATGCAGACTATTTCTCTCCATCCTTTTTGTTTCCATGGTTCCCAGGTGAGAGAAGTAATACAGAAGGCCACAAGGAGCTCCACAGCGAGTTGCCAGTCTCTTGTTTCTTTCACAACCTTTCTATTTCAGAAATTACTTATGGGTTAAAGACTTCGATGCCAGAGAAAATCCTGGCTGCCAGTCTCTGACTGTATTAAGATTACTCCTTCTGTCCCTTTGACATGAAGACCCCAGTGGTATTCACTTACAAATAGTATCTTCTGTCACATTAAGTCTGCTGGGTCAGTAATTCCAAACTTAATAGATGATGGTGTTGTCTTTAATGCCCTGAAATTACTTCATTGCACTGTCCACAAGCCTGACAGAACAGAAGTGCTGTGGCAACGAAAGCTAACAGGTAACAGGTTAAGAGTATGGAACACAGCGATGCCCTGGAGAAATTCCTTCAGGGTGTAAGTGCACTCAGGTCTCTGAGGAAAGCTCTGGTGAGTCTCACCAATACCCTGTAATGAGTACTTCAGAGGAGTGATCTACACAACAGCAGTACCAGGGCTGTCTCAGAAGGCTTCAGCAAGCACAAAACCAAGGCTCAAGCAGTTTAAGATTGCTATACCAAGGAAGATGAGCACCTTTTTAAGCACAACTTCAAGTACTGGTGTGTAGGACAGCAGAAAGGCTGAAAACACTGAAACCTTTGGAACTGCTCCATGTATGAGAGCATCAAAGCAGAGAAGAGTGAGTCTGACTCAGAGCTGCGGTAGCTCAGCCTTTATGCGGAGATTCCCATGGTACCAGGCTTCCTGAGGCAGGGGACGCCTTTGCCCTTAACCAGGGGAAATCACATCAGCATCCAAAGTCTGGGGAGATCCAGGCCAGGGAATGTTGTTGAGTCCACCTGAAGGACAAAGCCAGTCCACAGAGACACTGGTCACAAGGTGACAAGACTTTTTCATGTCTCTTAGGACATCTGTTCCAAGCTATGCCATGATGTATTACAGACTCTCCCAAAAAAGATGCAAAGGCAAAAAATATGAATTCACATCAACACTAGTAACTTCAGGCCTTGTGTCATTTGCTGATGTGTTTTTATCCTGTAAAACTCTTGAGGAGTTACATGACTAAAGATGCTGTGTCTCCTGGCACCCAACACCGGGAGAGTAACACCGACGCCGCCCTGTGTATGTGCTGCACCTTAAAAACAAATCGTGAGCTATGGGACTTCTATTTCAAATGCAGGGCCCTAAGGAGAGAAGCCCACCAGAGTGTTCACAGTGCAACCAAAATACAGCTAAGAAAACATTCTCTCCTTAAGTATTTGCGACACTAGGAAGACAAGACAAAAGAAGCCAGAAGGCTGCAATTCAAAGCAGGGAACAACATGGTATGAAAGGAACTGGAAACAGCAGACTGTTAACCAGGATTACAACAAGAGCACAATCACTGGCCATTCTTGTCAAGTCAGGATAACACCAAGACAGGCTCGGTAGCAACTTACAGTCCATATTCCAAATTGCTCAAAGCCAAGAGAAAGCTTAGGAGAAAAAAAAGGCTTTGTCCCATGAGACAAGCACAGAGGAGTTTCAGTGCTTTTCTGAGACAACACAAAAAAACAACAGCAGAAGCAAAAGCTGGATCTCCTGAGTTACAGCCAAGTATTCTAACTACAGTATCTCTTGCCCTTCAACTAAGGGAAAGCAGTAACCTAAAACTGAATGCTTGGAGCTAAGTTAATCCAGCAGGGCATCACTAATTTTGCACCAGCTTCTTGTAAGATACTTATGTGCCTGAAGTGACAGAATAAAAAGTCTTGAACAGGACTGTCAAGGAGTGCTGAGGGAGCCACTCCTTTTGAAATCCTTTCAAAGATCATACTAGGTACCCATTTGATTCATTACGTGAGCAAATAGTCTTAAAAAATTAAGAGGGAAGAACACCATCATCACTGCTACTTATCTAATTACAGCCAAGTTCAACCCTGCTAAATTTAAACTGAGAAATCAACGTTACTTTTCTGACTTGCAGCCCAGGTCATCGCTGAGGAGCCTGCACTACCATCTCACATGAATGATGTGAGGCCCAGCCTCCCTTTCAGTTAGAACCAGTAGTTTTTCCAATAAATGTGTTTTCCCTTTTTTGGCATCACTTCTGGCCTGTGGCAGTAGGGCTCAGAGGTCACTGTTCTAGAACAAGAAGTTCTTTCTACAAAAATAATCCTAAGGTAACTCTGCTACTCTTAATGAGAACATCACTCTACTGTTTCTTTGACACATATTCCAGAGTAATTTTTTTTTCTCCAGGTTTTAACATTCTCTGCTTTCCTAACACACATGAATTGGGACAAACATGCAACATTAAACCATATACCCCAATAAATGAGAGCTTTTTCCAGACAACTGCATATGAAGTAAGTTTGAAGGATGCTGGTGTTGGGACTTTTGCTGTATTTTCAATGTTTAAAGCATTAGCAAAATAAGAACATTATGAAAACTGTGCAGTAGTATAATTTCAATTATAAAATAAGTAGAAAGAAACATAGCAGGAAGCACAGTAACCTATGAAAACAAACACCAATTTCTATGCAATACAGCATGACTTAATCAAGGTTATGCAGAAAACAACATGAAGAATATTACATACTCTCCTATTTTTCTAGAATGTGTATGCAATTTACCTTGAAAACAAATCCTTCTGGACAGGTATGATCATACTTGTAAACCTTGTAGACTACCAGAAATACAACACAGGTTAAGAATGCAAGGGCAAAAAGAACCAGCACAGTTACCTGTAACGAAAAATAAAACATGCTTATGTTAGTAATGCACTGCTTAGTATATTGCTGTTTGTTACTGCAGGCAGCAGAAGCCAGCAACGAATGCACTTTACAGTAAAACCAAGCAAAAGATAAAGCCGGTTTCTTAATTATTGAGGGAGAACAAGGAAGCAGCACTTAAGTGCCTCTACCTCCCCCTTCTCAGAAGGCAAGCAGACCATCTGGTCAGCGGCCCATTGCCTCTGTACGGCAAAGGCTTTTTTGGTTGGATTTCTTCTGTTCAGTGCACATGGGGCCAGGACACACAGAGGTAGCTTGGGTCTCCCGCTTTTTCAGTATCTGGATGATGTAAGTGTAAGTCTAGTTTATGTCAGCTGATAAGCATGTTTATTTTCCCTGCGCCTGTCCAGGAATAGAGGCAGGTGACAGTAAGTTAGCACAGGTGTCATCCAGATAATGCATAGGTGATTCTTGGCAGGGCATGGAAAAAGTAATGTCTGCCTGCTATGAATGTATGGACAGTTACATCAGTAGTCTGCATGCTTGGTTGCTCAATTCTCCTTGATTTATAGGTTGAAACAGTACTACTTCATCACACAGAGACTGTACGGGAGTAGTTCACTGCCAGATCCGTAAGGGAATACACCATGTTCAACACAGGGCTAGCCTCGAGGAGTTCTGTTCCACATCTTTCCACAGTGCTCACAGAGAAGCCATTACAGACTGCAATACATGGCACTGACTTTTTACTGTGGCCGTAAGCACCTCTCTGGTCCTGAACTCGGTCTGGCGGAAAATCCAAGACACACCTTAAGCTGAATCTGAAGCCAGTGTCAGTATCAAGCTAACCTTTCCCGGGAATAAACCAAGCAGCTGGAGACCCACAGCCTTTTAGGTGAGATGGGAGACAGAATTACCTCTAGAATTAACTTACCCATTGACAAGAGAAAGCCCAAGATGTTGGCCTAGCAGTTAAATTGCAAAGCTTTCTTAATTCAGACCCATTTTTCTGGAAAGAGTGAGCTCAGCAAATAGCATTAATTACCTAGGAGGGTGTCCCAGGTGTGTGGTTTTATTATTTTAAAGCAACTACTGACAGAGAAATGAGTAGCTCAAGGAGATTACAGAGTAAGAGTGGTTGACTTGTTTTCTGGGGGGCAAGTTAGAAAGAAGCCAGCATGGGCTACAGCATAAGAAACAATAACAAACAGAAACAAATAAGATTATGTGATTAATTAATTAAAGTATAATATGATCTAATTTTTAAAGGCAGACAAGTAAGCCAGCTGTATATATCTCCTAAAAACAGAACGTGGGCACATCAAGGTCAATTATGCAAACAAGAATAATCTAGTATTTCAGAAAGGAACAAAAAATTGTAGCTTTCCCTCTTGGTTAAAAAAATCCACCACACACTCCCTTTATGCTAAACCCCAGAACTAACAGGATTTGCAACACTGCAAACTGTGTGTGGCAGCAGGACTAGTAAGTACATTGAAGGACTGAGATGAACTTTTAGGGACTGCTCAGGCTGGGGAAGGGAACTTCACCACGGGCAGACAACAGCAAATGCTACATTTCCTGGCTGAAACAAGGCTGGTAAGTATCGTGTGCTGCTGAAGCCAAAGATTTTGTAAGGATTTTTGATAGATAGAAAATAAGCAAAACAAAGGAGGGCCAGAGGAGAAACAAGTCAGCAGAAGAAATACATATATTAATGTAACAATGCCAACTGAAATGATATATGGAGAAAAGGACCTTTCTGGTTAATAGCAACGTTCTCAGAACATCACTAGATTACAAAAAATAAACACAACCAAACCATATTCTTAATCACCATCCAAAAACCTCACACCGAGATCCATTTTCAAATTTAGTTAGTCTTTCCCCAAGTTTATTACTCATTTGCATACATGGAAGTTAACACGGATAGATCACTCTGTCTTGCCAACCTCGTATTTCCTGCTCACGTGTCCATGTCTCAGTATGTGCTGCATGAATCCAAGAGATAAGTGCATTTTCTTTTCTGGTCATTTTCTGTGGCTCAGTTCAGTAAGGAACAAGGTAACTCCCCCGCCCCATTCCTGACCAAGCTATGCCCTAGCTCAGCCCTTCTCTTATGTTTCTAATCAGGCCTCTCCCTTTTTTCTTCTATGGTTGTTTGGGGCCCCTGCCTGCGTTTCCTCAGCTATCCCACCCACACACATGGACAGGGCCCTTCACACTCTGGCTTGGCCCAAACCTTGTATCCCATCTTCCAGCGTTTTCCACTCCCCACAACTGTAACCACCCTTATTGTCTATTCTCCTCCCAAAATTCTCCTTGCACTCCAGGCTCTATAAAAACCGACCTCTCTCCTCTAAGCCTGCAGTTCGCTCCCACTTGGGGCTCCTTGTCCCACCTCCCTAATGCCTTGCTGCTATCTTTCAAGTCCCATGCGCTGCCTGTGTCACACTGTTCCCACATGCAGATGCCCAGGGTCCTCCCGCCCCACCAGGCCCTAACCATGCCTGTGCCCCAGTGCAGGTCCACAGCCCTGGCTGCCCGCGGGGCCATGGGCCCAAGGCTGCCTTCCCCCATGGAGCTCCAGCTGCTGCTGGGCAGCCTGGGAAGATGAGGAACCAGAAAGGAGGGCGCAGACTTCACCCTGCCCAGCAGCTCTACAACACACACAGAGCCTGCTCCAAGTTGCAGGTTTTGGGTCATGCACCTCCCACTGACTCAAGGTGTAAGCTACACCATTCCTTTTTGCTCTGACAGTCACTGCTCTTTCCCTTGCAGAAGAAAGCAAAGAGAGACTAGCAAGTAGGGATAGAAAAGATAAAATCCAGATGGCATTATTGCTGAGGCTACCCATGCACTACAAGATACATTCCACACAGCCTTTGAAAAAGGCTGCTCTCTCCAGCAGCACAGCCCTGTGTCACCGGACACCGACACCAAGCAGAACGATTGCTATGGTTCAGATCGATTGAGCTCACATTTGTCTCCTCCACAGATAGGAGTAAACAGTTTAAATGCTTTGGAAAATATCTTCAAATCTCAAAGCATTTTAATCGTATTCCCTGGCCATCCTACTAGCAGGGGATAGTAGAATTGTAACGTTATTTCCCAGTTGTCACCATTTTGACATACAGATAAGGCTTTAGGACCATACTGTAAAGATAACGAGCAATTTTGTAGTTGAGATCAAATACGAGACAGACAATAGGAAAAGATTTGTATTTCCACAAATCACTCTCTCCAAGGCTCTGAAACTGTTTTGGAAAGTAACTGTGTTTTTTGAAAGAGGTCAAAAGCCCAGCATTGTACGAATTGCTGGAGCCTGACAACCTCAGAGCTGATTTGCTGAGACATGGAGCATTTAGCTGGTTCAGTGACCTATGTGGAGCTCCGAGTTCTCACTGCTCGTACAGGTCATATCCAGCATGGTTCTTCCATTGCCACACAATAAGCCACTAGAAAGAGCTCCCAGGGCTCCTGGTTCAGAATTCTGATGGAATCTTTCTCTCTGTTACACTATTTCCTAATGTTATTAATTTTGGTATTAAAATGTAAATTTTTACTCTCATTATCTCCAATAATTTGCAATCACACTCCATTTGCAAATCCCTAATCAAGTAAGCTCTTGTCTCCTTCCTATTAGAAGAGAAGCTCCCTTCTGTTACCATCCTTCAGGATACAAGTAACTTTTATTTAAGTAAAGGACAGTCGCACACACAAATGACACAGATGGAAAGAAATCCATCACGGGATTCCAAGGTGATCGCAATTACCTATTAATCCAAACCACTTCTCCCTTACAAGCTGAAAATCCTCCTCTTCGTTCTAACAGCCATCTTCCTTCATTCTCATAACCCCACCACTGATGGTCCACAATTGTCAGACTCCCAGGTTCACTTCTGAGCCTGAGGCAGTCAGCTTCCCTCCCCCACCAGTAACACAGCATGGCTCTACCTCTCTGCCTCTACCTCTCTGCCTCACCTTCTGAGCCCTCTCCTCCCAGATGCCTTTCAGAAATACAAGCATGGACAAAGGGAAGCCAACAAGCTGCTCTTTAGACCATAAGCACTACCAAAACTGCCATTTTAATGCTTTCTTTCACAGCAACTTTCAACATCCACTAAAGAATAAAGAGAAGTGATTCTCTTCTTCCTACTGAGGCACTAGCAGCAACTTGCCCTCTTCCTCTGTGGCAGGAGAGGATGCAGTGCATGCACAATCACCAGTCCCTCTCTTCCGGAAGGAAATCTTGAATCTCTTCTCTTTGTGGTAGCCAACTGGCTGATTGCAGGGCCCCACACAGTGGGAGCAGAAGTCTTTTGCATTGCTATGATCATTCACTGCCATGTACATCCTGCAGAACTCCAAGGTGACTGTCACACCACATGTTGAGATTTTAAAATACTTTTTATGAAATAACTACAAGATAGCACAACAAATCATTTATTTTAACTAGGAACCAAAAGCGTGTTTTTGTTTTCATTCTTGACAGTGTCCTTTCAAGTTGGTTTTAAGGGGATCTGGCAGCAAAACTAAGTGAACAGAAAAGATGACAAGATATTATGTATGTGGCAGATTTTTTAATAGATTGCAAGTGAAGAGCAGAAGAAGGACAATGTCTAGCCAGAAGCCATTACAGTAATCAAAACGAGAGATGACTAATGAATGAACTAAGTGTACCCACAGCAAAAAAATACCATCTTCAGACTCTGTAAGCATTTAGCTGAACAAATGAAACTCACCAGATCTGACAACTATACTAACATATAAACAGATCACGGTAAGACCTTACTATCAACATCTGCTAGATCCTCCCCCAGTCAGTCCACCCTACTTCGCTACAGTGGCAAAACACTGAAAGATGTTATTTTCTCTGCCTGGCTATTGCAGTCTCCTCCTTCCTCACTTCCCTAACATTTATTGTGCTCAAGTTGGAACACTACAGAAAAATGCATCAATTGTACCAACTATGCCTGCTTCTCTTCAGACTCTTTCCTGGCTCCTGTACCTTTCAGAACAAATTACAAGCCGTGTTTCAAGGCATGCACAAGTCTCCCCTTTTGCTCGTCTTAAAGCCTCCATCTCCTTCCACTTTGCCAGTATCCCACTGTCCTACTGAAGCCTGGGTGCCATCTGGTTTTCCTCTGCCTTTACTTCCACCTTTCTCATCATGTCTCCTCTTCTTGCCTGAAATTATTTCATTAACCCACTCTTACTGTGCTGCTTTGCACCCCCTTCCTTCATACTTTTCCTTCCATTGCGCACCTTTCAGCACACAACCCACCTAGGAGCATTCCTGTTACTATGAGAAGTGGAACTAAATGGAACTAAGAAGACAGGCAGTAATTTTCACTGCTCAATCACTGGCACTTGGTCACACTTTATCTCTGCTCTACATCTATGCGTTATCTATTTCAATTGCAGCCTCTTGAGAACACAACTTTCATTTCTGATTTGTCTGTAAAGTGCTAGGACCAAACGACAAGAGTGAGGACATACATTTATAGAGCATCTTTCATATGAAGTGATTTACAACCAACTTACGCTCTGCTCACCAGTGAAATGCAAAGCCTTCTGGAATGAAATACAGCAACTCTGTACAACCATTTAGGACAGGAAATTAAGATTATTGCTATCCAATTTAAACTACTAGAGAATTTTAGGCAGGCAGGCCGTAATTACAATAGATTGCATCTGGCTGCATCCCACAGAATAAAATTTGTAAAACATCCCATTGACTTCCCTGCAAATGGCCGTGACCTCCATTTCACCTCTCTCCACTAAAATCCTGCATTTCCAGCTGCACAATGCCCTCTACCAGTGTGTTACAGAACACTGAAACCAGCTCTCCACTTCTCCTAACATTCCTGCTTTTCCAAAATTACATTCTTGACTGCTGTTACTTGGGCCATGAAAAATTCGCCTGAAACAATGCACTTAAGGATTAAGAAATGTTCAATTTGAAGCAAATGGCAACATGAAAGAAAAAGAAAGGAACATTCACATCTACATACACATTTGACTCGTATTCATTTGTGAAGCAATCCAAATTATACATAAAAACTCGGCACAACTTCCCATACTTGCTATAGGAATATACATACATACACACACAAGATGACTGGTGACTCAAAGACAACCAGGTGCCTCATTTCAGAAGAGTATTTCTAACATCATGTGTCACACTTAGCTACATGACTCGTATCTATCTATTAAACTCAACTTCTTCACCAGAACATTGCTATCAAACCTTTGTCCTCAAAGAAAATTACAGTTTTGGGGCAGACTGTACAGAAAAAACAGCAGAAATAAAAGACTGTCCTCAAACAGAGATGACAAAAGGGAAGAGAGAACTGGTTTGGCTGCTTACCTGGAGATGACTGGAAGTAGCAGCAAGGCAGACAAATTTATGAAGGACAGTAACTGAAAAAAAGCTACAGACCCAGTGCTTATTAACAGCGACAGTAACAGAAGCAGCCTGCAAGTGAGTCTGTTAATGAAACCTGAGGGAGATACTGCTAGACAAAAACACTTTAAAAGGCAGGGCCTTGAACATCTAGCACCATGGCTTAACAAAAACAGATAACAAGGCAGTGGCCTTGAGAGTCTTGCACTGTGGCTTAACACAGCTGTTCATGACAGCGTTGCCATTATCTTCCATCACATGGCACCATCTATTAGCTTCTTAACTACTGAGACCTGAGAAAGCAGTTCAACAACCCTGTGGCCCTGAGATAAGAACACTGTTACCTTCCCATACAAATCCCAAAGATACTACTGAGGCCAGGAGAAAGGCTGGAAAAGAAGAGGAAAGGCTATGGAAGTGTTAATTAACATCTGGAGAGACCCAAAATGCTTTCTGTGTCACCAGTGTCACTGGTTCTGCTCCAAGAAAAGGATTTCTAATGGATACAGTGACAGAGGACATCTGACTTAAAGCAGGGGAGCTGCTGTTAGGCATCCACTTTACTTAAATCTTCCAGCTCTGACTGTAAAAAAATTCCTTTTAACCGAAAATTTAGTAGGATTGTCAATGTCATATCAGTGAACTATCAAACATTTTAAAAAAATTAGAAAATGACAGTTGCCATGCAGTGCCTTTACTTACCTCAATTACTTTAAAAATAAAATAGCAGCTACATTGAAAGGATCTCCCTTTAATTTTCTTGTGTGAATAACAACAGAAAAACTAAAAGCCTGCCAAGTGCTTATAGTTGTGAGCAACTTCAGCCCTGTGAGTAGTTCTACTGAAGAAAACAGAACTACTCATGGTAGTAAGTACCTGTCACTCTTCCAGCACTAAGTGACAGACACAGAACATACTTAAGGAAGTGATACCCTTTACAGACATCAGCTGACATCTCATGTACCTAACAGAGGGAGCAAAGAGAGCTATTTAACACACAGAGTAAACACACAGAAACAGAGAGAGGCATTTTCCTTGTCTCTGATTATTTCTGCAGCAATAATAATCACTGGTATTACTAAGAACAGGTAAAAAAGTCTTGAGGCAGAAGTAAGTTTTAAAGGATGCCCCTTTAAGACAGATCACAAAATGGAATATTTAAATATATGTTGCATACATTTTTTTCAGTCTTAAAACATCCAGGTAAAACTGCGAGAACTGATTTTCAAAGGAAGTCTCGATTCCTTTTCTGTAACCTCATGCAGACATTTCAACAGCTGTTGCTGCTTGATAGTACGTGGCTTGCACCATATGGTCTTACCACAGAAATAACCTTGAGGCTTTGGCTCTGCAGTTACTTGTACGTAGAGATATCAAGGATAAACTCTGAAGAACTGAACTGCTTTTGAATAAACCAAATGGTTGAAAGCATACTACAGCTTGAGTGTATTTAAGGGTTTGAAATTTATTGGGAAACATACTTGTTTTCAAAATAATGCTGAAAGTTTCTTATTCAGGTTTCCCCAAAGAGAGAAAAAATCTCATGCTTTGATACAACAGACATTTTTATAAATTGGTGTGTTTGTGCACAACTGTCAACTGTAGCCCAGTTCAATGGGTGTCGGAACAGAAATCCCACTACAAAAATCCAAGCGGAGTTTGTAAAAACGCTGCTCTGTCAACAGGGGAAACAAGGTTTGGCCTTGGGCAACTGATACCATCAATTTACTCCTGCAATAGCTTCCTCCTATGTTCTGATTCATAGGACTCCTTTGAAATGGTATGTCCACCCTTCTTGTGTTATTCTGTACAGCAGACAATTTACAGAAAAACCTGCCCCATTCAAAGTTGCTTTCCAGATGTGAAGGACCAACTTCCCACACTAGCCTATGCCATTCAAAGAACAAAAGCAAGACTTTAATTCTCAATCAAAAATAATCTTCAGTGAAAAATTACATCTTCCTTGGTGTGGTTAGTGCCATAAAACTAAATTAAGACGGGGTTCTCAGAATCAAGAAGTCTTCACACTCTTCTGACCGATTCTGATTTGAATTCAGAATGTGGCTTCATACAGGAAAATTATACTTGCAGTCTTCTTTGTAAACATTCTCAGCTCTGTTGTAATAACTGTAGTAATGTGGACTGAATGCAGAAAATACGTTTTTACAATTTCTTATTCACCCAGCTGCTAAAACACCAAACGATCTACATGACATATGCACATGCTGGAGTTGCTTCATTTGTTACGATGTACAATTTCTCAAAAAGAACAGCTTTAGATGATCTGCACTGCTGAATCCCAGAAATGCAATCTGCTTTGTCCTTATTTAAGAAATACATCTTAGAATACACATGTGAACTATTTGTAAATATGACTGACTGACTTTTTTTTATTTTTAGCACAGCATTTGGGCTGAGTCTTGTGGCAAGCTTATGCATTGGTGATGTACAATATTAGTCATTAGAATGGCATCTGAAGCTTTTTTCATGAACACAAGCCAAAGTCAATATCCCACCATTTAAATAATGCCTTTAATAATTACAGCAAATATTTAATTTTCAAACAAATATCCTTTTGCTCTCTCAGAATCAACAGCAGCAGTTACCATGATGGTTCACAATTAATAAGGACCCAGGAGAAAAACCTCACACAATCAGTACTTTTCATCTACATATTTATGAAATTTCATCAATTATTCATGTAATATTTACTACTGGGAGTGGTGAATATGACAATCATCTCTGCTGGAGAACCAGTCAGTTCTCTTTAAAATGTTGCAAGCAGATTAAATCAATTCTAAAACTGTTACATAGAGATTAAGGGACATTTTTAGGACTTGCATGTTTTGCATGAAACTATTGTTTTCAATTAACTGAACCACAGTTTTCCTAATTGATCAACCCCCACGATCTTCTTTAGAAGCCTAGACTTACAGCCACAGTGTGAATCACCCTGCAATTCCCAAGAGATGCCAAATCTTACTGAAACCTCTCTCTGATGCAGTAGTTACCTAGCAGCAAAACCTAGCAACCCTGTAGCATGAGATTAATCCCAGAATGATCATCATAAAGTAGTATCTAAAAGATACTTAACTATGCCATCAAAGGTATATAAAAACACAACGAAAAAATGCTCAGGCTTCTAACCGTACAGCTATACAAATTACACAAGACTACCCAACAGCACAAACTATTTATTATTTGTTCACCAAGGTCTCATTTGCTCAGCCCTCCCAACAAACACGGAAAGAAGCCAGACCTACAAAGAGATGCACAAAACATTTAGATGCGACTAAGATATTAAAAACCCTTCCTTATCTACAATTTAAGATTTGAGCGATGAAATCCTTTAGTCCCTACAGCTAGTGGGGAACTGCAAAATTCCTCAGGTATAGGTTCTGCTCAGTTGCTTGGAATGAAAGTCCTAGCAGGGTACTTGAATGAAACACTTTCTCCCCTTTCTCTTCTACAACATCGTTAAGCATTTTCAGATCACCTTAGCGTGACCAAGACACGAACAAAAGACAGCCAGACCTAAGTCCTCCTTGTTCTGAGCTGTCCATCTGCATCTTACCCTACAGCAACAGTGTGCACAACCCTCACCTGAGAGAAAGGGGATTACTCTCAAGAACTGGTACTATGGTGCCAGCAGGAGAAAACGTTAGTCAAAATGTAGCATTTTCCTTGAGGGATGGGATGTCCTTGCTCTAAATCAGGGAAGAGAAAAACGGGAACTAGGTTTCTTACCTCCTGAATAAATCCCTGTCACACCCCATAACATCTCTTATTAGCTATCTGGGGGTTCCCCGCACAGCTCACTGGGAACCTACATGCTTCACTGTACAGCCGAAGACTCCACCAGGTGACCTGCACTTAAAACATTTGTCCTGGCAACACTCTGCAAAGTCCCTTTGCAAATGTAGCCTGAAGTCTAACTGCTCAAGCCTTCACTTTGTTTAGAATGCTCCAGTTCCACAAAGAGCTGTATATGTCGAAGGTGGGCTTGGGCTGAAGCAGCTTTTAGATCCACTGGTCAGGCACAAAAGAACTAGATTCTTTGGGTGTGCCCTAAAACTACTATCATGCAAACAGAGGTTAGGAGGGAATCCAAACCTTCACAGAAGTGCCACTTCTGGAAGTGCCAACTTTCCTGCTTTGCTTTACTTACACAGAGCAAAAAACCTATCCTCCAGTGAGAAGGGGGAAAGGTAATTCAATCTTTGCACCAGTTAAAACTCTCAGCTTTCCTCTGGGACTAGGAAGAGAGTATTAGGGGTGTGGACACTAAAGAGTAAATCTGAGTCAGATTCTTGCTGAACTGCCAGTTGTCACCAAGCTGTAAGATACAGCTGGACCCGGAAAACTGATAGCAAAGAGCTCTGGTATACATCCCAAGGCTGCCAAGTCATACATTTAACTATAAAAAAATACATAATGGACTATGACAGTGCTTTTAAGAGAATGGTTTGGCCACAGTGAAAAATAAGAACCAGAAAGAAAATAAAGACTCTTGTGGTTCTTGTCCTTCAAAACCAACAGGAGCTTTATCCACGTCATAAGAGCTACCTGCATGAAGACCACCACATACACCCTTGGCTGGCCACGTTCTGAAACACACACACTGACAGAAGTGCTTTCTGAAGTCATCTGCCAGTGAGGGGTTACAAGCAATAATGATGCAAGAAATTGCTGAATACTGAACTATTATAATGCTGAAATTATTTTTCTCATGTCTAGCTACCCACAGCAGCCACTCTGTTAGTTATACCTGGTTTTGACTACAATCAGCAATTGATTTTAAGCACTTCTGTGAACACAAGTGAGTCATTCACTGCTTACCTTAAATCTTTCTGAAACCCCTTCAGTGATGCTGATTGTGAATTCGGCTATTTTAGGAGTACGGAACTTTCCCTTCTTGCGATCAGGTTCATATTCTGTTTTTGTTTTGACCACAACCTTTTTTAAAAGAAAAAAAAAAAAGCTGTCAGTTGAAACTAGCCACAAGTATTTTATTAACTCCTCTTTTACCTGCTTACAAGTGCATCTAGCACAGAATTCCCACACATGCTTTGTGTAATTCTTCTTCGGAAGCTGCAAGTTGTTATTTTTTTCTGTCATAGCAATCATCAACAAAATTATCTCTCAAAGGGGTTTTGATGGACCTACAGAAAGACTTGTCATGCAACAGTTTCACAAGTGTTCAATGTTTTCAGCTGTGCTGCAATACTAGGCAAACATCTACTTAGTTCAAATCCAAATCATGAAGCTTCCCACTTTTGTACATTTTGAAAATAGCCACCTCCATGTGCTTCAGGAGATCCCATTAACGGCATTTCAAACTGGAGACAAATAGGATGAGAGAATTATTGAAGAGCACCCACAGAAATCTAGCAGATGATGATGCTGCCAGTAGCCATGTTCTGTGAAGGCAGGATTTTGAGTTTAACAGTAGGAAATGACCCATCTAGTTGCTATTCACTATGTGCTAGACTACAGCTCTTGGCACTCTTTATTTTTAACATCTAACTTCTCATTTACCAACTGCAAGCAGAAAGATGCACATAAACCCTCGAGTTAATGAGACTTCTTGAAACACCCAAGGCTCTTTAACTTCACTTTATTCCTTCCTATGAGCTACTGCCCCAAGCTACACTACATAGCACCTTGCTGTACTCCTAAAATATTAATTACGTCAGTCATATCTCGTGCTCTCCTAGGCATTCTAATTGTACAAATTTTTCACATACCTAACCTATTTGCCTCATTTTGTCTTCTGCAATTTTTCAGGATCTTTTTCAAAGTATCACTCTCAAGACAGGGTACAGCTTGTTGTATTGACAGTGCTATTAAGATTTGCTCGATTTTCTCTGTTGTTTCAAAGAATAAACAGACTCTTCTAGACTCTAATCTAGTCTCTTCTAGATTTTTATAACCAAATTCTATCTTCAGCGCAGCCCATGGTATCAATAGCAGCTACACTACTCTGAAGTTAAGACTGTGGCACTTGCAGGTAGCCAGGCACTGAAACTAAAGCTTTGGGTTCCCCGCTCCTTCCTTCCCTGAAATGGTATCTAGAACGTGTAACTGTACCTAGACTCAGTACCACAAAGCTTATTAAATGCTTTTACAGCATTACACATACACGTGCAGGACACAGGTTGAGAAACTACTTTACCTATTTTTCAGCTATAACTAGTAAGACAATAATTATTAACTATTTAACTTTACAGCTGCCCAACAGCATCAAGGAAGTAAACTGCCTGAAGATTTCTGGAACGCTTTTTAGCATTTTACTTCCCTTCCTCCCCCTTTACGTTGCATAATCTCAAGCAACTCAAATCACATTCAGCTGACACTGAACGTACAGTTCTATCTACTTGGTTATGTAATGTCTTCTTTTGTTTAACATACCTAAATATGAATTTAAATCAGTTCATCCCTTTAATTTAGAAGCTGTCAAAACCATCAAATTCTTAGCACTGTAGTCACTACTGTTCAAGAAGTCATGCTTCACTGCCACACTGGAGCCTTGTAAGTGAATAACAAGCATAGATAGATGAAGTATACACTCCTATTCATTATACATGAGTGTCTTCATACTTCAGAATTTGATGTGTGTGTCCATCTTGACTTAGTTTCCTTTTTTCTTATCAGTTGCTCTACTACTGCCTTTGAGCCTGCAGCAACCAGTAAATATACATAGACATGACTAACCACACAGTTACAGAATGAAGCCAGTAGGACCAATAAATACATGATCGTATTTTTTCCCCCTCTATGTTCACAGAAGGAAAGAAAAGCTAATATACAAATAGCATAGAGGAGGCAATCCAAGTCCTTTATTTAAGCTTCTAGTCTAGTTATTCACTTGCTTTTGTTCAAGACAAATGCTGTGAAGGTGGGAGGAGTTCCACCCCATTCTACCAGGAGCAATCGGGCTGGCACAGAACCTCCTGGGTTCACTACAGAAGCTCTGCTCAGGTTAAAGCGAGCACCATACAGGTCCCTAGTTCAGACTCCTGCTTAGCGCTGCAGTCACTGGTCCTTGGTAATTGGTTAAATCCAGTCACCAGTTGGCAGGCTCATCAGGCACAGTAAGACTTAACTTGTTTTAAAGCCTTAGGGTGCAGTTTTGTCCTTGGTTACAAGATTTACACCCATGTAACCAAGGGCAGAAAATGGACCCTCAGGCTCTCTAACAGCTGTTATGGCTTATTGCATTTATGCCTGCCAACTGGTCACCACACACAACACAGAATAATGTGGATAGCAATTAAAGTGGAGGTCACAAATTTATTTTATTGTCTACAAGCAACACTCTGCTGAGGCAAATTCTACATGCCAAAATTCTTCAACCCGAAATAAGATGATGTGATTTTTTTTGAGCTATGAGGAACGTATAGCTATCAGTTTATCTAGAAGTATAATTGTGAGAAGACACAATGCCAAAAATGAAAATCAGCATGAAGCTGTTACTGACCATTTCCCAGGTAAATTCTGTATGTTTCAAAGACTGCAAAGCTTTTTTGCCAGATGTGTAGCAAGAAATTTGCAAGTATCCTAGTGAAATAGGATACTGAAATATCTGAAAAAGTATCTTACTACTGTATGCCTTACCTGTAAGTAACACTGAATTCTTTATTGTGAGGAAAATAAATGTATTTACAGGCTATCACATCACCTTCCTAAATCCTTAGTAATCAAGCCGTGTAATGAGGAATGCAGGGTGCCCATTTCCCTTCCAACCTGTAAGCAGCACGTCGGACTATACCCTTCCAGTTACAGAGCACCTGAATTGCCTGTTTGGAGGGGTTTGAACCAACTAAGCTGCCAAGGCGAAAACTCAGTGGCCTGTTCTCATCTCATTATTTCAGCTTGTCTGGGGCTAGTATTAATTTCCTACGGAATCGCAGAAGGAACATGGAAGTTTTTTCTCTCTGTGGCCAGCCTGCCCATGCACATCTTGCAGAGAAATAAAGCACTGCTTTATCCCCCCGTTAGGTGGGCATTTTCTGGAGAGAGCAAATTCACGTCATTCACAGAGAATACACAGTACCTTCCAGATAAAAAAAAAAAAAAAAAAAAAAAAAAAAAAAGAAAGAAGACAGAATAGGAAGGGCTATAACAATAGAGCATAGAGAAGCTTGCATTTGTATGTTTATATTTCATACAGCAGGACTAAAATCTATGTATGTTTATTGCTAACATCTCCAACCACTTTTTAAAGGTGAATCACTACTACTGATTTTCATTCACTTAACTGTTAGGTTTTTTTCTCCAGAGGGAACTGGCATGCCTTAAAACACCCTGTATTTCTTGACATTTCTAAGCTGCTCATTACACGTAACCTATTCTTTTGTTGTTTGCCTGAGATTTGGGTGTGATTCTCCAGGGTGGAAACTAAAGCCTACTGTACCTTATCGGGAGGTGGGAACTGGAGCTGATTGACATCCAGGGGTGTGATCAGGGGGATGGTGTCAAATCCATCCTCCAAAAGGGGCTGCTTTGTGCTCTTCTCGCTGAAATTATTCCCCAGTTTCACCATTCTTCCAGGATAGAGGGATTTTCTGCCGGCACACACAGGCACACACGCACAGAAACGCAAAATGTCAGAAATCCGGAATGCATGAGCCCTGTCCCCAGCCGCCGGGGAACCCCAAATACCTCACGGCTGGGAAAAAAATTAGGGGCCGGTCGCTGTGTGCCTCGGTTACGTTTTGGGTAAGTAAGAACGACAGCCAGGGCTTTTACTGTCAAAGTTAAAAAACAAAAACCCCTCCAAAAACCCCAACAAAAAAACCAGAAGCACCCCAACCCCCCGGCACGTCAGCCTGAGCCGAGCGGTGCCTTCCCGCACGGCCCCGGCGCGGCATCGCCCCCTCGGCCCGCGGGATCGGGGGGGCTCCGGTGGCGGCCCCCGCCCCGGCCCCGGTCCCCGCCACACCCCCCGCTCGCCCCGACCCGGCGCCCCCGCAGCGGGGCCGTGCCCAAGGGCCCCCCGCAGCCTCCCCCCGCCGCGCCCCGCCATGGCTCGCCCCGGCCTCCCCTCACAGGGGCAGGGGCTGGGGCCGCCCGCGGCCGCCGGGCTGGCGGGCTGGCGGGCGGCGCCGCCGCCACTCACCGCCGCGGCTCCCGGCCTTCCTCGGGGGGCGGCGAGGCGTCGTTCCGCCGCGGCCCGCGCAGCAATGGCGGAGCGGGGGGGCGAGGCGGCGGCTCTCCCTCCGCGGGGTGACTCTGGGCGGCCGCAGCGCCTGGGCCGTGTCGCAGACGCCGCCTGGCTGAGGGCAGCTCTGGAGCAGCAGCACAAAGGGGCCCCGCGGGGATGAGGCGGGCGGCTCCCCCCAGCCGGCTACTGGCGCAGCGGCAGCAGGTGGAGGCGGCGGCGGCGGGGGGACGGGACGGGACGGGACGCGCCGCCCTCCGCGCCCCTCCCCTGGCGGAGCCGCACGGCACGGGGGCGGTGGCTGCCCGTACCCTGCGCTAGCGGCTCCCGGGGCGGGCGGTGGACGCGGGAGCCGCCGCTCACGCCCCTCACGGCAGCCCCTTGTCCCTGAGGTAGGGGCCTCCCGGCTGGGCGGCCGCCGCCCCAGGGGAGCCCCGGCGAGGGCAGACTCGGTGCCCCGGGTGGGGAAACCGCGCTGAATACGGCGGCAGCGAGGGGCCCCAGCCCGGCCTTCCCTGCCGGCGGGGCTGGGCGCCGGGCGTGAGGCGGGGGGCGCCGGCGGGGCCGGGGGTCTCACCGCCGGGCCGTTGGCTTCGTGCTTAGCGCCCCCGCTCTCCGCCCGCCCGGCGCCCGGGGCAAGGGCGATGGTGCCTGCCGGGCGGGCAGGCCGGGTTGGCGCCGGCAGAGCGGGGGAACGCGAGTGTTGGGGCCGGCGCTCAGTCACCTCGAGGTAGACGGGTACTGCAGAGCTCTGCGGCCCCGGTGACAGAGGACGTCTTACGGCCTCGGCTGGCTCGGGCGGGGAGTGATTGATATTCGCTGTGCGGGCCCCTAACACCCGCGGCCGCCGCACGCCCGCTTTGCTGCCCTGCAGGTGTGCCGCTGCCGGCGGGCGGGGGGGCACAGCGCGGTCGGCGACGCAACAGGTGACTTGGGCGGCAGGCGGGTGCCCAGCCTAGGGCCAGTCAGCCAGCTTCTTCACAGATGACAGCATCAGCAGCCCTTCTGTGTGTCTTGTGCCAGTTGTCCGATCTGAAATGCATTCCATCTCTTTTTCTGAGATCAACAGTCTGTAATGCGTGAGGCCCGGATTGCCTTCCCAGCTGTGGCGTAAAGCAAGTCATGTCTCTGACTATGGATCATCTTGTCTATCTCATTTATTTCTCCCATCAGTGTTCTGTTCTGAGTAAATAATGTGTAAAATAAGCCTGTCTTGTGTGTTTGATGTTCATAAATCATAGTTAGACGAGTTAAGTAAAAAAAAAAAAGTTACTCATTTTCTATAGAAAATCGCATCTGTAAGTGGGAATGAAGGGGTTTCTCAGAAGACCCAAGAAGCACTTTAATTGTTTAATTTTGGCAACACCCTTGTCTTTGAGTCTTCTTGAACAGAACAGATGAATAACCCATGGATGGATGAGTGTAATCCATTCATCTGTATGTGAAGCCAAAGCCATTCAGAATCCAAATAACATCAAAAGTCCAAGTGATGTTCGGAAGGGTATTTGACAGTATACTATAGGGAGCCAAAATAACACAGCAAATGGTTTAACAAATCGGCTGACTAGGTCTTTTCATCTTTAGCTTCTGTGATTTTATATTTGAGCCCTTCTGTTGGCTGAAGATGGTCAAAAGCAGTAGGCAATTGTGTGTTAAGTGTGTGCCTGAGGAAGTATCAGTATCAGGTTAAGATGAATGGATATAAATTCCCCAGTTGACTGGTAGGGTGGGTTTTTTTCAGTTATTTGAGCATGTTCACAGGGTATTCTGTTCTAGCGTCCCTTGTAGAGAGAAAGAGAATTTTAGATGGCCTGTCTACAGTGTAAGTTACTCTACTCAGGCACTGTGCATTTCTTTAATGTGAACTTAATGCTAACTAGGCATAGTCTTACCCAGTTTCTTAGTTCGATGGAAAAATCTTTACATAGCATTTTTGTTAAGCAACTAGATACTGCACTGTTGCCATGCAGTACTGCTACAAATACTTGGCTTACTGTTTTTAAGTGCATTTTACCCCATATACTATGATGTAACAAAAAAAAATATGTATTTGCCTGTGGATGTGCATATACATAAATACACACAAACCCCGTGACTAGTGTCTTTATTTGCCAGGTACGCAAAATGAGCAGCTAAGAGGATTTCATTTCTGATTGCAAATAACCAACTATAGTTTGCTACTGATGGTTTTAGAAGAAAGAATGAGTTAACTTACTAAGAAAACTGGCATGCTTCCTAGTCAGAAGTTACTGCCTTAAGGATGCAAAAAGTTAGATATTAACATAAAGAATATTTGAAAAGAAATGTGTTTTCAAAACTAGCACACCTCTTTCCTCTAGGGCTCCTGCTGTAAGGCATTTCGCTATCGTTATTCAGGAGGCTGTAAATTTTGGGAAAGGACTGTCCTTCTCAGTACCTTCCACAGAGTCACTCAAGTTCCATGTGCTTAACAAATAATGCACATCCTTGCTGAGGCACTTAAGTGTCACGGCCAGCAATCTTTATCTAATGTTAGTAATCTCTGAGGAAACGCGATAGCTCCTTGTGGGTTTTGACTGGTACATAGGCAACAGAAAAAGCAGCCAATGCACAGAATTGATGACCTAGGGGCTAGTCTCATTAAGTCAGATATTGTACCCTGATTTACTTACTCTGAAACGTTAATGGTCTCAGTGAGGTTAGAATTCACTCCGTGTGTACCATCAGCCTAAGTATGAAAGCGGAAAACTTGCACTACTGTCAAGCAGAGGTAGTTCTTCCTAATGAACTAACCAATGGAGGAAAAAAATAGTAAGTTACGCTAAGCTTGTGTCTGCTAGCACTTGGTCTGGGAAACGATACAGGAGTCTTCCTTAAATAGTAATAGGCCTGCGTCTCACAAAAGCTGGAGAAAGACCAATTACATGGGACAGCCTGCATTTTGACCTAAATCAAGAACACATGCCAAGTCCATCTTTTGAAGCGGAAATATGAAGAATAAAGTCACACACTGTACATATGGAAATGAGTGAAATACTGTAAACTGGTAAGTGCCATAGGGCTGGACTTAAGATTCATCATAGGCAAAAGCTCAAGAAATTACAGGGTTTTTTTTCCTGCAAAACACTTTTTCTAAAAATAAGGACAAAAATTGTGACCATTAACCTATTGTTTGTGATTTGATGATGCTTTATTCAGGTTGGCCACATGTCTTTCTTTGTGGATTGTAGTTTATGACACAATCAACTGAAATGGCTCTTCTGGAGCCATTACAATTTGTTGTGTTAGTGCAGCTGAAAACACTTCAACATACCATGTGTCACACTTTGTCAAGTTAACAGTTGATGTTTCCAAATCAGGATTAGGAACAGTGCTGATGCAGTGCAATGCAGCAATTGCTTGTGCAACATAAGCATTCAGGAAAAGGGACGAACTCTGCTGAAGTAAAGCAGCAATGCTATTGTTGTTTGTCAGGTGCCCCAGCAGTTACTTACCCTAAAGCATCAAGTGGTCCATCCCTTCCGTATCCGAGGCTACTTACAAATACCAAAGGAACTAACAGCATTCCCTTATAAATGCTCATGAATCACTAGTCCATTTTAACAAGCCAATAATCTTCAGAAAATAAACTCTTAGCAAAACACAGAAGGAAACACAGATTAAATGATGTGCCAAAGGAGATGCAAGAAATGCATGGCAAAATCAGACAGGTAGAGCAGCCGCATGGCTACTAGCACATGGTACAACCAGGAATTCACCTCACCAGATAGTGCCAAGGTTTATATAGCCCCTTTTGTCCCCTCTTTCTGCCCAGTAAATCCACACCAGGATGACAATGAAGCTAAAACTGAACTTCTTTAGGATTTTATTCTCTCATTTGTATATGCGATAGCCTTTATGTGTGAACAACTCTAGAATTGTTACATTTGGTGCCAAAATGGATAATGGATAAATGGATAGTGAACCTGTGCATGAACAAAAATGATACCTTGTTGATGACGGAAAACAGCAATATGAAAAAATTGTGATTTTCGGTTACTGCCAGTTACTGTCAGATTTGTAGAATTGCTGAATGGAAATAAAGGTGTTGATATTGAGGAACGGTGTATATCTGTTACTTCCAAAATCACTTAAAAGGAGGAGATTGAATTCTTCTTTGGGGAAAATCGAGAAATGGTCACTAGAAAGCTTGAAATTCTTTAAAACATCAAACAGTCCTTTAAGCCTGGCTTCCTAATGTTAACCATCCTGAATTCATATGTAGACATCTAAATAAGATTCTTCAGAAGGAAAATATTCCACACATTGGAATAACATTGAGATAAGTTCTTAAGCACTCAGATTCTCAAGAGCAGCATTTCTCAAATGGTGAGGCAAACATCAGTGATATAGCCACATACGATACAGCCCAGTAAAAGCCAGGACTGCTCTGAGTCTGCCCTGAGCTTGCAGATGCAGCAGAAGGGAGAAATTGTGCTGCAAGGCAGATTATGTACTGTACCTCCTCACACCATCTGTAGACCTGCAGATTCATCTCTTGGTGAAGAGAAGGTGCCAAAATACAGCAGGGGACATTAATGCTCTGGGTCTGGGGGAGAAAGGGAGAGGCGGTACTGACAGGTAAGTTGTTCTCCAGGCCTCTCGCTAGTCCCAGCTGCCAGACCCAACCCACTGCTTCGCTGAGTTGGGGCAGAAAGGTGACAGTCCCGACAATGAGGAGGCAGAGCTGTGGCAGAGGGATCTGGGGAGACAGCAGTATTGGGTTATACTGAAAGGCAAGGAAGCAGCCTTCTAGGGGTAAAGCGAGGTTGATCTTTTACTGATCTCTTCCCAGGTTAATCCTGCTTATGATTTAAGCAGTCATTTAAATGGCTAAAGTTACTCGATTTAGGAAAGCACAATAATGTTTTGGCTATTATACAAATGGATTTTAAACAGCATCTAAGTAACACAAGGTCATGTAGATATCTAAACAATCCTTCATTAATTTAGAGTATTACATGAATTTAAAGGATAAGATCCATTTCAACAGAAGATTGACTTAACCACTGAACCATTTATTTAAAACAAAAAATGCATAAAAAACCATTTCACCAGGAATGCTAGGATGCGATCCTAGGCTTCTTTGTGGCCTTGAACCACTTCAAATTAATTGGTTTGGAGCCAAAGGAGGTGCATAATATAACATCACAATTTATATTTAGGGAAAACTCATTAGAAATGAAAAAGTTATGTAACCCCTCAGAGAAAGCGAAAGAAATATAGGACAAATTACACTCAAACACTGCAGTTAAATTATTTTAACAGCAGGGTAGATTTAAAAAAACTGTTAGGACAAAATCCGACATAGCATGGGGAAGAAAAGCTTTTACATCTTACTGTAATTAGAAACTCATCAGGTTAATGGGGCAATTTTTCAAAAGCTGCCCTTTAAGTTTTTGCACATGGCATTGATTTTGCTGTATTTCAGTTTGCAAATAGAACTTGTCCAGAGGAAAAAAAAAGCAATCAGGCATTTTGTAATGTACACATAAATTCAAAGCTCTGTATCTTTGTGTCTGTGCTTTTTCATTAAATTTGTACTTGTGATAGAATTCTGAGAAGATTTCACTTTAGCTTCAATATCCACTGACTGAAATTGCCAAAAGCACCAAGTGATTTTGGGGTATCTCGGTCTTCAGCAGCGAAACTGAAAGGCTTTGGGAAAGAGAAGGGAGCCAGCTAGTCGAGATCCACTCTTAATTTGAGCGCTTAAAATCTGAGGGATAGGAAATCAATGATCACTTTTGATAATTCAGGGCAGCACTTTAAAAAGTTGTTCAATATATGATGAGAAGACATTGCTGAAATGAATGGAAAGGGATGCAGCATAATGGGAAAAGTTTCCCAAAACAGCCAAATGATAGAGGAGCCTAAATCTGTAGGGATTTCATTTATTGACTATGGCAGTTCTCATACATGTTGTTTTGTGGCTCCTAAATATGCTCCTTATTTACAAAGATACCTAAATGTCAGAAAGCAAAGAGAGGGAGATACACAAACCATCTGCTCACTCCACATGACTAACAAGTGAAAAATAAGAAGTCTGCAAAGCAAGTCATGAATGAGCCAGCTACCTTTGCTGAAAGGAGGAATTACTCCTTTTAGGAAGTAATGGATTATTAGAATTGGGTGCCTAGACAGCAGCAGCTTTCCACTGTAAGTTGGTTTGGGTTTTTTTTGATAAAGCTTTGAATAGGGTACACTGAAAAAATGACCTGCAAACATATTACTGAACAGCAAGGTACTGTGCTTACTATATATTCATATTTTTTAGGGTGGGTGGAGCAAGGCAATGAAGTGAATAGAATAGAATGGAACGGAGTAGAGTGGAATTGAATAGAATATTTGACCTGGAAGAGACATACAATGATCGTCTAGTCCAGCTGCCTGACCAGTTCAGGGCTGACCAGAAGCTAAAGCAAGTTGTTAAGGGCATTGTTCAAATGCCTCTTAAACACTGACAAGCTTGGGGCATTGACCACCTCTCTGGGAAGCCGGTTCCAGTGTCTGACCACCCTCTCAGTAAAGAAATGCTTCCTAATGCCCAGTCTGAACTTCCCCTGGCCCAGCTCTGAGCCATTCCCACACAATGAATGAAGTGAAACTGTGTAACTGATTCACTAATATCAGAAGGGCACTCTTGACTTCTATTAACATATGATATTATTAATTTTATATTCTGGATGGAAAGGGTTTTACAGGCACAAGTCTTTCCTGTTATTAAGAACCATAAAAGCAAAACCTCATTCACAGCTCATGTGCACTGCATATCACACTCATTTGTAAGATTAGAGCTTTATCATGGCTTTAAAACAGCAGAGTTTTTCCTACCCTGGTAACCCATTTTGCACTCCTTTAAACTGACAATCCATGCAAAAGAAGATGCTTTGAAAAATGATGACAAAAGGATGTACGAAGCAATATCAGTAGTAACTTCAAAGAAATAGTATTAACCCTGCAGGATCTGGTTGCCGCAGGAATAATTCCTTCTCTGCTAGCTGAAAAAATGAAAACCAAGACCAGCTACATCCAGACAGCACAGATGTTGACTAGCACAGGCTTACTGGTACTTCACAGCAAGAGATCTAAGAACTTAAAAACCCCTATTTGTATTCTGTAAAACAGGCAGCGTTGTCCCACTATATTTGAATAACTTACTTTGTTACTTTAGGAAACTGCATCTGAGGATATTATGCACCCTAGATGCTAAGAAATCTAAACTCAGTATTTATGAATTTTAATTCAATCAAATCTCTAAACATGGTGCACATTTGAAAAAGAATTAGTGAAAATGAAAACACAGTGAAAAATAGAAAATAAAAATGACAAGTGAGGAACAATTCCAGAAAGATAGGGTTCCCACTGAACATTAAAGTGCAGCAGCTGAGGAAGTCTGCCAAACACATTCAGGACTCTCCATAAATTGGGTTCTAGAAACAGTGTCTTCAATCAGAACTGGCAGTAAAACCATCCAGCTGCCTTGTGGGAGCAGAAGGGGAGCGAGAGCTCCTTGAATGCTTGGCTAAGGGCAGGCTGTGGAGAGCAAATGTTAGATTCCTTTGCCTGAGGAGAATAAGGGCAACTGTACCACGCAGCTTCCAAAAATACTTTACATTTGCAAAGCACTGGACAAAGATGAACTAACAATTCCCTGCTCTATTTCCCATTATAGACAAAGCTGAATTCCAAAAGGAAAGCAAATCAGGCCTGAGGCTTGAGAGACATAAAAAGACAATTTTTCAAGAGCATTGGGATGACCAAGCTAATTCACAGTAGTAGTTTAACGACAATTGCCAGGTTACAATCCTTACAAAGAAGTCCAGAGTGGTGTATTTTAATACCTTCCCAACTGCCTAACTGCATTTTGCTCAGCTGAACTTGATCCAACTGGCTTTTAACAAAAAAAAAGTATTTGCAGATAGTTGTAAGATCATAAAGCAACAGTTCACCAGACACAGAGAGGAGCAGGTGGGTATTTTTGTAGTTTCCCAGTAGTCTGTTCTTGTTTTCATCTGTTTCTAATTAGCATATGTAGATGTCAACTACTAGGAAGTCAGAAAGGTGTGCTTTATAAGCAAATACCCAGCAAAGACAAGAAAGTATGTATCACTTCTACTAGAAGAGGACATCAGCCATGCAAGAGCTGTCCTATCTGCTCTGCCAATCTAGTCCCCCTGTGCAGCTATGGATATTCTAGCAGTAGCAGCAGCAGGGACTGGTTGCTTTCTTCCCATTGCAGGGGAAGAACTTTTAATCCATATAGGCTTTTTTTCTTAAACTACATCATACTGAGCTTCAGTAAGTCTAACTCTCTAATATTTGCTTTTGGGAAAAAGGTATGATCTTAATTTGTAGAGGCTTTCAATTACTTTCTTACTCAATATTTTTCTAGAGGATAAACATATTAACTCATGGAATTACAGAAGAAGTTTAAGCCTGTTCAAAACGTGATTTTTGCTCAGGCTACAACTATGTCAGTTTGGGACACGATTGTTTTTTTTTAAAAAAAACAGTATCATAATGCCCACAGAACACCATAGTGCAATGGCAATTCCATTTGTATAAAGACATTTCATCCTGATGAAGCTTATTTTTCCTCTCGTTTGGGAAAAAATATAGTTAGGTCAAGCATAAATAATAATATTGACTACAAATGGATAGCAAATAAGGTTCACGTATGCCTTCAGTAGCCTAACCAACTTAACATACATTGTATACACAAACTATAAAGAACACCAGTGTCCAGCTCTGCTGGAAATTGAAGGTCAATGTTTAAAGACATATTTACATATGTCTATGGGTACCTGTATATAGGTAGGTACAGAAGGGTGTCTTTCTGAGACACCTAGGTGCTTTTACAAATCTAACAAAGAGCCTGAATATCCTTAACATCTTTGTCCGATGTACATAACTCATTATATTACTCAAAGAAAAGCCAGTTACCAAGACACTACTAGTACCAAAATATTAAAAAATATTTGGAAAGTAATGTTTTCTACAAAATACTTGATTAAAGTTGCTTTAGAATGTTTTTGGGGAACAGTATTTTAACAGATCTCTATGACAAAACTGCCTGTTAGTAAAGCGAATGACAGTTCTGGTAGAGCCAAGTACTTAAAATACTTCCGATAAAAAAGCATACTACTTGTGATCATCAGTTGCTGTGCACTCTGGAAACACAGAAAACAATAGGCTTTCAAAGAGTAACTAACACATAAATCAACACATTTACATTTAGTTGATTCACTTGGAAAAATACTGCTGAACAGAGCTGAAAATGCTATAGCAGTAAAATCCCTGTTGAGGCGTGAGGGAGATGCACACCCTATTTCAGTTCTGGCCATCTGCTGTTTTGCTGGCAGTGGCACAGGTAGTAACAACATGGCAATACCAGTTACAGCGCTAACAGTCCTCACCACAAACAGTAAAGCAATGACATGTAGCTGGCTTGTAAAGCTGAAGTACTGACGAAGTCATACTATTTGACTCCTAACACTTTATTGTTACCTTCATTGCTGCCAGACCTGTGAGTAAGTTTAAAACCAATGGTAGTATTTGATCTGCAGCTATTACTAACCTATACAGCCAAAATCACAAAGCCAAACATTGCAACTCCATATCAAGGCATCCTTGGAAATTACATGTAAAGACCAAAATCCATACTTTTCACTTTACTATTTGATTTTAGGTTGTGTACATTTTTTAAAGAGAATATTTGCTTAGTCTTAAAGGAACCTCTTTCAGATTCTTTTTTCTTGATTTTTGACCAGTTCTCCCATTCTGGGGAGGGTACAGCTAAGCAATTTCAATCTTGCAATTTCCAAACACATTTTAATTATTCTGAACACAGAACACTACTCATTGTTTATGCTTTCATTGGTTTCTCTGATACCAGCCCTTTTAGGCTGAATAGGTACAGCTATGCAATACTTTCAGATCCCTGCCAGAAGTAGAAGTCAAGAGATTTGTTCTGCAGGGAGAATCAGTGGGGAATGGCTTGCTAAGTTAGCAGGTGAGTTGGCAGGTAGGCATCATACCACTGAAGAATGGCAAAAGGTGGTTACCAGTAAGTTCAAAATAAAGTAGTATTAAAACTACTTAGTGTGGTGAGCATCCTTTCAGGTTAAGTGAAAGAAGTTAATTAAGGGTTTCTTTAGGAAATAGTATCAGGAAATGGGAAGAGGTCCCTAGAGCCCACAGAGCTCTGCCATGGGGTCAGAGCATTTCCCAAGGGACCGCTGCAGGAATGCTAGGGAGCTGGTTTACTTCGTGTATCAACCTGCAGCAAGAGAGCAGTTGTAAAGTACTAAGGCGTAAGGTAGAAGCACACGTTCGCAGAACACATGGTGACAAAGCACGTTATAAAACTAATGATACTTGTATCACACATCCCAACATCCACACGACTGAGGCACAGGCATCTTCTGGCTGTGTGGGCAACGCGACCTCCAGCTCTGCTGGGAAGGTATGCCTATGGGTGAGAAATTACTGCCTTACAGTTTGTTAAAAGATGTAGATAGCAAAGCGGCTAAGGCATGACCGCCTCCCCACGCAAGGGAGTGCGGTTTGTCGCTGCTGACAGCGGCCGGGGCGCGCACCGGGGGGGCCGCCGAGCCCCGAGCCCCGCAGCACCGCGGCGCAGCGGCCCGAGCCGCGGGAGCAGCCCCGGTGTAACTCGGGCTTTCACTGCCACCCGGTGGAGAAACGCGCTGACACCCCGGAGTTAACTCGGTCCGACTTGCTAGTGATGATGCGTCAGAAAGAAATGTGGTCCGGTGGATATCCAGGAGAAAATAAATTGCTTAACTTAAATTCGTGGAGGAATAACGGAGACGATAAAGGAACCCATTGCTCGATACAAACCACACGTTCAAAAATCACGTGGGTATATCCTAAAGCATCGTGAATGTGACTTCTACAAATACTTTGAAGTGCTTTTTGTCTTCTGATTTCTAGGCACTTACTGTATGCCAGGCTTTTCTTGCAATACCAAGGGCTAACCCCTTTTAATGGCAGGTTTCACCTAATCACATCTTCAGAGGGAAGAACTTCTGAGAACAGCAAATCGCACAAATTCTGTAATTAAGCTGCTGACTAGTGGTGATACTAATGGTGGTTGACACAGCTTCCTTGTTTAAAACAAAACTTTCTGACGTGATAACTCTTTGCTGATTCCACTACAGCCAGGTTACTAACAAAGACAAAATGATCCATGAAGGACAGTCAGTGCACTCAAGATGTTCATCCATATTGCAGTCTACGTATGAGAACACTCCTTGTCAGAAATACATTACACAATATCATTTTATATCCTAGACTTTGATTATTATTTAGTATTTTCTCACACAAGCACTTTAAAAATACATGGAAAGGTGACATCAAAGCAGCAAGAAATAAAAACAGAAGTTCCAGATGCAAAATGGGTCATAAATACTGTTTGTAGAACACTTGCATTAGGACTTCAGTCAAAAGCATCCTTTAGGGATATCGCTTCTAGGCTTAGGAAAAATGAAAACTAACTTAGTCCTAGGTATTTAAAAGCCACATTTTATTTGGAAAGAGAAAGTTCTTTCCAGCTGGGCAAAATCAAGATTCCTGTTTTCACCATGTGCCAATGTAATCATTTGGACCTGAAGCTCAACAATTTGTATTCCTGACAAACATTCTAATTAACAGAAGAGTCACTTACTAGCCAGCAGAAGAACAAAATACACTTTTCTTCCTATTTAGCTTGTGACTGGATTATTCCAAAGGCCTTCCAGGCAGCTAGCAAAGATCCTTGGTGCCCTAAGGCCTCAGTGGCCGTCCTTCTGCCAAAGAAGAGATGAGAAAAGCAGAAAAGCTTTTAAGATCAAAACCTTTTTGGTCAGTGTTCTTTTACTGGTAGCTCTGAAACTCATGATTACAAGACAAATAATTTATTTGGCTTCATAATTATGTTCTCCAATTCAGGCTGTAAAATAACCGCTCTGAAGCAAACATGGCTTAATCTAATCTACTTTATCGTAACAGCAGCTGAACTAAACTGTGATGGTCATTTTTGTTTGTATGTTCAATTTCTAAACTTGGACTGTAGTTTGACCTTGAGAGGGTGCAGACTACAATGAGTGAAACCAAAAGCAACATTTATATGAATCTTAATGAAGTGAAATTCTCAAGGTTCGGGCAACTTCAAGTCTTCTGCAAGTCAGACAGATCTGCATTATATGAGAACTTGATGTAACATTAAGATACTCTCACAAATACAAAAGGTTGTATTTTCCAGTACCTGATTCCCCTGTGACCCAGCTTTTAAAATCATGATTATGAAAGGTTTGGGGAAGTGAAGAGTATATGGAGAAACACTGCAAATTGTTTGCTTAACAGCATTTGCTTTTAGAGCACGTCCAGAAGTGTTAAAAATATGCTTCAGATGACAGGAGTGATTCATGACTAGACAGCTGCTGAGAGAGACATCGCCAACAGGGGATAGACGGAGTGTGTGTGAGAGAGGGAGAGTGATTTGACATCCAAGTTACTTGGAGAAAAAAAAAAATTAAATACCTTTTCTTCTGAGCTTTAGAATGTAGGAATTATTTTAATGGCTTTTGAATTGAAACGAAGATGTTGTATGTCCTGAAGCTGTCAGAACTTCAGCACCCATCAGACCTGTTTCACAGACTGCAGTTCTTACTCAGCTGATGTGATGACTGTCTGATGTGGCTTCCTGGGTGGGAAAAGGCAATATTCTTTTGTCCATTTGGTGTTTTGCAATATTAAAGAGACTGACTGCTGAATATCATGTCAAGGCCCAACTTCATAAACAATGCCGTAATTCATAGTCATATGAATTCATCGAGTAATTCATAAAAATGGCATATAAGTGTCAATCTTTAAACAAAAAGTTTAATAAAGTTGGTTGGAAGTCCCTTCCTGCTCAATGAGTAGAAGGGATACTTTCCCTGTTCTGGATCCATGGAACAAATTCAAAAAGTGGTTGACTGAAATCCAAATCTGAAAGCAATGACTAAACTATCTAACACTTGAGCTTGAACTTTGATGTTCTAGTGATCTCCAGCATTCCCCATCTGAAAAACACCATGGCAGAAATACTCACTCTCTTACAGGATCTATTCTTACAGTCCCACTACTTTTCCTTAATCATTTAGTGTGGATCTGGTAGCACAACCCTCAGCCTGCGGACACAGGACTTAATTGTAACACCCTACCACTAAACAGCAATCTTCACCGATAGCCTGCTTTGATCGTGCTAATTTCATATATACTTACAAGTAGTATGTTCCCTGGAAGCCCAAACTTAAATTTTGGTGTTTGTCAAAACCAATCAGCCTTAATCTTAGCCTTTTCATGACTCCACCTATACATACCTCCTGGATGATTTCATATTTATGGTTGTTCTGTATAGTTTTTCCTTGGAATACTTTGCCTTACTTTTTGTGTATGGCAAGTGAAAACATGGAGGGCCTTTATTCTGAAATGGAAGCAAAACACAGTAGAATCAGCTAGAACTCTTTGTAACTAAATTTACAAATTTTCAGCCACTTCTAAAATAAGCATGTCATACATTCATATATTTGCATTAAAAAAGCTAAGCTGATTTTAGAAAACCAGTATGATTAAATCATAGGCAAATTTGTGTCGACCACCCCCTTTTTAGAAGGGGCTTTTTTAGCTTTCTTTGTTTCACCGGAATACCGATTATCTATTTGAAATACGCGAACTGAATGGACTTCCCATTGAGGTTAGTGTATTCTAGCATTGTAATAAAGGTTATGAAAAGATGTCCGAGCACCAGCTGGCCTTCCTTTGATCCTCTCCATTCTTGTGATGATACATTTTCACACTTAAGATGATTCCCTTCTACCTCAAAGGCTGTGAGCTGCTTTGGTCCTTACAAATATTAACTGCAACCACAATGACCTATCTTTCTGGTTCCAGTCATCTGTTTAATATAGAGTGGAAGGTCAGAGCAACATGAAAAGGGCCTGAAAGGCTTTCTCTCGGAATACTGCCCCCTGCAGAGCTGCACAAAAAGCCGGCCGACTTGCAGTTCATGCATGCACGCTCCTCAGCACCGCATTGTGCGCTTGTGTTAATGGGCTTTTGTAACCTTCCAGGAGAAATTCCCTCACCCAGAGAACAAAACCGTTGTCAGATCCGAACACACATGTGAATATCAACTACAGGAAAAAGAAAAAAATATATATTTACACAGTAGAGGTACTGTCTTCAGAAAAATGAATGAGTCACTAGCTTGCGTCTTTGCTAGGCTCTCTTTTAAGGGTAAATTTTAGCTATTTCCTAGGATGGCCGTTTAATAACAGAGGTGGAAACCAACTATTTAGAGAAGGCAAATTCAATAATAGATGTCAGTAAGGATTAATGAATAAGGCCATGGACCAGAAAGCACAAGCCTGTGTGTACCAATACAAAGAAATCTATTTGCAGCACAGTGGAGCACAGGTCACTTTGAAGTCATTAGCATACCAAATTGCCAAATATCTGCATCTCAGGCCCTTCAGTTGTCATTAGAACATATTTCCCAAGCTATCACATTTTCCTCCTTCAAATCTGCCCACAAAGCTCACATTTGCTTGCTTTCTATTAAGTCTTCTGTACAAGCAGGACCATCTCATGTTTGTTTTACATACTACTTCTCAAACAAGCTCTGCAGCAAGAAAGCCAAATATCCAAAATCCCAGCACATACCACAAAACACGGAGATTTTTAGAGAGTTTTACAACTATGCGGGACTCTACCTATATGCCTCTACATTTGTCCTCACTGAGCTTGAATATGTTAACCTCTGGTCTGGATTATGAGGGGTGGGTAAGAGGCATGAAGTGAGCAGCAAGAATTGAATGCAGCTGTCCACGTCTGAATGGAGCTACCCATGGTGGGGAAGACAATGAAAGGAAAGAAAAAAGTGGATTCCAGAAGCAAACAGCCTACGGGGCCAGTTCTACTTGCTTCACACTGATTTTGTCTTAAATTTGGCTTGCTCTTGTATATGCCACTTAGATGTTTTGGGAAGACTTCATGTATAGCAATTACTTCCCTATAAAATTATCAACAGGAGTTTAAGCCTATTTGGACTTGCCGAAGAAGCCATGGAAACAAAGCACAAGCGCTCTGTTCTAAACCCCAATCTCTGAATTCAGGAAACAGCAAACCATCTTGTAGGCCAGGTTTAAAATGGGTGTGAAAGAATGCAGATGAAGTCTCAGACCACAAAAAACTGTATGTGTTCAATGGCAACATCCTAGTAATGGCTTGCTGTCCTTCCTAGTAAAGTTCTGCCTCCTTATACAACTTTTTATTTTCAGTTCTAAACTAGATCATAAATCTCAAGCACAGGACTTTTTTTTGGAGGGGGAGTTATTTGAACTTAGACTTAATTATATGATATATTGTTTTCCTGTGTACACACAGAAAACGTACCCACATAAAAATGGCAGGTTAAATTTTGTATAGGTTTAGCACACTGAAATCATCTGAAAAACACAGTAACACCTTCAAAAAATTAAACACTACTATAACTTAATTTTTCTATATTATGCAGGAGTCAAATGACACAGATATCTCTGCACTGAACAAACCCAAACTAAGCTTTCAGCAGTTACCTGTATCTTCTGGAAACAAAAGTGATTAGAGTTTGCAAGATGAACTGAACAGCAGCTCCAAACTACAGGATAGTTATTCTAATAAATAACAATTAGCAGTCCTTCAATTTTACTATGCCAGGCTGGTTAACATCCTCTTTCCAAAAAACTTTTTTTTTTTTTTTTTAAAATAACATGCCATTTACATCGATTATAATGGCATTTCAACATTGCCTGCTACTAGCCAATTGACTGATGCCTATTCATACCCTCAGCATGCCGGCTATGGATATTTATGAGCAAGAGCTATGGCTAGGCATCTGCTGCTTGTGAAATACTATTGGCTTAATAATTATGTCACGGTTTCCACCTGTTCTTCAAAGTCACGGGGTAGCTGCTGTTTTCCAGCTGTGCCAGCTTTATGGCAGCATTAGAACTATCAGACATTATTTGCTATCCCCACTGAAACATTCCTTTCATTATGGACCTATGGGTTGGCATATGAAATTATTAGGATACAGAAAAATATCCTCTTTCAAGGTAATTTTCTACAGAGGTCTCACTGAAAAAAGCTCATACAATACTAAATTGACATGACATACTGTATTTGATTTTGGAAAAACAAAAGCAAAATACACCTTCTTGCAGTCAGGCAGTGGTATTCTCACTGCAAAGTGGCTGCAGGGATGGGGCTTCTTAATCCAAAACCTCACTCCATACATAAAAATTCATTCTCTTCCATCTGACTACATCCATCTACACATCTTTTGAAATTTCTCTCTTGCACAGCTTTTCCTTCAAGCCAGCTAGAAATAACAGTTCTTAGCGCTCCTGCCCAGAGCTGCGCTGTCTCTGGAACCTGGGTTCCAGCTGTGCAAACTCAGATGGACTCTTTTCTCTAATTCCATCTTAAGATGCCACACTGCAACATCGTGTTTAATCAAACTTCCCAAGCTGCAAACAGTATTGACAATCTAGTAACAGGTTTAAGAACCTTCATTGTTTTTGGTGTAAAACACTCTTACAGAAATATTGCCAAGCAAAAGAAAATATCCTTAGTGCAACATGGCTTTCCTCTTGGCACAAAGCACTTAATACCCAGCAATCTATGTGCTTACAAGCATCTCAAGATGTCATTTTAACTTCAAGACAGTCTTCAGCAATAACACATTCCTCCAAAACAAAGTGTATAGACCTCCAATACTCAGTTAAAAGAGGACAAAGGTTGCAACTTAGTCTGTTTTAAACTTACCCTATACTGACTCCACCAAAATAAAACAAAGGAAGCAAAACTATTGCAGAACCAGAAGCAACTAAGTTGTTAGGAGGTTCACAAATTGCATATTTGTCCTTTTCAAGCAACAGAATCCTCATGGGAGCAGAACCGAATTTCTATTTTCTCTTGGAATAACTAATTCTAAAAATAGTTTCTGGCAAGGGGAAAGCTACTGAGCTAGTGACTGGCAGGAGAAAAGCTATTTTGCCTTAGGCACTAGTGCAAGGAAAGCAGACAGCCAATGTGAGCACCCAAACTGTAACACATGGATTGCTGAATAGCACATGGATGATTTCCACAAAGGTCCGCAGTGTTCACCAACAAATAATGTGAAAGAAAAATTAATGAAAGAAGAGCTAAGGGTTCAGATATACAAAGTGTTGCCTGCTTAATCCCATGTGGGCCAGTGTTCTGCTAGCCTACACGCTATTTTTAACATTAGGCACTGCAAAAGCTTCTTGGTTTTGACTTCGCAGGCTGGAAAAATACAGATGTTTTCGTTTCCTAGTATACATGCGCTACAAGAAAAGAAATGTGAAAAAATTCCCAATTTGCTCTCCAGTATACCTGGACTATTTTTTTTTTCTTTAACTGGTCTGTTAACATAGTGAAAAAAAGATTTTTCATAATATTAGATGATGATTAAGAGAAATTTGTATTTTTCAAGGCTTACATATACAGTGTAACGTTCTGCCCCTTTTGTTTTCAGGAGTGCTGTGCTCTGGCCAGCAGTATCATCTTTCTTATTTCAACTCTGGTTGAAAGCAGTTAAAACCAGGGAGGTACAGGGCCCTGTAAAGAAAGGGAAGCCATAAATTGTAAGGCATGGTGTTAAAACAAGAAGAAACTAAACAGCTAGTTTTGAATTCATGTGGGAAAGTAAGTGGTGACCCCTTTAAAAATATGAAAAAAAGGCTGTATCTTCCAGGCTCTGAACTTCCACAGAATGTGAACAGTGGACTATTAAGTCTACGTTCTATGTGGTCTACATTCCTGTTCTAGCAAAACTTACTCTTGTTCTACCAAGAACCAGACAATAATAATTGATTTGAATCTTTGTACTTTAGTGGGATATATTTTCTAATACCAGGAAAATGTGGTATTACATATTAATTACTAGACAGCTCCCGCTACCAGTTTTACACAAACACGATTCTTTCAGCACAGGAAGTGTAGTGTTATTAAAACAGCAGTGATACCAGATCTTGTTAGCTGTTGCAAAACACTGAAATCTACTTCTCGGCCTACAAACACTGAGACTCCTTATAGGAAGTAAGTATGTACTTCAAACAGACTTCCCATCCCGAGAATGAACTTCAGAAAGGATAGTACAAGGACATTTTCATTTCAGAAACTACAGTATCTAAGGAATATTTTAGCATAAGGCTTGACAGTACTGATAAAAACATTTTGATGTACTGGAAAGAGGCAGTAAAACTCACATGACTCTAGCAGGCAGTTTGAAATGCAGCAACGGATCTATACTGAAAATGCATGCAGCCACTCAAAGCACCAAAGCTGAAAAAGGCCTCTAAGCAAAGTTTCTATCTGTAACGGTCTATCCATTCCATTAATTAGCCAATGTTTTACACTAATTCACTCAAATGCAAGACAATATACTGCTGTATTGATTGCACTTATTTATAGTGCAGCTTTTCTTGCAGTGGTATCCCTATTAGCATTAGTAAAGATACCTGGAATAGATGGAATTGTGTTACTGAAAATCATAAAAACATCAAACACATTGAGCAATTAAGATACAATGTAAAACAACTTCCCTTTATTCGCATTTCCTGATCTTGGTCTTCCTTGTACAAACAATCTGCTGTGCAAAATAGTTTATAAAATACTAAAAAAAGCCTTTATTGTAAAAAAATAAAGTTTCTAGATATACAGTTACTTTGCACTATCACAAATATTGTCCAGTATTTAACATTTACATTTAATATCACAATACTCAAGTCATGTAAACCAATGATCCTACTGGTAAGAAAGCCACTACTGAAACTCAGATTCACTAAAGGATTTGTTAAGTATTTTCCTCCTTTCGTATCTACACCCTTATACAACTCCAATGACCCATAATTGGAATTGTACACTTCTAGTGAAATTAGGCATTGGGCCATCTTCTCCTCCATTATCAGGCAAAAAATACCAAGTTAAATGATAAGTTTAGTAAATGGAAAATTTTAGTAAATTATGGCAACACATGAGCTACACAGTGCAGTCACAGAACAAAGGTCCCCAAAACTAGATCTGAACTTTGCTGAGTGGTGTAAAGGCAGCCCACACTGGGTTCTGGGCATGCATATCAATTTCTACCAGTATCCAAGCTAGCTGGCTTAAAAACTAGCTCTGATCTCTATGCTGCAGTGCAATCACAATCACTTCAGCATGAAATGCCTCTAAGAAGTTTTGATACAGTCCCCTGAGCCCTCATTGTTCCAATTCACTTTCATTCTGCAAGGTCTTCATAGCTAAACCCCAGAGGGTCATGCTGGAGAAGAACGGTCCTTCATTATTCTTGTACGCAGCAGATGATGTTCGACTGCCTAGTGGATCATTACAATGACTGTCCAAGCTAACCCCAGAGGAACGAATCATGGGAATATTATCAGACTGTAAGGGTTCTTCTGCAGAAGACACATCTACATCTGCATAAGCATATGGTGGTGGTGGCGGAGTCTGCTGTGTCTGAGCTTTTGGGATTTTAGCAGAATCCACATTCAGTTTCTGTTGGTTTGCCGAGTCATGGTGTTGAATCATTGATCGCAATTTACAGTAAGAATCCGCAGAACTATCAAATTCCGTTGAATTTGCAGTTGGACGAATGGGAAACTTAACAGACACTGGTAACAATGTAACAGACATTTCTTGGCCAAAAGAGTCAGAACTCTGAGACTTGTCAAGGTCAGATGTTTCAATCCCTTGAGTAAATTCATCTAGTGTGTTTGGACCTTCATCAGCGGCTTTACAATGCATCTTCTTGTGACGCCGTAGAACAGCAGAGCGAGTGAAGCATTTGTTACAAGTTTCACAGGTATAGGGTTTTTCTCCTGTGTGAGTCCTCACATGCCTACGCAGGTCACCAGAGCCTGCAAAACACTTCCCTACAAGACAGAAGTGATAGATTAAGATTTTGTTCTTTAACACAAGTGCATAAACATGTTTCAATTAGAGAACATATGAAGTGATAAGGTACGATACGTCCCAATCGTGGCACTTTATCTAGAACAGGTTCAAACAAGTTTCATCTACTTTTACAATTCAGTGACTTATTTCTTATTCTTAATCTGATTTTCGAACTTGTGTCTCCCAGTGCTGTAGGTTTTGTCTCTGGAGATGGGAACATCCATTAGTATTTGAAAGCTGTAAGTGCTTTCAGTTTGTATCAATCTTCTGGAGGAAAAAAAATAAATTAAATAATCAGTTTAATTAATCTGTCTAGAAAAACACTATGCTGATAAGCTTCTAAATATATTCTTCCAGTGAGAATTGCATCACAGAAAGCAACGGTTTGTTCATTACCAAGGAACTACTCTTGTAGTGCTAAAGAAGTTAGCTTTTTTGTTAACTTTGAGCTAACATCATGCAGCAGTCCACTTTTTATATTCTATCCAGAGAATGCATCAAAACCATAATTTTTTCCTGCTGTAAATATTAGAATACAGTAAAATATTCAACTGTTTGCCTGTCTTCAGAACCACAGGTTCAAATAAGCTCCATTACCATACTGCAAAGAAAAAAAGTGTTTGAGGCTGAACCCCAGCCAAGTGTAGAAGAACAAGCACAACAAGAAAGCATTGATTTCCAGAACTGTGACATTGATTCAGACACCTCACATTCTTTAGGACAGTAGAAGCAAGCTGGTCCCTATTTGTGATTTTGGACAGGCACCAACTAAACCAAACTATTATCTGAAAGCCCAGTAGGACTGCAGTCTCAATTTCGGCATCATGCTTTTTACTCTACTGCCCGTATATCTCTTCAGAAAAGCCACTGAACAGTAATAGTAAGATTACAAATTACTGGAATAATACATGTGGATTTTTTGCATAATGTGAATGATTTCTTAACACTTGATCAGATCTTTGCGCAATTTTTGTCTTCTCAGTACAAGATGAGCTGGCTAAAATGAAAAATAAACAAAAGACCACTGCAAGACAAGATGAAAATAAGCCTATTTTAATGACAACAACACAACTGTTTGTTTATACTTTTCAGATCCTGCATGTCTGTATCTTCTCCTCCTGATCTAAGACCCCCTGATAATACTACCTTTTCTTACGCCTCAATACATTACAAATAAAACATACTGCAGTTGGACTTCATCATATGGAGCTACTCTCCTTCAAAGCCGACTTCTCAGAACATGAATTAAATTATAGCAAAATAGCACTTAAGGGCAGAAAAGTAAGTATGCTAAGTAATGTATGAGATAAGGATAGATAATGCAGTTTCTGAGAACTATGTTATACAATGATGACTCACTGATCAAAGAGCCATTTCCAGACCACCTGGAAGTATGACCTATCTAGCAGATTGAAAATGGGTGTTCTCTGGTATGAAGCACTGATCAAGTTTTGATTTTATTCCAGAGGTTGAACCAAAGTAGCAAAAGGTTTTTACTCTCAAACTGTGGTTGAATGCAGTTAAATCCAAAGAGTATTCAATTGGGCATGGGGGTTGGGGAGACAAAAACCAGAAAAAAGACTCAGTTGATAGTTAAGTGATGCCAAACCTAGCTTTCCATCAGGAAGGACTATACTGAAAATAAATCAATTTTTGAAGCAGCTAGTATCAGTACTTCTATGAAGACATGTACACATACAATGTTGATTCCTCTTATTTCCTTTTTCTGTTCTTCAACTGAAATCCACTTTTGAGCTTATTTGCAACAGCTAAAGGAGTTTAATACACCAAATGAAAGACTATTAAGTATGCAAGACAACATTTTGTGAAAGACTTTCACAACATCATATTTAAATTGAAAATAATTTTGCTTAATTGTTTTTCTGCTGACGTAGGAACTTTTACTCACAATTTAAAAAGCAAAGATACAAGCAAGCTATGCACAGTAAATCTTACCACATGCTGAACAGCTGTATGGTCTCTCTCCAGTATGCCTAATTCTGTGCTTTACTAATTTTCGCTGCATGTTGAATGACTTCCCACATTCATCACAGGTGAATACTTTATCTGCTGTGTGGGTCTTTTTATGCTCCTTTAAATTACTGAAGTTACTGAATCCTACAAAAATAAGACAGACACTGAGATTAAAATGATTCCTCCCATTTCAATCAAAAAGCCTCAGAGGCAGAAACTTTGGTACTTACATACCTCTGCCACAGATATCACACAGATGAGGCTTTTCTCCAGAATGAATAATAATATGACGCTGAACATCACCAGAAGCAGCAAATCTGTAATAGAATACAGAAATCCAACTGTTGTCTTTTATAAGACCGTTATTCTCCTAAACCAAGTATCATGTGGAAATCAACTGCAATGAATGGCTGATGTTCTGAACAAAGATTAAGATTTAAACCAAGATAAATAGATGCATTTAAGAAAAACATTTTGAATCTGGCAATGTCCGACTGAATTAATGCTAGGAAAAAACCCCAAAACAAAAAACACTTTTTCACTGTTAATGTTACTAATTTATTCTGCATTTAAAGATACTCCTGTATTAGTATATTTTCTGTCACATGCCTGCAGAAGGCAAAAATATTTAATGCTTTGCTTAAATTCATCAAGTTGCCTATACTTCACAATTTCCATAAAATATAACAAAAATTGTATGACCAAATAATGAAAAAAAACGTTAGGGAAATGTATAAAACCACATAATTTATTGTAACTCACACTGTTGAAAATACACACAACAGTATATCCTTAACTAAAGACACCAATATAGAAAAGATTAAGTAAGACCACATACTATGTATGCGATGACATGTTTATCTTCTTATTGAGACTTGCAACAAGACACTTGCAGACCTTTATATATTTTAAACCCATCAGTACACATTTAAACCCAATATCTTCCAACCAAAACTGAGCAGGACGCTGCCTTAACTCTTGGCCCAATCATGAAGATTAAAAAAAAAAAACATGGACAAGTTTTAGCATGTTAAGTTTACTAAGATGAACAATTCTACTCACCTTTTCCCACAGATCTCACAAATGTATGGCTTTTCACCAGAATGTCGACGCAAATGTGTCTGGAGATTACCTGCCTGAAGGGACAGGAATTTAAACAATTAAATTCAACTAGTCTGTTGTACACAAATAAAAAGACAATAATGGGAACTATAAGACTGGCTTTTTATTCCTAATTCTAAGGCAGTGAAGACGACAAAGCATGTAAGAACTCGAGCATTCTTATCTAGTAAAGACAGTCTACCATGTACTTCAAGATCAAATGGCTTATTTATACAATTATACATTGACAATAACAGAAAAAAATAATATAAGAGAAGCCTGGAATCAAATGCTAAGGAAAAAGACAGACCTATAGTTGAAAACTGATCCAATTATAAATGAAAATTACACTATCTAGATTGCAGTGAAGAAGAAAATTTACTAGTAATATGGTTCATGTTAGTCTTATTTTCCCTGTCCTACAAATAAAATAGTTACATCAGGAGGTCTGAATTCACCTACCAGGAGGTTAAAAAGAAAATAATAGGATAAACATTTTTCAATCCATAAAACACTCAGAGGCAAGTGCTCCATGCCTATAAATCTTTACTCACGTCAAAAGAAAACAGAACAAGAAGCACAGAAAGGAACAAAAGGGATTACTGGTAATTAGGTTTTATTACATGTCTTTCCTCTCCTAATCCTGTAAAAATCATGCTAGTCTAGCAGGCAAACTAGATGATGACTAGACAAAACCATCTCACTCATTCCAACTTGTTTTTCTTTTTAAATGTTTTTAAAGCCACCACTGCTTCTGAATAGATAATCCACTGGGAGTCCAGTTCTCAAGGCACAGGATAGAGCTAGTTTGGCTAGAAGAGCTGCAGATGTTCCATAAACTCTGCATACTTCCACAGTCAGTTTTTAACCATTCCATTTTCTTTTATGGATAACTGCCTGTTTTTATCTAAGTACAGTAAAGGAACATTAAGTCCTTTCAATCAGGGAAGAAAATTAGGGATGCAAAGATTATCAAGTCCTCCTAAGTCACAGTAAGACAACAAAGACCCATCAGTAATTTCTTCCGACTCCTTTAGATAATAAATTACTTGTGATGATGAATCACTGTAATCAGAACTTATAATATACCAGAACTAAAGTATTGCAGACACAAAAACAGACGACAATTTTAAATGGATCACCATTTGAAACCAGAGAGAGCTTTCTTTAACCCCTGTAAAGTTTTTGAGACAACAGTATGACTGAACCACTGTTCACTCAGGCCAAACTTCATAATACTGAAACCCATGCAGAGAGAGGCATTAGGCACCTATTTCTGAGGAAGAAGACGACTAAACTGACTTCTCCATGGAACAATTTGTGCTCTGCAAAGACAAGGGATTTTGTGCAGAGGTGCACTGGAGAGAAACACAAAAAAGACAGAACCTTTACCTCTATCCACATCACAAAACAAACCATACCATAAGCACTTGAAAGCTATTCTGCCTAAAGACAGAGGGTGAATTTGAAGTGCAACAATTATTCTGAAATAGTTCCCATACAGGCATTTTTAGCCAGTTAGAAACATTTTACAGACAGTAGCAAGTAGATCCATTTATTTATTACAAGCCTGTGTCAACTTCCTCCTAGTAAGACCTTATTAACTGTGTTGAGACAAAAAAAAGGTAGAAACATCAGTAACTTGTATTCTTCCTAAGCTTTTAAGGTGGTACACAACCATGCTTAAGGCATAATATTCTATCCCAATGAAAAAGCGTAAGAGGACTTTTGCTAGCATTTCAATGAACGAAAAAAAATGCTCAGAAGCAGCCTCTTACAGGTACTGGTTGCATACCACTCCTCCCAAATTCAGAGACCAGAGAGACATGCTAGACTTAGTCCACTTGTAACTGGCATGCTTTTAAAGTGTAGGAACTAATGCATACGGTCCCCAAAACCAAGCTCTTCAGAAGGAGGTAGTCAGGAGGTAAAATTGATATCCTGAATCACCAATCAGAGAAGGACCACGTTGCAGCAGGCTGTGTACTAGTAGTAAGGGAAAACGCAGGCTTGGAAGTAGAAAAAAGAACACTTTTCTCCAAAAGCCAAAGATATTTATGGTTACTTGTTCCAGACTATGAGTTCCTATGTCAATTTTCCCTACTCTTAATTTTCTGTTTCACATTCCAACACACAGAACATCAGTTACATTCAGCAAGAGCAGACACACTGTCTCAAAAGCACAGAACATGGAGGCTTAAGTAAGCAAAATGTTGTGATTTCGGTGGCTGCAGACTGAGAAGATCAAGAACAAGATCAGAAATGGTCTTCTAAGAAAAAAGTAGAGAGTAATTATCCTTGCATCTTACTTGCTGGGAGGTGAAATCTTACTTATCTGCACGATTCCAAAGGAAGTACCTCAAAAGTACACAAGTTCCCTTTCATGACCAGAGAAAGAACTGCACCACACAAGCTGAATGCTATATTCTGGATGGGTAGGCATTGTCCATCAGTATGCACCTACCTATACCTTCAGGCAAGTGAGAGAATGGGGAAGGAAGGGGAGGAAAGCTGTTTAAGAGTGTTTAATTAAAAGACAGAAATTTCCGGTTTTGTTGGGGTTTTTGTTTGTTTGTTTTTAATTAAGGAGGAGCAATGCATGTTGCATGAGGAGTCTGTCACACCTGTCATACACTCAGAGTGTGTGAAGCTTTTTTTATTCTCTCTTCCCCCACCGTAATGGTAGACAATATCAGTCCATTTGCCAAAAGTACTTTTAATGGAATTTGGAAATATCCACTTTTTTTTTTTTAAGTAACTAGAAGTTCAGACATCAAAATGAATGAAAATGCACTTTCTTTCCCTAATAAGCAGACTCAGCTTTGCTTAAAATGGCTTGATAAACATCATGAAACAGTATTGTTCACTGGATGCACTGTTATATTAATATTTAGTAACAGAGTGGGGGATATTCATCCATCAAAAAGTCCAGCTGGTGGGCTACAAAACTGGAGCAAGAGAAGCAGAAGCACTGGTGGGTGGGTAGACAAAGACAACATAATTCTAATCCTTAAACCAGGATCCATAAGAAAGACCAAAGTTATTCAACAATAATGATTATTTAATCTTAATGTAAAAATATGCACCTGTCTACTGTCTTCCTGCACTGAGGTGCACACATTGCAACAAAGAAAACAGAAAAGAAATAGATGTTTTGGAAATATGAAACAACTAGGCACCAAATTTGTACAAATACAAATTAATTGTTGTACCTAGAACAGGAAGCAAGCATTGAATGACAAACTAAGAAGCTAAAGATTAGGTCCTGTAAGTAGGGAATTTCACAAGATTTTTTTTTTTAAAAAAATCATAGTTGAGTTTTGTTTACTTCAGACTAACTCTGCTGCTCTTCACAGAAGGAAACTGAGCCCAATTATATCCATATAATTTTTTTTCTCTGACTCATAAAAAATCTGCTTAATAATTTATGCCATTTAGGAAGATTAAATTGTATTGTGAATACAACGTTATACAAAATTCTAACGTGTATTTTCTCCAGACACTGTAAAAAGGCTATTCACAACGTATCCCTAAGCATAAAGCAAAAGAACACATTGAGAATGAATGTTCTCTGTATTTCAAATATAATTGTGGCTCTGTATAATTAAACATTCATTTGAAGGTAAAACACATAACATCTCCTGAGAGTAGACTGAATCAAAGGTACAAAATGTATTAAAGAAATCTAAAACATTTAACATGCTATTTTCAAATAAGACATTATAATACTTTATCCCTAAAGTCAAGTCTGTCTTTGAACAAAATACATCTAATCTACAGACTTAAACCCTTTTTTTAGAACTGACACAAAGATGCATTTCATTTTTAAGTGTAAGTACCATAACATAAAATATTCCCACCTGTGAGAAGTGTTTCCCACAAATGTTACATTCAAAAGGTTTCTCACCTAAAATGAGAAGAAACAGAACACAGAACTTCTAATAGTTGCAACAGAATACAAATGCTTTAAATTGTTACACTTCCTTTTAAAACATGTAAGATAAGAGTAAAAACATCCCCAAAAGAACACTTACCCATATATTTAAGGGGAAATCAAGAGGGAAGTACAGCATTTACTATTAAGCATGTAAGGCAGACTCGCTCAGAAACAGAATTTATCTTTCAAAAAAAATAGGTAAAAAAGTTTCGATAAGCAGTGTTTTGTGATTTATTTTTTTTTAACACTGTTCTTTTCCAAATGCAAGGGGTCTCGTACCTCCAGGAAGAAGAGAATAGATGACAAGGTCCTACAACAGCAGCAGCTATGGGAAGTGCACCAGTTTTTCCACTTATACACACAAAAGCCCACTCTTAAAAAGAATAAGGAATGCAGAGAAGCTAATTTGGAAGGAATCCCTTTTCTGTGTTCAATATGTACGATACATCTCTGATCAGCATGTAGCCATTCACCTCCAGCAAATATTTATTTGCCTTCAAATTCTCATCCTATAGAGCTCATAATTAACCCAAGTATTTTGCTTCAAAATTCTGAATTTGATCATATAGAACCGGGAGTTTTGAATTGCCAAAAACATGAGCAGCTTCAGTAAAAAAAATAGCGCAGCCCACTTCAGCTTTTCAAAATAACTTGACTCTCAATCTAGAATGTGACTGCACAATACTTCAATTCTCTAGCTGTCAAACTGAGATTAATACATTTTTCTAATCACTTTTTCTCCTCTATAGCGTTTCATAAAGGCTATTTTTTCCCCTCTCTGGATTAATTCTTGGTTTCCTAGTTTTTACACTTTTGATAAAACTCTCTACGCATCTTCTAGAATTTACGCTAATAATGCTCAACATACCACTGAATTCAGTGACAGACTTCTAATTATATATATATGTTAGACTAATGAAAATATAATCTGGCCCACAGGTAATTAGTGTAAATCCTTGTGATTTTGTATGCAGATATTTCCAAAAAGAAAGAGATCTTACACTGTGTTTCATCTTGATGCTGATTCAAAAACTGTCTAAAGATTTTTATTTACATTTTTACATTTTTCCTGATTTTACAGAATACCTCTTGGCTATCTGTAGCGTTCTCTTCCAGCAAGTATTCTCTACATCAGAATACCTCCTCCACCCTCGAAGTGTTATGAGCAACATCTACAATATCCAAGTGTTGAGGTTCCATTTTCCTTCCCTGCTGCCAAATGCAGGTGATGTTCTTTCAACATATTTCAGGATCAAGGATTAAATGCAATTCTCATAGATTTTAAAGTACAGAGTAAACATACACAGTGGTTTCACAAGTAGCAATCTTGCAGTTAGCCTGACAGCTTGAGGCTGTATTTATTGTTTCTACTTAATGAAGAATGGAAATCTTACAGCAGTTTCAAGAAAGCTTTTATTCAATTAAAGATAAAAATTAAGAAACCAATAACTCAACTATGAAGAGCACTGAGGCTTGGTTTCATTATGGCTCTAAATTTGCAAAACACTAAAAGTTCTGGTACTGACAACAGAAATATAAATGAAATGAACAGGGAGCCAGATCTGTGACAACTGGGAAGGCTTCAGACAACCATAAAAGCATCCAGGTAATTTGAAATGGAGGATAAAAAACACCAGTAGCAATTTCTGCAGAAATTACCTACACAAAGGAAAAAGTTACTGTTGACACAAAGACTATTATCTGAACAGAAATCTACTCTGAAATAACTAGAGGGGGAGGGCGGGAACTGGAGGCTCAAATTTCTCAAAACTATTGTTGCAGGCTGCATGCAGTCTCATTATAACTGTACTTTTGTACAAAGAGTTGGAAGTTCTTTCCCTGTGATAAAGGGAAAACAAAAAAGTTTTGTTTGAAAGGAAACAGCGAAGTTGGTTTTAGGAGAACAATTCTGTACCTGCTTAAAACTCCAAACCACCAAGTATATCAAGTAGCATACTTTCAAGAATGAATTCTAGCAGAAATACTAAATTACTCAGTGTTGTAGCATCCATCAGATAAAGTGAGGCTAATTGCTTCCTAGGGTGTATTAGCAAGACTGCAGCTAATAAGCTGAAGATTATTCTTCTCTACCTATTGGCGAGACCACATCTGGAGCTTTAAGAAGAGAAGGCAAACAGGAAATCTTACTGCTGTCTACATGCAAGGGGAAGACAGACACAACCGGGTTGTTCTTGAAGGTACACAGTCACGGGACAAGAGGCAACAGACATACGTTAGAACATGAGAAATTCTGATTAGGTATAGGAGAATAATCTTTTGCCCCATGAGGGTGGTCAAACACTGGAACTGGTTGCTGGGAAAGGTTGTGAAATCTCTGTCCTTGACCCAAAATTTGACTAGACAAGATCATGAGAAAAACGATCCAATCTAATTTGACCTGCCACCTCCAGAGGTCCATTCTAATCTAAATTATTCTATGATTCTATGACTGTCATTAAACTCCAAACCAAAAACCTTATCTGAGAACACTAATCTTCTCAAAGACCATGGCTGGATCAACAGCAACGGAGAAGACTGTGGGAAAATTAGTAATTGAACTACAATTAAGACAATGCTTAAACAAACATCCAGGAGACTTTACTTTCAAACCCTTGGACTGCCTCGTGTTTTCTATCTTCTGTTGCATCCTTCTTATTCCACACTCTGCAAGAAGAGATAAACATAATGTACACAGTAGTGGGATCAAAGCAGTGGTGTGTCAGCTCCACGGGAAAAAGGCATGAAGGCAGAGGGAGTGTTTCTAAAGAGATCACAAAGGCGAGGAGCAGGACCCGCTAAGGCATGGAATGCTGGCAACTTACTCAAGGCAAAGCTCAGAATGAAAAGGCTGAGGATCAACAGTGTATTACATGACAGTGTAACTCTGCTCCTGTTGTATTCTATCCTGCCAAGAGTGTTCTGTGGAAAGGTTGGGTTTTGGGTGGGTTTTTTTTGTGTTATATGCCTCCTGAAAATATTTTTTAAGATTTTTTTTTTTTAAACCCAAAACACTGCATGTTCTTGGACAGGTAAGGACTTTGTAAGAGAGATATACTTGCTTCCTTTTTTTCAGATAGGTCAAGCTAATAAAAAACAAGTAACATTCAGTTAAGTTAAAATCAGTCTTAGAAGTCAATGCAATAGGCTCTGTTTAGAGATTCCTTTAAACATTCCCTAGCAATACAATTAAAACTAGACAACCCAATACAAGGACTTGTGTTGAAACATAGTATGCCTGTCCTTCACACAGAAAACTCATCAATGCAAACATGTTAATCTGTAATTTTTTTAGTAGTTCCTGGTGTTTAGGGACAGAGGATTTCACATGTGCTTCTTTTTGACAACTAGGCCATTACAGTACTTGTTAGAAGAGTTGTCATTTGTGGGTTAAAAACTGGCTTGCCAGTATGAAAGCTTTTTTTTAATAACTTGCTTCCTTCATCTCTTCAACAAAGCCAGATCTGGAGGACTTTCAGTAAGCACTCTAATACTTAAATGCTTGCTAACCCTTTTGTTTAGCTCTAGAAAATGAATGTTTTTAAATAAAATTAATTAGCTAGCAATTTGCTATGCTTTCTGAAGTGGTAGATGAATGGAAATGGCTTTTAGCATCACTTACATCACTTAACTACCAGTATACCTAATATTAATGATACAGATGTGCCCTTCAGCTACAGATCCTTCATATATTAACTATCCAATGCAATTTCCCAAATACTCTTTTTGCACTGGCTGGATATTTAAAAACAAATTAACACGACCCAAAAATTACAAGCAAGCAAACAGGTCTATCTAGTCGTATTCTTGTCTCAGTTTTTCCATCCTTCTTTGTGCTTATTATTTGTTAAACTTACATGCTTAAACTTTGTCAGTGTAGCACATCTATAGAAGAGCATTAATGACACATTAAGTAGCATTCAAATCTGGATTTTTTTTAAAACTATTGGAAGAACATAGTGTTATGAGAAGCAGCATGGAATTCCTGAATTCAATATATACTCAGACTAGCAGAGAAGGACAGCAACAACAACAAAACCAAGTCTAGGATCACTTTTCTTACACAACTTATAAAGCTAGTTAATATCAAGCAGTGTGGTGAATGTAAAACAGTATCTACCAGAGCTTAAGGGGAGTGGAAGCATGTGTAAATACACAGACCTCAAATAAAAACAAATAAATGAATTGCAACATGCATAAATAACCTTGCAAAGCTACTGCAACCCTTTTCCTATTTTTCCATTTCCTAGACTTGTAAGCATTTGCTGTCCATGCTACATTAAAAAAAAAAAAAAAAGAATTTGTAGAATTCTTGTATCAGGGCTATAGTAACTTTCTTCTACAAAGCTTAGTACCCAGTCCACTCCCCTAACCTTGAAGTTACAATACATTTGAAGAGGTGAACTAAACTTTGAACTTCATGTTTTAAATGGTTTAGCAGACTCTGAAACATACAATAATGAAATTTATCATTCAGACAACACAATCTTAACAGAACTAGTTTAATGGGTACCAGAACTCACAGAATCCAGATTTCTTCCAATGATTGAGATGTCTAAGGAAGGGCAAATTCTAACAGGTTTCTCATAGTTGGGGGTCCCTCTTTCGCATAGATGCTCTAACACAAACTCACATGTTACTGACTTCAGAATCTCTCCCTCAGCTGGGTCTTCTCTAGATACTCAAGCCTCTATCTGATCACCTATTTTGCTGAAATTTCTAAAATATTAAAATATACCTGATTGTATCAGCTCAAATCAGATAATAGGTTCAAAAAAATCCAAGGCAAATAGAGGATCTAGGTAAGAGACATACGCAACTGTTTCACAGAAGACCAAATGAAAAAAATATATTATTAGTAAGGTGAACATACAGAAGTAGTGAAAAATACTAAGTGAAAACTACAGAAGCTAATGAAAAATGTTCTTATTTTCCGGTTCTGGAAAGATTTTTCTTGTATGGAAATACAAATTCTCAATACCAAGGCTCAATTCACAAAAGAAGTTAATGTCTGCTAAGAGGGATTCCTATTTACTGTCACAGTACCAATACATGTATGGTCATTTGCAAAATGATGTTTATTTGACAAGACCAAGGGAGATGCACTTGTGTATTTAATACAGGGAAAAAGAAAGGCAAAAAATATTCAACACCTTAATCAGGAATGCCATCTCAAGGACTTGGAATCAATGGTGTTATTTGACTAGCTAAGGTAATTCTTGGAAATCCTTTTAAAAAAATGTAACTAGAGTTGTAGAAATATAATAGAACATGCTGGTTAAATTGAACAAATTAGTTAAATCAAAGTTAGACTAGGTCTTGTTTTTCACTAGAATAAAAAGATGCATAGAAATAAATCTATGCTAAGTTTAAAATAATATTACCTGTGAGTTTTTAAAACAAAGTAAATTAATTCAAAATTCCCATTCACTCTGCAGCCTACTTGTCAGCAAGAGCATTATTACCTAGATAAATGCAACAAAAGTTGTTCACAATAGGAAAAAGGTATAAACTAATTATAGAGCATCTTTCTACAGGTTAAAAGGAAATGACTACCAAGCCCTCATCACTTGTATCCTGCAATGAATATACGATCAGAGAGAACTGAGGTCATCTAGAACACCTGTAGTATCATTTCCTATCCATTTACACTTTTTGTTGTTATCTGACTCGGACTTCCAGGCCATCTGACAAACTGACTTCAAATGCCCCTTCTAAATGCAAGACAAAAATAAAATGTTCATTGAAGTATCAACAAAACATTATTTGAAAAAGAACCCTAGAAAAACAAGTACGAAGGAGAAATCTTTACTACAACTCTCAGCTAAGCTCAGTCTTAAGTGTCTTTATTCCTGTAGGATTATTCATTTTTAAAACCAAAACTACAACCTTTTGAAAACAGACCCTTAAACAGCTTCTCTGAAACAGGAGAAGCTGCAAACTAAGTTATTGATAACTGTACCTGTATGAGACCTTTTATGGAGCTCCAAATTGCTTGGATGTTTAAAAGCCTTCCCACATAATTCACAAGTATATTGCCTCTGTGACTGAAGAGTCTGTGATTGCCCTTCTTGTTCCAAAGGACCTTGAGACCTTTCAATTTCAACAGTTTGTTCAAAATTCTCAGAATTCACTAGATCGTCAGCTCCTTTTTCATCAGTAACTCTAACATTTATCATGTCCATGGTACTTTCATTTACAGATTCCATTACTCTTGTTATTGTACTGTCATCTCTTTTAGGTTCAGGTGGCTGTTCTGCAGATTTCTGAGATCTTAGAAAATTTAACTTTTTGAGGTGTACTGCCTTTTTCAGCCGCATCTGTTTGGTGGGCTGCATAAGTGTGCTTTCTGCATCTTGGTCTGAAGCAGCTTCATTCACGGACTGAACCAGAAAGTTTGATGGTAAATGATCAGAGGTTTCCAGAATACACTCAGAGTGATTGACAGTACAAGAATTACTCTCTACTGTGTTTATTTCTGTAGATGTGTTGTAAGAAAAAGATTGTTCTGCTCCTCTCTCATGATTAGAGCAAGCATTTTGCTTATAGAACTGTTTACTGTAAAAGTTGCGTAGTTTATAATAGTAATTTGGTTGTTTAAAAGGAAGCTCTGTGCAGTTGCCATCTAAGGAGTCTTGTGGTTGTTTCTGTACATCACTTGAGGGTGTGTGAAGATTAACAGACTGCGATGTGTGAGAATGGTGGTCAGCCAAGACTTTATTAGCTTGTGTGTCAGACGAGCATTCATGCAATAGGTTTGTTCCATAACTGTCATTGGCACAGCTTGTATCTGCAGTCAAAGTATTCTGCAGCGAAAATACGCTATTACAAGGCATGCTCGCTGTTTGCTCTACAGCTGCAGAAGACTTTAAAAAGGTGTGGCAAATGTTGAGCACATTTTGCACTTGGAGACACTGTGCAATATCCAACATAGCTTGTACATTGTCCTGGCTAAGATCCAAGTGAGAGGTGTACATGAAGTCCAAGATCTGGCCTATGCCACCTACATTTTTAATGTCCAAGTGAAAGACATCATTCTTCTGGCCTGAAGAATTCTGGAAAAGGGTCCTGATAAAATAAGACAAATAGTCAGACACAAACACATATAATTCACGAACACTTCTATGAAAAAAATACCACCTCAAACAGACTGCCTGGTATGAAACAACAATTGACGCTATATGGTCCTTTTTTTACACTATATGCTCCATTACTTGCCTTATGTATTATTCCTACACTAGTGGTACACAAAGTATGTATAAAATAAAACGATCCTTTATATAAATTTTATTTTCTATTTTTTAATTTTTGGAATCACACGCAATACTTGTGGTTTCCTATCCAACATTCTTAACATATTAGGTGCACTGTTGTATTTACAGACTATTTGCAAAAGTTGGTTGATGCACAATGGTGTTTCTCCTTCCATTATGGCAAATAAAACAGGTCATGATAAATTTTCTAGTGAAAAGGAGAAGATTGACCTCAAAGTCAGCTAAATTACCCTCTTCTGACAACTGAGTCTGTCCATCAAACTTTATCAGTAAACCTTACTGAAGTTCGTATCATTAATTCTTTCTCCACAAGCAGATAAGAGGATGGTGATAGTACACAAGAGAACGGCATTACCTTCAATCTATTCCCTCATATAAATAAAAAAGGTACTTTTGTACTGGTGCTGGATGAGAACCAAGTAAAAGAATAATGAAGAGTACAGGTAAATAAGCCTAAACAGTCCAACCAATACCCACTGAATTGTCACTGAATCCTTGGAAGTGTATGAATTCATAAGACTTCTTACTATTTGATATAAAGTACTCTTACCATCAGAGCTGTAGTTCTTCACGTGCATAACCAGTCCTAGATTAAGTGGGTTCATACTCTGCCTCAGTCAGGAACTTCACATCCTTCCATTAAAACCCCCAGTCTCAAATCTGATACTCTAACAGTAAACGACGATACATAAATGGGGTCAGGTCACTCCTATGTAGCTATTTTCCTACACTAGGAAATTCCCTGAACTTCATGATTTCTCTCTGTGGGTTTACTCTCAAATTAGGTTTTGTTTAAAGGTGGTCACAAAACCCATGAGCTCTGAATCTTAAGTAAATAACAGTCTAGGCTTAAACTTTAGAAATGCAGAGGCTACCCTGAAGGCAGTGCCCATATCCAAATTCTTTCATAAATCCAGCCCATACTATCTACATTAAAACCAGAACTATAGTGAGTAGATCTGGTTTGAGAGTCTAAATAAATTAGTCATTAATATCCTACTGAATTTTAGTAAAAGCTGAGCGTTTAGTTCTTTTTTACTACTTGAAAAATCCAGTCTTTGAGCATAATTTCACTTCATCACCAGGATTTCAACACTAGAAGATAAAAAAGGAAAACCAACCTCTCATCTTTTTTTCCCCGAACATAAAAATAATTTTCTTACGCAACAATTAGTAATCAAGCTTTAGAGATGTTTCAAGAAACAATACCTAAAAACTGCCAGATCTAACAGCTTGCTCATAACTAATGTAAAACACTAAGCTGAGAGATCCTGCACCCCCTAAAATCTAGAGAATCAGTGAGGGCTATACAGAGAGGAAAGAAACCAATGATGTGGCTTCATGGGCCACCTGTATACATTAAAACACAGATCTTGTCTCTGGGACTGTTCTAAACAGAGATTCATAATAACCTACATAATCAAATTTTATTTTGAATACCCAGTAGATGAAACAATTCACATTATCCGGAAATGGGTAATGTGAATTGTTTCATCAATTATATCCATCATCTGGCTCTGTTCATGTACTCTACTAAGCTTCCTGTAAAGAGTTACCTTTTCAAAATGAAATACTGAATGCAAGTCTATGCCAGAATCCATTATATGAGGCACCGTAAGCAAGCAAGGATCAAGAAAATGCCAAACTCAAACAGTGCTGTAGTTAGCTATGTATATCTAGAAAATAAATTATAACAGACACAGTTTTTAATTAGATTAAATATTTGGTACAGATTTATCTCTAGACAGTTTTTTCCCCTTACACTAAACAGTTATGTAGTCTGCAACTACCAGAAAAAAATTCCCTTCTCAGAGAAAACATTAACCAAGGGCATTTAGTTCATTATTTAGAAATAAGAATTTTCTATTACATACCTGAAATACTGGCTGAAAGCAGCTAATACATTTTTGTGTGCTTTGAAGCAGACACCTTTTACCACCAGCATGCAGTCACAGAGAAGACCCTGGATGCGCTGTTCATGTAGCTGCTGGAGAAGATGACAACTATGGCTAGCAACAGTGTCCATGCTAGAATATCATTTAAATTACCTACAATGAAATAGAATGCTAAGATGAATTTTAAATATTAAATTTTAAAATTAATTTAGAATAGAAAGAACAATATTACAATTTGTTTTAGCTCCCAAAGCAAACAGACTTCAGTTTACACCTGCAATGTGAGCTCTAATGATGTTTTTCTGATCTGTCGCAGTATTGCTCATCAGTAGATATACAGTAATATACACAGAAAACACAGATTTTAATTAAGTTTTGCTTACAACTAAAAGCTTCCACAAAAACGTGCTAACAGCGCTGCCTCTCAACTCCATAACCACAAAAAAACCCCACCCAATTTAGCCAACTTCAACAAGAATCAGATTCTAAGGCAAAAAACATATCACACCTACAAAATCAACAGCATTTCTAGAGGAAAACCACAGCTTCTTCACCCTCTACACTGAAAAGGGAGAACACTGTAGCAGCACTATTTATACCGTATTTGTTGTTGTTGTAGCTAAGCAGATTTCCCACATGGATCTGATTCATTAGACAAGTCAGCATAGCAAGTTTTTATTTATTTAATACAATGTGAAATCTCTTTTAAAAATCACTTATTTGAACAGGTTGAAGGGAAGACAAGTAATATTCCCAGACAACACATTTACATACAATCCTATATTTGCTTTTTTCTTAATTGAAGAAAGATAAAATTCCTCCCCCGCGCACTTGTAGATACAAAAGGAAAATTCCAACTATTAGGACAGTTAGAACTTCTAGTCTTCCATGTAATGAATGAAGCAGAAAAACCACCTTGAGTTAGACGTGACAAGAAAGCCAGCTGCCCCTTCTCAATTCTGATGAGCACTAAAGGCTCCACATCCTAATTTATTCTGTTACTCTGCGACTCGCTGCCTCCTGTTGCATTGAGGTGGGCTACTATATCGTACTATTTTTGGTTTTATTCTTATCGCGCCTTTTACCAGGCTTTAAAATAAAGCACCCACATCTGCCTACTAGACAACTGCTTTGTGTACGCCTCTCCCCACAGCACCTCGCAAGCCCTGAACAACCTGTGCCGCCAGGAGCCCGCCCGCCCCCCGACGGGGGAGGCCGGCGCGCCGAGCTGCTCCCCAGCAAGAGGAGCCCCGAAGCAGCCGCACAAATATGCTCAAACTGCCATTTCGGGTTCCGCTCGGCCTCGCCCCGCCGAAGCTCGGGCCGGGGGGGTCTGCGGGGAGAAGGGGGCAGGGGAAGGGCCGCCCTCACGACACAATACCGGGCGCCGGAGGGGGGGAGGGGGGGCGGGCTCTGCCCCGGAACCAGGCGGGCGGGCAGCGGCGCGGGAAGGCGCGGAGCCGCCGCAGGCGGAGCAGCCGGGCGAGGGACCGGTAGCAGGTGGAAGCAGCCGCTGCCGCAGGGCGACAGAGCTGCGGGCGGGCCGAGCGCCAGTCGCCGCGGCGGGACGACGCGGCCGCCACACAGCCCTCAGCGGGCGGGGGTACCGCGGCGCGGCCTGGCAGAGGCGGGGAGGGCAGCCGAGGGGAAGGAGCCGGCACTGCTCAGCCCAGCGCTTACCGGCTCCGGCCACCTCCCAGCTCCATCCCCACGCGGCCGCCCGGCGGCAGCCCCACCATCAGCGGCGGCCCCAGCCCGCCGCTTCCTTCCGCTGCCGCCCCTTCCGCTTCCGCCGCGGGGCGGGGGGCGCGGGGCGGGGCGGCGGCCGCGCAGGCGCAGAGCGGCGGAAGGGACGGGACGGGGAGGAGGGGGCAGGGCAGGGCAGGGCAGGGCGGCTGCACGTGTCGCCGTTGGAGGCGGTGGTGGAGGTGCGGGCGGTAGGTACCGGCAGGGGGGAGGGTGCGGGGACGCGGAGCGGAGGGGGTGGGCCGGCCTTCCCGCCCCTGCGGCCGCCTCCGGGTTCCTCACAGCGGCGCCGCTGGCCTGGCCCCAGCGCAGGCGGGCCTGCTTCGGGGAGCCGCGAACCGCCGGCTGCGGAGCGAGGCGGAGGGGTAGGGGGTGCTGGTGTCCCCCGTGCTGAAGGTGTCGAGCGAAGTGAGTTTTCCCTTCAGGACTTTCACACGCGCGCAGTCAAGCAGCTTCGCTTTCCTGCCGGTGGGCGCGCAGCTGCGCTGCTGTGGGGCCATCCCAGCGCTTCTTTCCAGCTGTAAGTGTAGGATCAACCCGTGTATGCCGAGGGCTGTGCTCGTGTGGGGAGGAAGACGGTTGTACCCGCTGCCCAGGAGCTGCTGACTGCTCGGCGACATGGTCGTGTTCACGTGCAGTGCGTGTGGGGAATCTGTGAAGAAAGCACAAGTTGAGAAACATGTGAACATCTGCAGAAACTGCCAGTGCCTTTCCTGCATGGATTGTGGCAAGGATTTCTGGTAGGTAAAGCATGGAAAACAGCCTTGCTCGCTCTGCACTGGTTGTCACAAATACAAATATATGTTTTTCTATAGTATATTAGAATTAAATTTCCAATTTCTGAATAATTCATATTTGTATTTCAAACTTATGCACGTTTTTATATAATTTCAGACTTAATTATCCAGATTTGAACCACAAGGACAGCTAAACCACACAGTAAACAGAGTTGCGATCTTTTATTTTCCCGATCTAAGTGACAGCACTTTCAGTGTCCGATCATTGACTGTTACTTGCTCTGCTGCTGCAGGGAGAGTGAGATTGGCAGTAACGTCAAAAGTTCTGAATTTGGTTGTCACTTTTCAGAATAAAGCAGTGCTACGCTCTGCTTTGAAATATAAATGTATGAATTTGCGTAAGAAAATAAGATTGTCCTTAAATAATGGTTATATTTCTCAATGCTTCACTGGCAAAAGATTAAGGTATATATTCATTCCTTTTCAGGGGCACTTATGAATTGGTCATACTACGCTACCACGTTTGTATATCTATATTTAGGAATTAGGTTTCTGCGAACATTTTTAACCTGCTTTTCTAATTTTAAAACATGTCAATGTGAGTAGTAAAATACAGAGGTGCTTTAAGAATTGTGCATACCTTACATATACAAATGTGCTTAAGTTAGAGTCATTAAGAAAAGCAGCAGTATACTGAAGACTTGGGTCTGATTTTGCAAGTCAGAAATTATTACTGAGGGCTGTAGCATGACAGAAATGTCAACAGTCTTACAAGCATGTACTTCAAACACGTCAAGCTTTACTTATGTAGGTGTTGACAGTATTGAGGTTTAAATGATAAATGCTATCAGCTGTTACTTTAGTTTGTGGATTAGGTAAGTCTTGTGTAGTTGAAAGGACTGAACACTTTTGTGAATGACAGTTAAAAATCTCCCATGTCCAGGGGTGACGATTATAAGGAACATGTGAAGTGTGTAAGTGAGGACCAGAAATATGGTGGGAAAGACTTTGAAGCCAAAACTACCAAAGGAGATGCTAAACAACAGGAGTGGATTCAGGTAAGGTTTGTACTGTATAGATATATGATAAATAACTATTGTTTATAATTGTTAAAGACACAGGAGAAGCTATACTGGAGCAAAGCAGAGGTTGATTTTTCCCAATAGCCCCAGCTTGCTTTTTGCAGTTCCTTGTTAGGTATATTGCTTATTGTGGTAAGAAATGCACCTTTTGTTTTGAATCTCTGTCTTACTAGTTTGATTTAATGTTCCCTAGTTCTTGCATACAAAGAGGCATTGATCGTTGTCAGCCCTCTTCGTGCCACATACGCTTTTGTAGACCTCCGCCAGGCATCCCTTCCCATCTCTTTGTCTCTGTTCCAGGCTGAGAAGTCCTACCCTGCTCACTTGTTCTTCATATGTAGATTATATCTTTGGTCCTCAGAAGTCTTCCCAGTTCTGCTGTATCCTTGTGAAATGAGGTTACAAGGACTACATACAGTGTTTAAGATGCAGATGAACCATATATTTACCCTGTGTCATAATGATGTTTTCTGTGTTCTTTATTCCTTTATTACTGATTTTTTTCAGTTGATCTACTGTTTTGACGGCTGCTGATCATTGTGCTGGTATTTTCATGGAATTGGCTATTTTAACCCCAAGATCTTGTGTCTAAATTCCAGTGATCAACTTAAAGCCTGCCATTTTAGGATTGCTTTTCCTATGCATGCTGCTTTACATGAATTTTTGTTGAATGTAATTCATCTTTTTATTACCTAGTCACTCATTCTTTCAAGATCTTTCTGGAATTATTCGCAGTCCTCATACTAAATAGCTTCATATCACCAGGAAAATTTTCCTGCCCTCTTTTCAGATATTTTATAAATATGTTGAACAGCAGAGGTTCCAGCATGGATGGAAATGTCTCCTACCCTATCTGTCCTACCCTTCGGGTAGTTACATATCTAATGCAAAAACCTCTTATGACTATTAGTTTCCTTTAAAAGTTTTGGGAAAGAACTGTCAGGTTTTTAAAATCCTATTAGATCACATTTATCCATGGATTTGTTGATTTCTATCACGTGTAGAACACAATCTAACAAAGTACTAAGCTACGTATGTATTCAAGGCATACAAATCATACCTTTGAAGTCAACAGATCAGTGTCCTCGAGGGTGAACATTGTTTGAGCGTGTTGTTCAAAGGCAGTATGATATGAATGCTATTGTTTATGAAAATTGTTAGCCTTCCTCAATACTTCCTACACAGAAAGGTGAGGGATTATTACAGAGCATCCTCTTCTGGTAGTCTTAACAGATCCACAAAACCTTTCAGTAAATATGTTTTCAGAAGTACAGGAAGGCTCTCCAGCATCCAGTGGCTACATTTTTAAATAATGAGAAGCTCAGAGCCTTTTTTCCCCTCCACATGCAGCAGTGCTGGTTCAATTAACTGCTGTAAGGCCCAAGCCTAACTTCATCTGTGCTGTTCTGCTGGCACATCTAGCATAGGAATAGGCCTGAGCTGTCTTACAGGGATTAATGGTTGTTGAAGCTGGCACTACTGCCAAAAGAGATGCATGTCGAACTGTGGCCTCAAACTTAGCCTAATTTTCACAATTAACTCCAGAAGTTTGCAAAAAACAACCAGTTGGCAATTGCTTTGCTTAATGCAGGTCTTTTTCATGCTGCAGTGATTCCCTATGTGATACAGTTACAACCTGTAATATAAACATTTAAAAATAAAGTAACTTGTACATCAGAAACCATTGGTGAGCAGTCCTGATTGTCTATACATAACATTTTATATAGATAACTTTGACGCATCTTATGATATATGATAAAACCAAAGGTTAGTGTTTTCCCCACGTGTATTGAACAGTTCTTTCGAGCAGGGTATCCTGTTTATGGGTACTGGGTTATTTCTGTCCAGTGTGTTTCCAACTTGCCTACCTTGCATGTCTCATTTGATCATTATGCTCCTTTGCTGATTTAGTTGTGTTTTTCTTCATTCAGAAAATTCATGAAATAATGAAGAAGCCAAACATAAGCCCCAAAGTGCGGAACATTATGGAGCAGATGCGTGTCTTTGATAATATTCCAAGAAAAAAAGTAAAGTTTCAGGTGTGTTCTAATAGAGATTTGTAGTAATCCATGCAGTGAGTTTAAAAATAGACTTTCTTAGTGAGTGTCACTCTCTTTTTTACAAAGGTGGGACAAATTGCTTATTTGGGCATTGGTAAATAGATGGCGTAATAGGTGAGTTTCAAATAGGCAATGATTGTAAAATACATCTCCTTGCTGTTTTAATTAGGTATAAGCCAAAGTCTCACCATTCAAGCTTAATCTCCATGTGTTAGCTTGTTCTTTTTTTTTAAATACCTTTCTTCTTTTCTATTTTCAATTTCTATTGAATCTCCAAATGCTTAGACATAATTTTAAAGGATTCTTGTATCTGTGGCTTTGTGTTTTTCCTCGTAAAGGGACGATACTGTTTTGAGAGTTTTCCTGTTGCTCAGTACTCTGACAGAATCTCCCACACTGCGTGCTGCACTAAACTTTGCATCACAGCCAAATCAAATCCTAAATGTTTCATGTGGTGTCAGTAAAGAATTACTGGCAAGCTGGCCTTTCTCCCCACCCAGCAGCCTCTGATCATGGTTGCTTCCAAAGCACTCAAATAAAACCTAATGGAGCTGCAGTGAAGTTGCTGCTAGTGAGCTGTTGAGTTAGAATACTTTTCTACAGAATTGATGTTCTAAGCAGGGGAAGTGATGTTGTCAAGAAGCCTTTCTCTTTGATAAGATACGTTGCAGTGTAAGATCAAAAGTTTTTGCAGTTCATTGTCCCAGTTTACAAATGCAGCTTTCCTGAGATTTTCATTGCAATGGAAAAATCTTTATATTAGGTTTTACTTGGAATTCCACACTCGTGAAAGTTGATATGTTGCTGACAGTGCGAGCATATTATAAGTAGAAATTTAATGCTTTGTTTTAATTTTTAGCAGTGACTCCTGCAATAGCCCCAGCAACTTTCAAATGTTTGCATTGAGATAGTCGTTTGAATTGTACTTTTCTGTAATAAACTAAGGTATCCATTTAGGAGCATCACCATCTGTCCAGCACACAAATAAGTAAGATCAGATCCTAACGCTTGTAACTCGTGAGAACTGTCAGAAGGTTTGGTAGAACATTGTTAACATAACCAGCTGTATAAAGGCTTGAGGATTATCTTTTCTATATATTTAGCTTTTCTGGATTACTATTGGTGAAGCAATTGAGAGGCATGGTAGAGCCTCATAACAGTACAAAGGCATTATGCAAAACAATTTAGCATGGAAGTTTAAAAGATCTCATAGAAAGTAAATGCCTAACCAGATCTTAAACAGAAGTGATTAGATTCTTAAATAAAAACAACAACCAAATGCATGGTAATAAAGAAAAAAGTCAGAGGTGCACCTTTTCAGTTATGGGTGTTTTTTTTCCTGCACAGAATTGGATGAAGAACAGTTTGAGAATTACTGACAGCATTTTGCAAGACCAGGTGTGGGATATTTTCTCTGAAGCAACCAGAAATGTAAGTTAAGTTAGAGGTACAATATTGTACAACAGGAATGCAGTCAAAAGTGCTATAAGGGAAACCTTTCAGACTCTCTTTGTAGATGTTAGCAGAAATATTGTCTCACATTGTTCCAGTGGATACTGTTACAATGTAATTTCCAAGACAATTGCTAATTTGTACAGCATATTGTTCCTGAAGTATTTGTGCATACTGGGCAAGTAGGTTGTGATTAAAAACATGGACACAGTGATGTGATTGTGACACAGTAGTGAGAAGGCTAATTTAACTTTATTCTATGCTATTAGTACAAAGGGAAAGGAAAACCACCACTTTTATCTTTGGTTCCAGTCTTTTACCACATGCCAAGAAGGAATAACACAATGTCTTTCTAGAACTTTATTGGCCTCAGATTTACGTGTAGTGGAGTTGGAAAATAACAGCACCTAGTTTACCTATTTTATTAGTGGAGAGAGACGAGAACCTCCAGTTTCTGGTGCAAATTCCTCCCACTTCTGTGTACAAACTGTGAACTTACACTGACCTTTTTTTCTCAGTGGCTAATTTTGTGCTATTTCAGGGCTAGCTTAGCATGTTTTGGTAGGGTGGTGTTTTGATTGTTTGTTGACATGTATTGCTGCTACTAGAAAGCTGTTGTAGAAGCTTACTTCACTGTCGATGTAAAGATGTTCTCCTAGCTCCCCCCAACTTCTTCTGAGTCTGCATGCCTTTGACATTAATGCCTTGTTGATTATGCTTTATGTTCCTGACTTGATGATTCCAGTTAAATCTATTTGTAGTTTTTCTGAAGAATCCATATATAAGAGCCAGGAAGGAAGGAAAGACATTTCTTTAAAGGATAGGAACACAACATAAACTCTCGGCAGTGAGTTTCAAGGACATGTCTTGCTGAAACATTAATTCTGAGTTAGTACAACTTCACTGAAGTCTTAAGCAGTTTTGTCTTGATTTAAACTCATTTAAAAAAAAAATCTTGAATCTGAACAATTATTTTATTTAGACACAAGTAAACGATTTACATTTTTCACAGAATATAGCATTAAAGCAAAATATGTAACACAACTTTCTTGCTCAGATCATTTCAATACACCTTTAAGAGGTCTTAGAAATATCTCAAAATACACTTCAGGGTGTATTTTCTGAAATGTATATACTCAAAGGAATTTCTTAAGTGGACTTCAAATTTAATTGAAATTGAATTGAAATTACTCTTTACAAAAACAAGTTAGTATTAAGTTGCTTGTATAAACATGTATTCTCTTTCTAAATAGCCACATTAATATTTCAGTAATTGTATTTCACTTGTAATTATTAAAGTTTAATTTAAACATAAAAATGTTCATTAGTATATGAATTCTGCTACAAGAAAATTCTTATAAGCCCAGGAACATTAAAAGAAAACCAGATGTGTTAAGGTGAGAAAAGTACAATTAAAACAAGCAGGTTTTTTTTGTGCCTTTGTTGACATCATGCAATAATAGTTTGTTGTCCCAGACGTATCCCAAGACAGGGAAATGGATGGTACAGCTAAGATTATTTATTACTCAGGGCCTGTATATTTGAGAATAGGTTCTGTATCTTGCTGTAATATACTGTATTTTTGTCTACGTAAATTGAAGAGTTCTCTCCCTTAATTACATTTAGAAAATATGTTAAAAAACACATAGAGAAAGATTTCATATAGAAATTATATATGCTTTAAGACAACATTTCTTCTGTGATGTTAAGGTAATTAGCATTTAGGCTGATAAGTTAAAAGAAGAATCAGCCATGCTATGTAGCGCTGTTTCTCAGGTAATTGGTGTCACCACATGTAAGCAGTTTAATTGAATTCAGGATATTTGTGTTCTTCATGAATAATGTAGTAGAGAAAAGCTGTAACATCAAAAAAGGCATGTAAAATGATAATAATCTGTCTTCAAACAAAAGATTTCAAGTGAGAAAGAACGAGACAAACCACAACCGAAGGAAGAGGGGCGGTCTACAGACACTAGGGAAGAAACAGTGGAAGAAGAAAATGGAACTACAGATGATAAAATTGAGAGGAAAAAGAATAAGAGAGAACGAAAAGAAGAGAGACAAAAGAACAAAAAGAAGGAGAAAAAGGACTTGAAATTAGAAAACCAGTCAGAAATAAAAAGGAGTAAAAAATCCAAGAAAGGAAAGGAGAGCTTGGAGAATGAATTTGAATTAAATGGAAATGGCCATCACAGTGAAATAGAAGAGAAATCAAATGTAAAGAAACGCAAATGTAAACACGCAGAAGGTATCTATCCTACACCTTATATTCTTGTTTGTTTTCAAGATGTTTTTTCTCAACACCTTAAAGTTCAATAATCTACCTAAGTAGAATTTTTTTAGTAAGTTACATAGACAAAGTAGATTATTTTTAACACTGTGGTTGCAGAGTCCTTATATAAAATCTGAACCTCTTAGCAACTATAGACTCACGTTACAAGAATTAAGTCACATCAGACTAGTTTTATAGTTTAGTTTTATAATGTTTTGTGTATGTTTATCCAATTCCATCTGTAGAGGAGCCTCACAGAGAAATGACAAAGAGAATGAAAACTGAAAACATTTCAGAAGTCATGGAAGCAGAAAACACCAATGGCAATGAAGAAAATGTGGGAACAGGTAAAGGTATTCTTAAAGGGGGAGTTCATATAGTTACAAACCGATTCTGCAAAAGACAGGGCAGAATGTAAATATAGTGCTTTTGCAGCAAGCCATGAAATCAGTTGTGCCTCAGTATACATACAGATTTGGATATTCAGTATACCTGTGTGTTCCATAGTAAGTGGCCTGTGCTAGAGTTAACATTTGATGTTGATCTAATTCTCTTAACTTGTTGCTTCTGCTGTGCTGGCAGCCTTTGGCTATGCTTGCTTCCACTGGGCAACGAGGAGTTTGGCATGTTTGTTTCACAGCAGCAGGTCTCTTTCCTGCTGCCACCCACATTAACCAACATAGAGGAAAAAGGGTAACAGCTCTGTTGCATCTGTTTGTATCTATTCTATCCCTGTTTTTCCTCAGTGAATTATAAATTGGTCTTTAGTTGTTTTGGACCTTAGTTTATGCTTACATAAACACGCCTATCATCTGACACACTTACTTTGAACATACAGATTGTTTATTCGGAAACTAGGGGTTAATGACCTCTGAAGTGGGTACTGTGTGAAATCGACTACCTGTGCTCCAAGGGTGAGGAGACACATCTTCCCAACTATTGCTGTATTAGTAAGAGTGGATACTTAATAGCCGAAGCACAGAAGTAAAAGCAATCCTGGCCCTAGTTGTTAGAGTGGTATGTTGGTTCTTCATGTCTATGCTATTACAATCTTCAAAAACAGCCTTTATGCTTAAGACACCCTGCTGTTGTAGGGTCAGTAAGGTAACAACTGTTGTGGTAGCTGAACTGGTTCCAAAATTAGGAGACTGAAGAAGGCTGGTTCCTACTAGAGAAAAAACCTGGAAATACCTAATTTTACTAATGATGTTGTGCACCTAATTTTTTTCTAGGTAAATTCAACTGGAAGGGAACCATCAAAGCAGTTCTGAAACAGGCTCCAGACAATGAAATTTCAATTAAAAAACTCAGAAAAAAGGTAATGTACAATATGTTTTTTAATCTCCTTTGATCTTGTGAACTTCTTTCTGTAATGCTTAAATTCATAAAATCCCACCCACATAAGCAAAGAAGTTTGACATTTAACAGAGTATCAGTTGACAGAATGTCAACTGAGGGACACATTCTTTATTGCTTACTGGACTACGGAAGAAATTCAGTGCTAGTTCTGCAAAGGAATAATAGCGTAATAGATTCCATGCTATTTTTATAATACAGTGATGCGAATGTGTTATTTCTTAAAGTGGAATATCTTTACTAACTCAAAATTGTTCCTCTGTCTTTGTGCAGGTTATAGCTCAGTATTACGCAGTAGCTGGTGAATGTCACAAATCAGAAGAGGATATTCTTGTCATATTTAATAAGAAAGTGAACAACAATCCCAAATTTAAAGTTTTAAAGGACAAAGTTAAACTCCTGAAATAAGAGTTTCCATACTTTTGTAACTTTTGCATTTTAATCTTGCTGACTGAGTCAAATTCTTCTGTCAGCTGCACAAATATGATGTATTGGTCTCAATTTACATTGTATATTTGAGAGCAGAATTTAACTTCTAAGACTGGATTCCTCCTCTCTTTCTAGATTTATTACAGAACATTTTCAGATATTTTATTTTTTGATTTTATGGAAAATGTATATTTTTGGTACAAGTTTTAAGAGGCATTGAAAATAATTGCTGCCTACTGTATTAAAATTCTTCCAGTAATGGGTATAATGTATAGGCATGAATGTTTTAGAGGACCTGGACTGTGTGGCTTTTTGCAGAAACTATTGTAAGAGCAAAGAGGATTTTCATATTCAAAAACCCACTGTGGAATATATGTTTTGTTATGCTAAAATTCAGAATGGTATGACTGATAGCCCCTTTATGCACTATATTTCAGGCTTTAATAACCTGTTAATTCTGTGATGTAAAATGCTTAATTAAAGTGTCAAGTTTGTGTATTGCACATTCAGTGAAAATCTAAAGACCAAGTTGCCTGTATATGTATAGCTACTAAATGTTTTAATTAGTAATGCAACTGACTTCAATGTAAGTAGTCTCATGGACTAAAAATTGACTAATGAAATAAGTTACTTTAAAACACAACCTTAAATATAATAAATCTTGCCGCTTTATGATTGCATAATAAAGCCACCAATTACACAACATTTGAAGAGGTTGTTATATTGCAGTCACCAAAACAATTTAGGCAGGCCAGAAATCTTACGTGTATGTAAGAGACAGAATTCCCTGGGGAAAGTTACTTGGAAGTTTATAGGGTTTTAATCAAATGCGAAATACTGTGATAGGGAGTTTCTACCATGAAGTGATCTGTTAAAAACAGTGGTAGAAAGCTGGTGAAGATTTCTTGCAGTTTATGGTATGGTTTTTAGAAAACTGCATAGCGATTTCCAGCAGATACACTTTCATAAAACTCTCTAATGAAAATATCTGAATTTAAAGAAATACTGAATATATTAAAAGTATAAATATGAAAAAATTAACTGTCTGATACACTGGGTCCAGTTTTTCTGAGTACATATTTGTCTTGTTTACTTTGCAATAAAAATACCTAAAAAATGTAAGATCTCTTCAGTAAGTGTGGTTAATTTATGAAAATGGCTTTGGAGATAAATAGAATAAAATTTATTTACAGACATGGGGAAACTTTGACAAGTTGTTTGAACACATTTCAAAAGCTTCAATTTCTTTTTTGTTTGTTTTGGATTTAGGAAAGGACATAAAAGAGAAATTAATACAGCGCAGTTAATCTTTAACTGAATTTATTTTACAATGAACATTGTTACATTAAGATTCTAAAGTTTTGTTACAGTAATTGTTAGAGGATTTAATTTTTCTTTTGTTTAGAATTAATTCTGAATTCTCCTATTCTCTTACATTTTTCATCTTCCCTTGTTGTTGACTATAGCATGTGTTTGACACATGTATAGAAACACTTACTGAACTTCTGCTCATGATACCCCAAGTTACAGATGCAGTCAGCAGCTGCTGCAGTTGTGGCAGCTAATTCTGTGCCATGCCTCCATCCTCTTCTTCCTACCCTCAGACTAAGGTCTAACCTCTTTCTATCATACGCATCAAAATGCCAATCCCATGTCCACAAGTTAGGCAGAGAGCTGGAAGACAATCCTCTGCTCTTGTCAGCCAGCTGGTTCCAGCTGCCTTGTTGTAGGTGCATACCTGGTAGCTCAGGTCGCTTTCTGAGCTGGGCAGCAGAAGCTCACTCTGGCTGCACTACTGGCCGTGCTGTTGTCAGCAGCCTGCATTACTCACATGTTTCTTCAACAAAGGCCTACTATTTTCTTGATGTGCTTATGAACTCCTCCACTACATTTCCTCTTTCAAACTGGTCAGGGCAATATGGCTTGTTTATGCTATGCATTTAAAAATAAATATTCCCTGCAAATTCTTACTTCGGAGTATTGCAAGTTATCTTCTAGAGCTTGGGAGAATGTCAGTTTCTGCTCATGAGAAGCACCGGCATTTTCTAATCTACAGACAAAAGAAGCTGATCAGTATTAGGTGGAAACGAGTCTACAAGAACCTCTGAAGTTGTGCAACAGTTGTTTTTCTTCAGTCTAACAGATAACCAGATACTTAACTTGGGTCCTGTCATTGCAGAATTCTGGTGTCTGACACTCAGGGTTTACTTCAGTGATTACTGAATGAAGCAAAGCAGCAGACTAAATGTCCAGAAACACCATGCATCAGTTTAAAGCTGAAAATAAGGAATATCAAATCAAGAATATGCAGATGAGTTATCTGAGTAGGATTTATTTGACCTTACCATTCTTTCCTGCAGTAACTGTTGTGATTCTTAAGGGTTCAAACACCTGACTTCCCCTGTGCATTGCCACAGCTGAGCTAGTAGTGCCTATGTGGGGTATTAAATATGACTTTTGCATCTTATTCCCCTTTCTGTGTAAAGGACAAGGTAACACCACCTGCCATTCAGTTGTTTCCTAATTATTTGGTCGACATGGATCAAATTAACACCTCTTTATTGATGGTCACTAGTGGGAGTCTATTATGAATAAGTCCTGTTACAACTACAGTATTACCTCATTATACACCATTAAAGTAGTATTACCTTTTCCTAGTCTGTTGGCAGAAGGAAGGGGCAGGGGGAGCAGTATGTTTTGTAGGTATATTTTTCTTTCTGAATGTTCCTAAAAGTACTGTAGTATGTAGGTGAGTCTATGCTTCTAACTATAGATGACATCCAAGTGCTATTGAAGTCAATGCATAGTCTGCATTTTTCACATGCAGCTCTCCAGTCAAAAAAACCCACAACTAACCTCTGTGTTTTTTCATTAGACAATTAACAGATTGCTCAGAGGACTGGAACTGGCTTTTCCACTTAGAACTGATTTGAGCTTTAATTTATTGCTTGCAACTAATGACATCTTGATCAGACTGAAGTTACCCCATTCTTTAAAACTACCAGTTTAGTGGTAATTGTATCAGAGGGAGACATAATCCCTTGGAGACCATTCAGACTATTTCAAGACAAAAGAACAGTAAAACTATCTAATTTATATTTGGCGATTAATCAGCATTTTTACCAGTATTTTTTTAAATTCCATGGATCTGTTGCACCTGGATCAAGTTACGTACTTTTGATGCTCTTTTTTTTTTTTTTTTAAGTGGGAGGGAGTACAACCTTCCAGTTTAACCAAATGCAAGAGGGCAACAGTATTAAATTACTGAATTGCACTCAGAGAGCATGTAATGTTTACAAATTATTATTCCAGACAGTGTAAGACAACAGCAAGGCACAATCCACAGTGGTAATGTGGAAATTTGCCAAGCATCTGCTTGCAGTTTAATTAATATATTAATTAAGCATTATTATGTGATTCTGGCTTCTAGGTCAGTTGATTAATTTGATTGAACAGTTCTTAAGTCCTCATTTGAGTGACTGGGGTCTGTCACCTTCAAGAACAAATACCAGGACTAACATCCACCTATGCATGCATGTATTTGAAGAAGGAAGACCAATTGCTGTGGTTCTGGTTGTTCTGCGTACGCTGATCACACAACTGCCATCCCTCCCTTTTGGTCTATCTCTCATCATCAAAATCGACTACTGCAAGCAGTTGCCATTGATGCCATGTTTGAAGCCCATGGAAATTTAGCTGACATGATCCACAACTGATGTTTTAAATACATTTGACAAGAGGCATACAATGAACCAGAAAGTTCATCATCTTTGATCTAGGCTCTCAGCAACAAAGTCAATTAGGGTTATGCGTGGCCAGGAAAGTTGCAGGTGCCTTCATCCAGCACACTACTGACCTCCTGCTAAAAAACATATATAGTACAGAATATTTAAAATAATGTCATGACAGTACTAAATAGCCCTTTATTTCATCCTTTTATCTGACAGAACAGCTATGGTATTGGAGTTTCTTTCAACAGCATGCCAGTTGTACTGGGTCTATGTTGCCATAGAGGACTTCCTTCTACTGAACCACTGTGTTCACTTCTTGTAGCATTTGGTCATGAAGCCATCAAAATCACACCAGAGTAGTGACTTCAGTTGTGTACACGGGGAGATCCTGCAAAATCTAGCGTACATTGCAGTCATATCACAAAAAAAATTCCAAACCCAAACACAAATCCAATGGCAAACCAGAGACCACTGAACTGTTGCAGACCCTCAAAACCAAAATTACTGGTTTACAGTATGTCCGTTCTTTAGTATCTTTCTAATTCTAACAGATCTTTTGGTATGTGAATTGCTGTGCAGTTCAGATAATATCAGTATTACGCAGGTCATTAAAATTAAGACTTAGGTGTTAAGTGTTTGAACATTAAACAAACACAAAACCCGATGACCTGCAGCACCTTTTCAAGTTCTTTAGACCAGGTATTTTTAAAGCAGCAGCAGCATCTTTCCCACTGTTTATTTTTTCCTCTGTGCTTTCAGGTCAAAGGGGCATTGCTTAAAGTTGATTCTGCAGTGTGGCAGAATCATGCAGCTGATGGACATGCTCTTTTTGTTGTGTTTTTCTCACTTACAATCAACCAACAATAATATTCAGAAAGGGACTGTATTATCTTGCAGCTGCCTCTCTAGATTCTGCAGAAAAAAGAGGGAGCTTTTGCAAACTTTTGAAAAAGCAGAAAAGCTGCTGTAAAACATCTAACTTAAAAAAAAGGAGATAAGTATGAATTCTGTTTTGTGCATTTCCTAGTCTAGCTGTATAAATTCATACCATTAAAGCTAGTATTTTAATATAGTTTGCACAGCTAGATCTCAATAAATGAGAACGTAAATAGTTTTGATTTTACTAGCAAGAGCTGGGTATTTAAGTGTTACAGTATGAAAAAAAGTCATTAAATATTTACTTTCTAACTACATATTTTGCACTTGTATTCCAAATTGACATATGACAACAGGTAAAATTAACGTTAACAATTTAGTTTTCCAGTATTCACTCAGTACTATAACCACAGGAAATTTCTTTATTGCAACATGGGTCTGGGTACTGAAAAATTAGTGCAAGAGAATGCTTGTATAAAGCTTCACTTGGCATTTAATACAACTTGGCATAATCAGGTGGGATTTTTTTTTTTTTACTTCTTTTGCCACAAATTATATGTTTAGCAGTCATTGGTAATGTCAACAGTCACAAATTGGAGAAACCAATAGTAAGATAGCATTACAAAATGTTCAGAATGTTTGTTTTATCGATTTTCTAAACAGCATAACATATTTCCATAATAAAATATGCTTTGTTGTTAAAAATTTCCTTTCTAAAATAGCCTCTTGGAAATTGTGTGTCCTGGTGGCAGGGCAGGGAAGGAAGAAGTATGCAAATTAGAAAATTGTTTAAAGCTAGTGGCTTTCTTTAAGTATAGCATAAGCATTTAAGCGGGGAGTTTAATCACTGAAAGAAAAGAGCTTCAAAGTACAGATACTTAATTGTTATGCTCAGTTCCACCGTACTGGTGCATTAGAGTAGCTCATTCTTCTTTCTCCCAGTGAAAACCAATCCTCCCACCTGGTGCTATAATCTGATTGCATCAGTACAATGTAGTTGGACCCCAACATGAGTAGCAGCTTATAGCTGATGACCACAGGATACAGACACCCAATACATGATTTCATTCAGAAACTTTTAAAGCTGTAACGCTCACCCTTATTAAGGAAATAAGAGAGCAAATATTAAACTTGTCGTGTGAGATGAGCAAAAAAAGGCATATTGTTCTGTACATTGAGCTGTATTCACAGGTTACAAGATATCTTAATCAATATATTCAACATTTACTCCTTTCTTCTCCCAATTTAGCCTTTAAGAAAAACCAAGAATAAATCCTCTAAGTTCTTTTCTGCTCCATCAGCCAAGAAAAGCAGCATATTCCGTTTCCCGTGAGTACTTTTACAGGAAGTGTTACTTTATATTGAATTCTACATTTCACTTGGACTAGAGGAAGTTTTAGTAGTAACCTTTTTTTGCACTTGTTAAGATACAATTCCTTTTGCACCCAAATCCTCATGCTTTTACAGTCACACACGGTAAGGGCTGAAAAACCTTCAAGCTTTTTGCTTAGATTGGGCTTTTTTTCTGTAAGATTGCAGACCACAAAGATTAGTCCTTTCTCAAAGATACCATCTTATTTTTTATTTAGCCTTCCTTTTAAAATTTATTCTAGAAGATTTAGAATTGTCCAATCTTTCAAACAGACTGCAGGTTTTGTCCTTCACTTCAGATCTTTTGTACAAAATTGCCCTTCCTACTTAACTCTGTATATGAGTTACAGCAGAAGGAAAATAACTGACATCCTACAGAAACAGTTTTATAGTTCCCGAAATTACTTGAAAGTAACAAAAGAATAGAAATTGTTTTGTATGCCTACCCATTATATTATTTTCAAACTAAATTAGTATTAAAATCCTAATTGAGACCTGATTACAGTCAAGCTAAATTCCTACATATATTTGCTTATTAGAAAAAATGTGCTTTTAAACATACTGAGATCTTCCTCTTACACAGCATGAAACCCACCTGAAAGTCTTCAAGACGCTACATCTCACTTAGGTGACAAATTGAATGAAAAGTAACACCCGAATTCTGCCTGCATTACAGACAGATGGCTCAAAGCATGGGATTTTTACCCCTTCATTCCTTGCAGGAGCCATATAATGAACTCTCATGATACAGCCATTAATGTATAAATACAAAGCACAAAGTGCACCCTTATACATTTGATTTTCTGCCCTTCTGCTGGCCTTTGACTCTTGATAAGGAATTCCAGGAGGAACGCACAGCTATTGATACTGTATAGTATCCATATGTGACAAAGTCTAATGTTTTTCATGGGTGAGACAGAACCAGAATTTTCTCCTAAATTTTCTTTCTTACCATTAAAGCAAGTGCTTCATCTATAAGCCAGCACTGTTGGTACTCTTGTGCCTAGATTTCTGCGTTGGACTTCAAAATCCATTGCTAGTATAAAAGCTTTTACTAAATTGTACAGACATCTCTTCCACTAAGAGCATTTTATTGATTTTTTTTTTCCATCTATCCATTCTACCATTTACTCTAAGACATTTTAGGGACTGTTTGTTCCTACAATTTCCTTGTCTCACACCATGAAATATTTTTCCTTTTCCCTTCTTGCTGCCACCATTCTGTCTCACCTGTTCTACCTTTGAAAGTTCAGCTTTTCGGGGTGAACTTTCAGAACTTCAGCAGTTTCAGAGGTTAGCACTTGGGTAACTTTTCTAGGAGAAGGAAAAAATTGGAACTCAGTCTATGCTCTTAAAGACCTGTTTGTGTTAAGCAGATAAGCCAAAACAATAACAGGAGTTGTACAACCGTCCTCCAGCTAAAATTTCAAATTGAGGTATTGCTGAATTTTAGTCTTCATACCAGCAAACATCTTTCTCTCTTCCCTTCTCTCTCTGACAGTAATGCACTGTGTTCCCTGTAACTCTGTTGTCCAATTACAATGCCAGATCAAAATATATGAAAAATTGACCTTACAGGATATGCAAGTGGTAATGGACTGTGAAGGATAATGGTAAAGAAAAACAGCTTATAAACCTGAATGAAATGTGTAAGAGCTTTGTTTCATGTTTATTTTTTTTAGGACTGCACAGAAAAATAGTCCAGGCAAACAGCATGAGCTGAATTCCACACTACATAAATCAGTGAGATGTTGCTATGCTGAAGACATTGCGAAGATTATCTGTGCTTTCCAATCTTGTTAACAGTGAGGTCCACGTGCCCAAGAAGCTTTGTCCCTGCTTCAGTACAGCAGCCAAATCACAGGCAGTGACCCATCTCCAGACCAGACCATCTCCAAAACAATAGATAATATGCTACCACAGCCTAAAAAAAAAAAATGCTAACCTCTATCAACACAGAAATAAAGCGTCATGCCTAAAGAGAGCACTATTCCTGTAGAGCAGCAAACCTTTGATGAATAATAAACTTGAATGCCCATTCACACAACTCATACTTTCCTGTGTGAATTAGATCTGCGATCTATATTATTAAAAAAAAAAAAACCACCCCAAACAAACCACCCAAACTTTAGAACATTCATAAACAACCTAAAAGTGAAATTCTTATTGTTACAGATGCATGGTTGCACAGACTTTTCTTCAGTGAGGAAATCAGTTTCAGTTAATTCCCAAGTGTTGCCTTTCCTACCCTCCCACATCTGGCCATTTGTTTTTGCCTCTCTGCCACCCCCTGCATTTTTGCAGGCTTTTAAAACCAGATCAAATCCTCAAATTGAGAGGTATTATATACCACTACTGGGGATTGAGTAGTCAAGAACAATTACAGCCGAGGTATTGATGCCAAATGCTTTGTATCATTAAACTCTAGTCTTAGGAAAACATTTTGAGAGCCATTGTACTCCCTTAGAAAGTACGCATAGTTAAGTGAAACTAAATGATTCACGAGAGAGAGAAGGAAGATTTACTTGGCAACTTCTAGGAGAATAGTTTATCCAGGTTTACTTCATGGGTTTTGTTTACACATTTGAAGATCCAATCTGGAATGAAAAGTCTTCTCATTTTATATTCTTAATGCCAATTATAACAAAAGGCAACAGTAAAACATTGAAGCTACCTAAAGTTTTTAATCAAGACAATTGACAGTGTTTAAATGGTCTCCCATCAAACAGATACTTCAGATTAAAGTAATGTTCTGGAACAGCTACCTTTTTGTAACTTGCACACAACTTTCAAGGTGAAGAATAGCATACATAGAAAAATCAGATGACATTAGGTAGTGTGTTCTTTTTCTGTTCTCTTAGATGCCCTCTTCACCTTTTTAACTGTCTTTATCTTTTCTGCTTTCTTTTCCTTCATGAAGTTCAAACGCTTGCATGCTTATATATAGTGCATTGTTGGTACCAAACACACTATTATATATATTGTTTCCTTCCTAAAGGAAAGAAAGTCAATTCAGGGCTGCACTGTAATTTAATACTCGCATGAGAATTCAACGTAAGCTCAATAGTTTGTATATGTACTACATTCAGAGTTGATTCAGTTTTAACCTTTAGTTGTTTCTCAGATCTGCACTACATTATTTACACCAAGCGCTTTTAAGTCCTTTGCTGATTTTTTTCCATTGTACTGAATTTAAAATAAAAGAATGCCAAATGAAAGCAAGAGAACTGTAGTACTATTTTAAGGCCTTTTTTCTTACCTAGATGAGTTAGATGATGCATTTACTTTTTTACTGAGTGTGAGAGAGAATATGCAATGCTTTATTCCAAGAACAACATCCAGAAAGGATTAAGAATCTCAACCTATTCAATACTTTTACTCATGATAGTGGAAGATAAGCAGCAAATTACTACTCACTTTATTATTGCTTAGTCCATTAACAGAAAGCACAGAATATACTGCACAATCATTCCTCAAAACGAAGAATATGCCTGCACTGCATCCAACCTACTTCAGCCAAAAATGAACAAAGGGAGAGAGAATCCAGCCCTACTTAGATAAGAAGTGAAGAAAACGCCACTCAGGTCTTTTGTGAACAGATAACATTTGGGCTAATTTAGCTATTGACTTCTGCAACAGGGAAAAAATTACAAATATTTGCTAGAATAGTAGAAAACTAATTTGACTTTCTAGAAGTGAGAATTTAACTGGGAAGTCTAAATCCAAAATTTATATGTATCCAGTCAAGCAACATAAAAAGCTTCCACTTTTGTGTGTCATTAAGAGTTACCTGTAAATCAACATAAAAGCAACAAATCAGTAAATATCAAATACTCAGCAAGCAACAAAAAAATTAATTTCAAAATAACCAACTAGCTTGCAAAATTCAGCTTTCACTTATAACTGCAAAACCTGAATATTTAAAAACTTTCAAATAACTTACAAAGCATTATTTTCTATTTAAAAGAAGTCAGTTTCTCAAAATGTGGGAAGAATTCATATTATGCGAGAGACCAGGAATACAGCTGAATAAAATGCTGCAAACTCTACCCTTTGTACATTTCCTTCACAGAATCTTCAAATTCACAAATTCCTTTCACAGACTATTAACTAAATTTATCAGATCAAGCATCACATTTTAAAATACTTCCAAGCATTTCTGCAGGGATTCTTAAACTTTAACTTGCAAGAATTAATTATGCGTAACAGGCGCATTCTTTAGATGCTTTGTTAATTATGTTGTTCATTTTGTAACAGTTTCAGCTCAGTTCCTGATAGCTATCTATTCTTTAACAGATTAATAATTTCTGAATCAGAGAAGCTCTGTGAAAAGATCACAGAAAACATCTCTGCTCTGCAAACATGGAACATGAGCAGTCTCTGTTAAGGTCAATAGTGAGTCAGTGAAGGGAAGCTCTTATTTCAGCTCTTTGCACAATACCTACTCTGTAGGTAAACAGGAGTCTTCAGTTTAACAACACTTAACAGATCTTAACCTTTTCAAGCATACGTATTTATTGAATTGCTACATCTAAATCAAAGATATTTCCTATGAATAGCTTTTGCAAAGAAAGTACATGAAGATTTCCTTTCTTTCTTATTTGAATCAGTAGCAAGAAAGTGAAGGCTGAGGTAATCATTTCACTCAAAGGAAATAAAACAAAGAAACCTCTATTTCTTTGCTAAGAAAGCAGAGCTCAAAGGCTCCCAGGAACTGTTAACTTCAAAATAATCATCCAAACTAAATAAAAAATAATTACTGTAGTCACTACAGACTATGATGTGGTTGGTCCTTATGTGAAGCCATGTTCTAATTACAAGCTGAGAAAACAATTTCTACTCACAATGACATGTCTCATATGAAATTCAGGTGTAAATGAAGGCCTGGCTTTCTGCAGAGAAAAAAAAATTGTTCCATTCATGTATCTTTTAGGCTAAATTTACTCAAAACTCAATGCACAGTAATGAAGAACAGCCAGAAGCCTTGCTCCTCTTGTCCCTAGTACATCACTCATCTATAAAGCAGACGATAGGATATTTAGGAAAATATAATCCTTTTTTTTCCTGATAAATTACTGTTAGCAGCCCCCCTGCTGAAAAGAACATCTCCAGGTAGATTATACAATGCAAGGTATCTACATATATAGGTCATATGACAAGTGGAGAGCCAGTGCTATTTTTCTTCTAACTGCAGAATACACAGATTAAGTCAAATTCTCCATTACTTTAGCACCTACAATTCAAAATGTGAATGTTAGTTCAAAAACTAAATGTAAGAAAAAGTTGTGATAATTAAATCAATTGAAAAACCATAGTCTTATGTACTTCTAGGGTTCATCATTACACTAGTTAAACTGATGTAAGTCTCCCGAGTTAAACCTGCTGTAACACTGTATGAATTAGGCTATATATGTAGAAGATCTATTATTTTATAACACTTTTCCCAGTTTTTTTTCCACCCATTTCAAAGGGCATTTGATAAGGTCACTAGGTACCCAACAGGTTTAGAACTGCTTAAAAACAGTGCAGGTCAAAGCAAGTTTAGCTCGTACCCTCATTAGTTTCTACCAGCTAGTTTCTACCCTTAGGATGACCTAACATTTTTTAAGGTATACTGATAAGATACATACTTATTTATCCAGAGCCTACAGTCCATTCTTTTTGCTTTTCCTGTATTCTCAACCTGAAACTACAGAGGAAGTATCTGCAAGGCTTTTATGTGATAAATGCCACATAATATGCAAAGAATGCGCATGCTAAGTGAAAATTTGACATACTTCTCACACCTGCCATTTTCATGCAAAATAATTTGCCTTCTAAAAGGAAAAATATAATCTGATTATTAAACATTTGGGGTTTGAACTTTATATACAGCTAGAAGGACTATAAATTTTATCTTGGTAAATAAAACCCATATACTGAAATATATTTTTCCTTCAATCTACCTTACAATAATATGACCTTTTATTGACGATTTCTACATTTAATTACACTGTAAAGAAAAGCTATCTGTAACAGGTGCCGTATCGGACTGGGACTTCCATTCTGTAGTCCGTGGGATTTCTGCCTTTGTAGGAACGTTATGCCACACATGATTTTGTCTAAGAAAGCACAGGATTTGTAAGTACCACACATATAATCTAATTTGCCTAAGAAATCATTACTATTAGGCACAAATTTCAATTTTAAAAAGCATGTTACTTATCCAATGAACATACCCCAAAAGACACAGTACATATAATTATAGTATTCTTAGAATGACCAAACCTAATACTGATCTGTCAACATGATTTAGTAGTTTTGAGTTTGCCCGTTAACAAGAAAGAAATAGTAACTGAGTAAGTCCCAAGGTTCTGTTTGCAGAAACATGGTGTGACCGTATCTAGTTATGCAGAATTCAGCTACAGAACGGAAACAATCTTTTACCATTTTATTAGTTTATTTAACTTTTACCTACTCTGCATTGTCAATGTGGTTTTTATTCTCAGTTACAAGTGGCACTACCCAGCATTACAGGATTTCAATGGTTCCTGAAAGCTCTCAGAGCTTTGTCTTTGACTGCTGTACCATCTAAACCAGTGCTGTGTCACACCACCTGGGGTTTTCCACACATTTTTCCTCAGGAGCACCTAAGGAACCGGACTGCAAAAACCGATGCGCAAAGTATTTATATGCACCCTGTCTCCCTCTGTTTTCCTTAGTTATTTTGATAAAACAGTCCTCACTCCGGCAGGTGGATTTACATCACTCCGTTCGCTATTTTCAATGGGGACTAATGCGATTTACGGTACAGTTGATCCGTAACGTGTTAGTGAGCCACTGCCCATCTGCACACATCATACGCTACAGCCACGCTCCACCAGCGCCTAGCGCCGTGCCCCCAGCCCCTCCGACTCGCCTTCCGACCAACCGTGGGCCCGGCAACGCGACGACCCGCTACGGCAGCTCCCGGCGCCCCCGCGGCCACCGCCCGCCAGCCCCCTCTGCCCCTACAGACGGGGCCGCCGCCCCTCACGCCAACGGCCGCCGCGGCCGCCACGCTTCCCGCCCCCTGGCGTCACTGCCGGAGCGGCCCAAGATGGAGGCCGGCGCCAGCGGGGACCCTGTCCCGAGGCTCCGGCGCGGTGTGCGGCGAGGGGCAGAGCCCCGCGACCCGCTGCTGCCGCAGCCGCCTCTCGGGGGTGGTGGAGCGGCTGGTGGGTGGTTCCGGGGCTGCGGAGATGCTGCCGGGAGGGGAGCGCAGCGGAGCCGAGCCAGGCTGTGCTGGGCGGGCGGCGTGGGGCGGGCGCCCGGGCGGGGAGCGGGGCCGAGCAGCGCCGCCGCGGCGGGAGCGGGGAGGGGGCCGGGCCCTGCGCCCGGCGGGACGAGGGGGCTCCTCTGTAACGGGGCGGTCGACCCGCCGGCGGGGCACTGGTCGCCTTCCCTCAGGTGTACCTGTCTGGTGGGAGCGGCGAGCTGGATGTAAAGAGGGAGACGCGAGTTGTCTGCAAAAAAAACTTGCAACCGCGGATTTCTTCATGGGAATGAAGTGCTTAAATACTTCAGACCCAGGCTGTAGTTGATGAGGAAGGCTTTGGGAAATAAAAAAGCCTGTAAAGTCCAGCAGAGCTGTGAGTATGCTCACGCGTCCGTGGGTAATGCATGAGCAGCCGTCGCCACACGTTAACGCCGCTGGAGGCACGCGGGCCACCAGTAACTTCCAGTGATAAAAGTTCAAAATAGGAAGCTTTAACAAAAAAGGCTACAAATAAATTTGTAATTGGAAATTACCAACCTGCCTTTACATATGCCAGATGAATGAAAATGTTTTCATAGCACCAGGAGGGTTTTAATCAGGTAAATAACCCTTACAGAATCTAGCCAGCTGTTAATTTCCTAGAAGGGTACACAGACACCGTGTGCGCTGATTGTTACGGCCTTATCATCTTTAACACAGGGTACCTTGCTTACTCTGTTTTATTTCAGGAAATATTCAGAGTTTTTTAGAATGGTTCCTCTCTAATACAAAGTGTATTGTACCGAGTGTAACAATCTCCAAAGATAAATTAATTAAAAGGATAAAGCATCATGTTTTACGTAACTATAATTATACTCCATTTAATGACTGGCTTTAGTGTTGCAATTATGTTCTTATTTACAGAAGAGTCTACAGCTGTAGAGAAGAAGAGGAAGCCTCTTACCAGACTGTATATTCATTCCGCATTCTGGATTTTGGCATCAATTGCTGTGACATACTACTTTGATTTTTTTAAAACTATTACAGAAACTTTTCAAGCAAATAGGTAAGGTACCTTTTCTTACAAAGAAAGCTGTGTTTTCATCTTTTTCATCTTTCATACAGTTTGTTACATCTGAATACTGTGTTTTAAATCTTGGGTAACAAGGTCTGCAATAGGGATAGAGAGAGCTGGGACTGTTAAGCCTGGTGAAGAGAAGGCTTAGAGGCATCTTAGCAATCAATGCTTGTAAATGTCTCAAGGGAGGGCACATAAAAGACAGACTGTTTTCAGTGGTGCCCAGCAACAGGACCAGACTCAATGGGCACAAACTAGAACACAGGAGGTTCCCTATGAATATCAGAAAACACTTTTTTTACTGTGAGGGTGACTGAGCACTGGCACAGGTTGCCCAGGAAGGTCATGGAGTCTCTCTCCATCCTTGGCGATACTCAACCATCTGGACTCAGTCCGGGGCAAATGGCTCTAAGTGACCCTGCTTGAGTAGGGAGTTGGACCAGATGACCATCTAAGTTGTTACTATTAAACTAATTTTTAAGTAAATACAATGCTTAAAAATTTGCTACGGTATTTTTTCTTTAGGCTCTACTGAGCCATCTGTGTACAAGCAAAATTTGTTCTAATAGCAGGATGTGTTAATACTGTACCTTCAAGTTTATGCTGAAGTATAAGAAATCACTGCCTGTTTTGTTGAAAGTGTTGGGGGGTTGATTTTTAGTCAAAAAAAGCTGAAATGAATCTTTAAGTGTCAAAATTAAGTTCATTTCTCTGGAAGTTCTCTAGACTTCTTTGAGTTAGATCAGCAAAAGATTACTGAAATAATTTCTATGAACTAATTTCTATTTCTGTTCTTATTATTTTCTATTAACTTATTTTAGATGGGATTGATGGCTGTTAAATATTTTTAGATAGCTTCACCGCAAGTGCTTTTAAAAGTCTCTCATTGTCGTTACTGTATCAGTACATGGCAGCTGAACAGGGCCTTGCTGTGTGCTGTGAGGTTCTCTGGAGCTGCTTTTCAAAGGCTAGTCTAAATACACCCTATATCCAGTGGGCTGTGGATACAAACTAGTGACTCCAGGCTGTGACCAAAGTTTTGGGTGGCCCCATCAGCTTCCTGTAGGACCCTGCCTTCCTGCATTGCTTATTTAGGTGGACTATTGCAACTGCGCTCTTAATGTAGATTTCTTAATTGGAGTACTGTGGTACCAAAATAGCATGCGGTATTTGCAGTACCATGCCAGAGCAAGTACTATGTTGCCTAAGCAGGAAGATCCTTGATTACCCTTTGTAATTTGGTAATCAAAGTATGGTAATAAGGATTCACTTTCTAAAATTTTTATTTGCTAAATACTTATTCAGATAAGTGTAAGATTTTATTAAATCTTCCTCCCAAGTTATCTTTCCCATCTTACTCTTCAGGTATGTCCTCAAACAGGCTCAAAAGTGCATCTTCCTAAATAATCATATACCCTGTGTTTTCTTGATGTGGAGTTTGAAATCCTGTATTTCTCTATGTTCAGCTGCCATAAAGAAAAATCTTTATGCTTCTTTGTTAAATTTGAGAGCTCATAAACATAAAACCTTATTAAAGCTTTCTGCAACATTTCTGTTGCACAAAAATCAGTAGTGTAATTTATAGTGAGAAGTACAGTTGCAGTGAGCCTATTTTATTTCATTACTGACAAAGTATTTTTGGTGTGGTGGTATAGTAGATCACTGACAAGATTTGTTGCACTGCATTTCCGAAATATTTGAGTGAAAAAGTAAATGACAGGAATGAAGCATTACAAAATTAAGCTCAATTAGTTACTTATATCAGCTTTAGAAGTGCAAGAAATGTTTTGTAGAAGTAATTTAAGAAAAAAAACTACAGGAACTCTAGGCTAGTCTGTATAATTAACAGATGTTGTCTGTTCTGTTTCTAGACTGGAATGAAGATTAATGTGCAAAATGCAGTGTGACCATGCTTAACGTGCTTTACCATGTTTTCCTCCCTGCAGTTGGTGGCTTGCCTCTGGCGGTTGTTTATTGGCTGCATGTTTGTCTGTTGCCTTTTACTGCATACTGTATCTTGAGTGGTATTGTGGAATTGAGGATTATGATGCACAGTACCCAGCACTGATAAATATCACAATAGCTACCTTTATTGCAGCAGCAATTTGGTAAGTTTGAACACTGTGTACAAATTTCTGCTAAACCTGTACAAGTCTAACTGTGTTAATGGGCTCATTTTATAAAAAGTGTAATTTTTGTAATTCTAAGCATATTGATGACAATACCAGTTCAGTGTAGCATAATTTCTTCCACTTTAAACATTCATCTACAAAGCGAGAGTTGCAACTGTTGAAACTGTGTATTAAATGTACTTGTAGATGTACTGGTCTTTTCTGTCTTGGAAATTTATGGGAAAACTGAAGTCCGTAATTTTGTTAGTGTAAATTCCCCACCTCTGACAAGTATTTGTGAGGTTTACAAATAAAGACAAAGGTGTAGTCTCAAGCTGAGAAAAAGTGATGCCTGATCAGTTTCTAATACAGAGTTCTTAATTAGCAAGCAATCTATAAATAGCAAACATACTGGAATTTATACTTCTAAATATTGTTATATGAACTTTGAGGGTTTATATCTTGTCAGAGAACAGTACTTTTCGTAAGGGCTACTTTATGAGATTATAGGAGTCAGAATTGAGCAAATGTGCATGCAAATGAAAAAACGATATACATGTGTGCCTGTATATTTGTTTGGTCTGCATGAAAGCTGGTTCTCTCTTGTTTAGGTCGTGTATCTGAATAACATCAGTCAGTATTTATTGCAATACTGGGAAGAAAGGAAGGCTAAAGAAGATAAAGGTTCACTGTAGTTTAGTATTAGTCAAATGTATAATCCTTTTAATTCATTTGTTAAATAAGTTGATTTTCCCCCTTTCTCTTCAGTTAACTCAAATCTGCTTGATTGCAAGTACAAATTAAGGCTTTTCTCAGGTGCCCTGTGTGGCCATGGGAAAATCAAGAGTAGTTTCTTTTCAGGTGCTTCATACACAGAGATTCTGAAAGTAAAAGCTATCTTTACTCTTGATGAGACTGATTGGACTTTATCAGTGTAAAAATCTGCAGCAGCTACTGAAGTTCTAGGATGAGTTGTCAGTAAATAGTAATCTAAACTACTAATTTAGTAAGTACGTGTTGGGGTATTTTTGTTTTGTTTCCATGAATAGACAAGTATTTTTCCAGGTTGAGTCATTTAAATCTAATTTCCTCTTATGCCATGTTTTTTTTGGTGTACCTGGTATTTCCATAATCTGACAGTTGAATTTACCAAAAAAATCCTGCTTTTATTCCCAGTTTCAACATTGCCTTGTGGCCCGTCTGGTCGTTTATGACACCTTTGTTGCTCTTCATTCAGTTTATGGGTTTTGTGATGCTTGTGTCACTCCTGGGATAAGTCCTTCAGGTAAAGAATTGTTTAAGCACACAGAAATATTTGTCTTGTTGTATGAACTGCTTTGTTAGACATTTAAGGATTCCTTCTCTATTTTGTGTACACTTTTAGAATAGTGACATTTTGTGGTATATAGGGTAACTGGAGAACATGCAAGTATCCTAAGGGGAAGAATATCCTTTTTTTCTCATCTAAGATTCTGTTCTGGATGGTGAGAAGAAGCGATTAGTGAGAATGGGCGTATAGGCCCAATATCTGCAGCTTTTACCCAGACTGGGAAAACTTCTTAGCAAAGTTGCTTACCCGATAGCAAAGAGGAGAAGCTATTAACATCCATATGCAACTGTCCCCTCTCTCTCTTTCTTTCCTTTTTTTTTTTTTTTTTTTTTTAAGATTCAAGTGTCTTTCTCTTATCTTTGTCTTTAGGTATGCTGTTTTCATTTTCTGTGATGAACAGTCCAGATGAACCTGCTATATGGAAAACTACCAGATAACAGTTGCTCTTTGTTCTTCTGAAAAAACCCCAACCTTTCAAAGGCAAAACTGGATATTTTTTTGACTTGGAAAAAAGTAATTCTCAATAACTGTCGTGTTGAAAATGGGTTCTCATATCTTCTGTTAGGATGTACTATTCAAATGTGAATATTTCACAAATCCTGTGAAACTGAAAAAGCTTAAGGAAGACAACAAAGGCAGCTCAGTAAATAGGGTAAGGGATGGTCCCCTGTATCACAGGTATCTACGTCGTCCACTGAAGTGATTCATTCAGCAGGTCTTGTTTGCTGTAATTCTCAAGGAAATGTGAGGAAGTCTGGTTTTGCTTGCCATCACAAATCCTTTCCAGTGAGGAATTCCCTCAGCACTTTTATGAGTGCAGCAATAAGAATGAGGCAGTGCTGGATTTTGAGTGTAGCCTCTTGTAGTGCCAGAGTTGCGGGCAAAAAATATTTAATGGCTGGGACAGTGAAACACTGAATTTCTTTGCATAAAGAAGCTGAAACTAGTGTTGCATTACCCTTCCCTATTTTCTAGATATCAAGAAAGCTGATTTTTTAAGGAGGTAATTAACTAGGTCATACTCTGACAACACCTATAGACTTCTGAAAAATACAGTACTTAATTCAGAACCTCTTTACTGTAGTATGGAAGCTTCAGTCACACTTGTTAATGCAAACTTCTTTAAATCATGTTTGTGTGTTCTGTTACTAGCTGTGTTCTGTCTGAGCACTGGAAGGACGTGGAGAAAGGACACATTTAATTCCGTTAGAGCCGATCGTATTAACAGACTAGAACAACCACTCTGCATTAATTTGTACTTAGAAAATACGAAGTACTAGTGAATTAAAGATGGAACAGCTGAACCTTATGAAAACATTCTGGTTTTCTATTTAAACAGCCAAGTAAATGCTGTTATACAGAATTTATTGATTCTGTATTAGACCAAATAATTGCTGGCCTAATAATTAGAGCCAAATTATTACTTGGTGGTGCAAAATCATTAACTAATCAATATCAAATTAGTACAATACATAGCCTGTGCAGTATATATGACCTCACAGCATTTTTGTTGAAGTTGGATTTGTTTTTTCTTTCAGCTTCATGTGAAGGACTCAAGTAACTGTTATCCTGCAAAGTGGACATCACTTTGGTTACATTCCAGTACTTTTATTATTTCTAATACTGCTCTGATACTGTTTGCTCTGATACATAATTCTTAGACTACCCGATTTATAAATCAGATGGACATAACCATAGGTCAGCCAGTGGCAGGGAAAAAGCAACCGATGGGTAAAAAATTGAATGATAGGTTTTTCGTTTCTAGTAACGTAACGCATTTCATTGCTGCTTTGTAAAGCTTATATTTTAGTGTTAAGCAGATGGGTAATAAGTCATAGAATCATAGAATAGTTCAGGTTGGAAGGGACCTTTAAAGGTCATCTCTGGGGTCTCTGAGGTCACCTAGTTTAACTTCCTGCTCAAAGCATGTTGTTTGGTTTGAAAGTAATTGATACTTAATTCAAGTGTTGTGGGGTTTTAACAGTATTCTTTCAAATTGAATTGACAGCTAAAAAAAATATGGTTAGCTGGAGTCTGTGTTTGTACTTGTGAACTTGCTCATAGATGACACAGGAGACACTTCTTGAGCTATTCAATTTTTAATATTACGTGTGTTATTACGTAGGAAATACTTTATTACCTAATGTCTTGACTTTGTATCTGCTAGTGTTTGAAAAAAGGTATGGATGGGGTAAGGGCCTAGAAAGCTGGCTGACATATGGCAGCGCTATCAAATAGGTTTTGCTTGTGCTAAAACAGTTTGTCCACAGCAAAAGATGGATGATCAAGCTGTGATTAACCAGCAATATAATGAACAATGTTAACACTACACAAGAAATTAAGAGCACAAAGTAAATTCTTTTGATGTATGCACTATTTTTCAGTATCCAGGATGTTTTTCTTCTGTAAATTAACTTTTCATTCTCAGCAGTGCCTGTTAGTGAAGTTGCCATTTTCCTTCCTCAGCAATAAAGAGGCAGATATTAACTTAACTGCTGTTAGTCATACACAGTTGGGAAAATAAAGTAACGTTGTCTGTCTGTTCACCTTGGCTGAGACACTTAAGTATCTGGAAATGGACAACAGTCAGTTGCTGGACCATTTTATATAGATCCTTGTGTTAAATACTTTCACACCCACACCTTTTGGAAGACAGGAGAATGTAGAAGCTGGGTATTGAAACTTGCTAAAATTTCCTTCTTGTGACTGTTCCTTGAAGTCTGGAGTGTTAGAGGAGACTGTTCTTCATTCTGACTTTCAAATTCACACCATTGCGAATACAAAATACATGAAATGTTTAGTAATGAAAAAGACGCATGTTGTCTTTAGCTGCCACCATTTCATTAAGGAAGAAAGTTGCTGTCAGCATGCAAGGCAAAGGATCAGTCAAACAAAAATAAAATACATTTAGCACTACTGTTAAGTAGCTTGTAAGAGTAAGTTAACAGCTTGATTTGTTTAAATGTAATACTTAGTTTTCCAAAAAGAGTTGTACTTCACATCTTTAAAGGGCAAGTTGCTTATCTTCAGGTCTTCATCTTTTACACATTTTTTAACAATTTTACACCTGCATACACAGGTACATTTGAGTAACTTTTGTTTATTATGATATTTAAAATGCAGTGTTGCTCAGGGATCGCAATTATCACTGTATTCGTTAACTATATAAATGCTTGAGGTGTTTTAAGTTGCCTTGTAGTCTGGAATGAAAATTACTGTTTGCTACATGGTTTTTCAGATTTATTCTTCTGGACATCTTAATAAACTTTGTATAAAAGTGATAAATTATTGTGCAGTACTTAATTGTTTAACTAACTCCACTGTTCTTGGGAACTGCCAGCCCATCATTTTGCCTATAAAATAGATCTTAATGTGAATTTTAAATACCGCACTTGACTTGGAGTTCTTTTCTTTCATGACCTTTCAGCTGGGTTTATTGAAGGTGTAACACCATTCTGTTCACCTTTGGAAGAGCTCTTTGCTCTCTGACTACTTTGCTGTCGTCTTCTCAAAGTTCCAGGTAGACAGACTCATTGTATGGAACTCCTGCAAAGTCTTTCAGTAACAATTATGAGTATCCAGTGCAGTACTCATTCACTTATATGCTCAAAGTAGTGGTGAATCTGGTAAGAATTTTGAACGGTGTTTGCTGTAATTAGCAACTTGACAAAATGCTGCTGCCACTTCCAGTTCTGTGAACTTGCTTTTGTTTTCCTTACCACCAAATAAAGAACTTAGGGCAAGAGAGTAGAAAGAGGTATCTTAATAGTTCTGTGAAAACAATTATTAGGGAGTCAAAACCCCCACCTCTACCAAAGCTGGAATGTATTAGCTGGCTACAGACCACCACAGTATTTTCTGTATCTATTTACGCTAATTTCATTTGAGGATGAGAGTGTGTACTAGCACTAAAGAGCTTTTCTTTGCAGGCAACAAGGGATGCTCTAGAATAGTCTTGAAATAAAATAGGCCGCACAGTGAAGATTATTTATCACAGTGACTCATAGAAGCCCTGTACAACGAAAGCGTCTTCCTTAGTTTACACGTTACATAAGATAAAAGTAGCATTTGGCATTTCCGTAAGCTTCTCGTAATGATGAATGTAGCTCTGAGCTAGAGGTGGTCGGAGCCTCAACTGTCGACTAGTTATGCATTTTGTTTATACTGATGCTATAGGCCAGATGGAAACAGGGCTAGCTTTCAGCTAAGTGCATTTTTCAAAATCGTAGATGACTTAAAAAACCCGTTTTCTGAGAACAGACCAATAAAGTACATGAGCTACTACTTCCTTATGCTTACCTAAATAGGTGATTGTCCAGAATTCACTCATTCTACCCTTCTGCCATTTTGTTTTCCTTCCCTGTTCTTTGAGCAATGTGAATCTCAGAAATTTACATGTAAGTTCAGGAATGTCCTTTTTTGTTTAAGAAAAAAGCTGTATTTAATAATTTCTGGCTTCAGAAGTGAAAAAGCTTAAAATTTCTCCAAGTTGTGATCGTGGAAGTATAGTAAAAGAGATGCTGTCTTTTCATTTACTTCCATTTTTTTCATGTAGCTGACCTAATGGCTTAATTTCATGTGAGACATAGGTCACTTACTGTAAAAAACAATGCTTTGGATATTCGATCTTCAAACAGATACAGGGTGAAAATGTAAGACCTGCCTGACCAGAACAAGGACCAGTCTATCTTGCTATTTGCCCTCCAAGCTATGGCTAGGTACCTGAAGAGCTAGAATTAAGAGAATTCATATTGTATGCAAACAAAATACAGTTTAAAATACAGTGTTTTACACTGGGTGAAATTCCTGTCAAGCCCTATAGGCAACCAACTGGTGCTCCAAATTTAGATGTCTGCATACCTTAGTATCTTATGGCCATAGGTCACAGTTACAACTAAGCAGTTTAAGTAAAAAAAGGTCAATACTTAAAATGTGTATAAAGATTGGGAAAATGAATAAATAAGAATGGGACTGAATCCTGCAGGAGTCTTTGCTGCTTTGAGCTCGGTAGTTGCTATGCCCGCTAGCAACCACTGTCAAACTGTGTTGGCAGCATGGGACTTAGTGAAAAAATAAGGTACATCGGCGCCTTTGAAAGGTCTAAAGAATTCCGGAGAACCGAGGTTATTCACTACCAATGGGAAGTGCCAGCTGGCAAAAAGGAGGACAGCGGGGCCCGGAGCATGGTAGCGCAGCGGGTGACCCGCGGCCGCCCCGCTGCGACGGGGCTGCCCCCGCGGCCGCTCCCGCTCCGGGCTGCGGGGCAGGCTGCTGCCGCCCGCCCCTGCTCTCTGAGCATCAACTCGGCTTTCCAGCCAGCCGCTAACGGCCGGGGGCGTGTGTGTTCAGCGCCCGCTGTCCCTCCCGTCGCCCTGTCGAGGGGACACGTTAGGCTGCACGCACCTCCGTCGGTGCGGCCGTGTGGCCCGCGGCCCCCACCGCAGCCAGGCGCGCAGGGGACGTGACCATCTGCCGCCCGGCTGCTCTGCGGTGGAACCGCCTCTCCCTTCCCCTCACCTCGCCCCGCAAAACGTCGGGAAGCTCCCCCCCGCCTCGGCAGCCCACCGTCCCCTCGGGGTGCCCGGGGCTCCCCCCGGAGACCCCGCCCGGCGTGGCGGGCAGCGGCCGCGGGGAGGCACGGCGGGGCCCCCGCTCCGCCCCCGGCCGCCGGTGGGGGACGGGCCAGGCGGCCTCGGGGCTCCCCGGGGGAAGCGGGGCCGCCTGTTTGCAGCACCTGGCGGGCGGCGTGGGCGATGGAGAAAGCCGCCGGTTCCCCCTCCGTGGGCGGCAGCTACCCGCAGAAAAACGCCGAGATCCTCAGCAGCCAGTATGGCATCAACCTCTTCCTGGCAGGGCTGCTGCTCACCTTCGCCTGGGCTGTGCACGCCGTGGGCATCAGCAAGAGCCACCTGCTCTCTTACCTCATCACGCTGATGCTCATCCAGCTGCTGTGGATGCTGTGGTACCTCTGCAGGAGCTGCACGCAGAGGAGGCTGATCCGGGACAAGGACACACACGCCGGAGCCCGCTGGCTGAAGTGTAAGTACTGGCCGGTGGCATACAAGGTGGTACCACACACGGGACGTCCGTGCCATCGCCTGTTTCTGCTACCACTTTGTTACCCTCTCCATCCCTACCAGGAGGCATCCTGGTATTCATGAACTTAACACACATGCGGTGCACTCTAGAGTAAATATATGCATAAGCTGAACATACTAGGAGATTGTACAGGAAAGCTGTTTGCTAAACATCCTCTTTCCAGCCTACCATTTACAGTGCTGAAAGCTCCAGCGCCTTTTTTCCCCTTACCAGGCTGGTTTGGCAACACTTGAAAAATAAAATATAGCTAATGGAAGAGGCAGTGTTGTTCATGTCATGCAACTCTTTGGAGGAATCACTTTTCCAAACAATATAATGCAACTTACTTTATTCTAGTACCAGTTGGAAATCTCCTGAAGTGCTCTCGATACCAATGTTTATCAGATTCCCATTTATATGTGTACTGTGATGCCTTAGAAACAACTGGAGTTAGGCAGAAGACGAAATCCCTGGCCAGATCAGTTTGTAGTGTAGTACATCAAGCATCTAAGCAAGGAATCTAAAGCTAGCATTAGCCTTGTAAGGAAAAGTGTATAATTTGTAAGGGTAGTGGTGAGATGTAATGGCTCTTCTCTGCAGTCAGGTGTGTACTGGAGTGAGGATATAAAGGTCTGTTGAGAGAAGGTAGTTGGGGAGCGCATCATGCAGTCGTAGTCACAGGAATGCTGTGTTTCTGGATCCCCAGAAAAAAAAACAACCTACATCACACTGTGTAGAGTAACAGGCAACTCAGTTTTATCAACCTCTTTTCCAGTCTTGGCAGCGTAAATGACAGGTTGGAAACTAAGTATTTTAATTAGAGTGCTAGAAGACAGCTATTCCATAAAATATTTCCTACCTACTAGCTATGAGACAACAGTTAATTATCACAGCAGCTAATGAAATATCTAGATGAAAATCCCAAGAACATCTAAAGCCTGATTATTTTGAAAAGTAAAGTTGTGTTGTGGAAATTTAGTTTGGTCTCAGTCTTGGTGCTTGTGTGTCTTTTCTCTGCAACTGTTAACATTTGTGCTGTATGAATTGCACAGGGAAAATCATTAGTTTTAATGTCTAATATGCAGTCGTAGTCTGTAGACTCTTTCCTGAAATGTATGGAGTTCATGTACCAACTGTTGAATTATTGGACTTGATTACTGGCTGTTTTCCAAAACGATACTCAGCTGCCTGATGTTTTTCATTTATTAGCTTATGTGGCTTACAGTCTCCTGAAATTCATTAATGCAAGGCTTAATTTGGTCCTATTTTGGACCAATCTATGCTTTTGTTACTCAGAGGGTAGCTTGCCCCTCCTAAGTAGGGAATAAATAGTGCTTGACATGGTTATGTACAGCAGGACCCCTGCCCTTTCCCTTTTGGCACAGCATTCACAGCATTTCATTTGTCCTAGAGGATATAAGGAGTCACAGAAACTTAGAAATAAGATACTGGATTGAACTACTAGGTTACCTTATCCATTTCTTTTACCAGCACAGGATGGCCCTTTGTACTAACTTCTCAAGTGGTGCGGCTTCCATGGCTTCTCTTGGATGTCTAGGCTGCAATTCAAGAAATTTGCCCTTAGGGAAAGACCTACACTTTCCTGTTTTTAGGATTTTCTTGTAGTTACAACAAACCTGTACAACTCCTTTATCCTCTGTTGGTAAAAGAAAATGTATTTGAGCTAAAGACAAAATTCAGGTGGCAATTCCTCTGCCAAGATCCCCTTTGCCCTCCTCTTTATCAGTGGTTTTGTCATCAAAGTCTTTTACTTGAAAGACTAAAAGTCTGAAAAGTAGGGGAGGGGGAAACAGGAGACAAATTTTCATCAAGTCTTTCCACAGAAAGTTCTCTGCATTTTTTTACTAGCTGTCGGCTGCTTTTGAAGAGGATCTCCCTGCTCGCATCGTGAGAGCAAATGTCCTTGTATTAAGCAGTATAAAATGCGTATATTTTCATGATTCCCTTCAAACTGCAAATATCATTTTAGTCAAAGAGGTGGTAGCTGGCTACTTACGGGGCTACTTAGAGCATTTTGCTATGAAAAATGTTGAAAAAAATGGTTTAACAAAAACCTATAATTGAGTCCTTGTACATGGTTAACAACGCTAGAAGGACAGGTGGTCAGTTTACAAGAATTGCTCACAGAATGGTTTTCTTGAGCCTTTTTGCACCTAGGTGTCAATTGTGTGAACCCGACAGCACAGTTGTCTTCCCACTTGCATGGTATACCAAGAACCACTCCTATAGTCTGAGTGTGGGAAAAGTTTCATGGAGAGCTTTGACTTTAGTGGGGTGCAGTTATCCTGACCCAAATAATCACAGGGAAGCTTAGGCAGTCCTTTCCTTGACTCATTCCCAATGTAATTTCCCTGAGTACACTCTCCTGTTAGGAAGAGCTCTTTGACCATTATTTAGAAGTTCAGCCAAGTGAGCCAGAGAACTCAAAATGAAAATCAGTTGGCTTCAGAAATGGCTTTATTTTATCATGGTCTCCAGCAGCACAGCTTTTGTTTAACCCATAGACAGCTGGTCAACTTACAAAGCACTTGGCAGACTTCAACTTGTGTCTTTTTACCGCTTGCATTTAATTCTTTATTATTTGAACAATATTTTAAGTTTAGAATGGCATTTTCACAACTGTATCATTGTGACTTTTTTTCTTCTTGATGGGTAATAGAAAGAATTAAGCCAGCACTTAGCAATACTGAAAATTCTATTTTTGATCACCTAAGATATACAGCTTTCAATGAGCATTTGAAAAAAATAACTTTTTTTTAATAATACGGTGCTCAATAGCAATCATTTCATATTTCTTTAACTTTCAAATAGAAATAGCAAAGCAGGGAATTATCTTTCTTACTTATAGTTACTGATATATATATATAGTATTTAGTATTAGTACACAATACTGAATTTTCCATCAGGAAAAGTTAACATGGAAAACATTAGCATATCATATGTATGGTCATAATAGTTACACTTTGATTTTTATCTAAGCAAGTTAGTACAATCATTCTCTTTTGAAGCTCCTAAATATGTATGTTGGACAGTTTGTATATGCTTACAGTGTGACCACCTGAGTGATTGCCAGAAACATTAAGAGAAATGAGTCATATAAAGTCTTTTACGACCTGGAGGACAATGGCAAAACTGTTCATTTCAGTGGGAACGGACTGAGGCCCACCAAATCTTTGATGGATATAAAGGAAACTTGAAAAGAGATACTAAGGCATAAACCAAGATACTCAATATAAAAGAAAATTCATGGGGGGTTGGTTTTTTTTTGTTTGCTGGTGATGGTGGTTTTTTTCGCCCTCAATGGTCTGCTGGACATTGATGTAAAACTGTGAAACTATACAACTGAAATACTGACCTTGTGACATGGAAGCAAGACAGAGTGGAGCTACAGTACAGGTCATCCTCGGAAAGGCAAGATGCATGTATGGTGCAGGAGGAGGATCACTTAAATAAGATGTGTTTGCTTTTTATTTTTGTGGTTTTAAACTGGAGCCCTTTGCCTTGCCTTGCCTTCCCTCTTCCCATTTCTTCTCGTTAACAAGGCCCTTGTGATCCTATTCTGCTGAGCCACTGTTGTGAGTAATGGAAGCAAGGATGCAGAACTTCTAACATACATTTTCCACCCATTTTGCTCTGACATCACTGCTTCACTGAAGTAGTTCCTCAGGGCTTGATCCTGCACCATGAATTCATTGGGAAATAACCTTACTATTGTTACAACTGGGCAATTAAATACCTTTCTAAAATACTCTGTAAGGTCAACATATATGCAACAATTTATTGTGGAGTAACTGTGGAAGATTTTTATAATCCTTTTGCTTCAGAAGATAGCATTTTCCTTCTTACTGAAACAATTATAATACACATGAAGTCCCTCAGATTGACATCTTCCAGACAAATAGAAACAGCCTGTTTCCTGCAAGCTTTCTAAATGAAGTGTGAATCACAGAATCATTCATAGAATAATTTAGGAGGAAGGGACTTCCAAAGGTCATCTAGTCCAACAGCTTGCTCAGAGCAGGCCCAGTTACCTCACGTAAATTTATTTCAGAAGAATTAACAATTCTAATTTATTTTAGAATAATTTAAATTCTTTAAATAAGGAAACGTATCATTTGATTTCAAAAGTAAAAATTTTGCATTTTGTGACAACATTTTCTTTTATACCTAATGAAAATGGCATATCTGTTTAAATGTGGGCTTCAGTCTTGTTACATATGTTAGAAATAATAGAAATTAGCTGTCATAATAAGCATAAATAAAAAAATGAATGGGATTATACACATGCATGAAGTGCAGAGCTGCGGTTTTAGATTTTGCAATATGAAATCAAAAGTTTCTATGTCTTGGTAGAAATTATACTCTATCAGTAATTTAACAATGTTTTTCTTATAAGAGAGATTGTGAAAGAGAAACATGAAGTCCTACTGGAATTCATACCCTTGTGATTAAAAAAAATCTGAAGTCTATTTTTGTTTAATTTTAAAGGATCAATGAAAAAATAAACAAAAATACATTGTATTTTCATCATTTATACTTAGTTTTTATCAATGCAACTTTAATAATAAATGTATTATTAAATAAATTACTAATTTAGTGTTATATTTTATTAACACAGGTCGAGTGGAACATGTGGTGCTTATAAGGAAGTTAGGTTGAGGTCCTTTATAGAAGCTGAATATTCGTCAAAGTCAACACTAGTGATGTTGTTTACTGTATGAGTAATTACAAAGAAAGTTTTAGATACTGATGCTGATCTTAAGGTCCAGTTAAGGTTCATGGATAGATTTTTATCTAGTCTTAATTAAAATAAGCCCAAGTTAAACCCAGTGAAAGCTTGTTTGAATAAAAGCCTAGAGAGAAAATCCCAACAACCAAGCAATGAAGACTTTAGAGTTTGGCTCAGTAATTTTGCTGCCAGTTGTGCTTAGTCATACCTGTGCAAATCCAATGATTAATAATATAAATTCTGTTACCATATAGATTTACAGAATAAGTTTGTAACAAACATTTACATTTCTGAACGAAAAGAAAAATTAAACAATGGGAAACATGCATTTTTAAAGTTCTTTGGAATACAAATTACATATTTAGAGAAACCTATTAGAGTATTTTTTGTGTGCGTGAGGAGATAATAGATACTGAAATGGAGTCTTTGGTTTCTTTCTAGGGGAACAAACCATACAGCTCATTGTAGTTTTGGTCTCTGAGTTGAAGCGTAACCTCCTGAACCACGGGCAAGGCATACCAAGTGATTGTGTTACTTCCCACTGTTGAGCTCCTGGGCCAGGAGACTGTAACATGATTGTTCAGCTCCCTGGAACTGTGTAGTTTGCTGTGGAGCTGTATAGAGCATTAATTCATGCGCTGTATGGTTGCTTCAGTGCTACCGTTACTTGAGAGGCTGCCCTTGCAAGGAGCTGGGAGCCATCTGCAAGGTGCTGAGTCTCTCCGCGTGCTGGCCATTGCGGGACTGGCTCCTCTGCACTGGTCATGCAGGGTATGCACAGTGATGTGCTGTCGTAATATTTTGGGCAGAGGCTTTCACAAATTAGAGGGACTTACTACATTGAGTCAATTATCTTCATGAACATTGATCTACTTTAATGTCCCTAGACAAGAATATGGATGTTGGTCAACTTTTATTTCCCTAAACAGATTTAGCACATTCTGCAAATTGTCTCTAGACCCTGTAACTGTACATGGATGTTTTCTAATATATTTTTCATTTGTAGGTGGGATAACATTATTTGCAGTGATTACTTTAATTCTGGACTCTTTTAAAATTGGATATTATATTGATTTTTCAAACTGTTTATCACCAACTGAAGGCATTTTTCCTGTTACACATGCTGTGCACACCATCTTACAGGTAAAAGTCACTGGTTGCATTTTTATATTATATCTTGTTTTATTACCTTCTTGTCATCCGTGGGTTTTAGACTAACTTAATTTCTAAACATATCACAGGATACTTTTGAGGGCTAAATTCTTGTGCATGTATATTATTCCTAGGTGTAAATTCAGGCTTTGCAACCTGAAATTGCTCCGCTGTAAAATTCCTATGGGTTCAAAAAAAACCAAAAAACCAAACGCAACCAAAAAATGCTCTCCTGTACTTTAATTTACATCGGGGTTTTTTTTATTTCAGACTACATATATAACTTGTAGAATTTTCAGACTGAAATGAGCAGCTTGGCTAAAGACAATTCACTTGTTTCTGTATGTAGGACTTGCCACATAAGTTCAGTTCAATCTGTCTATCCTGGTGTCCCATTGGGGTTAGGGGGGGAGGCCTCATAGCTCAAAGGGGAAAAATCCCTTCCTATCTGGTTGTAAAATACTTGTGCACTTTTCCTGTAACAAGTGAACACAGATTTCCTTCTGGAAGCATTTGGTTATGCTTCCAGTGGCTGTGCAGTAGCAAACATAGCGACTCCTATAAAATATTCCAGCTGCTTGTTGTAAGGCTTTGGGTCTCTCTTGTGTGGTGATACTCCGCAGCTGATTGTTTATCACATGAATTCCTCTGAACTGCTGTCAGCAGATTTGTAGGAAAGAGGGAAAGAAAAAGACACTCAGCTAAGATACTCAGTTATAGCCAGGCCACTTAATGGACTTTCCAAGATGACTAAGTAACTCAGAAAGGAAAAGATTTTCCTAGCAGTTGTGGTTGCATGTAAATGAGCATTTGAACAACTTAAATTTTTCTGCTTTCTGTAACAAAAAAAAGGCATTGAAATTTAAGCAGTAACTCTGACCTCTTCTGTCTTTTTCTCCAAGGGTGAAATTCTGATTTGGTTGAAGTAATCTTAATTTCACATTCTTGTAATATTCACTTGCCATGTCTTGCAACTTCTTTGCTTTACCTCTGAAAAACAAACCAAAGAAATTGAAGCCTTTTTTCCCTGCTGATCTGCATGCTGCATTCTTCATTGCATCCAGTGACCCTGTGCTGACAAGATTTCGAGCTATTATGAACCAGAGTGTGGAAGAAACAATGCTGAACAAAGGAAACCAGAATTCTAATTTAAATTTCACATCACCCAGTGTTGCCGAATTTATCATCTACTGAGCTTAAAATAACGAAAGCTTGAATGTTAGCCTGAGCAATCAAAGGAAAAGTTAAAAAGTAATTTACCAGATACCTCTTACCTAAGACAAATCTTTTCATGTCTTTGAAACACAGGATGAAATTACAGCAGAGAACATCCCTAATTATGTGTCATCTAAAAACTGAAGGATTTGTTTTCTACAGAATATGTGTCAGATTCTGTTGTGTTTTACTTTAAATGAGAGATCCTGATATGTGCCAGTAAGTTAATACATGTATACGTACTGCACCTGTGCAAGCAATGAACTGACAAGTACCTGCCCTTCCAAGACAGCCTGTGTTAGGCTCTTTCACAGACAGAAGTCCCTTTGAGGCAATGAATACTCTGTGAGCAAAAATTCGGTTTTATGCTATTTCTTTACCTTATTGACTTTTATCTTTCTCTTTCCCCCCATTTTCTTGCCTCTAATGTCAGAACTTCAAAATTTACATTTTTTAAGTTTTGAAGAATGCATTCACATCTGCTGTTAGATTTTACTGCATCCATCCCAGAATGGGAAAAGGAACATGGCATTACATGACGCTAAGGTGCTAATTTCGGTTTGTTTGATTTAATTTGAAACCTCCATGATATCTTATAGTCTTTACACCTGGGGTTTTACCAATGGTCACACCTCCTCTTGATAAACAATTAAGGGTATGAATGAACATGTTATTGCTGGGTAGCATTGGTGAGCTACAGAGAACTGCATTTTCCTAGCTTTTTCAAAAAATTAGGTATTGAATGTCTCAGACACCATCAGCTGTGGAGGCACCCTCCATCAATGGACACAATAGTAAAAAGGGCTTCCAGTTACTCTAATGGCTGAGGAAGAACCCGAAGTTCTTTGCACTTTTCAGACCATTTCTGGAACACCAACCAGGCAGGTTTCTAAGAGAAACTTTTTGGACCATTTCTCTCTTTACAGTTCACCTACTGTCAAGTTCAGTATCCTAGAAGCTATTCTGAGCAAACAGGATTCTTGAGTTTCACTCTTAACATTCCTGAGGAATATTGGTATCATTCTCCTCACACTTGTCAGCCCTTGGAACCAGTTCTGTATCAGCAGCAGTCTCTATCCTGACATCTCCATTATGCTCCCACAAATGGAGATTCCCAGTTTTATGCTTCTTTCCCCTTTACTTGCTAATTCAGTACTGTTGTCTCTTTCTTACTCTCCTGTTGAGAATAGTGCTTTCTGCACTATCCCTGAGTGCAACTGCCATGTTCTTAATGTGGTTGTCTCTCAGATGGATAGTACAAACTTTTCTCTTGCTTCCTGTGTTGTGTCTCTGTGCACTTCTGGATGTTCTAGTAAATCTAAGAGCAATCTCCATGTTGTCAACAACACTGTAGCAATTTTGACCCTTTCTTGGCAGCCCCAAAAAGTAATGTTCCAGCGCTTTGCCATATCGGAATGCTGGAGACATTTTTCACCGTTAACTGGCAAATCATTCTTTTTACACCACCCCAGCAGAGTTCTTATTGCCGTCTCATCATACTTTATGCCTCTACTTTCAAATATGTCTATTAGCATTGTTAATATAGGGTTTGTCTCTCTGTCCTCTTCTGATTATTCTAGCAAATCTATGATCAATCTCCACATCATTAACGAGGCTGTGGCAATTTTGTCTCCCCTCGAAGCAGCCTCAAAAAGTAACTTTCCAATGCTTTGCCATGTCTGAACGCTGAAAACCTTTTTCATTGTAATTGGCAAATCATACTTTTTACACCACAGTAGAAGAATTCTTGTTGCTGTTTTATCATACTTTACACCTCTTTTTTTCAAATATATCCATAAGCATTGCAAATACAGAATTTGTCTCCCTGTCCACTTTTAATTATTCTAGTAAGTCTAAGACTAATCTCCATGTTGTTAGCAATGTTGTTGCAATTTTATACCCCCTCGAGGCAGCCTCAAGAAGTAATTTTCCAGTGTTTTGCAATGTCTGAACACTGGAGACATTTTCTGGAGTAACTAGCACGACATTTACTTTGCACCATCCTAGCAAAGTTCTTATTGCCTTCTTGTTATACTTCACGCTTTTTTTCCCAAATATATCTATAAGCATTGTTAATGTAGAAGTTTTTTCTTCTGCACCCATATCAATTAGACCCCATCTACGTTGGACGCCAAAAGTTGCAATTTGAGTTAAGATGGAAAACAAATATTGCAATACACCCATATCGATTAATTGTCAATGGCACTTGTCTCAGCTACATTGGGTGCCAGTTGTAGTTGGAGTCCAACTCAGTTAGCCTCACACGGGGCACCAATTGTTGCAGCCTACTAGTTTGTGCTGCAACACTGCGTGTCCATCGTTTGTTTTATTAATCAAGTCTGGCATCCTTTCACTTATGTCTCTCCCTTCATAGAATTTCATATATTTAATAAATCATTCAAACTTAGCATCACCATGCCCTGCAGTAATCATACTACTGTCCACAGCTGGTAGTTTTATTTTCTTTGTCATTGAAATAAAAACCTCTCCAGATATAGAAGCAAAATATGATTTGGTGAGTCATACTGAGACTTTGCTGTTAAGCCACTGACTGCTTATAAGAAATCTCAGGTTCTTCATGCCAGAGAGTTTCTGGGTGAACATCACAGGAAATCATGAGTTATTTCACACATGTGGAATTTAAACATCAGTGTTTCTGTCTACAGGTACATTTTCCTTTTTTGAGTGTCACACATACACATTACTGTAATTACATTTCTCTGTATTCCTTTCATTTAGGTGTACTTTCTGTGGTGTCATGCAAAGGATATTATCCAGTCTTTCAAAACACTTGAAAGGTAAAGTGGATCTGAATCTTATATTGGATGCTAATAGGTGTAGATCTGCACAGTGCTTTAATACCTACAGGTTTACTGTATGAGGGACAGTGAAAATTTACAGAGATTGATTCTCCTCCTGGTTGTGTTAAGTAGAAAGAAATAGAATAGTTAAATAGAAAGTAACTCCATTTACCCTTATTTAAATTGCGCTTATATTTTATAATATACAATAGTCACAGAACACATATATTTTTCTCATCAGAGAGGGAAGTGGGCAATGCATGATCCCACAGTGTCACTTGCTTGTTTTGAAGGAAGAGTCATGTGTGTGTCTCAGAACTACGCACTATATTATGTCTTCTTTATTTAGCTCCTGAAAAAGAATCTGCATCAGCAGCCTGCAGTCAGTGCAATATATCTGAGGTATTTTATATTGATTTTTATGGAAATCACCTTTTGGAACGAGACCATAAAATCTTAGAACCGTAGAATGGTTTGGGTTGGAAGGACCTTTAAAGGTCATCTAGTCCAACCCCCCTGCTCAAGGGCATCTTCAGCTAGATCAGGTTGCTCAGAGTCCCATCCAATCTGACCTTGAATGTTTCCAGGAATGGGGCATGTAACCACCTCTCTGGGCAACCTGTTTCAGTGTTTCACTACGTTAGTTATAAAAAAATTATTCTTTATATCTAGTCTAAATCTACCCTCTTTTAGTTTAAAACTGTTACCTCTTTTCCTATCACAACAGGCCCTACTAAAAACCTTTTCCTTATCTTTCTTGTAAGCCTCCTTTAAGTATTGAAAGGCTGTAGTAAGTCCTTCTCAGAACCTTCTGTTCTTCAGGCTGAACAACCCCAACTCTCCCTTTCCTCCTGTGAGCCTTGCCTCACAGGAGAGGTGTTCCACCCTCTGATCGTTTTCATGGCCCTCCTCTGGACCCGCTCCAACTAGTCCATCTCTGTCCTGTGCTGAGGACTCCAGAGCTGAACACAGCACTGCAGGTGGGGTCCCACCAGAGTGGAGTGCAGGGGCAGAATCACCTCCCTGGACCTGCTGGCCACGCTTCTGTTGATGCAGCCCAGGATACAGTTGGCTTTCTGGGCTGTGAGTGCAGATTGCTGGCTCACGTCCAGCTTTTCATCTACCAGCACCCCCAAGTCCTTCTCCCCAGGGCTGCTCCCAACCCCTTCATCCCCCAGCCTGTACTGATACTGAGAGTTGCCCCATCCCAGGTGCAGGACCTTGTGCTTGGCCTTATTGAACCTCATGAGGCTCACATGGGCCCACTTCTCCAGCTTGTCCAGGTCCCTTTGGATGGCAGCCCGTCCCACAGGTGTGTCAGCCGTACCACCCAGCTGTGGTAGATGCAGCTGTGCAAATGGACTGGGAAACACAACCTCCCTGTGGGTATCCTGTGTAACTGACTCAGTAAGGGTTGTGCATGTTTCTGACACCAGAACTTGGTTCTCGTGGGGTAACTGATGTGTCTGTCCTCTGAAACAGCTGAATACACATGTTTCTTATAGAACTGAGGACTAGCCTTTGAGGCAGCAGAGCCAGCTCTGATGTATTTTTTGGTTTTGTGAGAAAGTAGATCTATCTGTATATAGAAGCAAATATGGTAATTTTAAAAAATACTTCTTTCAAATTATCAATGAGCTGACCAGTTTCTGTTAGGAAGTAAAATAAATTTAATCAGAAATGTCATCTGTGGTGAAGGTTCTCCATTTGTTCTGCTCTCTTGGGTAAGTGTCCAAGCCCCATGCCATTGAGGAGAGTGATCACAGAAGGCTTTGCATTGTCAACTGGTGAAATCAACTCTGTCCATAAGTATATTTCAAAAATCCCTAACTGCAAGTTTTTCACTGAGAACAGTGCAGTAATAACTGTTCCTTGGTGAAGGAACATTATTGGTCTTGGGTGCAGGAGAATAACACCTGGCAGAATGATAGGTGAAAGGATTGTGCCTAGGAAAGAGATACCATGGCCTTCTACAAAGAGGAGAGTGCTGGGCAAAAAACAATTATTGCATGGATTTTATTAGGAAATTATGAACCATTAACCCACTTTTTTCTCCAATGCCATTCTGTTTCACCATGTCTGAAATGGCTTGTCAGAGACCAGGAGTCTCAAAAATGCATGGAGATCTACCCTCACTGTACTAGTTCTTTGAATGGAATAAAGCCCTCTTTTAGCTTCAGCTCTCTCCAGGAGACAAAAATGCATGGACTAGAAATTAGAGAAAGTGGTGGTATCTGTGAAGTAAGACCAGCCACAGTGAGTATGAAGGAGCACCACAGCAGGCTGTGAAATGTGGTTTGCTAAACAATTAACCCTCTTCAGACAGTTCAATCACTGTAATTAACATGAAGCTTGTCCAGCCCAAACCAAAGAATAAAACCTGTCACATAAGACAGCATAACAAATAATAACAGTGTCCTGTTAATGGTTTAATACATTAAGCCATTATGTTTCTGTAAAATTTTGGAAGTCTAACATTCATTGTGCTCCACTGCAGAACATCTTTTAAAGATGGGTTATGTTGCTTTTTTCATAGTGCCATGTAGCTTGTCTACAGAAAGTTAATCCATTTTATTTAATATCTATGGAAGTATACTCTGTGCAGATTCCTTCAATAATTATCTTATTTTGTAGGTTTGGGGTTATCCATTCTGTGTTCACAAATTTACTCCTGTGGACAAATGGTGTGTTAACAGAGTCAAAACATCAACTGAATGAACATAAGGAAAGACTGATCACTCTTGGTTTTGGGAACATAACAATAGGTAAGCAAAAGGGTTGGGACATTTTGGAATTCCTGCTCTTAGACATGTCATACAAAATACTGCGTCACTGTAGAATGGAGCTTGGTCATTCATGACTATGTCAGCATAGTCATTCCCAGGCAAGTATAGTGAGCTGATACAGAGTTCCGATCTATAACTAAAATGTTATGTGATCATTATCATATATGTGATCCAGGCTGTTGTTTTTTCCTTCTGAGTTCACAAACAGATTTTTACAAACATTTATTTTGAGGAATAACATCACTGAGGAACCCCTTTATTAGTAAATTGAACGTAGCAGTTTTAAAACCAGAGTTTGCTATTTACCAAGTTATTTCTAGAAAAACAAGCATGGATAATCCTGCAAATCCTTCCCAGGAGAGTGGTTACATGTGGTGTGTGGTCCTATGAGATTCACCGGGATGGCTCTGAGGGATAAGGGGTTATCCATTAGTGCTGCTTTACAAGATAAGTATTTTGTTCTAGGTGTTCTTTTTTTAATGAACCGTTTTATCTATTGGTAAGATGATGCAAGTTGTAGTCAACAAACATCGAGTATAAGGGAGTTATTAGGAGGAAATGCTTTAGTGTGAGGGTGGTGAGGCACTGGCACAGGTTGCCCAGAGCAGCTGTGGATGCCCCATCCCTGGCAATGTTCAAGGCCAGGTTGGATGGGGCTTTGAGCAACCTGGTCTATGGAAAGTGTCCCTGCCCATGGCAGGGTGGTGGAACCAGATCATCTTTAGGTTCCCTTCTAACCCAAATCATTCTAGGATTCTATGATTCTGTGATTCTATAAAACTGCTGGGGATGCCTTCCACTTCCAAACACCACTGAAGCATGGGGAAATTAGGAGTGGTTAACTTTAAAGAGGAAATAAAAGTTCTCAGCAGCTGTAAGTAATTTTCTTCCCATGAAAATTTATTGGTACAGCTGATAAATGTTGATTGTGTTCACACAGGACAAGACAGACAGCTTTTGAAGAGGAAAATGTATGTTTTCCCACCCAGTGAATTCAATAGCGCCCATATCCTAAAACGACCCGATTTTGCCTCTACTAAGACAAATCCTGAACTAATTTGTTTTTTGCCTATTTATAGTCTGTGTAAATTGAAAAATTTTAGGCATTTTTAATAATTCCTGCCAAAGTTCACATATAAGCAAAACCTAAATTTTAAAATCTGTAAAATAGTATTTTCAGTATAACTGTCTAGAATTATGGCCACAATTTTACATCTATTTGCAGTTGTTACCCTTTATATGTATCTAATTGAAACTATCTAGTTTCCATTAATAATCAAGTAGCTGAATTAGTATTTCAGAGATTTTGTAATCACGGAGCATTAGTAGAGAGCAGGCAAATCACAAGTTAGTGGCTCTTTTTGACATTTCTACTTGTTAAATAGAAGCGGTTTCTTTATATTGTTTCCTATTGTTCTGCTGCCAGAATTGTTACACAATTATGAACAGTCAGAAATAGCATCTGAAACAAGGGGGAGTAAAGTAGTGATCTCAAAGACAAGTTTGGCATTAACATACAATCCAAACTGCAAAAGGAATTTTTTTCTGTCTCTTAACAGTGTGTGGTTGAGAAAAAACAATACCAACTTTGTCCTCTCCTCTTCTTTTCTAAAATTATAGAAAACAAAAGAAAATCTTCCAGGCACAAATCTCAAATCAGTGTGTAAAAATGTGCTCTTCAGCATGTATGTTTATATACTTCTAAATAAATGCATTGTGCAAATAGGTATCTTTTTTTTTCTACCACTGTGGAAATTTCTGATTTCTGCCATTATTTGCTTAGGTTATAAATGCACATTAAATATATTTTACAAATACTATCAATTGTTTATTTTGCCATAGGGGTTTACAATGGAGGTATCTTCACAACAGAGAGGCAATGATTTCATAGGCGCCTCTCAAAAACAGAAGATTGATTTTTAATGTTTTTTTTAAATTTTAAAACTATACTGGGGCATTGAGTGAAAGTATCTGTGGTTTACTTCATCTCTTTCCTAGGCATAAAAATCTTCTTAATAAAGTGGTTTTGATAGTAGGAACCATGTAAATCACTGAGAAAAATGACAGCAGAACTGAGCTCTTTCCTTGTTAAGCTTGTTCTTGATCTGATCCACAGATCCCTGGGCTTCTATAAAAGCCTTCTAAGCCAAAGGGCTGAGGACTCAAAGCCCTTGGGATCTAGATTTTCATGTTATAAAAAGGTATTTTTACCAAGACTGCTTAAGTTCAGTGCCACAATGTGATTATTGCTCAGTGGCTGAGCAGTGAAGTCAGAGATCATACTTCAGGGAACATGCAAAAACTTTGTTAGGTTAATGACTTTAAGGGCGAGACCTTTTTTTAGGTTGCTAACTGGGTGGTGTGATGTGTTGTTTGACTGAAATCTTACCTCTTACATTTTGTTACTTAATTTTTGTTTTACTAAATAAGAAATCTTTATAGTGCACATAACTTATCTCTCCCTCTCCTTTAGTTTTAGATGATCATGCACCTCAATGCAATTGCACAACAACAACTCTCTGCTCGATATTTTCTCAAGGAATATATTACCTATATCCCTTCAATATAGAGTACCATATCCTAGCATCCACGATGCTCTATGTCCTGTGGAAGAATATTGGCCGCAAAGTTGAGCACCACCAGCAACACAAAACTCCATTCAAATTCCATGGCATAACTGTTGGAATGATTTTTGGACTAATTGTGTTAACTAGCACAATAGCTATTGTTGTTGTTTATTTAATTCAGATTGGACGTTCAAAAATCAAGAGTGAGTTAGCACTCACTATGTTTTACTTGCATGCTATCTTCGTGTTGGCTCTCATGTGTACAGCTGGAATCGTTGCCCTTTTCATCTACAGACTGGAAGACAGATCATTGGATAATTCAAAAAATCCTGCTCGAAAACTTGATGCGGAGCTGCTGGTGGGCACAGCTGCGGGGTCCTGGCTCCTTTCCTGGGGATCGATCCTTGCCATTATCTGTGCCCAGGCTCACCCCAAATACACATGGTATAACCTGCCCTACTCCGTCCTCGTTATAATTGAGAAGTACATTCAGAACCTCTTCATCATTGAATCCATACATCGTGAGCAGGAAAAGGTGAACGATGATATTAAAACTCTTCGAATAGTGACTATATCTCGGGGGAGCACTTTATCACTTACCCCCTCGTACAAAGAGATTTACAATGGCAGAGCTGCTGGTGAGGACGGGGAGGTACCCTGTCTGTTCAAGGGCACTATCTGTAGGAGAGAAAATGGTGGTGGTGGTGCCAAAGAAGAAACGAGTCAGGAAAATAGTTTGGTCACACATTTGGCCTCAGATATCTCATTTTATAGTAGAAGCTCAGTTACTAACAACAAGAGGAGAATTTTGAAGAACATCGCTGCATTTTTATTCCTCTGCAACCTTTCGGTAAGACATTAGAACATAATTCACAAGTTAATACCCAAAAGCCTCCCAACCTTTCAAGCCTGATAAGTATATTAAAAGTACATGGTTCTACAGTAGCAGGTAAATTTTTCTTCTTCTGGAAGAATAAGCGAATATGCCTTTGGGGAACAAAGTCTATTCGTGGAATCTGGGAGTCTAGGCTTGTTTTAGTCACAGTACAAAAACTGTAACAGCAGTGGAAGCTGAAACCCTCTTCCACCAGTGTGACCCAACAGCAACAGGGAGGATTTTCTTAAGAATTTCTGAAACCAATTTGCAGTTTGGTGGGGTCGCAGTCCTTAAGGGCTAGTGACTCATATTGCTGGTGATTTATATTGGCCTTGTGTTCTTTCCTTGCAGCTGTGGATACCACCGGCATTCGGGTGCCGCCCGGAATATGACAATGGACTAGAAGAAATAGTTTTTGGCTTTGAACCTTGGATAATTGTTGTGAACCTTGCGATGCCTTTTTCTATTTTCTATCGTATGCATTCAGCTGCCTCACTCTTTGAGGTCAATTGTAAAACATAGATCATATAGGGTCCCTTGGTGAACAATTGATTGAATAATTAATTAAATAAATATCACTTGAATGAGTGGATGAATGAATGAGCACAGGTAGCAACAGCTGCTCAATAAATAGAAGATTCAGTAGTATTTCTTTTAAAAAGGGACCATAGTTAATAGCATGTAATTTAAAAAAAAAAATTCTTCCACATATTTTGTTATACATGTGGTGTTATGTATAGGTACACTTTTCAGAATCATATTAGCGTTAATATGATTACCATTACATAGCAAAGTAAATTCGATCTCATTAATCTTTGTTTTAGTCACGTGAGATTTGTCCTCTATATAATTTGTATTGCTTTGTTTTCATTCATTGTGGCTTGTGAAAGGGTTTTTAAAAAAATCTGTATGACATAGGAGGGAAAATCTCAGGAATAGCTAAACTGAGCAATATTCCTGAATCACAGAGATATTATGAAGGCTCCAGCTCTGAATTCCTAGCTATGTTTTTGCAGTAAAACCTGAAAACATTTGCTGTTAAGTTGGGATGTGGGAATTATTGTAAACTTCCTGAATACTGATAAAATATCAACGTATTATTATTATTTTCTCTAACTATATAGCAAGAAATCCAGGTAAGTAATACAAATGGTTAGTAATACGTGCTGTTTATAATTTCCTCTGGTAAAATATATTTCAATTAATGAAATATCATCTTGTATTTACTGTATGACATAACTGAGAAATAAAGCTAATCCTTTTACTTAATTCTTTATTCATACATCCTTGGAATATTTTAAGAGAGGAAACCAGTCTTACTGCTTATATTTAGCTATATACATTCTGTTGCCAGAATGGTATATATTCCCTGTACATTTTTTTTATGAGCTGCTGATTTCTTTGTAGTTTGGTCTCCTTGTTGGAAGATGTGTCTTCATACATGGATGCTGTAAAGCATAGCTGATGCCTCTAGAAATGTGGAGGGCCCTTGACTGAGAGATTTATAAGTGTGGATTACCAACCAGTAGAACATAATCTCAAATCCCTAGGATATTTAGTTGCCTGCATTCTCGCAGAAAGCAGTGAAAAGTTGCGTGCCTGAATATTGTTAGAATCTGCACCTGTAAGATGGAAAGACTGGAGCAACGATCAGAATACTAAAAAGAAGTGACCAATTATTGGATAACCCTTACTAACTCATTAATGGTCTATTCCTAAGTCTGGTGACTCAAGGGCTGCAAAATTTCTGCCCCCAGTTCCTAAAAGACACCATCTGCCTGAAAGCTGTCATATTTCTGCAGAGGAGAGGTCTGCTTCCAATTCAGGTTTCCACTGCCTTGTCTGCTCTCACGCATCAGATCAAAAATTTTGGCTTTGTACCACTAGATGGCAAACACAGACCATTCCATAAATGACCTGATTCCAGGGGTTCGTTCACATGATAATTAATCTGTTCTGTTTTGTGGTACACGCAGCCATAACCCACCTAGGGATTTTTGCCTGCCTTCTTTACCTGTTGAAAACCCCAGATCAAGTAAAGCAACTTTCATGTGAAGTCTCAGGTGAAGCCTGAATTAGATGAACCACCAGTGAGGCTGATCGTGAGAACTCCTGTGTTCCTGCAGAGCAATTCCAGTTGTTCTATTTTAAGTGTTTTTTGGAAGAGTCACCATCTGATCACATTGCTGTAATCTCTGCCTTTCTCTAGGGCTGCTTGTCATACTCTTTTACCATATCTCTATTAGTTCTTACATTAATTCTAGACTAACCTTTTCTATCTTTTTCCCTTGAACAGACTAGCTTGATACCACCTACTTCCATGCAAATACTGGCTCTAACCACTTCACTAGGTTGTCTCCCAGAGTGGTTCCATTTAAAGTAGAGGAAACAGGGCCATCCAGGTAGTCAAATAAAGCTTTAATTTTCCTTCCAAATCAACTTTTGGACCAAGTCTGCAGCTAATTCTGGTATCAGAAAAGAATCATTTCTCTAGGTAAGCCCACAAATCCCACTTCATCTTTTAAGTGCCTATAAAAGTGGCTAGAGGAAGCCTGTCTCTTATTCCTCTGTTTCTGCGGGATGGGTCTCATGTCTTCAGCTAGAACTGGTGCTCTTTAGCTAATTCACAGCATTTGTGTTCAACAAAAGCAGAGCTAGCTGATCCCTAGGGCCCAGAAGGGGCCATATGCTCTACTACAAACACGTAGCACACATTTGAAAGTTTCAAAAATAGCCAACATCCTTATTTAGTTATATTTCATCTGCAATCACATAGCCCTTTCTATTTCTTAACATTACTATTGAAATAATTACATTTGCCCACAATATTAAATTGATTTTGAGTGCTGAAATTGAAGTTTATTCAGCAAAGTGTATTAAGGCAGCACTCTGGCAGTGAGCAAATGCTTTAAATGTGCTAATGGGCAGATTTTATTCTGAGCTGCACTGATGAAACCCTGCTGACTTAAAAGCTCCGTTCCAGGACCAGAGACTTGATTTTGGCCTGAGAACCTTAAGAGGTTTTCACGACAGGCATTCTCTCAAAAAATATTGTTCCATCCAAATGCAGAATATTTTATAGTCTTAAGTTTAACTACTCTTGAAGCAACGGTGAGTCATGAAGTTCTGAAAATTTTAGAAACAGATTTTTTAGAAACATAGATTTTTGGGCCAGGAACAGTGATCAGATTGTTTAACGTAGTGTGTCCTCTAGCTTTCTGATCAAAGCTAAACCTGGGCTTTCTCAAACAACTGCTTTCAGACTTCTCCTTTTTTATTTTTCTCTAGCATATATCAACAACACTAATTTATCACAGGTTTTAAAATACAAGAAATAGCATGAAGTTACCCTGTTTCTGCCTACCTATGTGCTCAAGCATGCGACAGGAGGCAGGAGAGCCAGCTTACCCAAGAGAGTCCATCAGCTGCTCACTGTTATGTTCCTGAAGTGCCTCTAAGGGACAGTTTGTCTACTTTGAGATCTCTTGGGAACACCTTTAAGCCCAATTTAATATTACTTAAAAGAGATATATTTTTTAAGGGTATGTCTTTAGTCAACTCCAAAATGCACTTGATACATAAAGGATTCTGGATTTTTGCTTCATAATCTTAATCAAAAAGCTATTCTCTGATACTCATCATATCCTTCTGTAAGACTCTTCCACTCCCTCCCTTCCTCCCTAAATAATTTTATTTATTCAATAATATATGTTTGGTAGCATTTAAACTCATATATGTACAGGAATAAAGGCTGCTAAGGTGCAAAAAGATTCCTACACACCTCAGGTATTTGCCTGAAGAGTAAAACTTGCATGACCATCAATTTTTCCAAGTGTTTTTTAGTGTCATTAACACTAACTCTGGGATGGAAAAAGTTGGAGGAGTCGTGCTTGAGTCTTTCTAAAAGAACTGAATTCCTTTTACTAGTTTTTCTTAATACTTTGAATTTCCTCTTTTAATCACTTTTAAAACAATTTCCAATTTGATAATTTTGGAAATATTCCTGTGCTGTGTGGCCTACTTGTGGTCCACAGACTTTGAGTGGGCTATATCAGTGCAGAGAAGTAGATGGCTCCAGAGAACAGCAGAGAGGGAAATTATCAAAGTAATTTAAGTACATGCTTCTTTCCACTGAGTAGGGAATTTAAGGTCCTTATGAAGGTAATTAGTTCATTTTTTTTTTTTTTTAAATCTGTCTGTTCTATTGAGCAGCATGTAATAAATCCTTCAAAATCTAATCTGTTCTTTCCTAAGTAGGGGCACATAGTATATTTGGCTTGGGTTATTCTGCCTTTTCTGCAAAGGCTCTGGACAAAGCAAGATTTGATTAAAAAGAAAGTGAAAGATTAAGCTGTAGGCTTTGTTGTTCCCTGGAGTTGGTTCTAGCTGAAAATGAAGTGCAAATCTCAATCATTATAATAATGTGACCAGGGTAATTTACTTGTGAATTTGATGACAATGTTTTGTGTAGCCAATATGAGTTTTAATTTAATTTATCACTTAATAAGATTAAGAAATGTTCAGAAATCACATTTGCAAGAGCAAAGGGAAAAAGGCTTTTTTAAAGGGTAGTTATTCAGAGCTTTCTCTAAGGTGTGGTTTCTGGACATTACTAGACTGTGGGTTTACAATTGATGCTTTGCTTTCTTTTTAACAGTTAACACCACTTCTTTACTTGTATCCGAGTACGTCTGTGATGGCCCTGTTGAAGTTTTAGTAAGGCAGGTTGGAAAGCAGCCTGGCAAAATGAATGAATGCTACTTGGATGTTATTTATTCTCTATATGACCTGACAGTACACAAAACAAGCTGAATGGAGATATGAGTTTTGCATGTACTAATGTACAAAGACCCTTAAATGATTCATTTCTGGATCTTGAAAAATGAATCTGTGGACACCACTGACCATATCTTCTATATGATGTATTAGGAAAAGCAAAGGCACACTCATTAAATGCCACCTAAAATCCATGAAATAAAAAATATCCACAAACTTCAAGATTTTAATACAAACACTAATTTTTTTAATTCTTCTACCTTGCTCTGTCTGATTAGAGATGATGTATGTATAGCTGGCTCAGTGGATCACTTATTCCCTGGGAACTCTTGTCCCCAAGGATTTGGCCTCATTCTGTGCATGCCTGAATAAAATGAGATTTGGATTTAAACAGAATTGAAGCAGCTGCAATTGTTAATGACAACCTTAAAAAAACAGTTTGATCTATTAGCTTTAAGGGATGAATTTGATCTTGAAGCTGATGATAGTGGGAAATCTCACTTTAATGTCAATAGTTAATGTTTAGAGTATTTTTTTCTTTTTTATTAGATGGTGTGTTATGTCTCATAATATTCACTTGGCTGAGGTTTAAAGCAAAACTTGCAATTCTCTATGGCAATGTCTCCTGCCTTCCTCTGCTACTATTCTTCACCTAGAAGAAAACCAAGTTTCAGCCCTATAAATATGTCCCTTGGTAAAATCTCCACCAACACATTTTCTAGTTCTCGCCAGAAGCAAATGGACAACAATTCAGGCCAAAGAACATGTTACCAAATAAAGATGGATGCATTAGGTGAAAATTTGGGAAAGAGCAGGTGAAAGAACAAGAAATGGCAGGGAAACCAGTTGCCATCTCTCTCTCCTTCACTTGCAACAAACACATTTTTTTATCTTTACACGACATTTTCTATCAAAACTTGCACAAGCATTGGGTGCTTCTTGCATATTTTCCAGTAAATATTTGCTTGAATGTCACTGCAACATATCTGGAATTAAAAGCCAGTTTGTGAAAAGCATGCATAGATCCCCAGGGAGCTACATCAGCATTTTAAAATCAAAGCAGATGCAGGAACAGCTCTCATCTACATGTGCTGGTTTTGGCTGGGGTAGAGTTAATTTTCTTCACAGTAGCTAGTATGGGGCTGGTTTGGATTTCTACTGGAAACAGGGTTGATAACACAGGGATGTTTCAGCTACTGCTGAGCAGTGCTGACACAGAGTCAGGGACATTTCTGCTCCTCACGCCACCCCACCAGTGAGCTGAGGGTACACAAGTAATTGGGAGGGGACACAGACAGGACAGATGACCCCAACTGACCAAAGGGGTATTCCACACCGTATGGCATCATACCCAGCATATAAAGCTGGGGGAAGAAGAAGGAAGGGGGGAGACGTTTGGAGTGATGGTGTTTGTCTTCCCAGGTAACCATTACCCGTGCTGCAGCCCTGCTCTCCTGGGGGTGGCTGAACCTGTCTGCCCATGGGAAGGAGTGAATGAATCCCTTGCTTTGCTTTGCTTGCACGTGTGGCTTTTACTTTACCTATCAAACTGTCTTTATCTCAACTCACAAGTTTTCTCACTTTTACCCTTCCAATTCTTTCCCCAATCCCACCAGGGGGGAGTGAGCAAGCTGCTGCGTGGGGCTGAGCTGCCAGCTGGGGTTAAGCCATGACACCACACAATCAGGATTATCACAGATGTTGTACCTACTTTATTCTAATTTATTCTGCAATCAAATATTTACCAGGCTTAACTGAAGATCAGGATGCTTTTAGAAATGCATGGAAATAATTAGTTAGATATCTAAGGCTAAATCTAAACTTGGTATTTGGTTCAGTCTTGAAGTCCATTATCTTGTGAATTTAGTAATTTTATCCCTAACAGGCAATGACCTTTGTAGGAAGGCGGCATCTGACAGCTATGAGGTAGTAAGCAATAGGTTTGTACCAATGTCTTAATGGTAGCTGGCTACATGAACCCCTTTCCTCGTGTCTCCTCTTGCTCTTTGCCCAGGTATGAGGAGCACTCCCGCAGTGCTCCCCAAGTGGGATTTTCCACCACTGCCTGCTCGAATCAAATAGCTTCATTGCCAAGAAATACTTCAATAAGACGGAACAGTAGACATACTTTTGAAAGCATTCTTGAGCTCTTTTCCAAGCATTACAGCATCTTCTCTCCAAACCTGGAAAACCTTCCCAGTGCAGTAAGAGTCCAGAATTCAAACTTCACTGCATTAAGAGGTGACTGTGCCTGCACTTCATGTCAGCTCTGCATGTAGATGCGGCACTGGCACTGAACCCGTGAGCTGTGGCCACCCAGTCCAGGTAAGACCTGCCAAGGGCAAGCTAGCCTGCACACTGCCAAGTGGGACCCTGACACTGAGACAACATAAAGTAGCGGGGCATAATTAATAGATTGAACACCCAAAGAAGGAAACTACCTCATACGCTGTCAAAGCAGAAACAAAAGTTTTGTGCAACTATAATTCTCATGATTATCTTTTATGTTTGGATTGAGCTACAGCTAAAAAAAAATAGCCTGTCCCTCTTCAGGCCGCAAATCTTGGTCAATAGTACTAAAAGTAATTGCATTAGCTAGTTATTTTTAACTATAAAGGCCACGGCAGCAACAATAAGTAGTTGCAAATAATTCTAAAATTAAAATTCAGATCCAGAGCTGGGTATCATTATTGCAGGTAATTAATGCAATCAGTACAGCCTACGTGCAACAAACAATTGACAAATATCAGGTAATTTGATCTGCAATATTTTCTTTGATGAAAGCAGGTAGACAATATTACAGTTGATAGTTTCTGCCCTTGGCTTTGTTTTCTGCTCTGACATTTGGGAACCCACTGCTCCCTACAGCAATTCTTTCGGTCTCAGATCAATACACATTCCATGTTTCATGAAGACTGCCCTGTGTACAGCTTCCTCTGCCGAATACTCAAGGCAAAACCAGTCTTTTAACATATTTTGAAAGTTAGTATATATGAGTCTTTTGGTTGACCAAGCCTGCCACAATGATATGCAGAAAATCTCACTGGATAGAGTTATTGGTTTACCAACGCAAGGATCACTGGGGCAAACTGCTGGCTCCCGCTGAGTATCGTGGCCACTGCTTAGGTCTCACTGTGACTTTTAACATAAGGCTTTCCTGAGAGAGCTGCAGAGCTGTGCCATTCCCCAAATGAACTCCAGGCAGACCGGTTCACCAGGACTGATCAGATCCTGGGTCTGCCCCATACGATGCTGTCGAGGTCCATCTCCTTCCTTTTTAAAGGTGTTTTTTGTTCCAAGGCTGCACACTGCACCAGTCCACTGTGGTTATGACTTTTTGCAGAATTTGGGGTATTTGCCTTGATTTATTGGAGCACATGCTTTTTGATCTCTGTGTCCCTGCCTTTGATTTGCAGTGTGTCAGCCAGAAGAATGGGGGTCATAAAGGCATTACAGGGTAATCTCTGCACTTGAAAATGTGCGTATTTCTTCTCTGACCCTCCTTATGTGTGTTGGAGAAGGAGAAACCAAGAGGATGACAAATCTAAACACACTGTAGGATGAAATGCTGCTGCTCAGCATGCAGAAGGCCACTCACAATACAGAATAAATAGCTGTTGCTGTCTCACAGATGAACAGAAGAATACGCTTCAGTTTTTCTTTGTCAGCTCCAGTACAACTCTTGTGTCAGCAGACTGATGTCTTCATCAGCTGTTCCTCTGTGTTTCTTACTAGCACTAACAGTCCTATGGATTATTGCAATAGGTATTTAATACAGAACTTTCTAATCCCTGTTGCTGATATTCTGCTATGGAGATGAATGAGACCTGTTGATTCTAAAGGAACATTTTATTTGAAGTCTTACTTAAGGCAAAAAGAAGAGCAGAACTAAGTAAGAGCAGTAATTTACTGCTTGTTATCTCAAAGTGACAAAGTTGCTCATTTGTACCACTAGTGTTTAAAAATTTGAAACTGGAATTCTCCCTCAAAAATCCTGAACTACAAAATCTAGCCCTGGTCCTATACAATTCTTAAAAATACAGATCAAAAAACCTATCAGCTCTAACTGTTGACACATTTGTAAAATTACCTTGCATTGTAGTTTTCTGTTAAGCATTTGCAAGAGGCTATCCTGCAAGGATACAGCTGTCGCACAGTGCCAGCGAACAGCTGAGGTTTCAGGGTCCGTCCTCCCAATCCCATTCTCTTCCATCCAGCAGCTGCCTTTTGGGAGAAGGGAAGCGTAACGATGAGTTACTGTCCAACTCAATGAGACATCATCTGTGTTCCTCGAGAGGCTGAGAACCAGCCACTGACTTTTGTCTTCTGAGGCCTCTTCTTCTATCAGACTTAAAAGACTTCACAACAGCATCTGTTTTTATTACAGAAATTACTGTTTGTTTGATTCTATGAAGGATTTAGTTTTCCTATTCATTTTGTGGAACACAATCTCACACTACGGTAATAGACAGGGTAAAATCCCAAGATAAATGATGTTGACTGCAAGTGTTCAAATAAAAATTATTAACTAATAAAGACTGTAATTTATACATTCAATATAAAATTCATAGGTCCTGTTAATATACCGTGGGTTAGAGAAACAGAGAAATCGAAACACCGAAAAGAAATTTGTTTTCAAATTACTCCATAGGGCAAATTGTTATACTATTTAAGCCAGAGACAAAATTACAGCAGCTTCTTTGGGAATCAAGCCCACCTGTTTTTTATTGGAGTTTAGTAGTATAATTGATAAAAGACAAAATAAAAGTCTTGAAATGTTCAGTATTAGAAAATTAAATCACCTTTTTCATCTTGATAATTTTCTCTGGACAGATGTTCACCTGGGATGTAGCCATGCACCCCCAGACAATATGAATAACATACCCAAATTGTACCATTATATAAACCAGGGTTTGGTGGGGTTTTTTTTCCTTTATCTTGATTCAAATGTCACTGATCTTTAGTAGTTTTCATCATATGAGGTCTTGCTATATTAAAAATAATGATACTAATGTACAGTATATTATTATGAATATCTAACAATATAAGATAATATTTTATAAGATAAAAGCCACAAAATGAACTGATACAATCCACCAGGAAATCATATTTACAAAAATCCTATTCCTTTTGCTTTTGGTGTTGGCTAGCATTCATCTTTCATCTTTTACCATTGGTTTAAATTGAGTCAGGTTCCGTATGAATAACAAAAATAAACAAAAAACAAAAAAGGAAAATTTGTGAAAATCTCTTCTGGTAGCATTAATTACTTCATGATTTCACCAAGAGAGTGATCAACTGCTGATGTAGGAACCATATTGCACTCATTACAGGGAAAAAAGCAACAGAGATACTGGGAGAGCTGTTCATTCTGTTATACATGGTTAATTAACACTATCCATCACAGTCCCAAGTCAACAAAAAACTTAAATAGATTTTAAGGCCAGAGGGGATAACTGTAACCATCTAAAATTACTTTTCCCACAGTGCAGACTACAGAATGCTGTTCGGTACCATCTGAACCAAGACAGAGCTGGGGGATGAGCTAAGGCACAGAGTCTCAAAGAAATGCATTCAGCCTTGGTTTTCAGACTGCAAATGATGGCAAATCTATTACAACCCAAAATCAATTGCATCAGCCATTAACTATCTTCACTGTTATAAATGTGCACCTTACCTCTACCCTGATTTCTCATAGATTCATTCAGTTTCTAGCCACTGTAGTTTTTGTGACCTTACCTGAAAAAGCCATCTATTGTCAAGAAAACTTTTCCCCCTGTAGGACATCGCCAGCTGTTTCTAACCCTCCTGATGTCATTCGCTTGGCTAAGGAAGTTTTCCAGACATGATTACTGTAATGCTTTTCTGATCATTTTTCCAATGGCTCATATTTATTTTTTTTTGAAACACAAACAGCAGAACTCAACCTAGTCTGCAAGGATTTTTCTGTTGCTGCACACCTCAATGATACCAGTTCTTTCCCTTTCTTCCCCAATGTTTTCACATGGCTCTATATACACCCCCACCTTTGTCCATCTGTGCAGTAAAGCATTTCAGCTTCAGTGAGTAAAACTGATGGACCTTAAGCAGACGTTCAACTATGCTTCTAAATATAGCTCCACTTGAGCATACTTCTACAGCTAGGAACATATCCAGCTACTTTGCAAATTGGCTTGATGTACAGTGACTTCCAGCCTCCTCCACCTCTACCGCTACCTCTTCTTGCCTGCTTTAGAGCCTAACCATAATGGGAAGGTTTTGATGGGCTGCTTTTACAGCCTAAACCTCAGCAGTACATCTGTGTCTATATATTTTAACTTCATTTTGGCATTAATTATTTTTTATGTCTTTACATCAAGTATCTCTTAGATGAGAACATGTGTGAATTTCTGAGTGTTGTCTATTTTTTAAATACCATTCAGCAGAACAGTGGGTCTGTGTGTTTTGAAATGGAAATAGAATATGTGGCAATGAAGGAAAAGAGTGAGTAAAACACGCATTTCTAAAATCAGGAACTGCAGAGATTTTTTTTTTTCACTCAGAACCATTGCAATAACAGTTAAATTCCATTATTTCCAACCTGCCAGCTGTGAGAGAGAAGTGCAATTTTAACAGGTGAATAAAAAAAAGAAAAACGAGACAAAGCTCTGAAGGAAAAGCACAAAAGCCATTACAAAGATGATTTCAGGATGAAAAAACCCCACCTCAAATCTCTCAGCAAGTGACAGCTGTGGTTTTAATGGACTATTCTTAAAATGAGATTTATATGCAAACTGCCTACAGAAAGTAAAAAACCAATGCTAATAATGTATAAATGTTAAAGGTTTTTATCTCAGGCTCAAAATGTTGATGGCAATGCATGGAACATTAAAACATACCATAAATGTCCCGATTACACGATTGCTGCTCTGACCTGGTGCCACCACGAACTGGTATGAGCGCTGCACCAAAGCAGTTGTCTGGTTGCCTGCTCCTGCTCCACCACTTCCCAGCTCACTGGAGTCTACTAGCATGGGAGGTTTAGTCTCATATGCCACCCCATCACAAACCAGTATTTTTTTTTACTACCATTGAAAATCTTCCCTGATCTCTTAATGCATTCCTGTGACTAGAAAGAAAATTTTGAGCATGCATGAAATGTTGGATCAACATTGAAGACTGTATCACCAGTGCACCTCTAGGTACAGGTGCATCTTTGGCTGATGAAACTTGCCCAGCTCAATGATAGATCTTTTTCCATAGGAATCTCTGGTGAGAAACTTTGGTTCACACCAGCTGAAATTCAAGAACATTTGCTACAGATGAAATAGGTGGGAGAGGACATTACAGCCTCTACATTCTGAGTTATGCAGGAGCCAGACAGCCGAATGCAACACTTGGCTGATAAATGAGATACTTTGGGAACTCCTCTCTACTTTGCATCTGCCTATTGCAGACAGTACTGTAGAAAGCATAGCAAAATTTCATTCTTTAGATGTCTGACAAGTAAGCTCTGACAATTTTTGTTTCAATGGGTTAAAGCATATTCCCTGGCTGCTTACACCTCCTCTCTGCCTGACTCCACCACACACAGCAGAGCTGGTAGGAGGTAACATACCCCCGCACCTCCGCTGCTCCCAGCCACAGCCCTACGTCTTCACTTCCAGCACTGGTGCTGATTCGTACCAAGCCACCAGCACACTCACAGTGCTGCTGAGTTGTGGGCAGGCTATGTTACTATTGGGTTACTATTGTTATTAAGCAGATACCTACACATACGTTTATTTAAATAGCTAATGCATGCTGACTGCATGCATGTAAATACATACATGCATATAGATACCACATTATATATATAGTTTGTGCTGATGTATTCACGTGTGTACGCATACGCCTCTACACTGGTGAAGCAATGAATATAAGCTAAAAGAAGCAAATCAGATCATTGCTTTTTTACATGAAATACTTACATTTCTGGACCAGCATCTTCAACAGGCACGTACACAAGTACTCGTGCAATTTGGTCCTTCGTTTATAGAAATTGTAGGAGGCATTGCTTAGGAAAGCAGAGTTTGTGCAAGCAACACATTGCCTTGCCTCAGCATCACAGCTTTAGTCATGCTGTTTAGAATTCAGTGGTGACAAAACCTAAATTCTCCCTCCCATATTAAATATAACTCTTCTTAAACGTGGAAAAGTAGTGCCAATTTCTTAAGTGAGAGCTGAAGCGAAGCTCCAGTTTCTCCTGTGGCAATTTTAGAAAATTGCCTAAAAGGTTGCATAGTTTATTTATTTATTGCTCTGTATTTAGTAACTCTAACACTTAATCTCCCTTCATGTCACTGCAGATCCACCAACATATAGCGAGCCTTGTCCTGCCCCATCTGCCCGGAGAAGCAGCTGGAAGGCTCCTGATGAGCGGCTTTCTCAGCGCTTTTAGTGCCAAAGCGGGCTGTTGAGTCAAGAATGGGTTTGATCTCTGTCAATGGTTTTAAAGAAGAGACAAGTTTTGGAGAAACTAAATCTGTAACGCTCTGAATAAAAACCACTAAAGCATGCTCTCTGAAACACAGACATGCTACCCGTGCATGGCAAGCCTAAGAGCCCAGCCCTCACACCTGCACCGCTCAGGGTTGCAACTCGTTTGTAGCTGCGCTGGAGCCCCACCGAGAGGAATGATTCATCCCATAGAAGAGCTGAAAAGACAGAGAATCCGATTTCGTTAGCAGTGCTTCTCGCCTGTAATGCATCTCTGTCGTCCAGCAGAACCCTTTGGAGCAATTCCCCATTTAGGCTGCATTTCCCATCCCTATGGAAAAGCCTAACCCGTCCCGCTCCCCCCACGACAACTCTCCCCGCTGGCCCACATCCAGAGGTCGGGCGAGCTCCGTGCCCGTCCCTAACAGCCCCGGGGATGGTAGGGGGGGTGGGGGTGGTGGGAAGGTGCATTTCCCCGTTCCCTGCGGTGGGACCGCGCTCTTCCCTCCACCTGCGCGAAGCCCGGTGGCGGCGGAAAAAAACTGCGGACCCACTCGGTGTCGGGGGGCGGGAGAGCAGCGCCGCAGGGAGGCCGCCCCCGCCGCCCCGTGCCGTCGCGGCCGCCGCCGGCCCCGCAGCCTGCCGGCCCGGACGGGGAGTCCCTGGCGGCGGAGCATGCTCAGAGGGCGGCGGGGGCGGGCGGCCGGGCCGGGCCGGGCCGGGGAGGGGGCGGCGGGGAGCCGGGCGCGGGGGTGCCGCTGCGCTGCGCTGGGAACCCCGGCGGGCGCGGGGCGGGCGGAGCCGCCGGGCCGGGCGGGAGCCACCTGGAGCGGCGGGGGCGCGGAGCGGGCGCCTGGAGGAGCGGGCGCGGAGCGGGTACCCCGAGCAGGGTGAGCCCCAGGGAGAGGAGCGCGCTGAGCAGCGGAACGGGGCGGCGGAGCGGGGAGCGCAAGCGGGAGACCGCGGAGCGGGTACCCAGACCGGGCTCCCCGGGACGGAGACCCCGAGCAGGGGCACGCGCCGGGCCGCGGCGGGGGGCGCCGAGCGCGGGGCCAGGAGCGCGGGACTGGGACCCCGAGCCCCGCGCAGGGGGCGCGCTGAGCGGCGGGGCGCGGAGCCCGCAGCCCGGTACGCGCTGAGCGGCGGAGCGGGGCCGCCGGAGCGGCGGGGCGCGGGGCGTCCGGCAGGGGTGGCGGCGGGGCGGGGGGCAGCGGCCCCATGGGGCGGGGCGGCGCTGGCTGCTCGGCGCGTCCCGGCCGCCGCCGCCCCGCCGCCGGCGGGAGCCGCCAGCCATGCTGCGGGGCGGCCGGAGCCCGCTGCCGGCGGCCGCGAGTCCCTCCGGCGGGGCGCGGGGGGCGGCGGGCGCCCCCGGGGCGGCGCAGGTGGCGGCGGGCAGCTTGCTGGCGCTGCTCATCCTCTGGACGCTCTTTGGGAACGTGCTGGTGTGCGCGGCCATCGTCCGCTACCGGCACCTGAGGAGCAAGGTGACCAACATCTTCATCGTCTCCCTGGCCGTCTCGGACCTGCTAGTGGCTCTGCTAGTCATGCCCTGGAAAGCGGTGGCCGAGGTGGCCGGGTACTGGCCCTTTGGGGCCTTCTGCAATGTCTGGGTGGCCTTCGATATCATGTGCTCCACGGCCTCCATCCTGAACCTGTGCGTGATCAGCGTGGACAGGTACTGGGCTATTTCCAGCCCCTTCCGCTATGAGAGGAAGATGACCCAGCGGCTGGCTCTGGTGATGATTGGTGTGGCATGGACTTTGTCTGTGCTCATCTCCTTCATCCCCGTCCAGCTCAACTGGCACAGAGGTCGGGATGTCGTTGCTGCTGGTGATATTGGAGATGGCTTTGGCACTGGCTGGGCAGCGGCAGGTGCTGTCACCACCTGGGCAGACGATATGAGCACCACATGGGTGGCATTAGCAGCAATGAGACCCTCGGAGGGGACCTCTGGCAGCAATGAGACCCTCGCTGGACACTCAGAGAGCTGTGACTCCAGCCTCAACAGGACTTACGCTATTTCTTCCTCCTTGATCAGTTTTTATATTCCGGTGGCTATCATGATAGTTACCTACACTCGAATCTACCGCATTGCCCAGGTGCAGATACGTCGTATCTCTTCACTGGAGAGGGCAGCTGAACATGCGCAAAGCTGCCGGAGCAACCATGTTGACTGCCACCATCACAAGAGCCTCAAGTCCTCCATCAGGAAAGAAACCAAGGTGTTGAAGACTCTCTCTGTCATCATGGGCGTCTTTGTCTGCTGCTGGTTGCCCTTCTTCATCCTGAACTGCATGGTTCCCTTCTGCGAGAGCCCACCCAGTGACCCCCACGCTGGCCTTCCCTGTGTCAGTGAGACCACCTTTAATATCTTCGTCTGGTTTGGTTGGGCCAACTCCTCCCTCAACCCTATCATCTATGCCTTCAATGCTGACTTTAGAAAGGTCTTCTCCAACCTCCTGGGTTGTGGTCAGTTTTGCTCTAGTACTCCAGTGGAGACTGTTAATATAAGCAATGAGCTTATCTCTTACAACCAGCACACCCTTTTCCATAAGGAGATAGTGACAGCTTATGTTAACATGATCCCAAATGTGGTTGACTGTGAGGAAAATCGCGAGGACCCTTTCGATAGGATGTCCCAGATCTCCCCTGACCACGAGATTGCCACTGACTCGATCTGTGAGCTGGACTGCGAGGGGGAGGTTTCACTAGGCAAAATAACACCTTTCACTCCAAATGGTTTACATTAAATTGCATCCTGCCCTGGTCAGTTCTTCTGGGATAATAAACCAAAATATTAGCACTGAATGGAGAAGCCTGCTTGATTTTATGCTATAGTTTAGTCAGTCACTTCATACTAAAGTCACTTCTATGTGTAGCACTTTGCAGGATGTAGACGCTGTCAGGAGGGAGCTGGCAGCACAAACATTCCACACTTGCCCGGGCTGAGAGGGGGTCAGGCGGTCACGCTGATGAGCTGTGGTGAGGTGTCGTGGTGTAATTACGGTCAGTTTGTGTTCATAACGTGTTTGCAAGCTGAAGGTACCATTGTCAGTGCTAAGTATTACAACTTCTAAAATCAGGGACAGATGTGGCTGGCATAGACATTAAATAGAAAAAAAATCTGGGCTGTTCATTTGTTCAGATCTTGTGTTTCTTTTTCTCTGTTTTTTTGTTTTGAGGTCTTTTTGGTTGGTTGGTTTGTTTTGGTTTTTTTGAGATAAAAATAGTGAGGTGGTGATTTGGATGATTATTTAAATGTGTGTTTCTGCCAAAACAGTTCATGTGAAATCCATGTTCTTTTAGGCAGCATTGTTGCCTATGCTATCCTTGCCATGTTCCCAGATGAATAAATAAAAGTTGTATTGATCAAGGGGTTATTATCTTTCATTTATCACCCTGAAAGGTTTACAGCAAGTATTCTAACTTTTAATATTTGTGTTTGAATTATTAGAATGACTGACAGATAAACCCTGTTATTTTAAGAGCAAAATAGCCTGTATAGAAAATACAGTTTTTGACTAAAAGCAAGGCCCATAGGAATGACTGACTTAAATGAACCCTTTTATATGGCTCTGCTTAGAGCTAGTTTTATGCCTGTTTTTCTTTAGTATTGTAACTGATGATATTCCTCTCTGCAGCTAAGAATATCAAGAATATACTTAGAAGCTATTAATACTTTCCACTTAATTCTATACTTGAACTTGCTTTTTAAAGGTACTGTTAATGAGAAGAGTTCAGTGGTAGAATTAGGAACTGAATGTGTCTAAAAAACATTAATTATGTTTGAAAATCGTATTAATGATCAGCATTTCCCAGTGTAGACGTTAGAGAACTCATTCAAACCAAGAGAAGAAAAAATGCTGTTGATGTATTTTTTAGACATTTACTTATTAGCTGGAATTTAAATATAAGTGCTTTAACTTTACAAAAATTCTAAAGCAATCTTTAAAAATTGTAAGAGTGTTTTAATCTCTGTTTCTATTGAAACATTGACATCAAATGGAATATTTTATTTAGAAAGAATTGTGAGCTTTCAGCTCAGATTTCACAAGTGATCTTGTTTCCAAACAAATGATCAAAGGTTGTAAAGCAATACCAATATTTATTTCAAGTTTTGGCTCAAAAAAATGAATATTTGAATTCTTTTACCCTTTAAAAACAGCCGTGCCATGAGCTGAGAGGTTTAAATGGAGTGGCAGGGGCGGATTCGGCAGAACTCCCTCCTGCTGCCTCCCCTGTGCTGCCCATCTGGGGGCTGGCGGCCCCTGTGTGCTCCATGGGGACAGGTGGGATCAGCACGGGGGGGCATGGTTTGGAGGAATTCATTTAACCAGGTGCTGGGATGTATGAATGTTACGGACTTGGTAGAGCACCTTTGGAAGTCAGGCCCTTAATACTGGTTTGGGGATTGCCCTACTTCCTTTTGGGATATGGGGTGGAAGAAACGCAGGAGGCATATGACTGAAATTCCTTCGGTTGCCTCTGCTGCAACCCGGTTTTGTCTGCAAGCAATGTTCTGTCTGTGTACTCTTTGGTAGTAACTGGTTGTTTCATCATTTTGGATTATCTTTTCAACTGCTTGTTCCTGAAGATTGACATCTACCTGAGCATTTTCTTTGCTGTTGATATGAAATCCCAGTGTAATATCCCTTTACAGCTGTCCTCAGAAAAAGGCTGTTGTGACTGTAGCTTAGGGAAGCTTGAAGAACCAAAATCTCATGTGCATAACCAGGTTTAACCTACCGATGGCTTGACATCGAGGGTGAGTATGTTATCGTTCCTCTACTAAAGCAATCGTATGTTGCCAGGAGTGAACCATAGTTCTAGCTCTGCTGATGAAGATAAACTTGCCCAGAATAAAATCAAATTTTTGCCCAAATAAAAATGAACGAAACTGCTTCTGGTGGTGCAGTGATGAATTATCCCAACCAGAATTTGGATTTTTGCATTTTCTAGTTACTACTCAAATTTTGAGGCTAGTACAGCATGTTAAACTTTCTGGATCTGTGCAAAAAGCCTGTGATACCCAGATACAAGAGGTGCAGGCACCTGGTGCCTATTCCAACTCCAAGGACACCACCTGTATTTTATCCAATTTTGTCCATACTAAATCAGAAACAGCCCAGGTAGCTGGAGAAGAGAAAACATGTTCTCTTCCTGAGCAGCTGTGTGCCAGCAGGCTGCACAGTCTGGTGCTCCGTGGTACACCCTGCTCCAGCAGCAGCACAGAGCAGCAGAACAGTTTCAGTAGTAACAGCGAAGAGGGTGTCCCCCCACCTCCCCAAGTAGCATTTCCTCTTCAAAACAATCCCTGTGCTGGTAGTGTGACAGTCCCCTTGGATCTAGTTCCCTGTGGGTATGGTGGAGGTGTAGATGTGTATGTGAAGATGCTAGTGCATCCCCTTGACAGGTATTTTTCTCCTCATCGAGGCTTTGCTTGCCTGGGTTTCTGGAATAAGTGTTTGGGCTAATGCTGGTGCGTAAAGAGGTGACATATCCATCACTGGGTTTATATAACAGCTTTGCCCAGAATATTAGAAACAGTCTTGTCTTAGATGTGAAGGAACACAATATTTTGCCTCCCCCTAGAATTTGGGAGCATGATTAGGACAATACAGAAAACTGGTCAGTTGCTACTTTTCATTACTAATTTTTAGGTTTTCACTTCAGCTGGTAAATGATTTCTGATGGTGACTGTGTGATGTAATCTCTGAATATGTACCTTTCAGGGGGCTTCATCCTTTGGAGGCCAAGAGCATCAGAAAGGGAGCATTTTTGCTTCACAAGACAGAGAGAAGGTACATATTTTTGCTGGAAGCACAGCTTGACCTTATGGATCTGAAAGAAAACCATTTTCTTGACTCATACCATAGGGAAAATCTGTTGCTTTTAAATGTTTCTTAATTACTTACCACCGACAAAGCTAGACTGTTAAGAACTAGTAAGAGAAACTTTTAAAATAAATGTGTATCTTGCCTCGAACTATAAAAAGGGGCAAAGTGTCTCAATGAAAAAATCCCCCAAAAGGATTTTTTTAACTTGTTTCTCTCAGATGAAACTGCTGCTCTACTTTTTTAATGGTTTCCCTCTTAAGGACTAATGCATCTGCTTGGCTGTAGAGCAGAGTTCACTGTAAGTGCACGTAGGTTTTTATAATCCTCATATCCTTGTGGTGTCACTCTGGAACTCATCAGTGTCAATGGTTTTGTGCCTCCCATCAACATGTTTTCTTCCGTGAAAGTCACCTTGTTCCTGTCATTCATTTTACTCCCTTATTAAGCATGATCACTTACTGCTAGCTCCAGTTTGGGTCTTTTTCTCTCTTTTTTTTTTCTTTAATGATTTGAATGTATGGTGCAGTTTGGCTTTGAGTCATCGTTACTTGATCTAGTCTGGAGTGATGACTGACCTTCAAGGTTCCAGGTTATTTTCAGTTCCTGTTTTGTGTTAGTGTTTAGAAATCTTACTGTGTAATATGCGTCACTGTTAAATTCCCTCTCAGCCAGCAAAGTCTTCTGTTACAGCTTATTCTGTTAGTCCTGGACAACTCTGTACCAAAGGAGGTTCAGTGTATCAGTAGGCTGTACGTTTTCTGTCTGAGTTAAACTAATGACAGAGGAGTTCATTTTAGGAAAGAACAGAACATGTGAAGGTATCTTTGTTCATTTTTGAGAAGCTGGGACATGGAGGACATAAAAGTACAGTGTTTTATGTAAAATGCTGCAAACACCATGAAGACTTTCACTATTCAAACGCCCAAAGAGCTTTTTAACAGCTCTGGCTTTAGCAAGGGGTGGTGGGTTGTATAGTGGTTTTGTGTCCCCTGAGCTAAAGAAATGTAAATGACTTTCTCAGAGGTGAACACAAAACATTTTCCGAAGGGAGAAAAATTATTGCAATATTTTTTGGTAAGTTTGGTACTTCATCCTTCGCTTTCACTGAGTTTTTTAGTTTTGCCAGCCAGATCTGATGTGCGTCTGCAGGAAGGCTCCCTACTCAAAACTCCTGTATTTTTGTAGCATATAACAAAAAAAGGCTTCAAAATTAGGAAGGCTTCTTGTAGAAATAATACTAAGCACAATCTTACACCATTTAGGAGTCAATCACATACAAACTCAGCATTCAAGAGACTGAGAAGGCTGGAGGCAGTGTTCGGAACAGGCATCAGAGTGGAGGTTTCAGCGGTCAGAAGTCTCTCAGCTGTCTGTATGTGCCAAACTTGCCACTGTTAACAAGGAGGGCGTTTTTGTCAGTGTCACACAGAAGGCAGGGTATACACCTGCACTAGTGTTAATAATTATGCAGGTTTTTCTTTCCTCTGAGGCCATCTTCGCTACTGTTTAATTGGATTCAGCAGATCTTTAAGATTAGTCAGTGCCTATTTAAATCAGTAGCAGACCTCAGTGATGGATGTGGGCTTGGGTCACAGAGCAATGAAATTATTTCTCCTGGCTTCTTATGAATATTACTACTGGTATTCTTTGCTAGTGGATGATGACATGTTAAAGTCAGCATGCTGAACAAAGTATTTCATCAACTGGTAATGCAGAAATAATTCTTTTATTCAGGTTTACTTGTTTTCAAACTTCGGAAGGTGTTTCAAACTTTCCAGGAGCTTCACAAAGTTCACACACTGCATCTCTGCTTTGATTGTTCCATTTTTAGTGCCCTTGTAACTATATACTGCACTATGCTTTTATGAACAGAATTACACCTCTCTAAATTTTAGCTCATGTTTTCAGAGATAAGGGTATACTTTTGGTCTAAAAGCACCAATGTGCACAAAAATACCTATAAATGAGGACATTTCCATTATTAATGGGGCACCAAAGATGTGTTTCTTTCTTCAGCCTTTTGTTTATTATAGCAGTGGTAAGACTGTAGTGAGCAATAATTGGATTAGTGGTGTGAAGGCTGGAAATACAAATAATATTATCATCTCAAGCAGATGATGGATTGTTTCTTTCGGAAAGCCTGCCAGGCTCTCCCAGGATAGCTTAGTTTAAAACAAAATTTACAAGATGATTTTATCTTGTTATGTGTGTAAAGTTGTGACTGCAGGTAACATTCAACAATATTTGTAGTGGACAGCTAGCTGTTTAAGGAGGATAAACGTTTTTATGGATTTAATCCTTTATATCACAGCCATCACAGTCACATTTGTGAGGTTTGCAAAATACAGTGCAGCAATCATAAAAAAATAATTAAAAATTCCAGTCCATGAAAAAAAAATTCTTCCTATGAATTGTTACCCACTGTTAACAATACATACTTGTTTGTATCCTGTACTGTACTTTCATTGCTGCCAGAAGAAGCTGGAATGCTATGAAACTGCTACTAATAGTCTGCTGATTCATGTTAGGAGGAAGGTCTGAAAACTAAGGAAAGAAATGTCACCAACATGTACAGATAGGTGCAATTTGGATGAAATTGGTCTAGCATCAGCCAGGCTGTGAAGGGGACTGTGTGGCACTGAGGCATCCTGATGCACAAGCACCTCAGCCTCGACTACGAATGTTGACTCCCTAGACCCTGGCTGCGTGGTAGACCCCTTGCTCCCAGGGTGGATGCTCAATCATGTAATGCGTAGGAAGTCTGAACTTTCTAACAGCTGCTTCTACTACCTAAAAGAGAAGCCACACTTTCTTTTTCGAGGTTATGTTCTGAAAAAAGTGGTTGCAAATGACATCTGATTGGTGTAGCTTCTCTGGTTTAGCTGCTGCCTGCCGAGTGATCGAACAGATGTGGCTACGGCTGCTGCTCGGCATTTCTATATTTGAGCTGCATGCAGGTTGTAGTTTAGGGGCCTAATATTGAGTGGAAGAAATTCTAAATTCATACATAGTTTTTCCAGAGCCCCTGAGGAGTCTGGTGGTTGCAGAGCAGAGATGAGCTGCGACTGCAGCCTGAGCATGGTTGCTTCTGAGGGCATTGGAGAAGGCTGGTCTGCTGCAGTTTTGAAATTGTCCCATGAGTAAAATATTAACAGGGACGTTCAGCACGCCCTCTTTTACCTTTTGACCTCTTTTTTCCAATCCACAAGGTTTTTCGTAAGATTAAAAATCTACATTTCTAGCCTTTGGCCTTGACCTTTTGCTTTCTCTGTTAACTTCATATAATTAGTCTCCTTCGGTGAACAGAAGCTCCTGGCATGGAGTTAGCTGCTTGGGTACCTCATCACCAAATCTAGAGCTACCTCAAGCTACATTTAAATTACATTATGCCTCCAGCCCAAAGGGAATCTTTTAGATCTTCTTTTTCTGGTTTTTGGTGTTGGTTTTTTTTTTCAAGCAACATTTCCCTCCTCAACACAAGATTATTCACTAGAAACGTAATTCAGAGGACAGGTGTAGCTAGACTTTTTTTTAAAGCTCTTAGGGATTTTGCATGATTATACAAAATGAGAATGGATTGGTATTAGGCATAGAGGTAAACAGCTTTTTCTACAAAAGGTTTAATTTTTGGCTTCTTATAAAAATAAAAGCTGGATGTTTTCATTGTGAAGAGTATATGCATTTGATTTTATTCACTTACATGCATGTGCATGTTCTTTTACATACATATGTATATACAGACACAAAAATATATTTTGTTATATTTTCAGGGTAGTTAAATATATTCCTCTCTCTATAAATACAAAGTGTGCACATTCATCCAGAAAGGAAGAAAGTCAGATCTTAAAATTTTACTAGTGTTCTTTCATCACAGTAATCAAATACAAGTACAGTCTTCCCGGATGTTCAGAAGGAGTTTTGGCTGTTCAGAGTTGAGAATCTTTGAAAATCTGAACTTGAGTTATGCAGTGAGAAGGAGCATACAAAATTCTTTTTTTCAACTATTTTATATTCAAAGCATTGTTATAATGATTTGCTAATTGATCTTGGTCTGTAATCATTTTTAGACAGATAGCAAGAAGAGGAGATGATTTAGAAGTACATTTTGGATGTCTCTCAACAACAGATAGTAACCAATGCTTTTGTCTTTCTGATTCAGTGAAATAAAGGTGCAAACTCCTTGACAGTGTGCAAAGAGTTTCTGCTTCATCAGAAGATAAAATGTATTGCATAACCTTTCAAAATATCCAATTTAGGTAACACAGTGCCCAAATTTTAAATGGCATCCTAGGTAGAAGTATTTTCTGTATTAAACAGCTCCTTTGATAATTCAAATAATGCCCTTCTCTTAAAAGTAATAGTTGAAAAGGGTGAGGGTTTCATAGGTTAAACGGGATAGAAACGTGCAGATTTGAGGACCAGCTCAGGAGCACTGAACAAAGTAGGCAGGATTGAACATCCTGGCAATAGCAGAGCCATGTCTGAGTACAGGGAAGAAAATACTTGGGTGGGAGGCAGAGAGAGAATTCTAGGGAGGAATGAGAGAAAGCAGCTGAGGGTCCAGGAAGCCAGAGATTTGGTGGGAGCTGAATTGATACAGTTCCAGGTGGCTGAGTCAGGGTTGGTAACGAGGGTCAGTAGGTTTCAGAGCGAGTGGGTGGAAGGGGACTAAGGAAGGGGTCAGGATGGAGTCCGGGCAGTGGGGCTCTGGGAGGCCGTACAGAGATGGATGAGGTTTCCATGTGAAAGCTGACAGAAGAAGGATGGGAGTGGACAGCCTACCCACGTACCCATTCCTCTCCCAGGATCCACAGGCTCCTGCTCTGTGCAGTCCCCTCCTGCTGCTTCTGAATAACTTCAATATTGTCACTTCATTTTATCATTAAGCAGGTACAACAACACACAGTCTTGTTTACTGTGCAGCAGATGAAGAGCTGTCACATTTATTTCATTACTTTAAAGCTTGGAAAACAGCACACAGCAACACCCTACATCATCCTGCAACGATTACTTGGTCAAGGGGTGGAGAACAAAGAGGGCTTTAAGATCATCTTCCCACTGTGCTGTATGTGATGGTTTTGCTGTGTGATGGTAGGGCATTTCAGAGGTTTGTCCAACTCTCTGCCAGAAACTTTCTGAAGGTGCCTAGTCCCTTTTGAATTCTCTGGCAGAATGTGCCTCAGTATGTCAGTACTATGATTTCTTTAATCTGTGCAAATAAGGTATCAAACGTAAAAAATTCCTGCTGTATATTGAATGCATATATTCATTGTGAAAAGCTGATCTCCTGCTGTGATTTGTAACGTCACATTACAGAGTTGACTCTTAGTGATGAGCCCAAATCTTCCAATGTGCAAGTACAAAAGATGCAAAGATTCTGCTTCCTGCTAAATACAAGTATTAGCAATATTTTTTTTCAAATACAAAGGTACCAACTTCTACTAATGGTTTGCCTGTTGAGTACAGACACTTCTGTACAGTGATGGGACAGTTGGAAATGAGCTTAAGAGGCAGAAAGCCCAACTTCATAAATACTTCTATATCATGTAATATCTATTGGGAAGATCTTCAGTTCTATACTATACAAGGCTCATGGTGGTTTACATCTTTGCAGAATGCTTTTCTCTCTCTTTTTTTAAGCTTTTAGTGACATCTGTCAGGATACCCAGGTGATGGTAACAGCCTGCAGAGATCTGCAGAGTAAACTCCAAAATTTAAATGGTTTGCTGATGCACTATTTGGATGAGAAGTTACAGTACCTCTGTTTGAATGTGTTCACCATGTTAGCACAAAGACCTGCACCAGGTAAAGCTCAACGTCTCGTACCTGCAGTCTCTATGGATCCATGCACACTGCAGCCTTGGCCCAACAGTGCCCGAGGTTAGAGAAGGGGAGACAGTGCCCCTGCTCACGCTACAGCTCAGCAGCTCTCCATGGAGGTTGCAGGAGCTTAATCTCTCTTTTCAGCAGGATCTCTAACCACTAGGCTATGATAGACATTGCAAATACTGTCCTTACTGGCTATGTTTCTGAGTCACACTAAATGGCAGGCTGAGTGTGCTCGCCAAATCAAGCAAGTGGCAGCAGTGCAGGAATACCTAGCCTCCAGGTGCCAACCCTCCACAGCTGGTGGGAAGGTGTCTCAGCAAAAAGGAAGACCAGTGAGGCGTGTGTGATGGCACAGCTTTAGGCACTTGGAGACAATATTGCCTTAAAAATCTGCTGGGTGTGAAGTGGGATTTTTTTTCAAGACTGTCCTAAATGTAGGCACCTAAATGCCACATAAATGGAAATGTAAACACTTCAGTACCTTCTAGGTTACAGATGTATTTACTCAAGTGTACCTGTACATGTTGCAAATGAATCTGAATCCCAGCTGGTCAGGCTGAAATGCCACACCGAAGTGTGTAAACTGAATGACTTGCAAACACAGATTAAGCAGGATCATGCCTTCTCACTTGTGAGCATCACCTGGTTCAGCATCTGCTTTATATTCTCTCACTCTGAGCTGAAGCAAACCACTGGCTCCTGCATGTTACTGCATCCATTCATGTACAGGAGCTATTAAAACACCCTGGAGCAGAATTTTGCCGCACTGGGACCAGTGGATGTAAAATGGGGACTGTCCTATGTGACGTGCCTCCCAGCTCCGTCTGGCTGGAGAACAGCTTGTGCTACCTCTGTGCCTCTTTGCACATTCAGGCAGCCTCAGGGAGGCTGAAAGACACCCTTAACTTCACATTTCTGCACTGAGAGCATTATTCTGTGGCTCAAAGAGGTAAAGCAGACTTTCAGTTCTTTTTTAAAAGATGCTATGTATGCTTCAGTGCCTTATGTATAAAAGCAAATGCGATGAATTCAGTGATGGCAGCAATACAAACTTCGTAACTTTAATCTACTAGGACAGATCATTCAGTGGTGAAGATGATGTAAAAGAGGTTACTTTCTGTTCTAAAATTGTCTTTTTGGTTCTCTCTCCTCTCCTTAATTTCCTAGCATATTAGCTAGAGCGCTAGAGAATGTTGTTTGGTAGAGGAGGAAAATTTATTTTCTATTTGGTTAGATATAATAAATTGTTCTAAAAGTGTCTGAGAGTCTCCTTGGGGAGCTACTAATCAATCAAGTGGAAACCTACTTTCCAGATCTTTCCTCTAGCCAAGATCTCAACTTTCTTCTTTCCAGCCTCCCTTCTTTCCGAGTCGACTGCTCCTTTTTGGGAACCCTGGTCCAGGACCCCAAGCACCACACAGTCTATGCGCAAAAGCACATTGTGTGATCAGCCTCCTAACTGGTGACCTCTTTATTACTGGAGGATTCAGGATGTGCTGCTTTAGTTCATCATCATTTAGTTTTATTACAGTTTACCCGTCTGTATCAGTTGCAGTAGCAGGTTTCTGCTTGAAAGTTCCAAAGTTTTGATTTCAAATACTGTTCCTCCATACCAGTTACTTGCAACCTGTTAATGTTCGCAATTTAAGTTCTTTCTTTCACCTACAATGGCTGGAAAGGATATTATGGTGGAAATTGTCCTCCACAAACTCTCTTTTCTTTTCCTGTGTGAAGGAACTCCAGATTCAGAGGAGACTAATTTCTCCATGTCTCATTCTGTGTTCGAGTCAGTGGCTTTCACGTCATATGAAAATAGCCCTTTGGCTCTGTGGATTCTTCCTAGTCGGCAAGCAGTGATAATCTCAGGCCAGACTGGAACTGGGCTTCTACCTTACCTGCAACTGAGCTGTGACTGAAGTGAGGATGGACCATTCAAGGTGCATCAGAGTGGTATATTGACTTCAGTTTTGTCCAGTACTGGAACCAGACTGTCTCCCTTTGAGAATCTCTCCTTTGAGAAAAGAGATGCACACTTTCCTAAGTCCTTGGAGGTCTCATCAGTTGCTTGTGTCAGGTTAAGAAGTTCCTGCTACTCTCAGCTATTCAGTTAAGTCTCTGACTCTGTTGGAGGTGGTGGGATCTGCACCAGTCTTAGCTGCCAGCACTTTGGACTGACATCGTATCTGTTGAGGCCCTGAACAGTGGAAACCGCCTTTTTGCCTTCTCTACAGGATGAGCAGTATACAATGACCAGTCCGCATCTTCATGAGTTAGAAAAACCATACAGAAGAAGATAATACAGGAAAGAAGAATGAAACAAAAGAAAAAGTGAATAGCTACACAAAGACTTACAGTTCATGGTCTTAGCATCATGTGCAAGGCTGGGTCTTCATCGACTAGCTACACCTGTATATCTCCTTCCTCCAGCATGGACAGATTTGGAGGCAGCTCATTCCCAGGCTCACGTTGGCAGCATTTTTCAGTCCAGTTCTCCTCTCCCAGGGGCTCAGAAGGTCTGGTCCTGGTGTAAATAATGTGCTTTGAAAGTTTAGCCTGGATGTGGTTCCCACCTGTTCAAAGGCACAGTCTGGACCAAAAGTCTGTGATAAAATTACTTGGCTGGTATTCCCATCCCATTGCTTCCATTTGTTTTGGATTTTCCAAAATGGAGAGCTAAAAAGAAGCTGGAAATGCTTTTCTACCCATGGCTTTTGTGCTGTGTAGCCCATGCTGTGCAGTTAATTTGCTCCTCACTGGTAAATCTCTGAATTTGATTAGAAGGAAGGATGAGGTGTCCAGTCTGACTAACCTACGCTTAAAAAGTTAAAGAAAAAAAACAACAGCCAACCTTTCTAGGGTTACCGAGCAGTAATTTGATAGCTTTCTGGCGTCATTTCGGTCTCAGTTGCTTCCTTCCATTTCCATCTCTTAGCAAATATTTCATACAGCAGCAGAAGATACCTAGAAGGTGGGTTATAAAAAGTGTCTTAGTATTCGGCCTCTGGTTGGAACCAGACCTGGTTAATAATTATAGAATCAATCAAGTCCATTGGGTGGCCTATGCAAGATAGTCGGGCTCCCACAGCATGTACGAAAAAGTGGAGGAAAAGCACTGAAAGGTGTCTTAAATGTCTCTTGTCAAACTTTTAATAAGCCCTAATGTGGGAAAAGTGTTAGATTTAATTTCTTCCACAGTTAAGAAAGTTTATGTCGTATTGACCGGTCTGGTATTGAAGGTATTTGAAAATGAGCCAGTAGCTTTCCTGGAGCGGGGAGGGTGGTTGCTGAGGTCTGCAGGAAGGTCTTGCACTGAAATCCCAGAAGGAAGGAACTGTCACACCTGGTAAAATGTGTGCATGGTTTGTCTAACCCTTTCAAGTATTGCAGCTCAAAATGAAGACATTTCCTTTTCTGCAGCTGTTCCTTGTTAAGTTGTGCTGAAAAAACTGGTGTCTGAGGCACGATGTCTTATACTCCATCCTGGTTTTCCGTTGTCATTGACTATTATAGATCCTGAGAGAACGATAGTATCTTATATTTAATGGAGACAGTAAATAGTCAAACTTCTGGGGAAACCTCTTCTTCAAGTCTAAAGTTTTTTGCTTTTATATCTGATGAAGCAAAGTGTTTGTTCTTGGAAGTCTCGTTGCCATAGAGGAAAATAGAAGATATTACCACCTGCTACAAATAGTGCTGTCCTTGTAGCCTTGATGGACAGTGATTCCTCCGCAATTTTGACTAACTTTAGATATTACTGAAGATTATGTAAATATCCAGCTTGGTCCTGGTAATCTGAGGATGTCAAACAGTGTTTGAAAAATCAGTTCCTGTGGTCAGTTTTTGATGTGCTGCTTCTCTGTTTCATCTAATGCCTCCTTATTTCTTGTGTCACATGGCAAAGAGAACACAAACTCCAGTCTGGTTTATTTGTGAGCTTACGTGCTTTTAAGGTAAATAGTTCCAAACTTTTCAGTTACACTTTACGGGGGTGGGGTGGTAGGGTGTGTGTGTGTGTTGTGTTTATGACCCTTACAGTTCTTGTGCAAAAGCTCTGCTCTACTACAGTTCTGCTTTACTAGTTTATGTAAGGTATCTTGTAACCACTGTAGGTCTGATTCAGAACTGAATTATGGCACTTTTACACCATCTTAATTCATTGTTGCAATAAGAGCACAGGTAGGAATCATTATTTCATAAAAAAGCAGCAGGAAAAAAAAGCAAAATTAAAAAAAAGCAGAACTGGGGAGTGTAGTTCAGATTAAGAGTTGGACTCACTAATGCAACTCAAAGAGACATCTGACAGAGAATCATCTTTTTCTTCCATGTATTTTGATTCTTATGGAAAAGTTTTGAGACTAGCTATCTTGCCCTATGTAGATCTGGGAAAACACTGAAGTTATTTTTTAAATTACACATCCAAGGAGTGGCAGGCTTGATAAAAGAAAATGACTCAAGTTTTACTTAACATTCTCATACATCATTAACCGCTTGAGTCAGCGCCGTGCAGATAACATGGCATTAAAGAATCTTCTTCAGCCAGTGTTCTTTCCTTGCCTGGAGGATTATAGCTACTTTCATATGCAGGGTTTACTAGGGGAAAAAAAAGTGTTAGGCTGAGGAAGCAAATCAAATGCTGTTAAGTAACAGAGTGTGCTGTCTTACGGGAGCCCCAGTCCTGCATTTGTGGGTGTGTGAGTGGCAGTAACGGCAGGAGCCATATGTGTGTGGCAGGAGTGAAGGAGTGGGGGCTTCATGCAAAGGCCAACTGTTGTTTTGTCTTCCTGCAATTAAAATGTGGAAGCCTGTTTATTTCAGTGTTAGAACCAGGAGGTAACTACAACAAAATAACTGCAGCATCCTGCACTAGTAGGAGTAAGTGAGTAGTTTTGTAACTGAGTGGGTTTGTCATTTTTATATCCTTCTTAGGACAAATCTGATTCTAAAGCTGATGATGTATATAATGAAAGTGGGCTTGTCATACATCGACAGGTTTTTTGAGGTGCAGCTGACAGCCAAGATCTGATGAGTCTAGCAGTTCACCAAGACTGATTCTCCCCCTTCCCATCCTAAAAAATAGTAACTCAGACTCCAAACAAGAAATTGACATGTGTGGATTCAAGTAAAAATATTTCACTCAGGCACATATAAAGTAATTGGTATTTATCCAATCGATTCCCAAATTGTTAGGAAATTATATCGGTGATATTTTATTACCCCTAGCTCTTTTCCTCCCCCACAAAATATGTAAGTTAAAGGCAAGGCTGCTAGGTGCAGTTTAAGAGAAGTATCGTTACATTTTCTGTAGAAAACCCACATCCGTATTAAAACTCTGCAACTTGTGCCACACAATTCTGACATCACATTTAGTATTGTGTTCATAAGATTTTTAGTGGCCAGCTCACCCAGCTACATTAAATCTGCCTTTGAAGATGCAGAGCCAATTTTGATAAACACAACAAAAATAAGATCAGCTTCTGTCTATGCATTCTGTATTGTTAATATAGCTATTTGCAGCCAGAGCTGTACATCTCATCTGAAAATCAGCTCTTCTCTACTGGCTCTGGCTGAGATGGAGTTAATTTTCTTCATAGCAGCACATATGGTCCTGTGTTTTAGGTTTGTGACCTGAACACTGCTGATATCACACTAATGTTTTGGGTTTTGCTGAAGAGTATTTGCACAGCATCAAGGCCGCCTCTGCTCCTCACTCTGACCCCCCCCACTGAGTAGACTGGGGATGTGCAGGAGGTTGGGAGGGGACTCAACCAGGCAGATAACCTGCACTAACCAACGAGATATTCCATGCTGTATAATGTCATGCTCAGCAATAAAACAGAGGAGTGAGATGAGGTATGCGAGTCATATTTTGTTCAGGGAGTGGCTGGACATCACTCTACACAAGGGAGGTGGTCAGTGATTGCCTCTGCATCACTTGTTTTGCTTTTTATTCCTTCCATCCCTCCATCCTTTGCTTATTGAACTATTTTTATCTTGACCCATGAGTTTTCACACTGTTACTCTTCCTTTTCTCTTTCCCCATCCCACTGGGGGACAGTTTTCTTTCTGTTTCTGGATGATTGTGTGACCTGTTTAGTGTAAAACCATCTCAGTGCTTCATCCACTTCAACGTAAGGCCACCAAAAGCAGCACCATGCTCATGGGCCATGTTATTTCACTGCACTGGCCAGCATAACCCTTGACTGTTGATGCTTTTAAATACAAGGGAGGAATTACCCTAGCAGAGGAAAAGATGAAGTTCTGGCTTGCAAAACTGAGTAGAATGAAAGCAATAGTAGTGGCAGGCAATTACAGTATACCTTTGCTGACAGACAGAGTCTGTTATAAATCAAAGAAGAAAGCTGCAAGAAAATCCATTAGGGCTGGATTGAAGCTGCATTTGCAGCTGGGTAGGATGGTCCCAAGCCCAGGGAGCTCTGTGGTATCAGTGGGGCTTGCAGGATCCCCCACCCCAACCCCCAGGCCCCAGCAGCTGGGGAGGGGGTTGGGGCAGGGCACAGGGTCTCTCACCATGAGCTTTTGGGACTTGTTGCCTGTGGGTTCTTTGTGGGCAAAAATGGCCCCCATCACTTTCCAGCTTATACCAGTGTATCTGATGTTAGCCCAGTGGCCTGCCAGACCTGGAAACATGCCTTAAACAGAGAAGAAAAATTGGGAAGGGGAAAAGCTGATGGCTGCCTGGTGCCTTCTGTAGGTGGAAACAGCAAGGTGAAGGTAGACTTGATTTGAAGAATTTGCTGTTTGTACGGATGATCTGATGAAATTCAATTTTTTTAATATGCCCTGAATTTATGGGTGATTATTATGTCTTTAATGATGCAGGCATTTGTCTTAGTATTACCTTCAATCAGGAGCTGAGAGATGCTTAAGCCAGTGGAATTATCATTACTGTTATAAAAAGAAATCTTTTCTCTTTTTCTTCCAGCAACTTGACTCACCGCTTTATTAAGCTACATTTGTTCTTATTTAGAAGATATTTTTCAGATACCCATTTCCAATCCAAGCCAAAAATTCTTTTCACAATTTTCTTTCCAATTCAGCTAAAAATAACACAAGCTGTCAAAAGCAGACAATTTTCCAGTTAAGGTTTGTCTTTCTGTTTTTACTAATCCCCTGATGATAAATACACTTGTTCCCCTGCCTGTTGGTCACTGTAGCCATCACTGTGGGTGAGTTTACAGAGCGCTGGAGGAGGTAAAGCACACGTGTTGTAGTGTAGTACCAGGGGCAGAGGTGACCTGATGTGAGCAGGGTTGCACTTCACAGTGAAGTGCAAACAAGGAGCGAACTACACACACCTTATGTATATCTGGGAAATCCCACCCCAGTTCTCAATAAACCACTGAGAAGCAGCAGCCAGGATAAAAAAACTTATCCATTTTTCATTCATGTAAACTTTTTCAGGATTCTACAGGAAAAAAATGAAAAAAAAAAGGTCATGTTCTATGGCAGGAACTTCTAAAAAACAGAAGGGATCACAGGATGTTGCCCTAAAGTTGAGGTTTGTGAACACCTCCCAGTGTTGGTCATTGTACTTGAACACCATCACACTGACCTTGGTCCTGTGGCTGCCCGCATGGCTGCTCTTTGGGACAGCAAAGGACGGTCTGTGGCTTAGGGGATCAGTATGATTCTTCTTCCCTAATGTATCTTCAGTATAAATTACTGACATACCCATAGACTTTGAGGGCTGGCGAAGCAGTGTTGGAGAAGGAGGGGGGAGTGGGAGAGGAGTGGCGTGTGGCCCCCAGCCGAAGGACTCACTGTTGGATTGGCATGGAGCAGGGGCTTGCTTGCAGCCAAGGAATAATGTGGAGGAAGAAAGGGGGATATCTGGACAGGATGTTTACACACTGGAGGTAAGAAACTAAGAAAGAAATGAATCAAGTAAGTAATCAAAAATCAGTAGTATTTTTCTTTGAAGAGAATAGATGTAAACTGTGCAAAAAAAAAGGAAGTATCTTAACAGTTATCACAGCTATGTGAGAAATGGAGGTGGCGTAGAAAGCTACGAAGACTAGTGATGAAATTTGGTTTCTTATTTCCCCCTTCCTGGCTCTCCCTGGGCTGGAAGGTGATTTCTCTGTCTCATGATTGTCAGGTTTGAGTTGTGATCTGAACTGCAGAGCTGGCACTACAACAATTCCTGGTTAGGACTATAGAGATGGACAATTTTTCCTTTGATTTGAGGAGGTAAAGGTCACAAAAACACTTGTGGCATGTCCCCAGAAGCCTAAGCAATGTTGTAGAAAGGCTTAGCTGCTTTCTCTAAATTTGTTCTGGGAAGCTGGAGTTTGAATATCCCATCCCAGGTAAAAATAAAGCAATACGTCCAATCTGTCGCTTGCTGTGCTTTAGCCACCAGGGTACTGTATTTCAGGTGAGAAAGAGAAAGGAACAAGCTCAGAGGAGCTCTTTGAAACCTTCCCAGCCTCTCTCGACCCCAAGGGCTGAAAGCTCATCCACCCATCTTACAGCCCTGAGTTGATGCCCAAGCTGCACTCCAAGACAGCTCTAGCCAGCTCTCTCTAGTGTGCTGGGGGCCCTTTGGGTAGCCCTTTTGAAGAGTCCTTGCACAGTAAGGAAGTGGTACACCGGCCTGTGCCTTTGTACTTCAGCCTGGAGGCCAGGCTGTGTCCCCTCAACTGTGGGCACTGAAGTCCTTCAGTGGCCTCAGACCACAGCAGCTCAGGTGTGACTCTCCTCTCTGGGTGCTCACTTCTGGCTAGCCTGAATATTTTATACTCAGGTGCTGGCCATTAGGACAACCTTTATATGATGCAAATTTTTTGAGCTGTGTTTGCAATTTGTGATCCTCAGAATGAGGCAAACCATGGCTGAGAGGTGTGGGATATTCTGCTGAGGTGCAGCCCTGTATTGCTTGGAAAAGGTACAGGGGAGGAAAGGAGCCTCCTACCTTTATGCTTCTGGGTGCCCTTGGTCAAATCTCCCACGTTCTCTTGAAGGCCAGGACAGGCACTTGCTGGTGTCCCTTCAGTGCAGACTGTTCTACCAAGGCTGGGAAAAACATAGGTCCATGAATTACCTTATACCAGGCAAGTAGCTGGAAAAATGTACCCCACATACTCCAGGAGGTTAATATCATTCCTTTCTCTGCCCTGTTTTGCAAAATATTGCTTGGCTGTGTACAACTACATGAATTCCCACCTGAGGGCTGTGGTAGAAGCTAAAAGGAGAGCTCACTAGATCCTTGTTTGTGCATATTTTGCTGGTCTTCCCTACATCACAGAGGTTTGATGGTATTTGGGAAAAAATACACTTGCGTATCTAGTTGTCATCAGGCCATTCATTCATTTGCTCTGGAGCTGTTCTCATGCATGCAAAACTTTCATTAACTTTAATGAAACTTCAAATTCTTTGGCCTTGGCCTCAGTCATGGCTATGGATGCAACAGGAAGGGAAGTCCCTCAGCCTGATGTTGTTAGCCTGGACAGCTGTCCTTAACATGCAGCGAACCTGTTGAAATAAAATAAAATAAAATAAAAATATGCTAATTCATTTGAAATAAAATAAAAATATGCTAATTCAAAATGTCCACCTCATCAGCATGGAGCATAAACTACTGCAACAGCAGTGCATTGCTAATGGCCTTTGGGGAAGAAATTGGTTTTTTGAAGCTACTCACTTTAACAGACATAATGGTTCTTTGAAAGCTGCTGACTTATTTGAAACATTATTAACGGTCCCAGCAGAAGACAGATTAGTAAGCGAAGATGAAAATGCCCAGAGAGCAAGTAAACTACTTATTATGTAATTATAGTTGCAGCTTTTTACCTGCATTCTGTTAGCTTCTTTTAAGATATTACACTTAACTCCCTAAATTCTCTGACATCTTATTCTTTTGGGCTTCTTGTGGGACAGAAACTGTGCAGTTGCTGTATGCAGCTAAGCTGAACACTGCTGCATTGCATTTCCGTTCCAAAGCTGCAGCTGCTTCTCCCAAGTGTGGTGGCTTTTCTGGCTGCACCCCAGTAGTAATGCAATGCCCCTCAAGAGTGCAAACTGGCCGACTTTTCTAGAAAACCTGATTTTTCTTTACCAAGGTCTTGAAGTCAAACTGGCAAATGTTCTGAGCAGTGTGATAAGCCCATGTCATGGCTGTCAGAAATATATGAATGTAGTGATTTGATTAAGGGCTTAAGCATATACTGAATCTTACAAGCTGTAGAAAACTTCACTGTCACAAGACAGCATCTTTAGCTGGTGATGGGTTACTTAGAGATTCACTTCTTCTGGTCACCTTCTTCAGGGGTTTAACTGGTTACTCTACGTTGCTCTTGGCAAGATGGGTGCCTGTCTGAGAGATGAATCATCTCCTTTTGCTTTCAGCAGGCTTTTGGTTTATGCCCCATTGGAGATTCTTTGGAGAATGGCAACAGCTTTACTCCTAAGGAGCAGCCTGAATTGTGCACTTGTGAAATCCCCAGGGAACTTCTTTAATAACATTGTAGTTGCTTTAGTGTTTTTGTTTCCACATACAGGTCCTCTAAGAGTATTCCAGATTCCTTCCGGGGCTCTACACCCTTTTTAGAATTATATCCACCCCTCTTTTATTCCAGTTAAGAAAAAAATGCTCATCAGGCTTTTTAGATTCATGTCAGAATGATTCCTTTCCTTTTGTTCTGTGAAGGCAGTTGCCTTGTCAGTATTCTCTGTTTTGCTCTCCGTTGCATATCTCACTGGCTTGACCTGTGCTTTGCAGCTCCTGAGCTAAGCAGACCTGCAGTTCAGAGTCTGGTGAAGAGCTCTTTCCACTCATGCTTGTCAAATTTGAAGTCATTTTTGGAGTGCTGAACTTGGGAACTTTGGCATTTTCTTTCTCTCTTCATTTTTTGCTAGTTGAAAATGAGTCATCTCCTGCTATTTGACTATCGCAAAGAATTAAGGCAGCCGGTTTCTTTTAGGGAGCTCGAGTGCAGCATGAAAAACATGGTGAACTGAAGCGTGGCTCTCCTCAGCCTAAAAGTGCAGCACTGTGCTTGGAGAAATGGCTTTGCCCTGTCAGTGGTCACTGGGTCATTGGCTGTTATTTTGGAAGGTACATGGAAGTGTCTAAGAAAGGCAATTTTACTGTCAGTGGGCTTTGTCTCATACAGGAATCTCTAGTCAGGGGAAACTTTTTAGGGGCCAGCAAATAGGAAAATATTGACAAGTATGAACCCGGAAATTTTTTTTCTGTTTTCCTACTCCATATTTGAAAAAACCCAACCATAACCAGAAAGTTGTGTGTGACTGAGATAGTGATGCTACACACAAGGATTATCTCCAGAAAGTAGGGACCTATTACCGAGATGCGTGAACTTCTCACATTGCTCTGCAGTAAGAAGCAACAGAGAAATGAGAAAACACTCATCAGGGACAGTCTTTGGCTTGTCCCAACCCCACAACTCTGCCTGGGAAGTTTTTGGGAGGCTGCCAGTTGGCATGGGCCAAAACTGAGCCAGGGACCTCTGTAGTGATTTGATGTTGTAGACCACAGTGAGGTTAGAGTGCCCACGTGTGTTCCCCTTGATTTACAGGCTTAGCCTTAACCATCAGAGATCATAAGGAATATTACTATTTTCAGACCACCTGGTCTCACCAAGACAGGTGCCATTCCTGTGTGCACCTCTGTTGCCACCTCTAGCCCCCCAACCCATGTGGGATTTGCAGGGGGAACATCTCTGAAAGTGGTACATAACTGTTTGCCCCGGGATATGCGCATGGGGGCTGTGCAGCTGGGAGGCTTCCCCACCACCGACCAGGAGCACCAACAGTAGCAGAGGGAGCAGCCCTGGTTGCTACCTGGGTCCCACCAGCATCTATGCTGTGAAACCATATGGAGAAGTGTAGAGGAATTGCAGTGGAATGAAGGCAGGTTAATTAACATTGATCATATACAGCTGTGGGCTGGCTTCAGGGGCGGTGGGTTGGCTGATGTGGATAAAGTGCAGCTGTGGCTGGTTCCTGCTAAGTAGTTAAATGGCTCTAAGGGGGATGGAAGAGGGGCAGCCAATGAAGAGAGATCTGGAAGAAGCAGAGTGAGTGGAGTGAGTGGAGTGAGTGGAGTGAGTGGAGTGAGTGGAGTGAGTGGAGTGAGTGGAGTGAGTGAGTGGAGTGAGTGGAGTGAGTGGAGTGAGTGGAGTGAGTGGAGTGAGTGGAGTGAGTGGAGTGAGTGGAGTGAGTGGAGTGAGTGGAGTGAGTGGAGTGAGTGGAGTGAGTGGAGTGAGTGAGTGCGTGCGTGCGTGCACTGGATGTAGGAGAGACAAGGAAAAGGATGCAGCAGAGGCAAGAAGCAGGGTGGACTGGCCTGAAGAGGGCGGAGGAAACAGCAGGAACAGTAGATGAGCTGTTGAAACCTTGTGGGGGACTGGTGGCTGTGCTGTGGCAAGGCATGGGAACTACTTATTGAAGTTAACCTGGAATGCGATGGTGAAAAGCTTGTTGCAGCCAGCTAGTTTATTTGTGCTGTGAAAGAGGAGCAGCTGGTTTGCTGTGATGTATGGATGTATGGCAGGAGGTTTCCACTAGAGACTAGGCAGCTGGTATGAACATTACCTATTAGAATTTCAATTGAAACACAACTTCTGGCTCCACAGTGAGTGTGCAAATCAGAGTTATACAGGACTTGTGTGCAGAGCTTTGAATGTCAGGATTTGGGTGAGAGCCTAGTAAATACTGACTTCTTTAAGAACAAACTTTGTGTCTAAAACTTTTACCAACAAGAGGGACAAGGTGATGGTGTCCTCTATAGCTTCAATATAACCTGCTGCTCTGCTTGAGTGAAAAGAGATAAATGTCTCCCTTGCTGTATATCTCCTTTGCTGGTACAACAGACATATCCTCTCTGGAGTGATCTGAAAGGTAGTTTGCAATAGCACAATGAATTTTGCTTTGGCTTACTATTTTAATGGTGGTCTTGAGCCAAACTGCAGCATTTACCATCTTTTACACAGTTTTTGTTTTGAAGCACGTGGGGGAAAGTACTAACATTAAATTTAATCCTAAAGGACAGGAGTGATTACAGAAATTACCTGTACCGCATTATGTAGCAATAGGGTGTGCTTTGGGAGTTGAGTTCAAGCCTTTGTAGGTAAGAAACTGTGGAACTTACTGCGCATTGATTACATGCTATAAAATGCCTTACAAACTGATAGGAAAACAGCTGTAATATTACAATTAAATCAGTTCCAGATACCTGGCTGTTATATCTGAAGTATCTTGGAAATGGAGGGATATCAGTTTATTACAGGTAGTTCAGAGCCCGTGTGTACATTAATCCAATTCATACCTGATATTTTTTTTTAAGGCTGTAGCTCTGAAATACTTGAATCTTGGCTTTCCAGAGACATGGCACCAGTGCTCAGGACCAGGGTCCCAGAATTTGGTGTGATGCTGTGTGGATGTAAATAGGGGTCAGAACTTGTGCTGATTTACTCCCAGGAATACCAGAGAAACAGTTTCTGCCACTCCTGTCCTTCCAGGTAAACTATTTTTAGAAATGGTTCACCCAGTCCTCTGCAGCTGGAGCCCAAGACACAATCAATGGCTGAAAGCACTTGCAAGAAAGTTTTCCAATGACTAAATTAAACTTCTGCAACAATATGCTAGCTTTTGTTGTGGTCTTATAATCTTAAAATAGATTAAAGATATTTGATTTTTTTGGACTTTGAAGAGATAATTAGAAAAAACTTACAAGTCACTTTCTGTGGAGATGGAAGAGGGAAGGAAACGGGATGGAGCAAACACAGGTTTATAGGGCCTGATCCCACAAATTTCAAGTCTTACTTAGACAAGCCCACGTATTCTAACCCACTACACTCAAATATTTTATTTATTTTATTCTTACTTACTCATTAGTGCTCACTGAAAATCACAGTGATGGTAGAAAATTGATTTTGCTGGCTGTGAAAACAATACTAATCATTCCATTGCCAAATTGTTTTAAAAGCACATTTAGATAAATGTCATAGGGGTGGTTTTTTTATTTCTAAAAAGCACAAAACCTGTGCACTGAATAGTCTGATCATCTGTGCTTGTAATGGCAGTAATTACCATTACACTTTAGTGTCTGCCATTGACAGAATCAACAGGGATTGATTAAGAGTAAGAATCAACAGAAAGATCTAGGAAGGAAAAAAAATCATTCTATGTAAATTCCATACTTAGAAGAAAACAGTACATGGAAACAATTTATATTTATACCATATTTTCTGACCTGAAGATTTTGCAAACATTGTACAAATTAAGTTGTGATTTTCAAAACATAAGACATGCTATTTGTATATTACCATCAGAAGAAACCATGTATGTAGATCGATTACATGCTATGAATAGTAGTAATAACATTTACACAGCATTTCTAGTCAGCCATGAAACAAGTACTAATTAAATTGCAAAGGGGAAAAATGGAGTAAAGGTTGTTTGCTTCATCATAGCCTTTTGCACTGTTAGCTGTGCTTGAAAAGAAAACTTGGGTCAGGCTGCCCCTAGAGCAGCATTAGGCAACGCACTGAAGTTACAGTATCTTGATTTTGTGTGTATGTAATATAAAATAATACAGAAATATTTATGAAAAGTGCTTCTGATAAGCTGTACTGTTGACAGTTTGTGACAGCTAAAATCTTTTGCTGTGGTCTGTGCAGCTCTTGTGCCTCCACCTCCATCCTCTACTGGCACCTGCCTGGGGGCTGCATGGCACTGCCTGGGGGCAGCTGGGGGGCTGCTGGGGTGTGGGAGGACAGACTGGAGCTCCATGTCTCCTCTCCCAGCTCATCTCCTCATTACTGGGCTGGAGCTGCCAGGTCATGGGTAAAGCTCCCACTTGGATGGTACAGGAGCTCCTACAGCGTCTGTTCAAGCCTAGGGATGGCTGTAGCTCATGTGGGGTCGGGATCGAGCGAGGAATTATCGGCTGATCTGTGTAGGTTTGGTCTTTTGACACCAATATGCATTTGGACACAAATCCCTGAAAAGGGGCTGTACCTCTTCCATTGTATGGTTGCCTACACCTACATGGAGTATCCCATTGTGAGGCAGTTTTAGAAGGAAAAAAAGGCTCGCTTTTGCCTAGTGGGGCTCACCTTCCCAGCTGTCCTATAGGGAAGGGAGGGAAGGACTCCCCAGGATGTCACCTGGGTAGCAGGCAGGCAGCCCCAGGAGTAAGGGCAGCCATTGTGGATGTCTCTCAGTGCCTTGGCAAGCATGTAAGTCTTTTTCCTCCTACAAGCACACTCTATCATCAGGAGCATTTCAATTTTTCACATCTCATCTTAGCATAAAATTTACATTTCTTCTTAGGAGTGTACAAGAGAAGGATTTTATCACCATTATAATGACATAAACCCAGGGCCAATGTATGCAAACTTACACAGGCACTATAGCAGAGTATCACCAGAATTTAGAGGATTATTTTTGCTTTAGAAAAATACTGTCTTTTCAGCTCGTTGATCTAAAATTTAATTACGTGGAAACAAAGCCCTGCATCCAGCCCTGGTTACAGCTGGGGCAACACTTTTGATGGGAAGCAATGTAACATTATCACTCACTTATCACCATGGTATCCAGGTATTACTGCTGCTCTGCTCTCAGAGGAGGACAAGCAGATGGGGGCCCTGAGTTTTCCAAAACTCCTTGCAGGCATGTTTCATCATTTCCTATCGCAGCAGCTCTCGTACAGGCCAACTCCACCACTGGTTGTGTGGTGTTACCCAGTGCCACAGTGACGCCTGAGATGCTGAGTGAGGTCATGGGCCATAGCTCACCCCCGATATAGACATTATAACTATTACTAAGTTGATGCAAGCATGCTGTTGAAAGGTGATCTTTAAAACATACCTTACAGGGTGTCTCTCTTCCAAAAGATAGCTATTTAAGGTAAAGCACTAGGTAACTACTGGAAGTAGATTCTCTGCTATTCAAAGTTGATTACCTCTGCTAATGAAAGGACTAATATTCTGCAGCTGTGTGGCACATTTATCGTGGAGCAGATATTGGGATTTGGAATATATATTGAAGAGACTCCATTATCTGTTATTTTCTGCATGTTAGTTGCTTGAGTGTATATTATTGTGACTCATTTGGGAAGATTAAATTTGTGCCTACCAAGTTCCTAGTGCACAGCAAGGTACTTTGAAAGTTCTTGATGGCTGATGGTAGAGTTTGCTCCTTCATTTAACCACACTGCCTTAATGAGAAGCGCATTACAGCACCCACTGGTCCTGTCCAGTGGACTGGACTCTCCCACTCCAGAATATCAACACAAATTGCTGCTGGCACTAAAGCTGCACCAAGAGAATAAAATTATTCAGCAGCAATTTTTTATATTTTTTTTTTTGCCACATGGCTTTAAAACACAGTGTAGTTGAGTATTGTGTCATTTCTGTGTTGTAAGGTTCAGCTGTAATTACTAGAGACTTTCCAGATCAATACGTTGAGCATTTTAAAATTTAGATGCTAATTAAAACATTTCTCCTATTGCCATTGATTTCCTTTTTTTGACTTTTTCCATCACAGTCATGAGGAACACTGTTAAACCCTGTCTCTGTGGATAATGTACGGATGAGAGCAGCTAGCTGCGTTTGAAGCAGTTTTAGCTGGAAGTGATACAATCAGTATGGCTATGGCTACCTTTTCCTCTGCTGCACTGTAATACAATTTCAGGGAATATAAGTTCTGAGCAACTACAAAAATTATCATCACTACAGCCTGCTCCTGCTGGAGACAGAAATGTATGGAACAACAGGAGAGAGGCTTTTCTCACTCAGAATTTCACTCAGAAATTGAACGGTTATCTCTTGTATTCTGTCAGTTAAGAAAATTGCATTGAAAGGCTTTGATTATAGTGTGGAAAAAGAGAAAAGGTTCAAAGATTAAAGGAGCTGCAACACAGGTTATTCCACATGGAGTTAGGAACATCTGTGTCTGATCTGTGGCTTGCGCGTTGCCGGTTTGCTGCTCTCTCCCAGCCAGGGCTGTGGGGATTTGGGGGCACTTCAAATGGTAAGAGAAACCGTGTTGCATTCCTGCTCACTACGTAGTTTCTGACTGTTCATAGCCTTGTTGTGATACTGTTGGCTTTATCCTGCCTTGTACCATATTGCCAGTGACTTACTCCAGAAGTCGAAACCCGCAAGCCCCAGAAGTGCTGCACAAGGCCGTGGGTGATCCATGGCAGCCACCTAGTGCCTTGTCAGAGAGGGACTAATTGCATCTAAACCACTTTTGTACAATCTCTTCAATAGCAAAATCCAGAGGAGAACTTTCCCCAGCTCCCACAGCCGTCTATTCTACTGTCATCTATCTTTACTGCTATAAAAATAAAAAAAATCAAACTGTGATTGAACCCCACTAGTTCTTGTTGTGCCCCACAAGAGCACAGCTCATGTCCTCCCTGTCTGCAGCAGCCTCTTACATATCTGGGTTTTCTCAGTGTAGTGGGTTTCTTTATGCTGAGCCCTGGGTCTTTCATTCTTTTTTGGGAGCCTGATGTCTGCCAGCACCACAAAACCTTGTTTCTCAAAACCTGTGTGTCAGTTTTGTTCCGCATCAGCGTGGCTTTGTTTTGTGACCTGCCAGACTGAACTGCACCTCGTTGTGAACCCTGAGTAGTGGCTTAAAATGTGTGTGGTGGGCTCGAAGTGAGTGAAAATGCGTAAATCACAGTTCTCATCAAAAGCCTGCAGGACCGCAGTCCTGAAAAACACTGTCTGTGCCAACGATACGTAAGTTGACAGCAAGCAGAAAGCAATGTAAGTGATAGAGAGCATGAGGAGAGGGCTGGACCTGGGTGAGGAGTGAAGGTGCCACGGAATCAGGGTTAAAAGAAGAAGCTGGGACTAAGGAAAAGGATGTTCTCAACGAGTTGGTGTCATTTTGAAACGGAAAAAACAGGTAGGCTGAATAATGTGATTTTCCCCTCCATACCCTTAGCAGTTTCCCTGAAAATGTCCATCAGAGGCAGGGATTTTGACCCGGTCAGGCAGGCTGTGAGCACCTGCTGGGCAGCTGTAAAGCTGTTTGGCCAGTTCACACAAGCAAAATAGCTCCAGTTTGTGTAAAAAAAAAAAAAAGTGGATTTTTCTTTGGAGAACTACATCACAAATTGTTTTACTGTACCTGAGCCATCTCGTCACATGTAAACCTAGGCTTTAACTGTCAAACCCCAAAGACACTGAATCTATGTTATCACACATATTTTCTTCTATAAACATTGTGCTAAAGTATATAGAAAGATGCAGGCATCAATAGATTAATATAACTCCCCATTCTACTGCCAATATAAACTAATCAATACAGAAAGAACTTCACTATTTCAGTATTAACAAGATCATAAAAATTCATGAGGCATTCAAAGCTGCTAGTTAAGCTGTGTGAGAATTTCTGAATATGCCTTATATAGGACTAGGCTGAAAATAACTCATGAAAACTTGTTTTCAGTGGCTTTTTAAGGTGCTCGAAGTTCAGCAAGAGCTATGATTTGCAGCCTATTATTATTTGGCTCTAGATTTGCACAGACTGCTTGCATGGAAGTACATGGATAGCTATTACAAACTTTGCATCAATAACTGGGAATGAATGCAGAAAAATCCAAACCAGCAGGGGGTTGCAATCCCTCTTCGCTAATTGTGCACAGTTGCATTTATATTTCAAGGACTAGAACTATTCATGACAATTTATACGGCTTCTCCTTTCGAACTAAAGAAAGCAAATCACTAACCCCCTGACAGACACATAAATAATTTAATATAAAAATCTGTGAACTGGTCTGAAGAAGTGCTTCAGTTTGTGCAATTTAATGAAGTTGTACTTAATCCAGTGTGTGCACAGATATACAGTTTACTGGATTTTATGGATTACTGCTATTAGAACATGGAAATTTATTTTTTTTCAATCTTGTAGGGCACATAAAGTATCCATATATATATATAAATATATATATAAACATACATGTATAAAGAACTCTGCACAGGAAAATACATATATAGTTATTACTTTACTGTGCATATGATTTCTGTTGCTCTGGGGATGGATCTGGATCTGAATGCAATTATTACAATGACAGGCCGTTTTGGTACACATTCTCTGTTCTGAATAAAAAGATCTGTGCGCTTGTAATTTTGGAAATGAATCACAAAGCTGCAGTATTAACCCAAGAACAAGACTTTTCTTGAGTCTGAGGTGTGTGTTTGTGTTCACGACTGTTATTTGGATGTATTGTAGAAGAAACATCTGGAAACAGCAATTATCTGAAAATAACTATTAAAAAAATCAACTGTTATCATAACAGAAGGCACTTAAAATCCATAAGCATTCTTCACGCTCTACTGAATGTATACAAGAAATAACTGACTAATATCTAGCTATCCAGTGTATGTTTTGCCTTCTGTTTTGCATCAGGATACATCCAATGCAGAGCCATTAGTGACTACAGTGACAGACCTGTATTTGCTCCACCAAATAAAGCTGAGGTCTAACCAGACCGGTATTAGATCGCAGTGTCATTGTCAGTGGACTATCATACCTGAAGATACGCTAACTTTTGGCCATTACACATCTGTTTTGTTTTTTTTTTTTTCCCAAGCACTGATTTTTCCTTGAGCTAGAACTGTTTGTAGCTGTTTATGCTACGTGTTAAGTCTAACGTGCTAAGGCTGCACCTTAGGTCAGAGGGTCCGCTGGCAGAGCCTGGCTGGTCAGAGCCTGGCACTTAGCTGCTATTTCGGCTTCGCACATACCCGTCACAGTGTGTTGTCTGAGAAGCTCTTTGAAACATAAGCAAAACGCAGAGAGGCAGAGCAGTGCTGCCCCTTTTCCTGATGTGTGGTAGAAGCTTTGCAGCCCCCAAAGCTGCCCTGCAGGTGAGAGGGAGCTGGCTTCCTCCAGGACAGGGGCAGCTAGAGGGAGAGGGACTCTTCCAGCCTCAACACCTTCATAGACCTTTATGACATATGTCCTTGTGCTGCTTCATCCTTGTGCTCGTATAGCCCCCCAGGTAAATCCAACTGACAGAAACAGACTTTGGAAGGGGTATTTGATGAGGTATTAAATAAGTACAATGCAAGGTTATTTTTTGGTTTTATAATGCAAGAAAATCTGATCTCCCAGGTGTCTGCAGCTTCACAAAAGGCAAGGGCTGGAGTTCTTTTGCTATACAAGATGTACATACAAATGAAGAGACAACCCATAAATACAGAATAAAGCAACTCCTGAGTTCCGTAAGTATGAAGCACAAAAGGTCACAGAGCAGATTAAGCATTTATCATGTATCATTTCAGTAAGTTGTAAGGTTTTTGTCCTTTAAGTAACTATTAAAGGACTAAGCCAAGCACTTCTGCCAGGCTGAGGGAGAGGGACTGGATGGATATCGGATCTGCTGCCAGCAGCGACAACGTGTAGGAACTTGGTCTAACCCAATCAGTTGTAAGGAGGGCAGACTGCGTGCCGATAGAGTTGTGTATGTAGGTCAGATGAAATATTATAGATAAATGCCCAGGGCAAATCCGTTCATTGTACTAATTGCTACAGAGCAGTTTCTCAAAGCAGAACACAAATTGTAGAGGTGGTTTTAATTTCACTCTTCTTAGGTGGTAGCAGTAGTATTCTGGTTAGCTCAGTAACAAATCCATAGGACCACAGAAGGGGGAGATGGGCAATATCTGCTGCATCTGCTGTTTACTGAACAAGGATCCAGTCCTGCTCATTTTTAACCTTCTGACTAGCTCTCATTTATGTTGGTAATCAATTATTTTCACACTGCCGCAAGCATCTGTGTGAATATTCAATGCTGTGTAACAGTTTTGAGTGAAATCCTGACCTGCGATGGAAAGGGAAAATGCCACTTAGTTGCCTTCAGAATAAGGCCAACTATTACCTACCTCAGATCCCATCTACAATATTTTATGGTAAAACCTCTCCAGGAACTATGACCTGGAACTGCAGAGCTGTATATTTGGCCTTTATATTTGACTATTTTGTCATTTTTGTTTTGATCATGAAGTAGGAATAACCTAAAAGATACCTCATTATCACGTGGGGCTGGAAAGAGCTTTCTATTGGTGGAGCTGTTCATGGCATAATTGATCAGAAGTGGCCATCAAGTAAGTGTCTATGATCTAGTCTTGTGTACGGAAGAAAGTATTGTCAAATTCTTCCATTTGAAAGAAAAAATAAGTACCTTCGCCTTCAAAATATTTTTTGAAGTAGTTTTGAATAGCTTAGTGACAGCGGAAGCATGGATGATGTGTTACAATTTTTTGTCATTCTAAATAATAAAAAAAAAAATTCTAGAGCTGTGAACGATTTTGCATTCCAGAGTGATCATCTCCTTAGCACCACCTGCATCCTGTGTGCCAACATCACCCACTTCATTTGGTCTCTGTTTCTTCAAGCTGTTAGTTTGGACTGCAGAGCTGACCCCATTTAGCAATACAGTTTGAGAGTACCTAAGAAACCTACTTATTAGGCTTTTTCAATTTTAAATAAACAGCCACCTGCCCTAGTTCATAGAAAATACACAAGCTTGCCAGACATGCTGATTGTCCTCCTCCTACTGCTGAATTATCAACTTTTTGCCTTACTAATACTCATTTCTAACACTTATTAGCCAAGGCTGTGAGTGATCAGAAGAGACTGAAACTTGTACCATGTAACTGCAGCAAAGCTCTTAAAAGAGCAAAGTTCAGCGCACAATTTCCCAGTGACTATCACTCGGCATAATGTTTCAATTTTCATCTGAAAAGCTCCCTTGCATGGAGAAAACTTAGGGTTTGGGGTTTTTTTTTTTGAAACAACTGTGAGACCTAAAGTCTGACTTATTTATTGGGTAGTGCTGGGATTTCCCCATTCCTATTGTGTTCTGGGTCAGCTCGTAGTATTCACTGCAACCTGTAAGAATTATGACAGCATCTCTGAACAATGATCCAGACAGAGCATTGTCTTGTCTCCATAAATTATCTGTACATCTCCAAAGAAGGTGAAAGAATGATCTAATGGCTAATTATAGGGTACATAGCTCCTTAGAGAAATTTCTTATCTCCTATTAGCTGTAGCTTTTCCCTTTTTTATTTCTGTTGCCTAATTCAAATTTGAGAGCTGTCATAAATTTAAATATCTAATCCTATAAAAATTCATTAATTCTAATTTGTGCCAATGAATTCTACAGCTTTAGTTCTGCATTTTTGAAACTTTTTATTACTTTAAAATTTATTTTTAATTGCTTGTTGACTGTGTCCTGTGTCATGTACTGTCAAAACAAACCATCTGTCTTGCATCCTGTTTTCTTCAGCCATGTTTCTTCTAAACTTTTAAAACTCTCATTTTCCATTAGAAAACTTCAAATAATTATCACCTGCCTCCTCCTATGCCCCTTTTTAGAGAGGGGGACAAGACCTGTAATACTACATTTATCTTGTGATGTCCTTTGCTATCCTTTTGGCCCTTTGTTTACTTTGATTACTGTACAAAACAAGTAGTGCTTTTATCACTAGCTCAGCATGATACCTGAGATGCCTTCCTGTATGTTTTGTACTACTTAAATCAACAGCAGCAATGTCTAAGCCACTTGGATGGTTGCTCAGACACAGATTTCATGTGTTGGCAGCTGCTCAGTCACAAAATCTGTCTCCTCCACCTTCTTTGTGGTTGCAGTGTTCATGCCCTTTCTGAAGTCTGCCAAAAAAGTGCAGCCATACCTGTCTGCAAGAGGGCCACGGATTGCACAGTGCCATACTTTCATCCTGCTGAGAGGTGACCCCCTTTTCTGCTTCTTAATACTTCTTCACTTCTCAGTTAATGAAAATGTAATTTCTAATAACATGCTGGTGCACCTCATCCCAGAGTGTGCTGGCATGAGAGGCAAAGCACAACCTGTGGCAGGGGAATATGAGATGGAGGAAGGAAAGAAAGGGAGGGAGTGGCAGTGAGACCTCCCCATCAAAAGGTTGGGGAGCTTGCGATGTATAAAATATATCTGAGTTTCACTAGATATTGGAAGAGTATATTTGGCTTAGCCCAGACTGAGCATTATGCTAATACATTCTGCTTCTTGAGGGTCTTCAACACAAATCTTTCTTCTGATGCCTCAAAAGAAAATCCAAAAGTTACCATTAAGGATAACTGCACTATTCATAAATTCCTCTTAAGCCTACTTGTTAAAAAGAAATTGGTTCTTTTACTACATGTTGGCAATTATTTTATCATCGATGTCTAAAACTGGAGCTACCCTGAGGATTTCCCCCAACTTCGCATCAAGATGATTCCTCTGCTGTGCAAGAACCATATGAAAATCTCTTGTTGACGGTTTGGTATCCAGATGATCAGTCCATCACAGCTCAGTGAGTGTATCGATTAAGAAGATAAGGCTTCAGCCAGTCAGTGACAGAATATAAATTGTCTAACCTTGGTTTACTGCACTGTTGTGTTAAAACAATATATAATTTCTTCTGTTAGCTATTTACCTCACATTTGTTTAACAAAATATCATAGGATCATAGGATCCATAGTTCCATAGAGTTTAGAAAAACTTCACTATTTTCCCTTTAAGGAAAGTAAATTATATATTATAATCCTATCTATATATAAGAATTTTGTATATTATTATTATACACATACACATAAATATAAATAAATTTATATACATAAAATTTAAGTAAATTGGCATAGTAATCTCCACCTAGCAGTTCAGAAAAGTGCAAGAAGAAAAATCTAAGGCTGGTCAAAGAAGACAGCCTTGCTAGACAACTTTTCCAAAGATCATGCAAACTTTAGCAAAGTTTGTTAATGCAAGTATCTGAGCACCATCAGAGTCTAGTTCACAACTTTACATAATATCCAAATGGCCCAATTTCTTCTATGTACAAGAATTAAAGCTGCTGAACATTTTTCATGGGATAGCATAAAAGTCTCTCTCTCTATACACACACATATATATACTCTGTAGAGATTAATTCAAACGGATGAAACCATATGAAACTGGGATTTAAGTGATTAACTCTTGAACTCATCTTTGAAAATGTAAGCCTCTAGGGAAAATTGTATTTATAATTTTTGTAATCTTGGGCATGTTTGCTTTTCCTAAGTAACTATTGCTTTCCTGTTTTCAAATCTGAACTGTAAAATTATTTATATAATTGGGAGGAACAAGTCTGAAACAAAAGGTGGAACAAGTGTAAAGACATGAGCATTGCATTTAGCTTGACTGGTATTTTTAAGTGAAAGAAATGAGAATATGAAACAAAAATCAATGTCTCTGTGTGGCAGCTTACATAGCAGCAGACAAAGTATCTCATAGAAATATAGAACCATAGCGCTGTTTAGGTTATAAAAGACCTTTAAGATTGAGTCCAACTGTTAACCCAGCACTGCCAAGTCCACCACTAAACCATGTCCCTAAGTGCATCTTGTAAATACCTCCAGGGATAGTGATTCCACCACCTCCCTGGGCAGCCTGTTCCAATGCTTGACCACCCTTTCAGTGAAGAAGATTTTCCTAATTTCCAATCTAAACCTCCCCTGGTGTAACTTGAGGCCGTTTCCTGTTGTCCTGTCTCTTTTTTCTTGGGAGAACAGACTGACCAACTTTGCTACCGCCTCCTTTCTGGTGGTTGTGGAGAGTGAGAAGGTCCTCCCTGAGCCTCCTTTTCTCCAGGCTAAACAACCCCAGTCCCCTCAGCTGCTTCTCATAAGAATTGTGCTCCAGACCCATCACCAGCTCCGTTGCCCTTCTCTGGACACGCTCCAGCACCTCAAAGTCCCTCTTGTTGTGAGAGGCCTTCAACTGAACACAGTAGTCGAGACACGGCTTCACCAGTGCCAAGTACAGGGAGATGGTCGCTGCCCTGGTCCTGCTGGCCACACGAGTTCTGATACAAGCCAGGATGCTCTTGGCTTTCTTGGCCACCTGGGCACACTGCCAGCTCATCTCCTACCCTTACAAGACCATGCTATTAATGTAGCACGTTTCAGAGGTCTGACAGAGTTATTTTTTACCTTTTGGGAATTATCTTAAGACAAGCAGCAGCTCCAGAACTCATGCTTGGTACTTTTCTCTGGCGTATGAACCAGACTACTAGTGTTCCCACCTAAATAAAAAACCCCAACAAATCACCAACCAACCAACTCCCTGCCTCCAAAGTCAGAAAAGCATAAAATCAGTGCTTTTACAGCATCAAAAGAATTATACTATTTTCCCAGACTGAGAAAGCAACCCACCATTTTACTACCTAAAGATGATGAAAATGTGCTGGGTTTCCTAAGCTTAGAACACTTTTATGCATAACATGCTTTTCTTGTGTACGTGTGTATGGTTGAAGTCACTGGAGGAGATTTCTGTTGACTTCACTAATCACTGGATAAACGTCTCCTGAAACAATTTCTTCTATGCTTTTAAAGAATCTAAATCCTAGGTTTAAAAGAATTTGACTGTAGCACAACTTTAGCGGGAACATCTCAAGAAAGAGTTTGACCACCCACTGTCAGTGTTTCTCTTAGGTCGTGAAAAAAACAAGATTAATGCAGCTTAGCTTGCAAGGAAGAGGGCTGTAGTGACTGAGATTATGCATGATTGCTTATTGAGCTGTGATTATTTGATTAGGAGTCCAACTACCAAGCTTTTGCCATGAAATTCACCTTTTCACAGGGCTCACCGCCAGATAAAATAACTTGCAGACAGAATTAAGCATGGACCCAAACATAAATTTTTTAACAGCCTGAATATTTGCATTAACAAACGTGCTTCATAGTTTGAGTCTTTATAGTTCAGACTTTTAGACTGTATCTGAACTCTTGTTTTCTGGAGTCAGGCTGAAAGGAAAAGACCGCAGGTATTTCCTAAGAATGCTTTACTCAGATATGTTCTTCCTGCTGTGTGAGGTGATGGGAGCTCTAATAGTGTATATAGTGATTTTTGTATGAAAAAGCACATAAAAATCGTCAAAGGAAAGAAAGCAAATTTCAGAGTTGGTTTTGGTGTGGCTTTTCCTTTTTTTTTTTTTTTTCATTTTACTCTGAAGATGAAAATTGTCCCATATGGCTGAACTACTCACATCTTCCCCCACTAGAAAGCAGATTCTTGTGGAGTGAAAATTGGCTTCAGAACCTCAAATATGAAATTAAGTTTTTTATACATATTTCAGATCTCAGATTCTGCATATCTTTGTAGCAGCAACAGTCATTGACTGAATTTCTCATCATAAAGTAGAGCTTTAGCAACTCAAAGTCATCCATTGCAAATGACAACTTCCTGCATAAAAAGCCCCACCAGATTCAACAATTCTTATACACAATTACTACTACTAAGCTGGTTTTAATCATTTGCCTCACACTGATGTCTTTATTTTTATTTCTAAATCCCAATAGAAACACACGAATGAAGTGTGGAATCTGATTTGAGAAGTAAAATGTAAATTATGCTCAAAAAAATATGCAGTTTCAGGGATGATTTTCTTCCCCGTAAGTCCCAACCATGCAACTGTAGAGCCCACAACGACTCAGGTCATCCAGGCGTAGGACTTGTACTGGACATACAAAACCCCAGGGAATTGTACAATGAAACTTGTACAGCTGTAGAGGTTCAGATTTACCCAGAACACAATCTACATCATTTTAGTTTAATTCCCAAGGTTTATTTTGCAGGCAGTGTGCAGGAACATAGTGGATCACACACACGTAACCCACTTGCAGTATTTGTACAAATACCATCTCACAGTACCTCATCCCAGTGTCACACACAGGAAAAGAGAACATGGCACCACACAACACTCGCTGACAAAGACATGGGCTGTAGATAATCTGATACATTCAACAAGAAAAAACAAATGATGAATTGCTGATATATTCCAATTTGTCCTCTCATTGCTGGAGAAGCTATAGCAGCATAACAACAGAAAAAAACATTACGGAACAACACAAAACTTTTGTTAGGGTCAGAGATGAGAAAGTTAGTGCAGTACCGGCACATATGAAGTTTGCTTAGAAACTTCTACAACCCAAGGCAGAAGAGACTGCAGCCACCTTCGCTGGCCAGTGAGCAAAGCATTCACACACATACACAACTGCAGACTGGAATTGCTTTTGACATGTACCAAGGGCTGCAGCAAACTGCTGGTGAAACGTGCAACCACCGTCCCTGGCATACTCGGTTTGTAGCAGCTTCTTTGCAGCTGCACAGAAGGTGCCTATCTAGTGTATGCTATCTCAGGCAGGGCAAGAGATGGGCAAAATGGGGTTGCAGAAGAGAAAAACACAAGCCTCTATTGTTAATGCCGTACAAGCCCCTGACCTGTGATAGTAAATTCTATAAAGCCATCTCTTTACCAACACATTCAGAGCTGGGCTCCAAGTGCAACTGTAAGATGATTTTATCTTGTTGCAGAAGTGCAATACAACTGCCCTATCAGGCCAACATGATATTTTATTGAAGTTATCCATTGGCAACATTATCAACAAGTAATGCCTGTAATGTACATTAATGAACAGCACTAAGTGCTAAATAATAATAATGGTTTCCAATCTTGCCACCTTGACTCAAATCAGATCATATTATACCAGTTAGTAGCTGTTATTGCAAAATAAGGTAATTCTCAACCTGAACGAGAGGGTCTGAATTTGCCAGTCTTGCCCTGCAGGGCAAGAGGAAGAATTTCTTCCTGAAATTGTCTGGAGAGGTGGCATTCAAACTCATTTTTTACATAGCTGTTCACTTAGCAAGCCTCATGTAACACATGGAATAGGCAACTAAAACCACTGAAAGACAACATGTTCATTTGCTGTATATATAATTTTCCAAGTGGTTATTAGAAGATATTTCTCTTCAGTTTTCTCTGTAGTATTTGATTAGCTTCCATCTATGATTATCAGTTGGTATAATCATGATTCACTTGGTTTCTTAACAGTAGCACCAATATTATAAATCTGATTTTTTCATTCTTAATTCTTTTGCTCATACATATTTTCATTTTCTTACTTGCTGCTGTACCTCTATCCCAGTAAAAAAGCATAAATTCTGGAATAAAGGCTCAGATCAAATTTTCGTCTATTACCCAGCAGTGAAATTGCCCTTATAGGTCAGCTTACAATGTGTGTAGCAGGTATGCCACATATAAATAACGCACAGTATAAAACCATACACATAATTTAGTAATAACTGAACATTAGGATCTCTGATTTTCATTTACAGTGTAATCTACAGTGTAGAACAAAACAGACAGCTTATCACTTGGGGAAATCTGAAAAAAACAAATACTGGAGAACAATTCTGCATTGTGTGTGTATATATACACATATGAATATAAATATTAATCTGCATGTCTATACTTGGAATACATATATTCATATATGCATGTATGTGTGTGTATATATGAATATATATACAATTTTTCCCCCAGAATCCTCCAAACGTATAAACTTCTGGATTAGCAAATATAACTTGTGGAAGCAACTGGCTCTACCTACATACTTCCTTCTTGTGCCTTACTCCTATCCGAGAGCAGCTCTAAGACTTACTGACTTTTCATATAAAACAGCTATTTCATTTAAAAGTGCTTATTACCCCCTCAGCATCCAGGTACCTAGAAGGATCAAGAAAAACTATTATCAAAATTACAAACCGGAAAGATGATGTTCATAAAAAAAAAAAAAAATCCCATGTGGAAGGGAATGGATCACCTAACCATTGATAGCCTGCTTTCTACCACGAAATTAGACAGACCCTGAGGATAGTTTTACAAAGCTTAGAAACTTATTAATGCAAACTAGGCCCAGAGCTTCAGATTCTAAGACTTGTTTTAAAAGGAACTTGCAAAGAAAAGCAATAAAAAAATCAAGCCCCCCCCAACCCTTGGAACATTTGGTGTTTGATTATTTTTTTAATGCTACACCCTACATGTACCATCAGTCCTCTCACTTCACCATGAGGTTTAGTGTTTTCATTTCATATTAAAGCTTCTATAGCTATTCTTAAAAAATAAAATTAGAAAAAAATATATAACCATAGCAACAAAGTGCCAGCAAACCCAGAAACTAGAGACAACTCTCTAATTGATCAGGACTTGCAAGACAGACAAGGAAATGCATCAGGACCTGGAGCTCTCCATTTGTGGGAAGGTGGGAGATGTTCAAAACAAAGCAAACTGAAAGTCAAAATATCTGGAAAAGGAATGGGAGGTCAGGGGAGTGTCATGAGTTTTTTTTCAGGTCTTCAAATACCATGTGCAACTTGAATGACACAGTGGGAAACATGGAGCAATATGAGTTGGTACCATTTCAAGTTAATTTGTATCAATTCTTAGCAGAACCCTGCTGGGATCTCTTACCTTTTCCTTGCCACCTTCCCCTGCTCCCCAGTGACTGCATGCACACCATCCCAGGAGCACACAGGGGTGCTCAGCCAGCTGCTGCTCACAACTCCAGCTCCCCACTGGCACTTCTCTAAGTCTATATTCTCCACCCCATTCACCACAGCACCTGTTTCACAGGTGCCCAAGAAAACCTGGGCTCTGATTTATTTAATCAGCTGCTGCTACTCCCACCTCTCATTTCCTCAACCATCACCCTAGCTGCTAATGAATTCACCCATATTCACTTAAAACATATTAAAGGGGGAAGCAGTTCAGGCTGTCACATTAAAAAATACAAGTTGAGCACTGCTATAAACGTACTGAATGAAAAGAGCATTCTGGGTTTACACAATTGCCACTTTCCCCAAAAGAGCATCCCGGGTTTACACAATTGCCTTTTTGGTTTCCCCATTGTCCATTGCAGACGTAAAGTTTGATTCTTGTTCTGCACTTGATTTCCTCTCCCCCGCATGGTGGTTCATTTCTTGCATTTCTAAAGTTACTTTATTCCTTTTAGCAAATGCCTGGCTGATCTCATGAAATGTCTTATTTTTTGTTTCAGGCAGCACAAAAAACAGGTAGGTAGCTCCTGCAAAGCAGATGGCAGCAAACACTAGGAAGCAGTAGGTCTGTAAACCACCCTGTGAAAAGAAAGCAAAGAAGATGGTCATTACAAAAGAAATAAAATTCAGAAGAAAAGCAACATCAGGAATGGTTTGAAAGAAAAAATAGGTGGTATGGAGCAATTTTTAACCAAGTACAGTAAGTGCTGGCATTCACTGCAAGTCAGAGTGCTTAGAAATTCATAAAAATGCATGAATAGTTAGTTCTTCCAACACTGCCTGTGGCCCATCGATAGAAAAGCAGGTTCTTGGCAGAGGCGTGCAGATCTGCAATCTGGGCAATGCTGGGAGACACCAGACTGAGTTCAGGCACCACGGGTGTGAGGCGAGCAGGTGGCAGCAGGGCTCCTGCTACGTGCACAGCTTAACTGAGCCCCGCGCTGCCACGGTATTTCTGGAAATGAGGCTGTTGTGCTGCATATTGCCTCGCAATTTCTAGGTACAAAAAAACGAGGCATGCTTTTGCAATGCCATGCACCTGTACACACCTGGGAAACGTACCATAGCCAGGGGGATCTGCATCACAGTAGTTACAAACTTTGAGATTTACAACAGAAAATAAACAAGGGAAAAAAAACCCTTTTCATTTTTTTGTACCATTTCTAAGGTTATGCAGGCTTACAGCAGGAAAAAATCCACAAAATGCACTTTCATGGTAGAACCTAGTGTAAGAATTAACTGAAAATGAAGTACAGGACATCGTTGAATGTTTTGAATCTTACTTCACTGCAAAAATAAGAGATAGACACAAAGAAGTTCATTTAAAGGCTCCAACCAACTAGTAGGAGTTGTGCTTCACTGAAACGTAAGTATTTCTTGCCTGGTGATTATTAGATCATTTAAGAGCTTTCAGTTATATTTCAATATTAGTTTTCAAAAACATTTGATAATTACAATATTGCCAGCTGCACTTTGTTGAACTAGGTAGAGGTTTGGTATTGTGGCACCAGTGAAGCCACTGCCAGCCTTTGAGGAAATCTCCCTTCCTCCTCTATTGATTTGCCTCGCTCTGTCCCCTGAAACCAAACATCCAATTAACCCATACTTTGGACTTGTTTTTATTAACAAGTCTGAATTAAACTAAAAGGGATATCTCCACCTCCAGAAATAAGGCAACCTTTCCATGGTGCTGAGGTCACGAACAGTGAATACAAGGAGAGCCAGAGCAGTCACACATCACCCCAGGTGTTGTAAGGCAGGGGTTACCCCACGGAAAATCACTCAGGGAGTGGAGGAAGGAGATGTAGCTTCCTATATATACATATTTACAATTGCCATTAAAGATATGTATCTGAAACAAGACAGAGCTAGACAATGATATAGCCCTGACTTCCACATTGTTCCAGTACATTCCCATCATTGTTAACTAAACCAGTCCTACACTGCAGGCTGGTTAAGCTCCTTACTTTGGGGGCTCAGGGTGAATGCAATTCCTAGGACCATTTTTATGTGTTGCTTGCTCAGTATGTATCATATATAGTGTGGAAGAAGAACATGGATTCATGTGTGGAACAAGAAAGAAAGAAAAAAACCTTGTCTGCAGCTGCTTTTTAACACCATAGCTGATTGCCAGCTTGCCTAGTCAATGATTTCTGTGGATAATTAATTATCTAGTTTAGCCCTTCAGTTCCTGGCTGTAATAGGAAAAGCTGGAAAGCGCATCCTCCGACAGTGACTATGGACTCTTGAGATCATCGATGCTTTTTCTGTTAAATCCTAGAAGCATGAACTCCTGAGCAATCTGACAATTACAAGCCAAACAGCATGGGTGATGATGGGGGAAAAATATTCTGGCATGGGAACAGATAATGACTTTCAAGCTTATACAGAGGCAGAAGCAAATGGATTTATTAGACAGGAAAAAATAACTTCTCAGTGCCTCATAAATCATCCCGTCATGTTAAGAATTCAAATTTTGCATCTGGATCCTCTGCATTTGAAATCGTTGTTCAGCTGAATGGTAGAGCTCCAATATGGAATCATGTTTTTCTCTTTTTAAAATCTTCATGGAACTAAATCTTCTCTGTGATGAAAATGAATCATTAATGGTTAGTATGAATAAGCCTGGCAATCAGATGCCACAAGTTACCTGCATCTCTTGGTGGTGCAGCCACAGCATTGCCCCAGTTTTCTTATTCCTGTTTATTTCTTTGCTGTCCATGATCTAAAATAGTGTTTGTTATCTTCTTTGATTCATGCCTCCTTAAACCTTTTCTAATTGAACTGAACACTCTTATGAGTGCATATTTTACTTGCATTTATTTTACATAATGTATTTACATTTATTGGTAATAAACTTGCTCTCCTTAATTTCTGCAGATCCCTTTAGCAGTAGCCACCAAGGACCACCAACTGAATTTCCACAGAGAATAAGCTAAAATTTATTTTTTTTTATAAATCCTACAAGTGGGATTGTGGGAAGAGACCAAGGCTTTGCACTCCTTGTGTCCAGCAGGATTAGCACAACCAAGCCCGAAATCTTGGACAGGAACACTGCAGGGTGATTACAAAATGTTATTTTCTCACCAGCTAGTCTTCAGTCATAATATCTCCTTCCAGCTGGTTATTACTGTACACATACAGGAAAGACAAATGCTTATATCCATAAGCCTTTCGTAACTCATTCAGAGTTCACCTCTTATCACCTAAACCTGTATTTGGCACAGAAGAAGGTCACATGTGTATTAAATTACTCATTACAAGCAGAAAACCTTATACCTGCACTGCACACTGATACAGGATGTAGGACAGAAGTACATGATAAAGCTGAAGGAAAATGTTAAACCCCAAACCCTAACTCAATAGAAGCCCTTAGTGGGACACAGGTGGGATACAGCTCAGCTTAGATGTTTAATGTATTCTGAAAAGCCTGGTGCTAGAGGAAAGGTGGAACAATTAATAGATTGGTCACAGCATATCTGATGTACCCATGAAATGATCCAGAAGGTAGGATAATGTGATGGGAAGAGTAAATGCTGAGTTACCGAATGATGGCTACTACAGAAAAGGTACTGATAGACAGATCTGACAGGAAAACGGATCTGTGTCTTTGTTCCATGAAATTACTATACTTTCTCCTATTTATATTATATTATATATTGTTTATATTATACTCATGAAGCCAGTATCTCTCATTTACTCTTTGACATCTCTAATCCCCAAATCCACAGTCTCCTTTTGTTGTTTTACTCCTTCCAGCTTGCTAGAGACATCTACAGAGACTGTGCAGCTGCCACTCTAGAACTAAACTCCCAGAGTTTTGCTTATCTTGGGCTGGGGCGGCAGTAAAAAACTGAGGAAGAACTTCAATTACAGTCTTTAGTGGGAAAGCACAGATACTCTGCAACTCTGTGTATTTGGCCCAATGGACAAAGGTCTCAAGATCCTTTACTGACATGTGCATTCTCAATGATATGAGAATAATGACAACATATATGATAAAAATTGAAAAAGACAAATATTTTTCTATACTTTGTGACATTATTTCACTAACTACATGGGATAGAAGCCTCAGTGTTCAAAAACTGAATTCCTATCCAAACAGCTGGAGGGGAGGGTTAGAAGAGAAAAGAAAGGGTGGATGCAGAAGCAAAAGCAAGCCAATTCTGAATGGAAATTCTAACTAAAAATAGAGTAAATTCAAGGAAAGTATGTGGTTTCTGTTACTTCTCAGCTTTCCCACATAAGGATGGGTTACTTCCTCACACTCTGCTCCTAGCAGCAGCAGCAGCAGCTCTGGCCACGCAGGAGGCACCAAGCCAGCCCCATCCATACCCACCTTGCCACTTCCACTCAGGCTCCAGACTGCCTGCACATAGTTTTTGGGTTCAGAACAAGCTGCCACCTTCACAAAGGTGCTTCTCCAACACCAGACAGGCTTGCCAGAGCTAGGAACACATTCCTTTAGCAACACTTGAAGCCAGGATTTTACATACAAGGTTAGAAACCAAAGAGTTAGAAGGAAGAAAGAATAAAGCACTACAATAGTCTGTGCTTTGCTGCCATTTCCCCCTAGCATTTCTTCACTACACCCTCCTGCATGAATATCCAAGATTTAAAGGTACCCAAAGTTTCAGGTGTTTTCCTGAATAACAATGTTTCTCTCTCCTGATAGGCTCACAGATACTGGTTCAGAGTCAAGGTCAGACACACAAGCAAAGGTCCTTGAAAGGCCAGGCTTTCTGTGAGTTACTGAAGGTCACCTGCCCTCCCAGGTGCCCAGGGGAGGGCACGAGGACAGCAGACAAACTGATGCAACTTCTGGAGGAAAGCACCTTGGATATGCATAGCCTGTTCCTACTTAGTCAGCAGGCTAATAAAACCTCTTGAAAGCAGGATTTACACTGGATTTTTCAAGCCTGGTGAGGGATATGGCTATGTGGGATTTTTAAAAGTTAAGCATGAACTTTTAAATACATCACCTTCTATTTTCATACCAGCTTTCTAAGGAGGCTATTTAAAGTGCAACATTTCTGAAAATGTCCTGCCAGATAACTACTTATTTTTATCTTCTCTTTGCTGCAGTTGATCGTGGCTCTGTATTTGTCAAAAAAAGAAAAACCAGGAAACAATTCACCTAAGAGACACATGCAATTACCACAAAAAGGAATTAAAGCTGAAGGACTCAGGCAATTCCCCCAAGTCAGAGCCCAGGCGTGGCAAGCAATCAAACCTGACTTTGAGGATGAGATGTAGCTGCTTAAGCAAGGTCTGTGAATAAGTAGGTGCAGCCTAGCCACGTTTTCTTAAGCAAAGAGGTCAACAGACATATCCCCAGATTGTGCTGCTATGTGCGTTAGGCAGAATGTACAGGTATTTCCTCCACCTCCCTTTAAATAAAATGGTAAAGAATACTTAATTTCTACCACTACGAACAGACTTAAAGTGCCTAGAATGAATGAGAAAAAGAGCTAATTTTTTCAAGCTAAAAAATAAACTGAAACAAGTAAAAAACCTGGCATTGAAATGATCAAATTTCCGGTTTTGATTTAAAAAAACTTAGCAATTTGCCACTTCTAAAGTCTGCTAGCCGAGAACAGTCTTCCCACTAATAGCTTACATGCTATGAACACTGTAGTCTGGAAAAATATAAAAGTAGTTGAGTAAAACACCATCATGTCCTATTTAATAAAGGCTGCTTACTGACTTAACTCATTCTGTAGCAAAAGTTAAATTCTAAGCAGGAGTGTGATACTGAAAACAGGATGATAGATACTCTAGGGCAGATACAGCAAAATAAATGAGCAAATGAACAAAATCTGAATCAGATTTAGTAAGCTTAACAAATTAATATTTTTAAAACAAAACTTTTGGCTCTTCCCAGGAAATGCCAAAATGTGGTTCTAAATTCTCAGCTTGCAATGTCACAGCTCCTTGGCACTGGCAAAGGGTGCTTGAATTTGGAAGTTGTCATGAAGATTATAGTCATGAGATGGGCGTCAAACTGGATTTTGAAGTGATGAGGTCAAATGATAATGGTTAGTTGTCTTACTAAAATGATCAGCAGCAAAACAGTTATTCATGTAGACAGTTGACTTTACTTACTTTGCTTCAAATTAATCTGACCCACTGAAACAAATGGATGAGAGTGTGTGTCCTTTACCCCTTGTCCTTCTTCAGTTTCAGACATAATTTAAGATTTTGCTGAAGGTGCAGGACAATGAAGAGGGACAGAGCACTAGAATATGATGTATGAAACATATTTCCTAAGTAAAAAATGGAGACATTTTCAGACATGAACTGCAATTTCAACCCCAACCCTCACACAGTCACTACCTCTTCATAAAAATCAGTTCACAGATCCTTGTATTTTATACTTGAGGTGGGTTGCTTCTAATTAAGAGCATTTTTTCTCATACCTAACCTTCTGATAGCCTGCATTTCATTTTCTCAACTTTGAGGGGAACTTTAGCTATTTTAATACTTTAATCAGATATAGTTGCAAAAGCTTAAAATAGCTTGGCTGAGGGAATCTATGTATAGGCTTCTGTGCACACCTTTGTTATAGAAATTCTTGTACTGCATAACAGAAGAAGTCAAGGGGTATTATTACACAATAAGGAAATAATAAGGAAAACCAAAAGAGAATCTTGCTGGGTAAATAAATCTTCATGCACAAGAAGGAAAATCTCAAGTGTAAAAATAAGGAAGAAACAGAGCAGAAGAGCAGGAGAGCCTCCAGTAACAAGTATAATGACTCGGAAGTATTTTTTGACAGGCAGAAATAGATTAGTTTCTGAAAGGGGGAAAATAAACACACATATAGGTCTTTGCATCGTACTAGTAAGCAATCTGAACTACGGCTACAAGCCTTGTAGCACCTGTATCCCATGTGTTGCTGAGCTCCATCTGGATCACTGATGCAATCAGGTTATTTTTCAAGACACTTTAACTAGTCTAAAAATTAAAGAAAATCAAAGTTTACCCAATTTCTAGCTAGTGACAATTTATACTTTAATTTTTTCACGTGCCTTCTACCCTAACCTAAGTAAAAAGCTTATATGAAGAAGACACACAAAAAATCAGAGTACTGTCTCCAAGTTCCTCAATTAAAAACCCAGCTAGTAAAAGCACTCTCTGTTTGGGGGATGTGATGTCCACTGAGATATTTGTTCTTTCCTGTCATCTCAGCATCTGGCTTTGCCTCTCAGCATCAGTGTCTGGCAACCAAAGCACTGACCCTGACCTCCTATACCAGGGCACAAGAATTAGACCTCCACCCATCAGCTCAGAAACTGGGCACAATCTGACTGTGATGGGCTGCAATGAGCTGCACATCTATAGCTGTGTCCTCATTTTATTATCCTTATGCAGAAAAGTTAGACAAATATCAGCACTCAATACCAAGGGTTTCTTCATTGAAAAGGTGTTCCCCAGCCACAACTGCAGAGGATACAGGCAGCTCTTCATAATAAATACTTAAATTGATCTTTTGTTATACACTCTTTACTCTACAAACTCCTTCATAGCAGCCTTTGCTTATGCTCTTACACTGTTCGTTGTTCTCATTTTCTGAGAAAATACATTAATTGGATATTTTAATTAATTTAAAAGTTTTCCTAATGTTTGCTATGGCTCAGAATATGCTATCACCTTGTTGACTGAACTCCTCTGTGAAAACACACATTATTATGGAAGGGACATCGATGGGGTGCAACAGGACAGCCCCAAGACTTTCCATCAATTTCTGATATTATTGAAGCCTGCCCCAAATCTAGTGACTTGTTCTTCCATCATAAAAAGCACATAATTTTCCATTCCTAGTGAAATGGATACGAATTACAGAGGTCATTTCTGCCAGTCACTTGGTTCCCCACCCTGAAGAGCCAGGAATTTATCTATAACTTAAACGTTTTACACAAGTCTTCACTAAGGTCTGAATGTTCTTCTCTGGAATCTATAGCACAATATATACATGTTTTATCAACATGTCCCATTTCCAATTACAGGGAAACAACGTAAAAAACCCAGATGATGGAGGATGGATACAACTATTATGACTTGGTAAAATCAAGCTTTTTTTAAAAAAGTGGACAAAACATTCAAGCTACACAGTGACATTTATTAGTCCCTGCAAAAATGATATATTCTATCTACTGCTCTGCCAGAGAGCTGCAAAACATCTTGCAGTTTATTGCTATTATTGCCTTGGTCTTGCTGCAAAAATGCTGCAAGAAAATGATGCTTTGCATCCCATTTTGGGATAACACAAATTTCTCCTGTGACAGAAGTAAAAGAGGGGAAAGATCCCTGCAGTCTTCAGGGACTGTATGTAGCCCTGACAAGATGAAAAAGAGGTTCCTTCCATTTCTAAATGAAACTCATTTAAGTTTGTCCTTTTTCCTCGGAAACCATAGCAGCAATTCAGTTCTTTGTCATTTTGGTAGTGAGCTACATCATTTTCATGTACATCAGTACAACCATGTGGAAAGATTTGAAGACCTCCATTGACCACTTTCCCAATACTTCCGATTATTTCAAAACTCTCTTTCCTTGCTGTAGGTGTGTAGCCCCATGGTGCCAAAGGTAAAAGTCAAACCCCAGCTGGGAGTAAAATCACCTTTCCACTTAGTGGTCCTGTAATCACAACTGGGCATTCCTCTGCGATCCCTGGTTATTAGAAACATTTGTATTAGGAGGAAAGCCTGAAGAAGAGTTGTTCTGGAAAATTACTGATGGCACAGAGAGGGAACCAGAGGAACACTAAAGATGCAGCTCCTCTCTGCAGGGCAGAAAGATGAAAAAGGAAGGCTCTGGGCAGTAAGTTTTTGTTGCCGAGATGGAGTAACCAGGCAGAGGTATCCCCCTGCTAAAGCACACTCATCAGACTGAAGGCCAGTTGAATGAGGATGGCACAGGGGCTAGCAAAGAAGGGTATGAGACAGAGGCAAGCCTAAGTTCAGCCAGATGCTATCACCATAACCCGGGGAGACGGAGGGATGCGCATGGCGCAATGGGGTGAGCAGCAGGCAAAGGTAACATGAGAGATGTTTACTTAAAGAAGTACAAACCCCCAAGAGTACTCACAGTGGGTAAAAATGACTAATGTCCTTATTTCCTCTCTGGCTTACATTTGCTCCCAGTGAGTTACTGGGAAAGGAAAGTGTGTTCATTCTACATTGTAGTTTAATATATCCATGCTAAGATTCCAATTTCAATCAAGTATATAGCAATTTAAGTATTTCTTGAATATGCACTGACTATACAGTGTAACTCTTGACACCAAAAAAGACTGCACATTCTTCTAGAAAGTGAAAGAAATTACTATGACAAAAAACTTCTGGAGAAATCTGCTATGTTGCCCTGCAGTACAATAATAATTTGCAATATAGTCTTTAAATGCCTTATAACAATGTAATGGAAGAAACTGAAATATGAAATAAGAATGCATTAGTAAGTAATGAAAACAACATGTCATGAAAATAATTGCCAATTATTAATGCTTAGTAATTCTTTGTATTTACACAATGCATTACAAAAAATAAACAGCACCTTTTTCTAGCTAACACATAATTAAAGGTCATTCTACACCATGAGATTACAGAAGCCTACCCTGCCAATTTACTGTTACTGAAGAGTAACAGCTTAACACAAACCTATTTTATTGCACGAGATGTTTTCAAGACGTTTTGATATGCTTTTTTGCTGCTGTCGTTTGTTGTTCCCTCTGCATGCGTCAGCTCATTGCACCTATTTCCACATATACATACGCTCTAATTTCTGATTTACCAGCTTTCCCTGTTCTCCACACTCTGGCACCTCCTCAGCATACCAATTTCTACCAGCTATCACTCACTCTTTAGAATAGATTTTTGAACCACAAGCTCCAGCAAAGTCAGGCAAGACCTCAGATTTTGTTTCTGGCAACATAAAATAAAACAGAAAATCTAAGTAGGTGATGCCAAATAATATCCACAAGTAACAATTTTGAGTCTGGCTAAATTAGTAAGTGTGTGCCTGTATCCATTTGTGTATGTACACATTTACAAGATTTGGGTTTTGTTCATCTGAGTGCTTTGGAAATGGTTTCTGTTTATACACGTGCCTGTGAGAAAGAAAAAGCAGGAGGCTTATGGACAAGCAGGCATATTTGTTTTACATGTTATTTAACCATTCATTATTCTTCTGTTTAAGGAGTTCTTCATTAAATAAAGGACTGGAATAAATATCCTGTGGATAAACTCCTTACGGTTTGCGAGCGATTTACAGAGACTTCACTGCCTGAAATACATTTACATAAACTCTTCAGTCAGCAATGGAAAATATGTCAAAACCCCCAGTCTGTTCTGTTCAACAGAAGATTAAAGAAACAAAAATTTGCAAGAAATAAAGTATCTGATGGCTGACTTTAAAACAGAACTAGATGTGATTTTGAATTAATCAATAGCTTATAGAGAAGTATGAAATCCACTGGAAACCTTCATTGTTAACTGAATACTGCACATGTGAGACACATTTTAGTGCAATTAGGAAATACTAATGCAGAAGTAAGTGATGTTTGACAGCTTCTACCTTAAACCAGAGAAGAACATTTAAGTTCCTCTGGTCATATTTGTTGGTTTGTGGGTTTTTTAATGAGTCACTAATGCCAAAGGGAAAATGATATGTTTCCTCTCATTATCCATAAAAGAAGGAATATATGAAACAGTAATAAGCTTACAGAAGGATGACTAATATAACCTTGAAGGCCTTCGGGTTAGAGATTCCTCAAATTTCCATGGATGCTCTATTCTTGCTCAAGTTGTTCTGAAATTCACAAGGTTTATTCCAATGTGTCAGAGAAGTTTAATACTTTCTGATCCTTCTGAACTGAAGAAAATACGCAATCTTTTCTCCCGCCTCAGTTGTTCTCAGTTAGTCCTTCCTTTCTCAAATCTTTTCTTCTGATGGAATACCTTTAGGTTTGCTTTCTTTCACTCCAAGTGCACTGCAATTGTTGCTGTTTCTCCCTCTTAATTCTTCTGCATTTTTCAAGAGTTTTTAGGCCAAAGCATCATTACAGTATTCCTACTATGCTGTCATCATTTCCAAGGAGAGGAATAATTGCAGTTGTCTTCTACTTTTTTTTGGAGTTTGGATTCTCCTGCCACCACAACCTGCAGCAGCCCCTCTTGCAATGACACTGATGTATCATGGTAACAGTTAACAAAAAAAAGCTTAAAGGAGACTTAAAAGAGCCACATACTGTGTTTACACTTAATGAGAGACATTTCCTGCCCTGAAGGCTTCAGAGTGTCAATAAACTCATAGAAAACCAGGAACACAGATGCCAGCCAGTCCGTTCCCATGACTAAGGCAGCCTCAGTTCTTGACAAACATCTGTCTGCCTTTGTTTTATAGAACTCCAGTAATGAACAAGCTATAATTTTTCCACACATCATTACACAGTTACACTATTCTCACGATTAAAAGGTTTCCTAATATCCTCCTTGATGCAGTTATCTGAAAATATAACATGCATTCTCTCTGCTTCTTCACCCTTCTTGCTGGTAAAATCAGTGAACAGAAACAGGCCTGGACCCAAAAATGGGGAAGCAATTGCAAGTGAGTCTGGCATGCCTGGAAACTTTCTAAACTAAGCTGAGTATCAAAGCACCTCCCTGTTAGAGCTGTTATCTGAACTAACTCTTTGTGATGTTAAGTTACTGCAGAGGACCTTGTGCTGAACCTTCATTAAATGCAAACTTCACATTCACTGTAGCAATCAATAAAAAAATCAATTAATCCAATGAAATTTGATAAAAAGGTTTTATTATGCTCCATGAGGGTCGCAGAAGCCTGAAAAACAAGGCTCCACTCCTATCTGACAGGCAGCAAAAGCCACCTGGGACAGGGACACAGGCAGATAAGAAGCTGGGGCTTCTGATTGCTGTCACTGTTCAGCTCTGACCAAATGGGCAGGCTGCCGGACATGATGCAGACAGCAATAAAATAGCATCCTCTTTTCAAAAATACATACTATAGTTTCTTAAATGCTTTATCCTTTCTTTATAACCACAACTAAAAGAAGTATCCCGTCACCACTCCGTCACCTGACTTTTTGAATGTGTGGTCTCACCTACCATTGAGTACTTTGTGCTTGGTCTGGCAGATTATGGCATGATATCAGTATCTAGCAGCCCTGCCCTTGATTGCATTAGTAAGATTCCTAAGGGCATATACTGAACCAGTAAACAGTACCACCTGTGAAAATGGGGCCAAGTGCCCTGCTGAAAGTGAAACACAGTTTCCAGATGAGCAGGAATGCAAATTTAAGTTTCTCACATTTCAAGACCCTCTTCTAGAAGAGGTTTAGATGCAAATGCAACTCCAGTCTGGTTTGGGGTGTGGGTTAAGTAGGGAGAGAAAGAGCTTTGTTGCTGGAGGTTGTGTAGTGCTAACAAAAAAAAGGGAACCACAGGCACCAATATTGTTCCTAATGTATCCATATTTAGCAGTCAACACATTTTGTGCAGGAAAATAGCTTTACCTATTTTCCAGACTAACGCCTTTCCCACTGACAGTGATGAAGATGCTCTTAACTGACTTTGACCTTGAAGAATACTTACTCTCATGTCTACCATACAAACATTCACACTTTCATAGTGTGGAGTCACTTTCCAAGAAAGAAAGTTAAGATTTGCTATCAGGCTGTACATGCTGGAACAACAGCCAGTAAACTTAACCCACATAATCTATTACCTTGGGAAGAACAGAAGCCACATAACCACTGCTGTGATTAGTAAAATTTTGAAAGGCCTGCAAGTGCACGTCTAGATTAAAAATGCACATTGGTAGGAAGAAAGCATGCAGAACACAAAGAAGAGACCTTCAAAATTCTCCTTTATGCTGCCTACAAACAGGCATGCTTTTGCTTCCCATGTAAAAAGCCTGCTTCTTTTTTTAAATCTCTTTGTGAATTCTAGTCAAAGACTAATTGATGTCATGTATTAAGCTTCTTAGCATGCTGGAGGGTTTATAAATACCTACACTGTAATTATTGAAAAAATGCTTCAGTCTGACCACGCAGATGAACATATATTACACATATTGAAATACCTAGAATTACTCACTAAAACTTACATACTCACCAAAACAACAACAAAAAAAATTAAAAAATATATATGCTCTTTTTCCCTCTAGAATTTCTGTTGGCTGAAATAAATTAAGGAATGAAGTAGTAATTATTCTGCTAGTATTATCTATTCTAGTTAGTGGATTTAATCTGAAAATCTGACATATTCAGGTTTGTTATCCTGACTTGTGATTTAGTTCTAACCACTGTTAATGAGATTAGGACAGAGACAGAACTGAGGCATTTAAAGAGGAAACACCCAGTGACAAGGAAGACCTCCATGTAAAGTAAGTCTTGGTGAAGGTGGGCTTCCTGCTCCCCTAGTTGGGGACAGTGCTATTTTCGCCCCTAGCATGAAAAGATCTTCACAATGGCTTACTCCTACAGGAAATACCAGTAGCATCATTGACACCTGAGTTCTCATCAAAATGGCATTAGTATTTTTCTCAAGAAGAAGCTAAAGAAACCGGTTGCCTCATACTCATTTCTGCAAACCATTAATATCATCAATCTGTAATGCATAAGGTTATGTGTCCCAGTTACACCTGCAGATCTGTGTATAAGGAAGAACCATTTGGCTGCCCCTTGCTTATTCTGAGACATGAGAGAGCTTTAATGCAAATGTCTCTACTTCACTACTACAAATATTTTGTATCTCATATGTGCACAAAGTTCACAAAATTCACATTATACAAGAACTTAAAATGGTCCTACTTTTATTTTGCTTTTCTTCAATGCATCTAATCGTACAATCTCCCTTGTCCCTGCCCATGGCAGGGGAGTTAGAACTAGATGGTCATTAAGCTCCCTTCCAACCCAACTCATTCTATTATTCTATAATCAGCAGTATCTGATCATTTTGTCAGAAAAGGAAGATTATACAGTTAGGTGTATATATGTCCCATAGACTCATCTGTCCCATAGACTCTTCCCGATTAATTTTTTAGATCTAGTTTTACAGAGGGAGAGTAGAACATGCACCTGTTAACATCCAGAAAGCATGTATTTGTCAAGACAGAGTGAAACATTTGTTGCGATTTACCCTATCAAATACAATGATGAGTGACAGGAAGTTTCAATTTTTTTTCCAACTTTTTTTGCCAGTTTTATTCTAACTCAGGCTTGACAGTGGATAATATTCAATGTTTAAAACTGAGATAAAAAGCATTCTCAGAAAACAGCCAAACTCTGGTTGAATTTTAGCTACAATCAGTTTTGATTATTGACTCATCTGAATTTAAATATAGACTAATATAGAAGTAAGTAAATCCTTGAGGCTTTTAAGACACAACTGGACAAGGTCCTAAGAAACTTGGTCTCATCACACAGCCGACCCTCTCTGAGCAAGAGGCTGGACCAGACACTCCCTGGGGCCCCTTCCAGCAGGAATGATTCCATGATTAAACCCACGATCGCCCAAAACTTTCACTCCTAAGGCTTCCTTGGTTTGTTATGTCTGCTCACTTGAGTCATAAAGTATTACCCTTATTCCTGACAGATGACATGAATAAATGATGGAATGATTTGTTGTGGGTGACTACAGAAACTCACTCTAAATATGTTTTCTGAACACACAAAAAATAAAGGTAAGTTGATTACTCACAGGTTGCAGACTGAGCATAAACTCTCTTCAAGTACGAGCAAACACTTGGAGGCTACTTTGTAACACTCCATTTGCTCAAAGTGTTCCAGCTAGCTTAGCACTTCCTGAGACAGACACCACACAAAGAATCTGTTTTATAGTCGCAGAAGCTAAACCATTAGGGAACACAAGTTATGCTAGGAACACGGAGAAGATAATCAATCCTCTGAGCTTGTCATTCACATGTTGAGATACTCTTGATATCATAACGCAACCACAAGCCATTTCCATCAATGCATACTATTTTAAAATGAGTAGGTGGACTTTAACAGTAGGGACAACACTCAACACTTTTTCTCAAGAAAACAGACAACAAACTTGTCTCTGAGGGAATTTCAAACCACATCCATGTTCCCACTGCAAGCTCAACTGTGACACAACTTAACATGCTTGGGTGATCTGTACACAAGTTGTCCATGATGGAAATGATTATTTTAGATCTCAAGAAACTGCATTATTTGGAGCATCACTCAAGGTGACGTTTGACATTTCACAAGGTCAAGCTCTATGTTAAACACAAGTCTGAAAGGCCTTCAGACCTCTACCCAGATGTTTTATAATTTCTTTGTATGTTCCAAGATCACAGGCAAGAATGCTTTTTCAATTATTCTATTTCGCACTAAAAAAAATTTTAAGAAGGCACATTTTTTGACACCTACTATTGGACACCTCTTAGTAACACAATATCAAATGTATTTGTGAATTCAATATAGTATCAGCTATCATTTTAATCTTAGTTCAGATCCTTTGCGAAACAAATTTCTCTTCTCAAATAGGCAATGATAAGGGCTGGAACAGTAGCCACAATTAAATTTTCTTTAAATTTGTCAAAAATTGATTTGCATACTAGCTTTTCAATCTCATCCATAAATTTTAATGTATGACTCAAGCCAGTGTTCTATTATACATACCTACAGATGGTTGAGGGAAGAAAAGCTAGGCATCTAAGCTAGTTAATTGGTGACATTTGGAGAACTAAGTACTGCTTGATTTTTTGAGTAACTCTAAACTTAACATATTTGTTTCCCAAATGTTTGGGATAATTTTGTAGAAGCACACCAATGATCAAAAAAGTGGTTGCTGTTTCTCCACCAATCAGGCTACTATTTAAATACACAGAAGGGATTATACATTTGTTCTGTGAAGGCACTTAAAAGATTTTTTTCCTGTTTTAGACTTACAAAAATGAGCTAAGAAGAGGGTATTGCCTTTCTGTAAAGAAACAGGTGACTCACAAGCTGAAAGAGGAGATGTGATAGTTCTGATCTTGTGAAAAAGCTTTAAAAATCAAAGTCAGAGTAACACTGCTTTCATCTTTAGGTGCAAACTCCAAGTCTTTTCCCTTTATTACTTTTTAAAGAAGAAAAACCTGAAAACCTCTGCAAGGTGGAAATGTAATTTACCTTCATTAAACCTGAACTGGTAACACAATGGGAAATTTTTATGACACAACATGATAAATTCCCCAAGGCTACAGCAAACTTCATATGGATGCATACTAAATCACTCAAAAAGCTTTAATATGCATATGAAAAGTTAGAGAATGTAGTTTGACTTTTAATTTGAATTTATTGAGGGTCTTTTTAAACACTTCCCACCAGGTAATCTGTCAGGTAGGATTAGCAGGACAAGAAGGGAGATCCCTGAGTTGCATGAATTCATATCTGATGGACAGCCAGAGCTCAGGTAAATCTGTTTTGTGCAGGAGACAGAAACTGCAGTTTTGGAGATTATTCCTTAAATGTCTCTGGATGATTTAAAAACATAACAAATACAAGTATTCTGATTATATGCCCCTCGATTTGAGACCTCATTCCCTGTCACCTGCCACAGACGCAGGGAGTGGGACTGCTAGTGCCTGGCCAGCCAGGGTGAAGTTGATGTCTCATACTGTCTAAAGTCAGTCCCCATCCTCTTGGAGAAACAGGTATTAAACCACATGGGAGCATCCACTTGCTGGACAAGCTTGTGGCTGCTTCCTGGACCAGACTGATGCTGATGACAAAGGACAGATTTTCAAAAACACAAGGGAATTGTCTAATTCTTTCTATCATTTGGTAGATGTTCTAGTGACCTCTGCAGGAAAAGAATTATGTCTCCACCTGCTTTTGAAAATCTCACTTTAAATGTCTAAGCTGGCAAGTCCTTCACTGTGAAGCTGGTCAAAAAAATTCATTGATTTCAGTAAGCACTAGAACAAGCTCTTAAGACTTCTAGCTCTGAGCAGTCTAATTGAAGTTCATGTTACAAGAGTGCAGAGTTTGGAAGGATGACAGTCTTTATACTCATGTTAGCTTAGAAGGTGATGCAAATAATCAAAACTATTAGAGACTTTTTCCTTTTAGAAGAAATTTTAAATTGTCAAACTTAGATCAAGAGTCAGACTTTATAAAGCTTTCAAGTTCTCCCATAAAGTATCTCATATAATTTATGAGATTTTATAATAATAAAATATATAATAACATAATAAAAAACAGTACTGTTTAATAAAAGCAGTTCTACTTGTCAAATGAAAATGAATATACAAAATCTTGCAATATGATATAATTTTATAGTATCTGCAAATATTCTTACTCATATGATATTGCAGTATCGTATAATTTTCAGCTATAGGAACGCACGAACAGCAGTAACACCTTGCCTGGTATTCAAATCTCTTACTCTGCATTGATTTGAAGAGTAAACCAAAATATCTCTCCTGGGTGTGAGGACCTGCAAGTAACCTGGAGGGAGGCTTGCTCCCCTCTACGCCCTTCCCCTGCCAGTAGTATTTTCCCCTGTGCGTTTTAAAAAACTAATTAGGACTTCTATGTTTTGTTTTGTAGTTGTAAGCTTCACTCTTAAAATATTATCAGTGGAACAGGATGGCTCTTTCGAAGAGTTTGGACATAGTCAGTCAGGGGACTGATCAGCTGTCCTTCAGCTCCTGAAACAGAGAATCAGCTCCTATGTGAGCTCCAGAGAGTGCTGACAGTCTTTGGGAGAGGTTCATGGTCAGGAAAAGGACCTCTCATTTTTGAATGAGAAACTCTTGAAGCTGTATGATGACACGCTGACAGTGATGAAGTGTTCTTAGGAATCAGATGGGGAAAATGCTGTTCTATATTGAACTTCAAATTTTATTTTAAATTATTTTTAAATTCAATTTTTTTTAATAACTTATCCTGTTAAAATACGAACACCAGTTGTCTCTTGATGAAACTGTCCTCCGTGTAACTAGTTCAGCCAAGGAAACAAAGCAATCCACTAAAAGTGAAGTCTGGGGAAGCTGAGACAGGAACAAATTCATCCATGCAGCAACTAGGCTGCAGCAAGAAGCAACCAACTGAAGAAGGTAAAAGCCTGACAGAAGAGATTGAAAAAAAGAAAGCCATGAAGCCAAACTTAGAGGGAGGGAGAATCAGAGACCATCTGCTCTCCAATGAGACTAATAAGGATTCTCAAAGTATAGTGTAAACCAGAAGATAGGTAGCCTAAAGGCTGAAGAAAAAGGCAGTGACAATCACCATTAGTAACCATGAATTCCAGACACAGATATCAGACTGCATTGCTAAAGCAATCCTGTGGGGAATTTGCCATAGAGGGTCAATTTTCTCTGAGACGTTCAAACAAGGAGACAAGTGGGTAGCACAACTGAAATGTATCACAAACATGGTGGGAATTTCATCCACTTTAATAAAAAGACATTTAATATCACGTGAAAATTTTATTCAAACATCATATATCACACTATACCAACTATATCATAGTGTATCAACTATCAAGGACGTTGAGTACCTGAATGAAAGGGAAGAGCAGTCCGACTGCGAAGTTGGAGAGCCAATTCACTGTCCCAGCTATCATGAATGCGGCCGGCCTCTGCGACTGCTGGAAAAACTCTCCAGTGAGGACAAATGGAATGCCACCTGAAACAGAGTCCAACAAGTCAGTGGTTTTAGTAAACTTCCTCTGCCAAATAGCTGTTTCACTTACAGAGATGAACATGCTCTGCGTTGCACACCTCTGTGACTAGCACTGCTCTATAGCTCTCTGCTCAGGTGCACGCAGGGACTTCTGAGCCAGTAAAATGTGATTTGTCAAAATCATACTTTAGAAAAATGACACTTCACTCTTTCACACCACTGCACCTCCTGTTTTACAACCTTTCAGTGATGGTAAGCAGATAATGGAGCACTGAGTCCACACAACAGTTTCCAGAATACCATGTGACAAGTTGTTCATTAAAGATAAGAATGATTGTTTCTACTAAAACACTTGCAATTCTGAAAATTCAGCAGTACTCCAAAATACTTTTAGACTGTAACAGTTGGAAAGACAGCTCCAAAGAGATTAAACAGTTGGGTTTTTTTTAACTCTATCCACTTTATTTCAGCAATGAAAAAGACAAAACATTTGCTTCTCCATGAGCATACTTTTCATTGATGCTTATTTAATACACTGCCTTACTAGATGTACTGCTGGCACTTCTGGCAAGGTCTATTTATCCCATCAGCCAAGGACTCTGACCTCTGTAATAACAAGCTCAGTTGAATACCACATTTGTCACTCGTGTTTCCTTCCACTTAGGCAGTGGACTATTTTGTACAGCACTGGCATATTGCTGGTCTGACAGTAACCCCCGGGTAATAGCTGTCTAGTAGCTGAAAGTCTCTGTTTATGATCTTTGGCTTCCTGCATTCCAATAGGTCTTTCAACAAATATTTCTATTTTTATAGAATAAAACATGGATTGCATTTGCTGATTGGCTACATATTTCAGTTACTGTTGCACATCTATTTGCAGAATTATTTCACCACAGCTTGGAGAACTGCAAACCTAGTAACATCACTCAGGTCTTCAGTATTCTGGGCTACCAGTTTCCACCACTAGGTCCTCATGTGTGCTGGTATTACCTGCCTCATCACTCAGCTTTGTAAACAAGATCCATGTACACACATACTATGCAAGTCCTTTCTCTGTTTTAAGCATTTTAACAAGTTAGTGTGAACAATCAAAACCATATTAATAGCCACACTTCCTTTCAAAAACATCTGTAACAATCCTGATTGCCAAAATACATATAAATTAAGATAAAAACACCACCAAAGACTTATCCATCCGCCAGATCTTCTCCTTGCATGTTTTTGCTTGATCTATGTGCTTATCTTTTGTACTAGCCTTACCCTTGGACAGTTGTGAATGTATCTCTGTGATGCAGTGCCATGTAGCCCCCTGTGTTCAATGGCACTGCACTTAAAACAGACACATCAGAAGCTGCCCTATGGCAGTATGAGATAGGAACTTGTAAACACATAAGAGGACATGCAGATGATCAGATATACCTCCCTCCCAGATCCTTCAGATGCAGATACCATGAATACGTGCATAAAAGAAAGGCAACATGATGCAGAAAATGGCTACATATGTTAGTAAGCATCACTCTTCATCATCAGCTATTGGGACTTTTTGTGAGAACGCATCTACAACAGTAGCAAAGGCTTCAACTGAACTTTCTGTCCTAAAGACTGCCAGTTTAAATCACACCAAAAGAAGTACAGGGTAAATACATTTATTTACTCCTACTTTATACATAGGAGACTGAGATGTGGAGAGTTTAGACCATCCAAACCACAGCTTAGTATCTTTCTACAAGCCATATGTAGTATCTGAATTCTGTGACTAAAAAAAGTGACTGCTCCCAATAGCACTTTGAACATGCAGAATAAGCAGCTGAACACGCATAACTTAATGAAATTCAAGCAGCATGTGGTCTGTCAATCCTTAGTGGCCTCCACTGCCTATTCTACCATACGCTTGGGATTTGGGTTCAAACCCTAAGGTATGGCAGGCAAAACAACAATCACAACTGTTCTGTCAGCATCTGTTTTAGGTCTCAAAAGCCATGCAAGGCAGTGGCTTGCCAGGGCACTTACGCCTTGGAGGAAGGAACTGAAGGACTGGAAACACAGAAAACATGTAAGATAATTTATTTATGATCATTTATTCTGTCACACCTTTGCTGTAGGACAATCTACGGAGGTGTTGCTGTTCTTGTCAGTATAATGAAAAAATGCTGTTCGAGACCCATTTGGGAAAATACACATTGTACAAGAGAGGAAAAAAGCCAGAGGCAAAACCCAAAAAAAATCATAAAAATCCCAAAGAGTACAAAAGGACACAAACATATCAGAAAGCATAAATGTTATGGAAATTAAAATGCATGGGCACTATCCTGCAAAAAGGTTCCTTGAAATTCAAATGTAATTTCTAGATACATATTAATCATGACTGAAATTTATTATTAGTCATACTTGCCACAAAAGCTCTTCAATCTAATTTGAAAAAGAATCCATTAATCTAGTGATGGTAAAAATATTTTGCAAAGTCAAAAAAACCCCCAACAAACTAGCGGCTCCTTTGAGCTCTTTCAAACTTTCTCATGGCATGGGCAGGCATCCTCATAGCATCACAAAACAGAGAAAGTTAGTTTCTGTAGAGGGATGACTTAAGAGAAATTATATGGAGGAACAAAGGAGCCTGAAAAGCAATAGGTGAGTTATGTGAAAGACAGGCCAGATCTAGAAACATGAGAAACCGAATTAAGCCAGATCATTGCTTATATAGATATTTATCTGGAAAAGCAGAGAGTTGACCCTACTAGGATACAGAGCAGGGGATATGAATGCCTGCTGAGAGCCATATGACTGAAGAACACACTCCACAACTGAGTGAAGTGAAAAAGAGATTTAGGCAAACAAAGAGAAATGCAAAGCAACCAAACTAGGACAGTCCCCTACAAAATCATGAGGCCAGATGGGTCCATACTGCCCTGTGTTCAAACATTGATGCTTGGTAACAACAAAAGCAACAACAAAAGCAATCCAACCAAACTTCTGTATTTTCTGAAAGTCTTCACACTTTTTGTCATGGGTTTTGCCACTTTAATATGTGTTTGAACGTGGGTGAAATAATTTCACCAAAAAGCTAACTGATATTCTTCCTCATGGGGGATTAACATGGCATTAGCACTTCCCCTGGAAGGCTTTCCACACAATTTTCAGTGAAACACCTTTATTTTAGCTCTGATCATAACATAAAAAATGTATATTAGGATTTCCTGTAGGAGTTTTTCAAAAGTTAGCTTCTGAACATGAATTTAAAGAGGTAATGCATTGACCACAATAATTACAGTGATTCATTTCTAATTCTTCGTTCTTTTCAGCACTGCAGTGAACATAATAGAAGAAGCTCTTATACTGCAGTGTCATTAAAGACTGTTATAACTGTTACCATGCTACATCTATTGGAAAATACAAATCTCTCATTGCAGGACTTGTATATCAATGGGCTGTTTAATGAAACTAGATTAAGCACACATGACACAATTAGACATGCAACAATGCCTCTATATCTCTGCATTTTATTAATTTCCTTTCATAATCAGGCCAGTTACACTTAGAAAAAAAGTCATGCCCTGGTAAACATCCACAATCTCAATGCAATAGTCTTTTATGCATGAAATTGGAATGCTAGAACAGAAATTATATTCTTGGTATACATTCTACAGATTGTCAAATAAAAATTTAAATTTTCACAAGTATCAACATTTTCTTATGAAAAATTAAGTCCACCTATTTACTATTTCGTTCAGTCAGCAGTTACAAGTAAATACTGCTGAACAGAAGTTACTTGATTCAGCGCAAAAATCTGAATATAGAAAACAAAAAAGAAAGAAAAATACTGAGTTCCTCATTCTGGTTTTATCCAGTACCAAACTGGGAGTTGAACGTATGGCTATATATATGACTTATGAAATGAGAATGTTAAAAGAATAAATGCCCAATACAAATCAGGGAGATGTATCACACTGGTAAATCGCCTCAAAAGGCAATGGAAACTTTGTGCCCTGAGTACCACTAAAGAGAAGGAACTCTCCCTCAGCAGCAGCTCATCTTTCAATACAGACTAAAGACAAACCTTTGTGTTCAGGCAGTAGCCCCACAGCCAGCCATAGGATTTGCAGCCCCACCAGGAGGACCACTTGTGGCCACACAGCCCTGTGGCCTCCTGCAAGACTCAGCACTCCAAATTCTGCCCATACAGGAGTTTTGGAATTTGGAAATCCTGAGAGCCCTGATTTGGCTTAGAGCTTCCAGACTTTCTAGCTCAATGCTTTGAAAAAAGTCTTCAAAGGGAGATGTTTTGAGAAAACAGACAAGCACTTTGCAACTTCGCTCTGTTTTGGGAAACAAAAAAGTCTGCAGCTCTAGACAAGATCAAGCAAAATAGCTTTTGACTGCAAAGCAGGGCATGTAGAGAAGATTGATATATCTTGATAGGGTTCGCAGATAAAGCGCTGTCTCAATGAAAAGCTTCAGTATTTGCAATTCAAGGGGTAAAAGATCTACAGGGCAGCTGTGGAAGAGAAGCAATGGAAGTGAGACAAAGATCGTGGAAGAAAACTGCTGGAAAAACAATCCAACATTCTTCAGTGAGAGAGGAAAAGGCTGTTATTTTCTACAGATCTAAGCTATAGAAAAAACCCCCACAAACACAAAGAAAACACCAAGTTTCTTCCATCTCTACAGGTCTACAGACAGAATGAGAAGTTTGCAAAATACTTATCTCAGTCTTTAAAGAGGTGTTCTGTAACCTGTCAGATTATTTTACCTTGTTCATCGTATTTGATAGAATAACACCCCACCAAATAGCATTACATAGTAAGATACAATGGCTATATTGCCCAGCTAATTCTTTTAGGAGAACTGGGAGCAGAACATGTGATAGGGGTGTACTGAGTCACAGCTTCATGCTACAGACTCTCCTGTCTGTCTCCAGCTATTCTCCATGGGAGAACTGTTTATCTCATCTACTGCAGAACTGAGTAAAACAGGCACTTTGCTTGTATAAAATGGTATAGTTCATTAACCACATTAATTTGTACCATGTGGAGAGCATGTCATTTCTGCCTTAGATTAAAGGCCACTCAACTGAATAAACAACATTTAAAGCAAAGTCAGTCTACAGCAAACCAAAACTGCAAGCCATACCACTAAATTAGAAAATATAAATAACACAAAACCTGGCAAAACCCCAAGAATATATTAATTAGTACCTATAGTTATTAACAGTCTAGTTTTTAATACAGTATTGTGTGGAAGGGTTTTTTGCATTGATTAACTGACCTTTGATGCCTATAGCATCTATAAAACCTGTTACTCTAACAGCGTATGGAAAGCCAGCTCTGGAGGTATTCTGGACTCAGTTGGTGCAAGGTAACCCACATAATTCAGGGTAAATAAATAAACTAAGCAATGGTGAAGAACAAAAATATTTATAAGCTCTGTTGCAGTATCATTAGTTAAAATGTTAATTCTTCATTCTCAGCTAATTTACACTAAAATGGTTGACATACAACAACAAGGCTATTAGCTAAAATATAATAAACCACACAATATTCATTCTATGTCCACTTAGGTAACTATTTCTAAAGCAGATATTCCATGTAATTTTGTAATGCAAAAGACATAAGAATACCCTTATCCAAACTATCTAATAATTTCCTCTTCAGTGAAATTCTCTCCCTCTTGAATAATAATTAGTGCATTTTCCTGTAATTTTAGTTCCAAAAGGCAGTGCTTCCAAGCAGAATTTTATGATCAGTCATTTTACTGACTGAATATTTTTTCTCTGAATTTTCTCTGAAAGTTTTTTTTAATGAAGTCAAAATACTTACTATGTAACTGAGGAACCCAAATAATTTCAGTACTTTTAAGATATTCCTTACATGAATTACAATAATTTCTTTTAAATACAGCTGTTTCCTGGAAGCCTGAGTAATATCTTCCATTTTTAACAGCTACTTTAGAAATCCAATACATCTTTTTTTGGTGTTTTCACTTGCAATCTGGTGGGCATTTTGTAATTTTTTTTTGTTATTGTTCTTTGATTTTTTTTTTGTGTTAGCTTTTTTTTTTTTTGGTAAAAACTGAACATCATAATTAAATTTCTATTATGTTATCTGGCAATATTTCTTTTTTCTTCACCATTATAATTCTGCATAATGACTGAAGAATAAAATACAATTAAAAATACATTAAACTTATGACTACATTTAAATAGCCTTTTAAACATTTCTGCTATATTTTCAGACTCACTTTATCATCAGTACCCTATTTATAGCCTGACTTTCTGTTCTTCTACTTGAACGTGAAGAAAACATTTCTTTACTGAGCTATGACTAAGAGTCTTTATAACTAATTTATAATTATTCTCAGTAACAATGATGATCAGACACTGATTAACATCTGTTCTGTTAATATTACATTACTAAAAACAATTACCTCAATGATGAGATCAATGATGAGAAAGTTTTTACTTTAATAAAAGCACAGAAGCGTCCCTTACATTTTCATCCACTATACAGATGGCAGTATCATGGAAATACCTGAACTAAAAACTCAAAAAGTGTGTTCAGTCCTAGGTAAGTGAAGTATTCATACAGTTATATCACTATGACAGGACTGAAAGCAGGAAAAAACCCAACCCCTTTCTAGTCCAGGCTTGTTACTTCTACAATAATCTACATTACCACTTCTATAATAATCTACAGAAAGAACTATAAAGTCATCAGACACGATCTCCCTGTCAGGAATTCACGTTGACAGCCCATTAGCACAGAATGCTGCTGGTTGTGAACTTATGAAAGCTAAAACAGTCTTGAAAACTCAGTGTGGCATGCCAGGCTTTCCCCACAAATATTTTAAAAAACAAATTAATCATAGTAGCAGTGCACAATTATGTTATTGAATAGCTGCATTCATCCTGAAGCACACCAAGAGTAAAAACAGTGCACCAAATTTTTGGAGAGCCTGGGACAGAAGAGTCTCTTTCTGACCTCCTTCTCCTGTTTAAGATGGGTAACAGACCACGTCTTCAATGTTTATGGTTTCTGGTAACTGTTGAAGTCTTTAGGACATGAGGGTTCAAATGCCAGTAATTAAAGACTTTGGCTGCTGCTCCAGGATGGTAGACAGGGTATGGAGAGCAGTAGATGTAGAACTAATGAATGTAGGCCAATAAAAATACTTTATCTTCCTTACTGTGCCCAATAGCTAAAATGGACAGAGCAAACAGCAATATCTGTTTGCTAGCGAACAGAAAAGAAAATGAAGAGCATGCCAGAAGGTGCCCTTTGACTAGAATTACCAGCTTTAAGACAGACGGTAACAGTTTTGCTGCAATGAAAGATATAAACCTTATTTCTGATGAAACTCAGAAAAAAGTCGCCAAAGCCATAACTGAGTGTTCCTAAAAAAAGTGAAGTTTCCGGAGTACGTCAGATAACAACTGAAGATTCAAAAGAAACAACTGCCTAATTGGCTGAACTAACACCATCAGGCTACCCTTGTTCATGCAATTTTCCTTCTGATCTGTTTTTTCCCATGAAAGTCTCCTACTGTTGTTTATTTAGCTTTCTACATACTAGACTGGCTAACAAGAAACACTGTCTAGACCCTAAAGCAACTTCCATTGCAACGTAAAACTAGTAAACATCTGCATTTACATGCTAGCCATGCAGCTTAGCCAAAAATAGATGAGATGAGCTTAGAAAACTTTTCTTTGCCCTGCACTGTGCCTGGGCGCAAGGAAAATAAAGTATTTTTATTGTCTTACATTCATGAGTTCTGCAGCTACTGTTCTATATATTTAGTAGTTTGCACTTACCTAAGTATAAATATTTCATATTAATTGACAGAAGAAACAGTATATTTTTTAACTAGGTTTTCTCTATCTAGTCCCCATTAATCTGAATAATGTACCTAAGTCACTTACACAGCTTTGGAATAAATCTTTTTTTTCACGGTTACATGAAGCTCTAAAATACCTCGGTGCATTTTTCCAGCAGTAGATGTCTTAAGTGTTGGAGTTGTGAGCCATCAGCAAGTAATTAATGATCATTCAGGAAAACACACTAGTTCAGGTAAGAGGAGTGCTCTCAAGTGTCAAAGCATTCACATTTTGAAAGCTTCAATTAAGATAATTTGTAAAATCTATTTTCAAAAATATAGTTTGTAAGTTTTCCTGCTGCTAAAAACCCCATGTGTCATCTCCAGCAGTTCCTTTACCCAGCATATACACAGTCACCTACCAGGTACTAGGGGTTCTTTTTTCTTCAGAACTTCTGTAACAGAACTGTTAAAAGCTACACATTTACTCTATGCTGCTCTACAAAGAGGTGTATTCAAACAAAACATAAACCAGGCATTAATCCCAAAGTATATGCTGAATTACACTGTATTTAATATTTTCAAGGGGTACATTATCTCCCCCCACCCCCCAAAAAAAAAAAAAAAAAAAAAGAAGCATGGTGTGAAGGCATGGCCAGATTAAAAGCAATTCTAGTTTTATTTCTTAACAGCCCCAAACCTCAGTTTGTTCACTGAGAGGCAACCAAAAGAGAAATTTTCATGGGATGCCTTTAAACTTCCCATACTTTCATCTCCTTGACTTAGTAGAAGTAGTTGAAAATACTCCTACCCCCAAGTGTAGGTAGGAGCTATTTCCATTGCTAAAGAAACCCGGAAAAGGAAAACCGGATCTCCTGTGGCTGTGCTTCACAGCCCACACAGTAAAAAGGAATGGCATTAATATGGCAGGCCGTGATGGCTGCCAGCTGGGAGGGTAAAATGCCAACCCTAAGGCTACTGATGTTGGATGGATGGCTGTCTGCAGCAACAGAGTGGCACAGTGGGGCAGGGGATAGGGCACAGATCCCTCAGCAAATCTTTAACTGACACTGGTATGTATTGCATAATAATTACACATCTCCAGGTTACTATGAGTTCCTGAACTGAGCTGTAACTCACAGTTGGAATATGTATCTGCTTTTAGTGCAGCATGTTTTAAATCTACTGTTTTGCCCACAAAAGCCTTACAACTATCAACAGACCAAAACTTCTCTTAAATACCCGGGAAAACTAAAGGTTATTTCTGTACAAATACTCTCTGTATCTGATGCAGGAACTATCTGACATTATCAAAAGATGCTTATCTGCTGAAAAGACTGTAAAGGCTCCTAGTTTATAGAATAAAAGAAATCTTGAAAAATTAACCTATACTGTCAAGTTTACCACTTTTTAATTCAATATACAGCAACATGGCTTTATTTGTTTCTTTATAACATCATACACTTTTCTAGTACAAAGAGAAGGGTTTTTTTTCCACTCAGGCAAGCTCCAAACTCTTTCTCAAGAAGGACTAAAAGAACACTTCTGTGAGAGACCATGAGTATTAGAAATTCTTACATTTCACTCTAACTGGAGAAGCTAAAACATCACACAAAGCTCCTCTAAGTGCCCGTTTCAGGCAATAATACTGATGCTGCTTTTCATTTCAGTACTTTTATGTCTACATGTGTGCTATCACACCTTTGTGTTTCACATCCAAGAGATTTTTTTTCTTCCCTGATGGCATTTCAGATTGAACAAACCTCATGACTTTCAAAGTGACCCTTTTATCACAACCACTCTGCTGTCAACACAGCTGCACACTGGCATTCAGAGTAAGAGCACAGACTGATTTAAACTTTAAATACCAAAATATCTTTGATACACCTCGGGGCAGAGCAATGATATCCTCTGAGTTTTCTTTTTTTTACTTCATAATGTCAATTTAACACATTCTGAATATTACACCATCATGTTTCTATTGTATCAGTATTCAGGAAAGACTTCACTCACAGTCCATAAACATGACAAGGTATTATAAAACTCAATTATAAGACAAAACTCTCAGTAAAGAGACAAAAAGAGAAACATTTTTCTGAAATGGTCTGATCTGTCAATGTTTCTTAACTGTGTCTGAAAATGCAACTGCTATGAAAAGCAACAGTCAAAAAATTAAGATCTCACTACCATAAAGTTAACTATTTATTTCAAAATCCATCAGTGTGTGCATTTTATTGATTACCCTTTTCTGTGATGAGAGTGTGACTGGAAACAGCACTGATCTGATTTTGTCATCCTTATGCATACTGGAAAGAAACTTATTTTTAAAGTAGGAACTGAAGCAAAATCGCACAGATTAATGTTTGATCCTATTCACACTAAATTCAGCTTTACACAAACACCACTGAAGTCAGCAGGACTTCTGAAGGGAAGTGCTACTAATCCACAGAAATACCTACAGGATTTAGGACCCGAATGATTATAGGACACAAATGATTACTTCTAAGATGTTACACAGCATAAGACAGAAAAGTCAGATGCCTTGAAGCCACGGCATAAGGATTAACCAGAGACTTCTGCTTTCTTCTCACCATTAGCACCACTGATTTAAAAATAGCAGCTATTGATGTAAATTGAGTCAGGGGCTGCACACTCCATGTAATGACCAGCTAGAAAATCCTCTGTAAGAACATGCTCATCTTTGTAGACACGTGGGCTTTCTGACAATGGAAGCAAAGAAAGACTTCATATAGAGAATCAAACATCTCAGTGATAGAGGAAGAACACAGGACTTGAAGATAAAGAAACCGAGGATCAGATTAGATCATCTGGTTGAAATCCAATCCTCAGCTATTTCAGGAAGCATTTGATTTATAAAACATGTTTATTTTGTTTCTTCTTTTGCTCTTTCCATTAAGAAGCTGATACAGAACTCAGCTCCTGTAGTGGCCAGGAGTTTTCTTCCAATTTCTAGCCTAAGTTTATTCATGACTAGCTAGCACCTAAGTTTGAGTCTTTGTTATTATTTTCTGCAGCAACATTTACCTTCAGCTTATTCTCCTTTTCAGTGTTATTTTCCCTTTTGCCCATGTATTTAAAAACAGAAATCATATTTTCAGTTTTTCTGGTTAGAAACTAAAAAATTATTCTGTATCTTTTAACATAAAAATATTTTCTTCACCTTCTCTCAGCCTTCCTATGCAAACTGCTGCATGAGCAGTTTTGTGCTCCAACATTCAGTTCTAAGTCATCATCTCAAAAATGATGACATGACACATGACAACACAGTGAGCATTTTTCAAATTACAATACAGGCAATGCATGACAACACGATGCATTAGGTCTCTATGAAAATATGAAAAAGAACATGCATAAACAATTTTTCAAATTACTTAGATAAAATATAAACAGCTATGGAGAAGCCTTCCATGTGATATTTACAGATACCATTCTTATATTCTCCCTTAGCTGACTGACATTTTCAGATATCCTTAAATCCTCACCCTGTTCCTGAGCTTCTTAGCCTCTTTTTCTCTCCAACTGCATGCAGTTACACACGGCCTATTATTAGAAATGGGGAAAATGTGAAAGATGAAGTGAGGTTTCAACAAAATCTTTCCATCTCAAACTTGAAGCGCCACCAAAATAACACAAATTTCCAGCACAAAAATGGCTTGATTTACTGTAATCAGGCAACGGATATAAAAGCAGCTCCTCAGGTTTCTGGAACTTCCCCTAGTGTTACTGTTTGTTGTAACAAAAGATGGTTTTTTCCCTCCCAGAAGACTCCAAGGAACTCCTGGGGAATGTTTGATGGAAGGAGGAACACTACCACACACTTGCCTGTGCACACGTGTGGCTGACCTCTCTCCCAGCTATAGTGGTCGAAGGAAGGGCCATACACTCATGCTATACAAACACCTTTTACAGATCTTACTGTAACAATAGGGTCTTGAGTTGTTTCTATTTATTCCCAATGGTAAAATAAGCCCAGTGCTCCAGATCACTGTGTTTCCAGAGCCACCAAATTTGCAAAGATTTGATCTAAACAAGACAAGATTTTTTCAATTTCTGAAAGAAGGTAATAAAGGAAGGATTACTTCAAAGCTAGCAAAATTACTGAAACAGTCCACTGCCTCCCACCCTTTCACTTAGTTCAAGACTAGCATCATACATAACCTCCTTCACCACAGTTTCCTTCCCCTTCTCTGCAGCACTGCCTTATCTATTTATCAAAAGTGGATAGAAAGGTGCTGTACTTAAACAGACTATTCCTCTAAGGAAGAAATATCAAAACCTCTCTTCAAACCAAGATAATACAGGGCAATGCTTTATGCCAAGTTTCCAAAGTTCTTAAGGTCTGACTGTATTTTCTCATGCTTATTTCCATTGGGAAGGTTATCTGGGAGTCCATACCAACATTGCTGTAATCCCAAATTAATCAGTTGATTGATTGTTTTCCTGGACTGTGTTCCACCATCTGGGGTGAATCTCTTGACACACGGCAGAAAAGCCATTCTCTGGTTCAGAAGATGAACATGTAATTGTTTTATACAAATTGGAAGAGCATCAAAACCAAAGACTGCAAGCCCCTCATCCCAAAATACATGACAGACTCCCCGACAAATGGGGTCACATCCCTGCAGGCTAAAAAGGAAACTGGACTGCACACATTCTGGGTCAGCTGGTGTTGTTGCTTTTTGTTGTTGTTGTTTTGTTTTTAAACTATTTGGCTACTAGATGAAAGGGTCAGTCTCCAGCAGCTTTGCAAAACTACGTCCAATCACCCAATGCACACACATACGTATAGATATTTTTCAATTCACCCAGCAAAATAAAAAATCACTTGTTTGCACAGCAACTGTTGCAAAGGCACAATGGGTGAACTGGGAATTCAGGCAAACAGATAAAAGTAAGCAGAACCTACACATTTTTTGTTTTAGTCAGACCTTAGCATGGTTTTCCAGAAAGAGCGCAGCTCAACATGCCAGCGTTCAGTGTCCACAAAGAGGCAGCCACAAAGGTTTAGTTGATAAAGTGGGGATAACTGCTTTTAGCTTTTCCTTTTTCCTTAAATAATATCTAAGACAAAATGAAAGAAGGAAGACGTTTCACATGTACTTGACCCCATCTATCACAACACAAATTCCCAAGGAGCTGCGCATTATTTACCCACCCAGTAAAGGCATTGCAAATCAATGCATTTGCTCATGATGCTTAACCTGAACAGCACAAATGCTTTACAGAGATACTGAAAATGTTCTCTTACTATTTTTCTTTGATTTGTTTTCTCCATTAATTTTGGGGGTTTTTGCTTGTTGTCTGCTTAAGAGCCAGAACCAATCCCCTCAGTCCTTTCTATTCACTTCAGCTGAAACATATCTCATATTTATTTCAGGCCAAATGTATGACCAAGAAAAACATTTCCATGAAGCTTCTGCCTTTTTCTTGAAGTACAACTGTAAAATTATTTACTAACATGTTCCCATAATCAAAAGTAATATTGGAAAGCAGTCTTTTTCTCTGCAACCAAATACCTTCATGTGTATAATTATCCCAATCGGCACAATGAAGCCACTGTCTGGAACAGCATGGCTCCCTAATTTATAAAACAGTAAGTGATTTTTGAAGGGTATTTTTCTTTCAGATGATAGACTGACTATCTTGAACATAAGGATCTCTTTAATTTTTAGTAAATGAAAGCTTTCTGCTGTTTGTCTTTTGAAAAAAAAAAAAAAAAAATTAAGTACCAAATTATATGCATGCATTACTGTTTCAGTCCAGAGCAACGTGCTTAAAAAACATCTGCAAGCTGAAAAGCCAAGTTCAGAAAAATGAAACAAATAAAAAACTCCACAGTTTATAGTAACAGCTGATCCTAACTGTAAGGAGCAGATGGGACTCATCCATATGCTATCAGAAAGTGGGAGACTACACAACATCTAAGCTATCAAGAAAGTATCAGATGTTCTAACAAGAGAGAAAATACTGTATTTTTAAAGGCAATTTTATCCTCTAGAAAGTTATAGCAGTATTTTTATAAGCTCAGTTCCTCATGATTTACTATTTTCAGATGGAATAATTCTTCCAAGCAGCAATAGCTCAATGAACGTAAACAGAATTTGTCCTAGTTTAGTTCTGTATCTACAGAATCATTACAACCCATAGGATATTTACTCTGAAGAATGCTGAAATGCTCTACATAACTACAGGAGGAATTAAGTAAGATACTAAGTGCAAGTAACACCATGGCACTAGTACCTGTTTAACCAATACAAACAAATGACACAATTTCTACAAAAGGCTAAAAACAGTAAAAACCTGCAACTTAATAATAAAGATGATGCATGTATTTTCTTGGGGGAAAACCCTTTTACCAACCAGAGAAGTGGAAAAGTTACTCCTAAACTTGTGTCTTTTCTCATTAAACTACCAGAGTTCTAAAACAGAATACTAGATATTGAAGTGTGAGATTTTCCTGCTAAAGGAGTGTAATAAAATATTATTGAGAAGGTGGGAATAAGACATAGCCATTCAGTCTGGAAAAATCTGGGGTGATAAAGGCTACAAGATCACAAGGAATTTAAAAGAGGTAGAAAGGGGATCAGTTGTCCCATTTCTTCCAATGCAAGACCTAAAGGGCATCACATAAAGCACAACAGCGGATGTGTTTATGACAGATGGCAGACATGTAGTTTTCTTTGCGAAAGGAGGCTAAAATTTTGCACAGTTTCAGATGGAGAATGAAAAAATCCATGGAAGACTACAAAAATCTTAGAAACTATGTCTCAGGAAGACCCTAAGCCAAAAAAATGTATACCACTTTTAATAAGTGTCTCACCTGCTTGCCCTGTTTGTACTTTTCTCCAGACTCTCTCTTCCAGCCACTGCACTGGACATGTGTTCAAAAACATGTTCTTTCCTACTGACTCCCTCTTGCTAAAACTCTAACATTAGCAGGAAACGAAAGATAAGGTTAATTGTCAGCACTGATTCTCCCATTAAAAGAAATTATGTTTTTGTGTACTGTGATACTCCACTGCCACTGCATGCTTCCATAAGAAAAAACTTAGTTCCTTTGTGTATGAGTGATATATACATGTGTCATATCTGTCACATATAAGGTATCTCACTCAGTCTTGTCACAGTGTATTACTAAACAAAATAAAGCTGATTTTAAATCAATCGATAATTGCTTTTGAGTAGTACTTGCCCTATCTAGGAAGATTCAGAAGTACAATTTCCCACTGGGCTATAGAGTTCTCAAATAAAACAGCGTAAGTACAAACTACTCGGTTTTGATTTTTGTGTAGTAATTTAAGGACTCAAAAATCCTTGGTAGCCTGCTTGACTGTCTATAAGCAGAAAGCTTTTCCTTATAGTCACTCTGCATCTTGTTTCAACATACACCTTTTGTCTCTCAAGCATTCCACCAGACAGCACCAACAGCAGCCTGGCTCTGTCATCGCAACACACTCCTCATACATACTGGGGCTGCTCCTAGGTGCCCCAAAGCTGTCTCTTCTCCAGGCTGAATAAGTCCAGCTCACCCAGCTCTTTCTCGCAGGGCTGCTGTTACTGACTTGGTGACTCTCCGGTGGACTTCCCCAGCTTATTCATGTCTTTCCTGTACTGAAGGGGGGCAAAACTTGACACAGTAATTGCACTCAAATACTGAAGTTGTGCCTTGTGATACAAAAAGCAGTGGATGCAAAGTGGATGTCTCAATTTTTGGTAATATTTGTTTAGAAAAAAATATATATGCTCTCTTCTTATTCATCCATCTTAAAACAGTGCTAATAATGAAAGTGGTTTTCATATTCTGAAAGATAACTCCTCCCAGCTAAGAGGTAGCAAAGTAGTTCAGATCTCCTAAGCACCACTAAACAGAACAGAGAAGTTTCACTGAAGATAAATCAATGAAAAGTCAGCTAAAAAAATGCTATTGATTTACAGAGGACTCAGAATATGATTCTTCACGACTTCTTCTCAGCTGCTGAAGTGTCAATTACCGACATTTTCATAAAAAGCAAATCAATGTTCAATGCTACTGAGATACTCCCACTATTGTCAGGTATTACAAATGTTTGAACACACAGAGGAAAAGTGGAGAGGCCAACTAAGTAGCTACTAGTACAGTACTAATGTTCTTGGGGTTTAAAAGCAATGAGCACAGTGAAAAACACAAAAGAAGATTTAATTCCAAAGAATTTCTGTAGAAAGCAAATAAATAATATCAAAACAAAAGGTGTTGTGTTCATGTATCTGCAGACACTTTCCTCCAAACAGAGTGCAAAATACAATAGAAAATCCCGAGCAGCATGAAGGAAACCAGAATCCATTCTGAAGAATGGGTGAGGTGAAGTGGAAATGTAGAGGGTTCATTTTAACATGCTGAAAATACAACATGTAAGAACGTACTGATCTGTAAACTCTACAAATCAGTGGAACATGTCTGTAAAATGAAAAAAAAACTCTACAATTTGTTTCAACAGAATTTTTTTAGAAAAAACAAAGGTAGATTTTGCAAGTAGCTGCATTCAAATTGTTTGAGCTACTTAAAACATTGAGGGAAGTTTTCAAGCAGTTTCAAGTCAACATTTGACTTTCCATAGGTATTCAAAACACGAGAGCAGTTCTCTTCCACAGAATCCCTCTTAAAAAAAAAATAAACTAAGAAACATATGTCAGAAATACTAGGGACTTAGCAGAATCTGAGATTTGTCCTTACAGGAGGACAAAGGCATTGCAAGACTTCCTGCAGTATTTGCCTTGCAAGAAGAGCTGGAGGTGAGGGAGGGGAATAGTCTTCATAGGCCACCTACAGTCCAACATTAACGACCCTAGTCAAGACTGTTTGACTTGTCTGTTTTCTAGTCAGCTACCATATGCAGAGGAATAAGCACAGAGATCAGTGACCAAGTATTCTCCAAGAAGCAAGGGGAAAAGGAATATTTTGGTCTCCCCATTTTCCTCTAAAGCAGCACTATCTTTCCTCAGAGGAAATTCCAAAAGAGGATCCATAGAATTACAGCAATGTTTCATTAGAGTCACATGAAACATCAGCAACTCCTTCCTTCCCCAAATAAACCACAATCAATTAATTAGATCACTTCAGTGGTGAAGATGTACAAATAGTTGATTAATGTCAAACCCTTTATAAAGAAAAAGAGGCAATAAATGGTGCGTGAAAAAACCCGAGAACTCAGGGGAACAGAAGTCTTTCAGTTTTACAGCTGAACTGTGAAAAAACTAAAAAGCTGCTGATTTTTCCCTTTTTTGTGGAGAACAGTTTGTAAGATAATCTTTGAAAATTTAAGTGCTGTTTTGACATCTCTGTACATGAATTGAATTTGAATTAAATTCTTCTTTATCTGCAAATCATTTTTGTTAACATTTCATTATTTGATAACTGCAGGATCCAATCCCAACCAAGTATCTGAAGGCTAGAGCAACACTGTTTAGAGAAATACTATGCTCAGGCAAGTATTTGCATATTATGCATATCTATTAAAATGTGTTTTCCAAAGATATGATGCAATTAGAATCACAGAATAAATTAGGTTGGAAG